>NW_027362762.1:952061031-953261031 GCF_046119375.1 Phyllobates terribilis
TGGATTATCGATATTTCTTTACTAAACATGTAAGGGATGGATGCCTCCAGAAAGAAACCCAAGAAAACCACATAGGTTTAAAAAAAAAAAAATTACAAATTTCAAACATTTTTATTGGAAATTTTGATTGCAGATTTTAATTAAAAAGTAACTAAACTTTCCAAATTAATTCTATCCAGCGCCGAAAGTTAATTCATTTTGCAAAACACGTTATTTATATTTACTTCATTTGATTTAAAAAAAAAAAAAAGTAGCTTTCCTGTCTGACTTTTCTGTACTCCGTTACTATGCACCGGAAGTACAAACTCTGGCAGTGGAGGGAGCAGCGGTTTGGAGGCCACTTCAATGTTATTTTTATGTCTTTTATGGGCTTAATAAAAGTGATTTGCAAAATGAAATAACTTTCAATGCTGGATAACATTGACAAAAAAAAAAAAACTTTTTGAAAGTTTAGTTATATCTTTTTTTTTTCCGTTAGTTTTTCCATTTCTGAACCTCCAGCTTTTGTGTTTTTAAGAAACTTTCTTTATTTTTCCAATGTGATCGTAAAACAGAAAAGAAAAACTTGTAAACGAGTGCAGGGATTTCTTATTCTGTTACAACACTGCGTCTTCTAGCCCAAGAAATATGGTAATTTTTCACAGGAATATTAATAGATAGTTTTCACTTTTTTTTGTTTGTTTGTTTTTTGGGGGGGTTTCTTTTTTTTTTTTTTTTTTTTATATTTTATTAACACTTACAGAAAATACTAAATACTCTCAATAATCTAGATTTAGCCTCCAGCTTCAAATATCAATTCAATATTCAATTTAACGAAAAATCATGAAGAAAATATTTACAGTAAAAAAAAAAAAGACCCCGTCCTATACAATCCGCTATAGCTGCCCCCAGCCAGGATAAGGCAGGTCCGCCGACAACATGACCTGTCACCCTGCAGACTTACAGCTCCTTTAATACTGTTTTGAACTTTCCTCATCACGTTCTTTTTTTATCTTCTACTCCAATCACATCCAAAGCTGCAGGTAAAATTCTCTTTGAAGCAGGCTGAGTAGTCGTCTTTTTACCTCTTGCAGGAAATCGGCAGAATTTTTGATTTTGCTTCGGATGTGACCGGAGTAGAAGTTTTGTTGTGAAGTCAATCAGAATAATAAGCAGATAAAAAGTAAGAAAAGTTGTGATGAGTATAAAAGGATGAAACACAAGGTAAGGAAAGAGTCCGCCACGCGTGCCAGCAATGACCTAGATGCTGCAATACCACGTACAACCTGCTGACAAGGGTGGGGCGCTGTTAGTGAATGTATGTTAAACTTTTTAACCTGCGTTTGTTTGTTTTTTGCAGTTTGTACAATAAATTTTGCTACTTTTATGAACGATCTAAAAGAAATGAAAAATATATATTTTTTTTATGATTTACAGGAAAACTCCCCAGGATGGTAATCAACGTTTTCATATTTCGTCCTCGTCTCAGTGCAGCGCCTGCATCTGCAGAGCGTCGTACGTGTCCCTTTGGGCTCCGCTTAATCCCTGAGGGCAAAAGTAATGAGAAAATTGGTTAAAAAACAAAAAAAATAATAACAATTTGGAAAGGAAAGTCGAGTATTGATTTATAAAAAGTGATGTCATACACCCTACACCGTGCGATGTCATACACCCTAGACCGTGCGATGTCATACACCCTAGACCGTGCGATGTCATACACCCTAGACCGTGCGATGTCATACACCCTAGACCGTGCGATGTCATACACCCTACACCGTGCGATGTCATACACCCTACACCGTGCGATGTCATACACCCTACACCGTGCGATGTCATACACCCTAGACCGTGCGATGTCATACACCCTAGACCGTGCGATGTCATACACCCTAGACCGTGCGATGTCATACACCCTAGACCGTGCGATGTCATACACCCTACACCGTGTGATGTCATACACCCTACACCGTGCGATGTCATACACCCTAGACCGTGCGATGTCATACACCCTACACCGTGTGATGTCATACACCCTACACCGTGCGATGTCATACACCCTAGACCGTGCGATGTCATACACCCTACACCGTGCGATGTCATACACCCTACACCGTGCGATGTCATACACCCTAGACCGTGCGATGTCATACACCCTAGACCGTGCGATGTCATACACCCTACACCGTGCGATGTCATACACCCTACACCGTGCGATGTCATACACCCTACACCGTGCGATGTCATACACCCTAGACCGTGCGATGTCATACACCCTACACCGTGCGATGTCATACACCCTAGACCGTGCGATGTCATACACCCTAGACCGTGCGATGTCATACACCCTAGACCGTGCGATGTCATACACCCTACACCGTGTGATGTCATCACCGCTGTAGCTATTGGGAGGTGTAGGGGGCGGCTCTCAGGGTCTGGGGGGCTGACGGTTTGCAATGACCCCACTGCCGAATATGAAGGCATGCTGTAGATGGGGCCCAGGAGTTTCACATTAAGCCTCTACTAAATCAATGGCCCAAATAAGGGTCAATATTTACAAAAAGTTGCAAGACGTCGACGTGACCCATATTGGGGGATGTTACCTGATAGACCACGTCATTGTTTTTCCCTTTTCTTCTGGCGTGCTGGAGAGAAAAGAAAAATGAGAAAATCAGTTGTCACATTGAAGAGTCGACCCCGCACCCTGCAGTCTCTCCAGCACTAATTTAGGTCCCTACAACGGCCATAAGGATGCGATAAAAGGTTTGGGTATGTTTCAATCTTCGGAATGTTCTCACCTGTTTTAGGAATTTTCTATTAAAACAAAACCCACTAAATCGGTCAAAAGGTGCGAGTTTTACTTCACCCACCACAGCGCCACTTAAAGTTTTTTAGGGGTCTGGCTCGGACTGGCCGACTGGAGAACCGGTGTATCTTCCGGTGGGCCCCCACTGCCAGCTCAAGCTTAGGGATGCACTGATTAGTCTCCTTCCCCTGCTGTGGGAGCGTTAGTAAATGAAGTCGGACTGACACCTCTGTAGGTAAGCTGTCCCTAATCCCAATACCTCTCCTGACTGCTGCCGAGTTGTCAGTCCAGCTTAACCTCACTAGCCCTAGCATAGCACGGGAATCTCTCCAATTATAATGAGCCTTAATGAGAGTGGCTGTCCTTTACCTCTTTTTTAGCCCTAAATTCTTTGCTGATTATGTTCCTTATATATCCTGATAACATTTTTTCTGATACAAAGCTCCAAATCCCCTGCATAGACATAAATGGTATAATTTTATCTGCCTTCAGCCTCCACCAGGGGGAGCTGAAGAGTTTACCGCATACTGGTATACACTGGACACAAATCTGTATGCAGTGAGCTCCCTCTAGTGGTGGCTGCAGGAAGTCATAAATTCATCATCTGACTCTTCTTCTATGCAGGGGATTTGGCGCTCTGCACTGGCTGATTTTCATAGCCGCTTATCTCCGCTCCTACCTTTATGCGTGTGGTTATGGGGGAGTCGGAGGAGGTCTTGTTTAACTACGTGCTACAAGGGGGGGGGGGGGGAATGCTTCCTACATAAAATTAGGCGCTAGATGCCTATTCTGGATCCATCCCCCCCCCCCCCCATTGCTGTTTTTAGCTCAGGAAGGGGTTAAGAGGACATTTTGGGGGCAGCAGTATGTTTTCTGCTTCACCGTGGGGGCTCCTGAGCCGAAAAAAAAACATTATTATTTATTTTTTTTACTTGTCGCTTTCCTTTTTCCTGTTTTTGCTTTTTTTTTTTCTCTTTTTCTTCACTATTCGGCATTCTTCTCCTTCCCCAGATAGTTGTACATTGCAATAAAAGTCTTGGCGCCCCGTCTCCGTGTCAGCGAGATATAAAGAGCGCTCGCCCGGACCGCTCAGCCCCGCGCCTTTTTTTTTTTATAAATATAGACGAGCAAACTATCTGACATTATCAAAATAAATAGGTAAACCCACAGGGGCCCCATCTCCGGCCCTCCAGTCCGCGCTCGGAGAGAACATTGCACATAAAGAGGCCGGTATTAGACAAGGGCCATTATTCTTTCTTAGAGGCTTGAAAGCGAAGGATCAGGAAATGTGAACTTTAAGACATGATTGTTCTAACGGCTCCTCGTTAATAAGTGCCGCTTCCCCTCCCCCACCTCTCGGCGAAAAGAGTCCAGGCCTCCATGGGAAATTGTAATGTATCACCGGCTCCATCCAGATACACGTCTGTGACTACAGCAACAATGGCGGATACAACATCCCGCTCCCTCCAGGGCACCAGGAGATATTAAGGAAAGGGACAAACAAAAAACACTAATCCCCCCTGGACCAGCCAGACCCCGAAGACCACCCCATGTGCGGTGATGTTAGACTCATTCACTTGTCAGTTCCATGATGTGAGATGGCAGGATTGCTCGGCCTCCGCGTGGCGGTATTATTTCAGCACTGTTTGGGATTCTTATAGCTTGTATTCTTGCTGTACTTTTTGGGCACAGTATGGTAGTACTGTTTAAGTGCACAGTTTGGCAGATTTTGACATATGTCATACCGTGGCAAGTGCCACCATGGAAATCCATTGTTAAAACAAAGGTTTACGCTTAATGTATTTGTTTTTGTCCCGGATAACGTTGGTTGGAATAATGAATGTAACCGGGTCATGATGTACAACAACCTCACATCTGACCTGCAAAAACATGGCTGTATGAGTGCAGCTCCTGAGGCCACTGAATGCAGCTGCAAAGAGCAGGAGAATGTGAGGTGCTGTAAGTGCAGGGGTCTAGTCTGGGGTCTGTATTAGTTTATGGAGTCTGAGCCAATGTCTGAATACACTTAGGGGTCTGTACATAATCAGGGGTCTGGTCAAGGGTCTGTATTATTTTAGGGGTCTGGTCTAGGGTCTGTATATATTTAGGGGTCTGGTCCGGGGTCTTTATTATTTTAGGGGGTCTAGTCTGGGCCGAGGTCTGAATACATTTAGGGTCGGTATATAATTAGGTGTCTGGTCTGGGGTCTGTATTAGTTTATGGGTTTGGTCTAGGGTCTATATATATTTAGAGCTCTGGTCAGGGGTCTGTATGTATTTAGTGGTCTGGATCCGGGTCTGTATGTATTTAGGGGTCTGGTCCGGAGTCTGTATATATTTAGGGGTCTGGTCTGGGGTCTGTATATATTTAGGGGTCTGGTCTGGGGTCTGTATATAATTAGGCATCTGGTCTGGGGTCTGTATATATTTAGGGGTCTGGCTTGGAGTTTGTATATATTTAGGGGTCTAGTCTGAGGTCTGTATTAGTTTACAGAGTCTGGGCTGAGATGTGAATACATTTAGAGGTCTGTATATATTTAGGGGTCTGGTCTTGGGTCTGTATGTATTCAGTGGTCTGGTTCAGCATCCGTATTAGTTTAGGGGGTCTGGTCGGGGGTCTGAATACATTTAGGGGTATGTATACAATTAGGGGTCTGTATGTATTCAGTGGTCTGGTTCAGCGTCTGTATTAGTTTAGGGGGTCTGGTCGGGGGTCTGAATACATTTAGGGGTATGTATACAATTAGGGGTCTGTATGTATTCAGTGGTCTGGTTCAGCGTCTGTATTAGTTTAGGGGGTCTGGTCGGGGGTCTGAATACATTTAGGGGTATGTACACAATTAGGGGTTTGTATGTATTCAGTGGTCTGGTTCGGGGTCTGTATTAGTTTAGGGAGTCTAGACGGGGGTCTGTATACATTTAGGGGTCTGATCTGGGGTCAGTATGTGTATTTAGGGCTCTTGTCGGGGGTCTAGTTTGGGGTCTGGTCTATGATGTGTGTTAGTTTATAGGATCTAGAATGAGGTCTGTACTTATTTAGGTGGTCTCCTGTACTCGGTCTAGGTCTGTGTTTTGGGATTTCCCGTGATTGGAGCTGAGTGGTTTAGCGACCAATATACGTTGCCATCTGTAGTGATTGGGGGGATCTGGTTTGGGTCTGTATTTTGGCGTGCATTCTTGGGTCTGTATTTACTTTGAGGGTCTATTTCTTCTGAGGTTTGGTCTGGGGTCTTTATTCATTTTGAGATGTGATATGGCGGTTTAGCCTCCTATGTAAATGGCGGACTTAGGAGGTGATAGTTTGGAGCGATGGTTATCGCACCTCTTCTCAGAATCTCCGGAATCCGAGAGAAGCTGACCCGATCCCCGGAGTCTCAATAACACAGTGATTGTAGGCAGCGCTGGAGACAGAGGAGGAGAAGAAGCGACAGGACACCGGGTACCGGACTCCGAAATGGACCCAATAAGTCACCAATGATGTTTCCATTAACCTCTTCTCTGCCAATCACTAAGGAGCTAATTTTATGGTTTGGAGATTCTGGGTAACGCCTCGTCCTGTATAGACCACTCCGTCCACCTCTCATCCGGCAGAGGTCGTCATTCCTGCTGTTTGTAGTCCATCACCATTTCTCCTTGGTTCTGACTTTTCTCCCTTTTTCGTTCTGAACCTCTGGATTCACTTTAGCCACAATACATTACTTTCAATTTCATTCTCGTCGGTGAAACCTGTGTTCTTCCCCCCGGGGAGATTTTCTTCTCCGTTGCTTGGGAAAATTACAGGTTGTTTATTACCGGAGGACGAGTTCAGCAGCTCCGCGCCCAAACGTATCGTCATGAATATCGTATCGCTTCTCAATTTTATTTTTTTTCTAACTGGACGAAAAACGTGGACAAAAATTCTAAAAAAAAAAATTTGAAAATTTGAAATAAGATTTCAAAATCCGTCCGTTAAATAAATGTTTAATTTGATTTAGATAAGTATTTATCTGTTTACAAAATGATCGAAAAGTTAAAAAAAAATAAAACAAAACTAATTCGAAAAAAAATTCCCAATTGGAAAAATGTTACGGACTCACAGAGTCAGTCTATAGGGTTTTCTGCTTCTCCTACATCTTTGGGGAGAGGCTCCTGTTGCAGAAAGTTGCCTAACAGCCAGTTTATGAGAAGGAGGAGGAGGGAAATATCTCATTTCCCAGAAATACTTTCTTTTTTCCTGCCTCCTACCACGGAGCCGGGAAACATGGCCCCTGCTTCCTATCACATAGTCACTACCTGAAGTTGTCCCTAGGAGGCGCTCATTGCACACTGTATAATAACTGTATACATCCATATGCAGTTAGCTCCCCCTAGTGGTGCTGGCAGGCAGAATTATATCATTTATTAAGTCAGGGAACAGCCCTCTTCTGTACAGATATACACAGGGGCCCATTTAGAGTTTTATTATGGGGCCCCATGATTTCTCTGATATATTTCATCTTATGAAAGGGCCGTAAAGCATTTTTTCTTCTACAGAAAATCCTCAAAATAAGACTTTCCTTTCTTCATTAAGGCAAAATAACAGATCCAGGGACTGGTTTTGTGTTGTGCTCCAGGTGGGTTTTGAACTGTGAAACGCGTCGGCTCCACGATTGATGAGACTCGCAGGAGAGAAATGAGCACCGGACCCGTCCTGGGAGAACAGAGAGGTTTATTGATCTGAATTTTTGGCCAATCCACCCTGACTCCTCAGGAGGCGATCTGCTCATCTCGCCTTTAATGAGGTTTGTAGAGGTTTGGATGAGGTCTTTTTTCTGCTCTGTTCATAACACAATATGTCTGATTGACGGGTGACGGAGGGATGGAACAGACGCGGGTCACAGATAAACCTGCCAGTATGGTGGAACCAGATTATGTCCTTTGTATCTTCTCAGCCGAAAGCCGCAGTCACTGCTGTGAGGAAGATGCTAACGTGAGGATGATACTAACGTGAGGATAACGCTAACGAGAGGATGACGCTAACGAGAGGATGACGCTAACGAGAGGATGACGCTAACGTGAGGAAGATGCTAACGTGAGGATAACGCTAACGAGAGGATGACGCTAACGAGAGGATGACGCTAACGTGAGGATAACGCTAACGTGAGGATGATACTAATGTGAGGATAACGCTAACGAGAGGATGACGCTAACGAGAGGATGATACTAATGTGAGGATGACACTAACGTGAGGATGACGCTAACGTGAGGATGACGCTAACGTAAGGATGATACTAATGTGAGGATGACCCTAACGTGAGGCTGACGCTAACGTGAGGATGACGCTAACGTGAGGATGACACTAACGTGAGGATGATACTAATGTGAGGATGATACTAATGTGAGGATGACGCTAACGCGAGGATAACGCTAACGAGAGGATGACGCTAACGAGAGGATAACGCTAACGAGAGGATGACGCTAAAGTGAGGATGACGCTAAAGTGAGGATAACGCTAACGAGAGGATGACGCTAACGTGAGGATGACGCTAAAGTGAGGATAACGCTAACGAGAGGATAACGCTAACGTGAGGATGACGCTAACGTGAGGATAACGCTAACGTGAGGATGACGCTAACGTGAGGATGACGCTAACGAGAGGATGATACTAATGTGAGGATGACACTAACGTGAGGATGACGCTAACGAGAGGATGACGCTAACGTAAGGATGATACTAATGTGAGGATGACCCTAACGTGAGGATGACCCTAACGTGAGGCTGACGCTAACATGAGGATGACGCTAACGTGAGGATGACACTAACGTGAGGATGATACTAATGTGAGGATGACACTAACGTGAGGATGATACTAATGTGAGGATGATACTAATGTGAGGATAACGCTAACGAGAGGATGACGCTAACGAGAGGATAACGCTAACGAGAGGATGACGCTAAAGTGAGGATGACGCTAAAGTGAGGATGACGCTAACGAGAGGATGACGCTAACGTGAGGATGACGCTAAAGTGAGGATAACGCTAACGAGAGGATAACGCTAACGTGAGGATGACGCTAACGTGAGGATAACGCTAACGTGAGGATGACGCTAACGTGAGGATGACGCTAACGAGAGGATGATACTAATGTGAGGATGACACTAACGTGAGGATGACGCTAACGAGAGGATGACGCTAACGTAAGGATGATACTAATGTGAGGATGACCCTAACGTGAGGCTGACGCTAACATGAGGATGACGCTAACGTGAGGATGACACTAACGTGAGGATGATACTAATGTGAGGATGATACTAATGTGAGGATGACGCTAACGAGAGGATGACGCTAAAGTGAGGATGACGCTAAAGTGAGGATAACGCTAACGAGAGGATGACGCTAACGAGAGGATAACGCTAACGAGAGGATGACGCTAAAGTGAGGATGACACTAACGTGAGGATGATACTAATGTGAGGATGATACTAATGTGAGGATGACGCTAACGAGAGGATGACGCTAAAGTGAGGATGACGCTAAAGCGAGGATAACGCTAACGAGAGGATGACGCTAACGAGAGGATAACGCTAACGAGAGGATGACGCTAACGTGAGGATGACGCTAAAGTGAGGATAACGCTAACGTGAGGATGACGCTAAAGTGAGGATAACGCTAACGTGAGGATGACACTGACGTGAGGATAATGTGAGGATGACACTAACGTGAGGATGACGATAATGTTAGGATGACGATAACGTGAGGATGACGATAATGTTAGGATGACGCTAACGTGACGATAACGCTAACGAGAGGATGACGCTAACGTGAGGATGACGCTAACGTGAGGATGACGCTAACGTGAGGATAACGCTAACGAGAGGATGACGCTAACGTGAGGATAACGCTAACGTGAGGATGACACTGACGTGAGGATAATGTGAGGATGACACTAACGTGAGGATAACGCTAACGTGAGGATGACACTAATGTGAGGATGATACTAATGTGAGGATGATACTAATGTGAGGATGACACTAACGTGAGGATGACACTAATGTGAGGATGATACTAACGTGAGGATAACGCTAACGAGAGGATGACGCTAACGAGAGGATGACGCTAACGTGAGGATGATACTAACGTGAGGATGACGCTAACGTGAGGATGACGCTAACGAGAGGATGACGCTAACGAGAGGATGACGCTAACGTGAGGATGACGCTAACGAGAGGATGACGCTAACGAGAGGATGATACTAATGTGAGGATGACACTAACGTGAGGATGACGCTAACGAGAGGATGACGCTAACGAGAGGATGATACTAATGTGAGGATGACACTAACGAGAGGATAACGCTAACGTGAGGATGACCCTAACGTGAGGCTGACGCTAACGTGAGGATGACGCTAACGTGAGGATGACGCTAACGTGAGGATGACACTAACGTGAGGATGATACTAATGTGAGGATGACGCTAACGCGAGGATAACGCTAACGAGAGGATGACGCTAACGAGAGGATGACGCTAACGAGAGGATGACGCTAAAGTGAGGATGACGCTAAAGTGAGGATAACGCTAACGAGAGGATGACGCTAACGTGAGGATGACGCTAAAGTGAGGATAACGCTAACGAGAGGATAACGCTAACGTGAGGATGACGCTAACGTGAGGATAACGCTAACGTGAGGATAACGCTAACGTGAGGATGACGCTAACGTGAGGATGACGCTAACGAGAGGATGATACTAATGTGAGGATGACACTAACGTGAGGATGACGCTAACGAGAGGATGACGCTAACGTAAGGATGATACTAATGTGAGGATGACCCTAACGTGAGGATGACCCTA
Source organism: Phyllobates terribilis (assembly GCF_046119375.1). NCBI lineage: Eukaryota > Metazoa > Chordata > Amphibia > Anura > Dendrobatidae > Phyllobates > Phyllobates terribilis. Next base: position 952,071,620 of record NW_027362762.1, read on the forward strand.
ACGTGAGGCTGACGCTAACATGAGGATGACGCTAACGTGAGGATGACACTAACGTGAGGATGATACTAACGTGAGGATGACACTAACGTGAGGATGATACTAATGTGAGGATGATACTAATGTGAGGATGACGCTAACGCGAGGATAACGCTAACGAGAGGATGACGCTAACGAGAGGATAACGCTAACGAGAGGATGACGCTAAAGTGAGGATGACGCTAAAGTGAGGATAACGCTAACGAGAGGATGACGCTAACGTGAGGATGACGCTAAAGTGAGGATAACGCTAACGAGAGGATAACGCTAACGTGAGGATGACGCTAACGTGAGGATAACGCTAACGTGAGGATGACGCTAACGTGAGGATGACGCTAACGAGAGGATGATACTAATGTGAGGATGACACTAACGTGAGGATGACGCTAACGAGAGGATGACGCTAACGTAAGGATGATACTAATGTGAGGATGACCCTAACGTGAGGCTGACGCTAACATGAGGATGACGCTAACGTGAGGATGACACTAACGTGAGGATGATACTAATGTGAGGATGATACTAATGTGAGGATGACGCTAACGAGAGGATGACGCTAAAGTGAGGATGACGCTAAAGTGAGGATAACGCTAACGAGAGGATGACGCTAACGAGAGGATAACGCTAACGAGAGGATGACGCTAAAGTGAGGATGACACTAACGTGAGGATGATACTAATGTGAGGATGACACTAATGTGAGGATGACGCTAACGAGAGGATGACGCTAAAGTGAGGATGACGCTAAAGCGAGGATAACGCTAACGAGAGGATGACGCTAACGAGAGGATAACGCTAACGAGAGGATGACGCTAACGTGAGGATGACGCTAAAGTGAGGATAACGCTAACGTGAGGATGACGCTAAAGTGAGGATAACGCTAACGTGAGGATGACACTGACGTGAGGATAATGTGAGGATGACACTAACGTGAGGATGACGATAATGTTAGGATGACGATAACGTGAGGATGACGATAATGTTAGGATGACGCTAACGTGACGATAACGCTAACGAGAGGATGACGCTAACGTGAGGATAACGCTAACGTGAGGATGACGCTAACGTGAGGATAACGCTAACGAGAGGATGACGCTAACGTGAGGATAACGCTAACGTGAGGATGACACTGACGTGAGGATAATGTGAGGATGACACTAACGTGAGGATAATGTGAGGATGACACTAACGTGAGGATAACGCTAACGTGAGGATGACACTAATGTGAGGATGATACTAATGTGAGGATGATACTAATGTGAGGATGACGCTAACGTGAGGATGACACTAATGTGAGGATGATACTAATGTGAGGATGATACTAATGTGAGGATGACGCTAACGAGAGGATGATACTAATGTGAGGATGACACTAACGTGAGGATGACGCTAACGTGAGGATGACACTAATGTGAGGATGATACTAATGTGAGGATGACGCTAACGCGAGGATAACGCTAACGAGAGGATGACGCTAACGAGAGGATGACACTAACGAGAGGATGATACTAATGTGAGGATGACGCTAACGTGAGGATGACGCTAACGTGAGGCTGACGCTAACGTGAGGATGACGCTAACGTGAGGATAACGCTAACGTGAGGATGACGCTAAAGTGAGGATGACGCTAAAGTGAGGATGACGCTAAAGTGAGGATGACGCTAAAGTGAGGATAACGCTAACGTGAGGATGACGATAATGTTAGGATGACGCTAACGTGACGATAACGCTAACGTGAGGATGATGCTAACGTGAGGATAACGCTAACGTGAGGATGACACTGACGTGAGGATAATGTGAGGATGACACTAACGTGAGGATGACGATAATGTTAGGATGACGCTAACGTGACGATAACGCTAACGAGAGGATGACGCTAACGTGAGGATAACGCTAACGAGAGGATGACGCTAACGTGAGGATGACGCTAACGTGAGGATAACGCTAACGTGAGGATGACACTAACGTGAGGATAACGCTAACGTGAGGATGACGATAATGTGAGGATGACGCTAACGTGAGGATGACGCTAACGTGAGGATGACGCTAACGTGAGGATGACGATAACGTGAGGATGACGATAACGTGAGGATGACGATAATGTGAGGATGACGATAATGTGAGGATAACGCTAACGTGAGGATGACGATAATGTGAGGATAACACTAACGTGAGGATGACGCTAACGTGAGGATGACGCTAACGTGAGGATGACACTAACGTGGGGATGACGATAATGTGAGGATAACACTAACGTGAGGATGACGATAATGTGAGGATAACGCTAACGTGAGGATGACGATAATGTTAGGATGACGTTAACGTGAGGATGACGATAATGTGAGGATAACACTAACGTGAGGATGACGATAATGTGAGGATAACGCTAACGTGAGGATGACGCTAACGTGAGGATGACGCTAACGTGAGGATGACACTAACGTGGGGATGACGATAATGTGAGGATAACACTAACGTGAGGATGACGATAATGTGAGGATAACGCTAACGTGAGGATGACGATAATGTGAGGATGACGCTAACGTGAGGATAACGCTAACGTGAGGATGACGATAATGTGAGGATAACGCTAACGTGAGGATGACGCTAACGTGAGGATGACACTAACGTGAGGATGACGCTAATGAGAGGATGACACTAACGTGAGGATGACGCTAACGAGAGGATGACACTAACGTGAGGATGACGATAATGTGAGGATAACGCTAACGTGAGGATGACGATAATGTGAGGATGACGCTAACGTGAGGATGACGCTAACGTGAGGATGACGATAATGTGAGGATGACGCTAACGTGAGGATGACACTAACGTGAGGATGACACTAACGTGAGGATGACACTAACGTGAGGATGACGATAATGTGAGGATAACACTAACGTGAGGATGACGCTAACGTGAGGATGACGCTAACGTGAGGATGACACTAACGTGGGGATGACGATAATGTGAGGATAACACTAACGTGAGGATGACGATAATGTGAGGATGACGCTAACGTGAGGATAACGCTAACGTGAGGATGACGATAATGTGAGGATGACACTAACGTGAGGATAACGCTAACGTGAGGATGACGCTGACGGGAGGATAATGTGAGGATGACGCCGACGTGAGGATGACACTAACGTGAGAATGACACTAACTAGAGGATGACACTAACGTGAGGATGACGCTGACGGGAGGATAATGTGAGGATGACGCCGACGTGAGGATGACACTAACGTGAGAATGACACTAACTAGAGGATGACACTAACGTGAGGATGACGCCGACGGGAGGATGACGCCGACGGGAGGATGACGCCGACGGGAGGATGACACTAACGGGAGGATGACACTAACGGGAGGATGACACTAACGGGAGGATAATGTGAGGATGACACAATGATACTAATGTGAGGACGAGAATATGACACTGCTATAAGGATGACACTATTGTGATGATGACACTGCTGTGAGGATGACACTACTGTGAGGATGAGGTTGACACTGACACTACTATGAGGATGACACTGACACTACTATGAGGATGACACTGACACTACTATGAGGATGACACTGAAGCAAAATCAGTACAGATTTGCTGGATGTCAGTCATACAATGGTCGACCATTCAAGATCGAGAGCAGGGAGGGGGCACTACTGCAGATATTTGTGCTATAAAGTCACAGTTAGCGCAAGTACTGTAGAACTACAAATACCAGCAGCGCAGCACATATATCTGACTGCTCCCGCTTGCCGGCTCATCCTGCTGCTTTCTACATCTCGGGCAGACGGTGCAGTATTTTCTCCTTTCCTCCGGTGGCGCACAGCAGACGGTGCACACGCTGTACGTCTCCTGGTGCCCGCTGTGCCCTCTGCTGTCCTACTGAACATACTGCACATCGGAGACCACATAAAGACGCGCGGAGCCGGGCACGGTGGGCCCAGGCCGTAGATAACACCGTGTGCTTTATGCCCTAATAATAATAACACAGTGTAACAACACAACCCTCCGCTAAAGCAGCCGCGGGCGCGGTGTGCCGCCATATAACAAGTCACCACCGGATCACTGCTCCCGCCACCTCTGCTGGAATATTGGACTCTCTTAACTGCTACATATGCAACAACTAAATATATTACCATAGCCCTGCCCCCACAGATTTATGCAAATTAGACTGAATTATACTGTATAGCGGTTGTATGAATGAGTCCTAATGGCAGGTAAAGCCCAAACTACAATTAGCTTCCAGTGAGGACACCGACCTGCTTGACCCGGATGTCGCTGTACGGATCGTTCATCTTGTCTCTCTGCAGATCCTGAAATGTTCAAAAACAGTGCAATTAGGAATGGAGAAAGTTCCCGTCACCCAGGAGGAGGCATTGGATGCCCGTAATGAAGGTGACACCACAAGGATATGGCGGTATTACTGCTATACAACATCCAGATCACTTCATATTTTGAGCAGTTATATGGTCATTGTATGGAAGTAATTGAGCACCGTGTGGCGGTATTCATTTTGCATTGTATATTGTGGCACGTCTACCCCTAGTATTGCAGTACATGAGGGTGGCAGTAATGTATTGTTATAGAAGCAGCTATATGGAAGTATTATTTGGTTACTGCGTGGTAGTATTTATTCACTGCATGGCGGAATTTCCTTTATATTGTATATTTGTGGCACTACTAAGTGCTGTGCGGTATATTATATTTGCAGTATGTGGTGTTGGCAGCAATGTGTCCTCTATAACAGGATCTGAGCACTGTATGGCGGTATTTCGCATACATTTCATATTGTGACATTACTAACTACTTTGCAGTACATGGTGTCAGCAGCAATGTGTCCTGTATAACAGATCTGTGCACCGTATTGCGGCATTTCTTATACAATGTATATTGTGGCACTACTAATTACTATATGGTATATAATACTTGCAGTACATGGTGTCGGCAGCAAAGCGTCCTGTATAACAGAATTTGAGCACTGTATGGTGGTATTTCTTATACATTGCATATTTTGAATTTACTAAGTACGTTCCTGTATATGGTGTTGTCAGCAATGTGTCCTGTATAACATCTGTGCACCGTATGGCGGCATTTCTTATATGTTGCATATTGTGGAACTTAGTACTTTACGGTATATAATACTTGCAGTACATGGCGTCGGCAGCAATGTGTCCCATATAAGAGGATCTGAGCACCGGTCTTTGTATTTTATATTGTGGCACTACTACACATAGTACGGTATATTAAACATGCACTATATGGCGGTGTAAAGCATTGTTATTCAGGCATCTACAGTATATGGGAGTGTTATTTGAGGTGATAGAGCTGTTATTTGGTTACTGTATGGTAGCATTTCGTCACTGTATAGCGGTATATTTACTTTGCACTGCGCATTTTGGAATAGGATATTACACCATATGTGGCAGCCACAGAAAGTACCGCACAGGGCATCACTCAACATAAGACCGGCCCGAGCCATATTACTCTTTGAGGCCGATATAGGAATCTATATAACAAAAATGTAGATGTAAAAACTTTGGTAAAATTTTTACTGATCTCTAACCGTACAGTCACCCGATTCTCTCAGCTTTCCATGTTTTGATTTTTCCTAAGGTAACTGAATTTTTGACCACCCACTCCCAAAGCACAATACTTGTATCATACGACCATCCACCGCCCTCTCTGGCCAAAAAATTTCATAAAATATTGCAGGGTTTTCTGAACAATTTTTATAAAAACATCGCTCCGTACAGTCCGCCCTCTACATGATCTGCCCTTTACTACATGGACCTTTCATGGACCTTTCATGGACCTTTCTTGATACTTACATGATAGACGGAATTATCTGGACTCTTCATCTGTTGCGGGAGAAAGCAGAGGACATTATCAATCAGGATGTAAGGAATGACTGGTAATAATAAGATATTTTACTAATTTCTTTCATTATTAAGTGAATTTCAGGGTCAGACTACATAGGATTTGTTTGTAGTTTGTAACCATGGAGACGCATAGGACATCCTAGGAGCTGTGTACACAAAACAAAATATATATGATTTTTTTTTTTTTTAATAATTTGAAATGCATTGGGGGGGAAAAACAAAAAGTTTACGTAACCCTTCGAGTGAATTTCCATCATGCAGCTTTTAACATTAACATGTAATAACGATTCATCTCTTAATTTATTTTGGCTTAAATCGATTTTTCCTGATACACAGCTCCAAATCCTCTGCAATGTCACAGAAGGAAAAGACAAAATTCGCACTGCCTGCAGCCACCACTAGAGGGAGCTTAAAATGCTGCTGTCTGCGGTAAGCTCCTGAGCTCCCTCTAGTTGTGGCTGCAGGTAGTACAGATTTTATCATTTCCTTCTGTGATATTGCAGGGGATTTGGAGCTCTGAGTCAGAAAAATTGAACTTTGACCGGTATAAAGATATATTAAGCAATTAATGAGCAGATAATTCTGGATCTAAAAACAGCGTGATGGTGAAATAGTGGCGTAGTGTTGCTCCAGACGGTTTATTCGTATGTTGTGTATGTCGCTGCTGAGAATGCATCACTTATTGACAGAAATGGCTGTAAATCTCAGCTCCCTGAGCACAAAGCCGCCCGTCGCTGAAGATTCTGTACTTCAAAGCCGCAGAAAGCTTTTTGTTGTTTGTTTTCCATGGTAGCTGCGGCCGTGTGATGTTTCTGAGCCCCGACGTCCCCCCGTACCTGCAGACGCGGGCGACAGACATCACAGGAGGATCGTCCGCCCGCCCGCGCCTTCCTACTGCTGGGACACAGAGGGAATCAGACGGCTGATGGCAATCTCTCCGGAGGCTTCACTGCCGCTCGCCAGTCGTCTCCTTCATAATCTTTTCATCTGGATGCAGCAAATCCCGACCAATTATCACCTCCGCGCGCAACGAGGACAGCGGGCGATATCCGCCGGCTGATGACAGACCCTGACCTTCTACTGCGGCCAAGAGCAGATGCCGCACATGACGGCCATCACTATACAGAAGCTGTCAGTCATCTCACAGCCGCGCTGCCTGACGCCCAGGGGATGAGATCTAAAGGGGAGCTCCACCCGAAAATGAAAACCGAAGCATGTGACAGAAAATCTGGAGTTACAGCAACAGCAAAAGTCTGGTGATTACATTTATTATATTCACCGAGAAGATAATGGTATCATGTGGCAACCATGACATTCACAGCGGAAGTCAGGAGATAGATGGATACATAGAAGACAATAGATAGATGATGGATAATAGATAGATGATAGATAGATGATAGATAGATAGATGATAGATAGATGATAGATAGATGATAGATAGATAGATGATAGATAGATGATAGATAGATAATAGATGATAGATAGATGATAGATAATGGATATTAGACAGATAATAGATAGATGATAGATGATAGATAGATGATAGATAGATGATAGATGATAGATGATAGATAGATGATAGATAGATAATAGATGATAGATAGATGATAGATAATAGATAGATAGATAGATAGAAAATATTTAGATAATAGATAGATAATAGATGATAGATAATAGATAGAAAATATTGAGATAATAGATAGATCATAGATAGATAGATAGATACAGTCCCATAGTTACTTACTCTGTTCATCCCTTTCTCTGTGTCCCCCTTTGTATTTATTTCATCGTATCCTGTTTGGTTTCGATATTGAAGTTCCTGGATATAATGAGAAGATATTTTTCCGTTACACATTTTACATTTCTCTGGATTTAGAGGGGTCCTGCTAAGCTCCGGTTATCTAGGGACCCCAAGAACAAGACCACTGGGGCAATATATGACTGGAGCATGCAATCCATCTCTGCCTAGGACAACCGGGGACTGTACTGTATGATTTACTAATGTCATTGGCTTTTACTGAACTTAACGAATGAGCCTCAGTCACTGCAAACCAAAAATGTGACTGAAGTATTCCCACATCTCTAATCACAATAACAGCGAGATTAGCTAATACTCACAGTGTATTCGTCTCCTGTCTTCACACCACCGCTCACTGCGTCTCTCTTCAGCAGCTGAATAAAACATACAATTATTACTGATAATGAACACAATTAACACAAAAAATATACACAAAATAACATTCCAACTGTAACGGGTCTGGGAGGCGGAACCTCTGAGCTACTATACAAGGGGGCGGTCCTTGTAAGGGAGCGGGTGGTGACCAGGCAGGCAGTCACAGCAGGTGACCGGGACAGTCTCTAGAAGAACGGGCAGGAGGTCACGGCAAGTGACCGGGGCAGTCTCTGGGTGAACGGGCAGATGGTCACGGCAAGTGACCGGGGCAGTCTCTGGGTGAACGGGCAGATGGTCACGGCAAGTGACCGGGGCAGTCTCTGGGTGAACGGGCAGATGGTCACGGCAAGTGACCGGGGCAGTCTCTGGGTAAAGGGTTGGTACGACCTGTGGCGGCTGATGGTAGACGTGAGCTCCCAGGTGAGCAGGCGAGAGTCTCTGGATAAACGGGTGGTCACAGCATGTGACGGCGGAGCCTCCAGGTAGGCTAGCAGGCAGGTAGCAGATGAGCGCTCCCAGGTGAGCGGGCAGGAGTCACTGGACAGGCAGGTGGTCACAGCACGTGACGGCGGAGCCTCCAGGTAGGCTAGCAGGCAGGTAGCAGATGTGCGCTCCCAGGTGAGCGGGCAAGCTGGTCCATAGACAGACTGACAAGAGTTGGAAGGCAGACCGTCGGACCTCAGGCAAGCAGGCAGGTAGTTGATGTGCGCTCCCAGGTGAGCGGGCAAGCTGGTCCTTAGACAGACTGACAGGAGTAGTAAGGCAGACCGTCGGACCTCAGGCTAGCAGGCAGGTAGCAGAATATCAGGCAGGAATAAGACAGCAAGCTGGCAGGAATCTGGCAGGTATCTGGCAGGTAACTGGCAACGGGACCTGAGGGCTGAAGCAGAGTAGTGAACAGTACAACAACATTGCTCGGGCACCTCCATTTTGGAGGAGGTGCCTTATATATGGTGAAGTCCTCCGGCCATTGGCCGGGGACTCCTTAGGACGGCGCGCGCGGCCCCTTTAAGAGGGAGGGAGAGCGCGCGCCCTAAGCACAGTGGCCGGGAAGGAGCGCGCGCTGCCAGCAGAGCGGGAGGAGGACGCCGGGCACGGAGCAGAGAGGTGAGGGGAACAGCGTCCCTGCCTAGCAGAGGGCAGGGACGCCGACGCTACAGTACCCCCCCCCTTTAGGCCCCCCCTTTTTTAGGCCAGACAGAAATTTAGCAAGGATGAGCGGGGCATGGATGTTCTCCCGGGGCTCCCACGTTCTCTCCTCAGGACCAAACCCCTTCCAATCTACTAGAAAAAAGGTCTTTCCTCTTACCCTTTTGGTGGCAAGAATGTTCTCTACCTCAAACTCGTCCTCAGCAGAAACCGGAGCAGGAGGCGTACCTGTAGACTTGGAAAAAGAGTTAAGTACCACAGGTTTGAGGAGAGATACATGGAAGGAGTTAGGGATCCGTAAGTTGGCCGGGAGTTTCAATTTATAGGCCACCGGGTTGATCTGACTGATGACCTCCAGAGGACCGATGAACCGAGGCCCTAACTTGTAAGAAGGTATCTTGAGTCGGACATATTTAGATGAGAGCCAGACTTTATCTCCAGGACGAAATTGTGGAGGATCCAGGCGTTTTTTGGCAGCGTGTCTTTTCATCCGTTCGGACGACTGAAGGAGTGCGGATCGGGTACTCTCCCAAATGGAGGAAAATTTGCTAACGAGAGATTCCGCAGCCGGGTTGTCCACAGAGGTGGAGACAGGAAAAGGAATCCGAGGATGCTGACCGAAGACTACAAAAAACGGGGATTTGGAGGAAGATTCGCTCTCGTGATTGTTATAAGAGAACTCGGCCCATGGTAGGAGATCCACCCAGTCTGAATGATGGGCATTAACGAAGTGCCGGAGGTAACTGGTCAGGTTCTGATTGATCCGCTCCACTTGACCATTGGACTGTGGGTGGTAAGCGGAAGAGAAGTCCAGGGTGACGTCTAGCAGTTTACAAGTGGCTCTCCAGAAGCGTGAGGTGAACTGTACCCCACGATCCGACACGATGTGGAGGGGCAGGCCATGAAGACGAAAGATGTGACGAATAAAGTCTTTAGCTAGCTCGGGTGCAGACAGGAGGCCTGGCAGGGGAACGAAATGAGCCATCTTGGAGAAGCGGTCAGCGACCACCCAAATGACCGTACAACTGGCAGAGACTGGGAGGTCAGTTATAAAGTCCATTGCTATATGCTGCCAGGGGGCAGCAGGTACAGAAAGCGGAAGGAGGCGACCGGCTGGCAGATGTCTCGGAACCTTGTTGCGGGCGCAGGACACACAGGCAGAAACAAAGTCTATTACGTCCTTGTGCAGGGTAGGCCACCAGTAGTGCCGGGTAATAAGCTGGAGGGTCTTTTTCTGACCGGCGTGGCCAGCCAGTTTAGAGGAGTGACCCCAGTGAAGGATCTTCTCCCGATCAGGTACTGATACGAACGTCTTTCCGGGAGGGAGACGATTTAGACTCACGGGAGCCACCTGCATTACTCTGGCGGGATCGATGATGTGTTTCGGATCTTCCTCGAGATCAGACACCAGAAAGGATCGAGACAAGGCGTCCGCCTTGACGTTTTTGTCAGCCGGGCGAAAATGAAGAACAAAATCAAAGCGAGCAAAAAACAAGGACCACCGGGCTTGGCGCGGGTTAAGTCTCTGGGCATGCTGGAGGTAAGCCAAGTTCTTGTGGTCAGTGTAAATTATTACCGGGTGAAGAGCCCCCTCGAGCAGGTAACGCCACTCCTCCAATGCCAGTTTGATGGCCAATAACTCTCGGTCTCCTATGGAATAATTGCGCTCTGAGGAGGAGAAGAGTTTAGAGAAGAAGCCGCAAGTTACCATCCTCCCGGAAGATGATTTTTGAGTAAGTACCGCTCCGGCTCCTGAGGAGGAGGCGTCAACTTCCAGGAAGAACTGCTTGTTGCCGTCCGGGCGATGCAGCACCGGGGCGGAAGAGAAGGCCTGTTTTAAGGAAAGAAAGGCCTCCTCTGCTTCGGGCGGCCACTCTTTGGGATTAGTACCCTTACGGGTGAGCACGGAAATTGGGGCAGTCCGGGAAGAGAAGTGCGGTATGAAGAGGCGGTAGTAGTTGGCGAAGCCCAGGAACCGCTGAATGGCCTTCAACCCCTCCGGTCGAGGCCATTTCTCGATGGCAGACAGTTTCTCTGGATCCATTCGTAGGCCGGTCTGAGAAATAATGTAGCCCAAAAACGGAAGCGAGGTCTGCTCAAAGAGGCACTTCTCGTATTTAGCGAAGAGGTGATTCTGCCTGAGCCTGAGCAGGACCTGACGAACGTCCCTCCGGTGAGTCTGGAGATCCGGAGAGAAGACCAAGATGTCGTCCAGGTACACCACTACGCAGGAGTAGAGAAGGTCCCGGAAGATGTCATTGACCAACTCTTGAAAGACGGCAGGAGCGTTACAGAGACCAAAGGGCATTACCAGATATTCATAGTGGCCGTCCCGGGTGTTGAATGCCGTCTTCCATTCATCCCCCTGACGGATACGAACCAGGTTGTACGCCCCACGGAGGTCCAGTTTGGTGAAGATTCTAGCCCCCCTCAGACGATCAAATAACTCCGGAATGAGCGGAAGGGGGTACTTATTCTTCACCGTGATCTGGTTAAGGCCTCTATAGTCTATACAGGGACGGAGAGAGCCGTCCTTCTTTTTGACGAAAAAGAAGCCTGCTCCCGCCGGGGAGGTAGATTTCCGGATGAATCCCCTGGCCAGATTCTCCTCAATATATTCGGACATCGACCGGGTCTCAGCAGCGGATAATGGATAAATACGCCCACGGGGAGGAGTAGTACCAGGTAACAGGTCGATAGGGCAGTCGTATGGTCTATGAGGGGGTAGTGTCTCTGCCTCCTTTTTATTAAAGACATCAGCATAAGACCAATAAGGAATCGGAAGTCCAGGTAGATTAGCTGGGGTAGGAGAAGGACGGACGGGATGGACGGGAACCAGACAGGTCTTATGGCAGTCCTGTCCCCAGCGAAGGACTTCTCCGGTCTGCCAGTCAAGCACGGGTGCATGTCTCTGGAGCCAAGGTAGACCTAGCAAGAGGGCGTGAGAGAGTCCAGGCAGAACATGAAAGGAGATACTCTCAGAATGCAGCATTCCCACCTGCAGAGTAATGGATTCGGTGATGAGTTGGATGGGGCGTGGTAAGAGACCCCCATCCACGGCAGCAACAGACAAGGGTACAGCCAGAGGTTTGGTGGGGATGCGGTATTTCTCTACCAGGGACTGTGAAATAAGATTCCCGGCTGCTCCAGAGTCAAGTTGGGCTAGTTCGAAATAACGGTTCTCCCCGCAGACGATTGAGACTGACAGCAGCAGAGATGGAGAGGATTTATTCTTGTCTAGGTCGACCTCTCTGAGCGAACCTAGACACAGGCGTTTCCCGACCTCTCCGGGCAGGCACGGATCCGGTGCTCCTTACTGCCACAGTAGAAGCAGCTCCCCTCGGCACGGCGTAAGTCCTGACGGGTTTTGACCATCTTGGTCTGGTCGACCTGCATAGGCTCAGGAGAGTGTACCTGGGGAAAGACGGATTTCTGAAAAGTAGGAGCTAGACGTGGAAACCTCCTCTCACGGGTGACCTCTTTGGCACGCTCCTGGAACCGTAGGTCAATCCGGGTGGCAAGAGTTATTAGGTCATCGAGAGTGGTAGGAATGTCCCGACCGGCAAGTTCATCTTTAATACGGCCGGACAGACCCTCCCAGAAGACGGATACCAGAGCGTCGTTATCCCAGGCCAGCTCCGAGGCAAGGGTACGGAACCGTATGGCATATTGGCCCACGGTGAGACTTCCCTGACGGAGGCGTAGCAGTGATGATGCGGATGAGGTCTTCCGTCCGGGTTCGTCGAAGACTTTCCGGAAAGCCATGAGAAAGGCAGGCAAGTCGGACACCAGGGGGTCTCCTCTCTCCCATAGAGGATTTAGCCAGGCCAGGGCCTCCCCGGTGAGATGGGACATGATGAAGGCAATTTTGGCCCGGTCGGAGTTAAACTGGTGGGACAGGAGTTCAAAGTGCAGGGTACACTGATTTATGAAGCCCCGAGCCTGGGCGGAGTCGCCTCCGAAGCGAGGAGGTGCAGAAAGCCGGGGTCCGGGGTAGGATACCATGGTATTAGTGGACAGCGGAGCTGCCGGATTGCGAGTCATGGCACTGGCGGAGGTTGCTGGCGGAGCAGTCAGAGTGTCCAGGTGAGAATTGACATTCCGCAGGTGACCCAGGATGGACTCCTGTTGGGACCTCTGACGGGACAGTTCATGACACAGGTCCGAGAGCGAGGGAGCTTGGGTGCCACCGGGTTCCATGGCCCGAGCAAACTGTAACGGGTCTGGGAGGCGGAACCTCTGAGCTACTATATAAGGGGGCGGTCCTTGTAAGGGAGCGGGTGGCGACCAGGCAGGCAGTCACAGCAGGTGACCGGGACAGTCTCTAGAAGAACGGGCAGGAGGTCACGGCAAGTGGCCGGGGCAGTCTCTGGATGAACGGGCAGATGGTCACGGCAAGTGACCGGGGCAGTCTCTGGGTGAACGGGCAGATGGTCACGGCAAGTGACCGGGGCAGTCTCTGGGTGAACGGGCAGATGGTCACGGCAAGTGACCGGGGCAGTCTCTGGGTAAAGGGTTGGTACGACCTGTGGCGGCTGATGGTAGACGTGAGCTCCCAGGTGAGCAGGCGAGAGTCTCTGGATAAACGGGTGGTCACAGCATGTGACGGCGGAGCCTCCAGGAAGACCAACAGACAGGCGGCAGATGAGCGCTCCCAGGTGAGCGGGCAGAAGTCTCTGGACAGGCGGGTGGTCACAGCACGTGACGGCAGAGCCTCCAGGTAGGCTAGCAGACAGGCAGCAGATGAGCGCTCCCAGGTGAGCGGGCAGGAGTCACTGGACAGGCAGGTGGTCACAGCACGTGACGGCAGAGCCTCCAGGTAGGCTAGCAGGCAGGTAGCAGATGTGCGCTCCCAGGTGAGCGGGCAAGCTGGTCCATAGACAGACTGACAAGAGTTGGAAGGCAGACCGTCGGACCTCAGGCAAGCAGGCAGGTAGTTGATGTGCGCTCCCAGGTGAGCGGGCAAGCTGGTCCTTAGACAGACTGACAGGAGTAGTAAGGCAGACCGTCGGACCTCAGGCTAGCAGGCAGGTAGCAGAATATCAGGCAGGAATAAGACAGCAAGCTGGCAGGAATCTGGCAGGTATCTGGCAGGTAACTGGCAACGGGACCTGAGGGCTGAAGCAGAGTAGTGAACAGTGCAACAACATTGCTCGGGCACCTCCATTTTGGAGGAGGTGCCTTATATATGGTGAAGTCCTCCGGCCATTGGCCGGGGACTCCTTAGGACGGCGCGCGCGGCCCCTTTAAGAGGGAGGGAGAGCGCGCGCGCCCTAAGCACAGTGGCCGGGAAGGAGCGCGCGCTGCCAGCAGAGCGGGAGGAGGACGCCGGGCACGGAGCAGAGAGGTGAGGGGAACAGCGTCCCTGCCTAGCAGAGGGCAGGGACGCCGGCGCTACACCAACCAATATACAAAAATATAAATCCTACTACACTGCCCCCTACATGCAAGAATACATTTTCAATAATACTGCCCTCTATGTACAAGAATATAACTACTATAATACTGCTCCTATGTACAAGAATATAACTACTATAATACTGCTCCTCTGTAGAAGAATATAACTACTATAATACTGCTCCTATGTACAAGAATATAACTACTATAATACTGCCCCCTATGTACAAGAATATAACTACTATAATACTGCCCCTATGTTCAAGAATATAACTACTATAATACTGCTCCTATGTACAAGAATATAACTACTATAATACTGCTGCTATGTACAAGAATATAACTACTATAATACTGCTCCTATGTGCAAGAATATAACTACTATAATACTGCCCCGTATGTACAAGAATATATCTACTATAATACTGTCCCCTATGTACAAGAATATAACTACTATAATACTGCTCCTATATACAAGAATATAACTACTATAATACTGCCACCTATGTACAAGAATATAACTACTATAATACTGCCCCCTATGTACAAGAATGTAACTACTATAATACTGCCGCCTATGTACAAGAATATAACTTCTATAATACTGCTCCTATATACAAGAATATAACTACTATAATACTGCCCCCTATGTACAAGAATATAACTACTATAATACTGCTCCTATGTAACAGAATATAACTACTATAATACTGCTCCTATGTACAAGAATATAACTACTATAATACTGCCCCCTATGTAACAGAATATAACTACTATAATACTGCTCCTATGTACAAGAATATAACTATTATAATACTGCCCCTATGTACAAGAATATAGCTACTATAATACTGCCCCTATGTACAAGAATATAGCTACTATGATACTGCCCCCTATGTACAAGAATATAACTACTATAATACTGCTCCTATGTATAAGAATATAACTACTATAATACTGCCCCCTATGTAACAGAATATAACTACTATAATACTGCTCCTATGTACAAGAATATAACTACTATAATACTGCCCCCTATGTACAAGAATATAACTACTATAATACTGCCCCTTATGTACAAGACCTTTTTTAGGGAGTAGAAACATGCTGGCTTATTAATGCTTGTCACTAAGCTTATCCCAAAATTAGCCATCTTTTGGCAATTGTTTCATGTATTTTCACATCGGTACAATCTAGTACTATAAAAACACTGGGCATCCAGGAAATGTCTGGCTGATGTACGTGTGTAGTGGCAGAAGCCACATGGTAGAGAATTAGGATGGGGAAGTAAAGGAAATGTGTAACAGCTTTGGGTCAGCTTCTGCAGCCACTGCCAAAGCAGTACAGTCTAGCACAGACTTGGGCAAAGTGCGGCCCGCGGGCCACATTCGGCCCTCTGGCTGTTCCAGTCCGGCCCGTGGACCAAGACTGCCAAGGGGCTGATAACAGTGGCCCACGGGCCGCACTATGCCCTTCCCAGCTCACACACATGCCGTCACTGCCCGCCGTCACTGCCCGCCCACACGCCGTCACCGCTGTCTCAATCCGCGGTCTCAATCCGCTGTGAATGCATTGGTGGAGGAGGGGCCGCTACCTCGCTCTTCCATCAATCAGCATTAGAAACAGCTGACGCGATGGCGTCAGCCTGTGCACTGCGGAGAGTCAGTGCTTCTCAGACAGGAGCGCCAGGGGAACAGGGAGTGAGGTAAGTATATGCTGGACATAGGGGGGGCTTTAATGATGGACACAGGGGGGGGCACTCTCATGCTGGACGAAGGGGGGCTTTAATGCTGGACACAGGGGGGGTACTCTCAGGCTGAACACAGGGGGGCTCTCATGCTGGACACAGGGAGGCTCTCATGCTGGACACAGGGGGGGGCTCTCATGCTGGACACAGAGGGGCTCTCTCATGCTGGACACAGGGAGGCTCTCATGCTGGACACAGGGGGGGCTCTCATGCTGGACACAGGGGGGCTCTCTCATGCTGGACACAGGAGGGGCTGTCATGCTGGACACAGGAGGGGCTGTCATGCTGGACACAGGGGGGGCTGTCATGCTGGACACTGGGGAGGGCTGTCAGGCTGGACACTGGGGAGGGCTGTCATGCTGGAGACACTGGGGGGCTCTCATGCTGGACAATAAGGAGGGCTGTCATGCTGGACACAGGGGTGCTCTCATACTGGAAACTGGGGGGCTTTAATGCTGGACACTAAGGAGGGCTGTCATACTGGAAACTAGGGAGGGCTGTCATGCTGGACACTGGGGAGGCTCTTGGGCTCTCATACTGGACATGAGGGGGCTGTGTGGGGCTCATGCTGGCCACGGGGGGGCTGTGTGGGGCTCATGCTGGACACAGTGGGGCTGTGTGGGGATCATGCAGGACACGGGTTGGCTGTGTGGGGCTCATGCTGAACACGGGCGGGGCTGTGTGGGGCTCATGCTGAACATGGGGGGGCTGTGTGGGGCTCATGCTGGCCTTGTGGGGCTGTGTGGGACTCATAATGGACATGGGGGGCTGTGTAGGGCTCATGCTGTATATAGAGAGGCTGTGTGGGGGCTCAAGCTGTATATAGGGGGATGTCAGCACACTTAATTCTGCTCAATATTAAGTTACACAATTCATATTTATGTAATCATTAATAATAATAATTAGAATTAATATGTTAATATTAATATTGAGCAGAATTAATTTCAGCCTATTGGTTCGGCCCTCCCCAACAGTCACAGTCTCTCATGTGGCCCCTCGGGAAAATTAATTGCCCACCCCTGGTCTAGCACTATGAGACACAGT
The DNA here is from genome assembly GCF_046119375.1 of Phyllobates terribilis. NCBI lineage: Eukaryota > Metazoa > Chordata > Amphibia > Anura > Dendrobatidae > Phyllobates > Phyllobates terribilis. The sequence goes on from NW_027362762.1 coordinate 952,089,053, forward strand.
TGATAGCCAGGAGATGTGCGGCTGGTATGGCTGTTCAGTGATAGTAACAGCGGGAGAATCCACACGGTAGAGAATTAGGATGTAGTAGGCAAGGAGATGTGTGGCAGTTTAGGGCAAGCAATGGCAGCCCAGGCACCAGCTGTATTACAGTATAGATGAACCAAGCTCATCTTGGACCATCGGCATTGGCAACAGCAGACTGGTGTAGAAGACCGTCAACGAACATTAAAGCAGGTGGGTGGTATGGCCGATTAAATCGTTGGCATCAGTTGTAGGTGAATGAAAGTTGGCACTGATCCATGCCTGATTAATTTTGACAAATTACATTTTGCCTTTATAGTGAGGGTCTGAAAGTGACTATCCAATAGTCATCTCTTGCTTGATGTTAACAATATGCTGGTTCATTTTCACCCCCCCACTGTGATATTTGGTTTTCATGGTCATCATCGTGGTCGTCATCATCATTTTCAAGTCTAAATCCCCCTCCACATCCACCTGCTGTTACACCTCCTCCAAATCCTGCAGCATGTAACATAAACCTTGAGGATCCCCAACATAGAGCGTACTGTGATAAACAGTTGCAAGTTGCTGCTCATCCTCCATCCCCTAATTCATTCTGGTGAGTGTTTTTTCCAGGATAAATATTAACAGGATCACATTGTTGATTCCACACGTGTTCCTAAAGACAGATTTTGTCACCTCTTCAAAAGGTTTCTATAGGCAACTCGCATCCTTCATCAGCTGCCAATGTAGGATCTCAAATTAAACAATGCTACAGTTTGACTGCTGCATGATGTAGTCCGTCACCACTTTATGCTGCTTGTACAGATGATGTAACATATACAGCGCTGAATTGCAGAGGATTGTGATGTCACAAATCAGCTGGCGCTCTGGTAGACTGTTTAGTTTTTGCAACGCTAGGAGGGCGTGCTTTGCCCATAAAATTGACAGAAATTATCTGACACTTTCCTGTCCACAGACATCACCTTCCTCAAGTGGATATATTTGTGATGGAAATGTTGCACAATTAAATTCAGGATGTAGGCCATTCAGGGAACACGAGTTACTTTGTCCAACCGTAAGACAGACAGAAGGTTGTGTGCATTGTTGCTCATGATAATTCCGGGCTGCAGCTTATCGGAGAACGACAAGGAGTAGTAGAGGATGACAAGATCGACCAGATACTGCCTAAAAAAAGCTGCAACAGACCACGGTATAGTTGTCTGGTGCAAAAAGTAAAATGTGTGTAGCTGTGTTATTTTTTTTTTTTTATAAAGATACTGGATGGTGGCCCGATTCTAACGCATCGGGTATTCTAGAATATGTATGTGGCCGACCGGGCGCAATCAGCAGAACGTTGTTTAAATTTGCTGCTAAAATCGCTGATTGGTCGCGGCCGGCAACCGCGACCAAGCAGCAAAACGGTGTTTAAATTTGGCGGCAATATCGGTGATTGGTCGCGGGTGGCGGCCGCGACAAATCAGCGAACTGTGTTAGTGAGGACCGGAGAGCTTGTTTAAATTTGGCGATAGAATCGCTGATTAGTCGTTACCGCGAGCAATCAGCAAAACGGTGTTTCAATTTGGCGCCAATCTCGCTGGTTGGTCGTGGCCGCCGGCCGCGACCAATCAGCAGAGCGGGTTTAAATTTGTCGGCAATAATGCTGATTGGTCGCGGTCGCCGGCCGCAACCAATCAGCAGAGCGATGTTTAAATTTGGCGCCAATCTCGCTGATTGGTAGCGGCTGGTGGCCGCGACCAATCAGCAGAGCGTTGTTTAAATTTGGCGCCACTCTCGCTGATTGGTTGCGGTCGGCTGGCGGCCACGACCAATCAGCAAAGCGTTGTTTAAATTTGGCGCCAATCTCGCTGATTGGTCACGGTCTGCTGGCGGCCGCAATCAATCAGCAGAGCGTTGTTTAAATTTGGCGCCAATCTCGCTGATTGGTCGCGGGCAGCGGCCGCGACCAATCAGCACAGCGGTGTTTAAATTTTGCATCAAGATCACTGATTGGTCGCGGCCGCTGTTTAAATTTTGCGGCAAAATCGCTGATTGGTCGCGGGCAGCGTCCGCGACCAATCAGCACAGCAGTGTTTAAATGTGGCGCCAAGATCGCTGATTGGTCGCGGCCGGAGGACCGAATCGTATTGGTGAGGACCGGAGAGCGGAATCGTATTGGTGAGGACCGGAGAGCGGAATCGTATTGGTGAGGCCCGGGGAGCGGCGCTGCCTGAGCGGCTACTTCCGCTGTGAGAAGCCGAGAGGGGAGTGGAATCGTATTGGTGAGGACCGAGGAGCGTCGCTGCCTGTGCGGCTACTTCCACTGCGAGAAGCCGGGAGATGAGTGGCTGCTCGCAGCAGAAGTATCCCGACGGCAGCGCCGCTCACCGGTCCTCCGTTGACACCCTAGCAGCATGGAGGTCAGCTGCGCCGCCGCCGGTCGGGATACTTCTGCTGCTATCGGCCGGGAGATGAGCGCCTCGCGCCGCCTCATCTCCCGGCTGCATTGCCGCTGACGTCCGTCCGGCAGATGAGCCGCTAACGGCCGCCATCTTTTTCTCAAATCCCGCGTCGCTGATTGGCCGCGGCCGGACCAATGAGCGACGCGGGATTTCCTGGACAGACAGACAGAAAGACGGACAGACGGGATAAGATGATTATATATATAGATTTTCTGTTTAACCCCTTTACCCCCCAAGGCTGTTTGCACCTTCATGACCAGGCCAAATTTTACAACTGAGACCAGTGTCACATTATGAGGTAATAAATCTGGAACGTTTCAACGGATCCAACTGATTATGAGATTGTTTTTCATGACATATTGAACTTCATAATAGTGGTAACATTTCTTCGATATTACTCGCGTTTATTTGTGAAAAAAATGGAAATATGGCGAAAATTTTGCAATTTTCGAACTTTGAATTCTTATGCCCTTAAACCAGAGAATTATGTCAGACAAAATATTTAATAAATAACATTTCCCACATGTCTACTTTACATCAGCACAATTTTTGAAACAACATTTTTTTTGTTAGGAAGTTCTAAGGATTAAAAGTTGGGAAGCGATTTCTAATTTTTCCAACAAAATTTACAAAACCATTTTTTAGGGACCACATCACATTTAAAGTGAGTTTGAGAGGTCTATATGACAACAAACACCCAAAAGTGACACCATTCTAAAAACTGCACCCCTCAAAATGCTCAAAACCACATTCAAGAACTTTATTAACCTTCCAGGTGCTTCACAGTAATGATTTGGAAAGTGGAAAAAAAATAATGAACATTTCACTTTTTTTCACAAAAACTTTACTTGAGACACAAATTTTCGCAAGGGTAACAGGAAAAAATGGACTTCAAAATGTGTTGTGCAATTTGTCCTGAGCATACTGATACCCTATATGGGGAAAACCACTGTTTGGGCGAACGGCAGAGCTCGGAAGAGAAGGAGCGCCATTTGACTTTTTGAATGTAAAATTTTCTGGAATAATTAGCGGCCGCCATGTCGCCTTTGAAGAGCCCCTGAGGTGCCTAAACAGTGGAAACCCCCACAAGTGACATCATTTTGGAAACTAAACCCCTCAGGGAACATATCTAGATGTGTGGTGAGCACCTTGAACCCCCAGGTGCTTCAGAAAAGTTTATAAAATTGAGCCGTGAAAATAAAAAAAAATCTAATTTTTCCTACAAAAATGTTTTTTTATCCCCAAATTTTGCATTTTCATAAAGGTAACAGGAGAAATTCCACAATACAATTTGTTGTGCAATTTCTACTGAGTACGCCGATACCCAATATGTGGAGGAAAACTACCGTTTTGGTGCACGGCAGGGCTTGGAAGGGAAGGAGCGCCATTTGACTTTTTGAATGTGAAATTTGCTGCAATCATAGCGGATGCCATGTCCTGTTTGGAGAGCCCCTGATGTTTCTAAACAGTGGAAACCCCTCACAAGTGACCCCATTTTGGAAACAGGACCCATCAAGGTATGTAGAGTATTTATATGTTTGGTAAGCACCTTGAACCCCCAGGTTCTTTTTAGAAGTTTATAATGTTGAGCTGTGAAAATAAAAAATCTAATTTTTCCCAACAAAAATGTTATTTTAGCCCCAATTTTTTTATTTTCATAAGGGTAACAGGAGAAATTGCACAGTAAAATTTGTTGTGCAATTTCTCCTGAGTACACTGATACTTCATATGTGGGGGGAAAACTACTGTTTGGGCGCACGGCAGGGCTCAGAAAGGAAAGAGTGATGTTTTGGAACGCAGACTTTGATGGAATGGTCTGCGGGTGTCATGTCGCTTTTGGAGAGCCCCTGATGTGCCTAAACAGTGGAAACCTCCAACAAGTGACTCCATTTTGGAAACTCGACCCCTCAAGTAATTTAAGTAGACATGTGGTGAGCACCTTGAACCCCCAGGTGCTTCACAGAATTTTACAACTTTGATCTGTGAAAATGAAAAAATATATATTTTTCCCACAAACATTTGGTTTTAGCCCCATTTTTTTTTTTAATTTCACAAGGATAGAAGAAGAAAATGGACCCTAAAATTTGTTTTGCAACTTCTCCTGAGTACACCAATACCCCATATGTGGTTGAAAACTCATTTTCAGGCACAGTGCAAAGCTCAGAAGGGGAAGAAGTATCATGTTGGCGTTCACATTTTGCTGGAATAGTTTGAGGGGGCCATGTCACACTGGCAGAGCTCCTGAGTTGCCAGAACAGCAGAACCCCCCAAAAGTTACCCCATTTTACAAACTACACCTCTCAATGAATTCATCTAGGGGTGCAGTGATCATATTGACACTACGGGTGGATCACAGAATTTTATACCATTGGGTATTAAAGAAAAAAAATTACATTTTTACCGCGAAAATTTTTTTTTTAGCCCCAGATTTTTTCATTTTCACACTGGGAAATGAGTACAAATGGCACCAAAATTTGCCCCACAATTTCTTCTGAATGTAGAAATACCCCATATGTGGCTGTACAGTACGGCTTAGCCACACAGCGAGACTTGGGAGAGACAGAGCGCTATTTTCCTCCTGGAGAGCAGATTTTTCTGAAATACTTAGGGGCTCTGTATATGGAGTCATCAAAGTGCTAGAAGAGCAGAATCCCCTCTTAAGTGACCCCATTTTGGAAATTATACCCCTTTGGGAATTTATCTTCAGGTTTAGTGACGATTGTGACTGCATGGGTGTTTTCCAGACTCAAGCAGCAGTGGATGTTACTGAGTGAAAATTGCAAACTACTGTTGTAGTGACCAGTATGTTGTAGTGACCAGTACATTGTGCCCAGCTCGTGCTTCTGGACACATGCATCCGTAAATTGGGCGGGCTATCATCGCTACAGAAATGCCAAATATGTGGACGCTAACTGCAGTTTAGGCACACGGGGACTCAGAAGGGAGGGTGGCATTTGGATTTGGGAGCGCAGAATTCGCTGGATTTTTTTGGGGGAGGAGCCATTTTGCTTTTCAGAGCCTTTGTGCTACCAGTAATGTTGAAGATCCCGTATATTTACGTTAACAGATGACGGACCTGAGTGGGGTTTTTTTTTTGTAGATTGATTTGAAGCTTTTGTTGGAAACATTTTACATAACATTTTGGATCCCATTTATCCTCCGCTCTATGCTGAGCACTTACATCGCAGATTCCATCGAAATCTCCGAGTGACGTGATTCAGATGAAATCCCAAGGGATTCATTCACTATAATGAGGCAGCAGATTTACTCTGGACTCCCACTGGCCTCTGTTCAGCAGTGTCCTTTTTTCAGAGGTGTACAAAACTGTGGCTGACAGCATCCACGGTGCCTCCATCTGCCTCATTATAGGGGATCTTCAGTTGTTGATCCCGTCTGAATCACAGATTTCAGAGATTTACAGGGAGACTTCAGTGTAAGCGCTTAGCGCAGAGCGCAGGATAAATATGAGCCGAGCCATACTGCGATCTTTGAGAGGCAGAATGAACAAATCAACAACTGGTGAAGAATTGGGTTTATTTGTTTTTTACGCCGTTCCGTGCGCGGTATAAGTGTTTCGATGCTTTTATTCTTCGGGTTGCTGCGATTACAGCGTTACCAGATTTATATAGCTTTTTCTTTGTTTGGCAGCTGTCACACACTAAATGATGCTGTTTTTGCATCGCCATATTTTGAGAGCTGTAATTTTTCCATATTTCGGCTGACAGAGTCATGTGATGGCTTGTTTTTTGCGGGATGAGCTGACGTTTTTATTGGTACCATTTTTGGGCACATGACATTTGTTGATCGCTTTTTATTTCAATTTTTGGGAGGCAGAATGAGCAAAAAACAGCAATTCAGGAATTGTTTTTTTTTTTATGTCATTCCGCGAGTGGTAAAATTGATAAGGTAGCTTTAATCTTCGGGTCACTATGATTACAGCAGTACCACATTTATATTGTTTTTTTTATGTTTTGGCGCTTTTACACAATGAAAACTATTTTATAGAAAAAATAATTATTTTTGCATTGCTCTATTCTGACAGCTATATCTTTTTATTTTTCTGCTGATGGAGCAGGATGGCGGCTTGTTTTTTTTGCGGGACAAGATGGCGTTTTCAGCGGTACCATTTTTATTTACATTTGTCTTTTTGATCACGTTTTATTCTACTTTTTGTTTGGCGGTGGCGGTATGATGATAAAGCATAGTTTTTTGCCTCATTTTTTTTATGGTGTTCACTAAAGGGGTTAACTAGTGAGACAGTCTTATAGGTCGGGTCGTTCCGAACATGGCAATATCAAACTTTTTCTTACTTTTTTACTTTGTCCCACTATTGTCCCACTTTTTGCAGGCTGATCGCTTGTATAGTATAGGAATGCAGGAGCATTCCTATACTATACAAACTGTCAGCGCTGCACTGACAGGCAAACTTGTTAGATCATGCACTGTGCATGATCTACCAAGTTTGCTAACTTTGGTGACCCGGATGTCGTCATGACGACATCGGTTCACCATAGCAACGAACGGCCCTCCGCTATGACGTCACTGGAGCGCCAATCCAAGGGCAGAGGGGCTTCTCTCCCTCTGCCTGCTGGCTAAATTCTGCGATCGATTTCAGGGTAAGTATTTAGGGGGCTAAAGTGTCGGGAGTGGTGTCAGAATCAGCTGACACCCGGTGGCAATTGTGTGCGCACAGCCTCTGTTCACGCAAAATCGATTGGTAAGTACCTGGCGACCTGGACATATGGATACGTTTAAGGTTGTAAAGGGGTCAGAATCCCCCCCCCCCCCCCCCCCCCCTTAACAAAAATTGCTTAGCCTTAAAAAAAGGTAAGTCTCTAAATAGCTATACACGCACAAAGTTATTTTCCGGCATCAACCAGCATTATTGTTGTGTCACCTACAATTGTTAAATGCAACTAGTAAAACAGTTGCTAAACCTTACTTCTTTTTTATTTTTAATTTTTTTTTCATTCTTAACTATCCCCCATTTCAACAAAATGCAATGGAAGCTATGTAACCATATAATGCTACATTGTGAAGTAGCTACATGTAGGTTCATGACCAGAAATAGAATTGTGGCAACAGCATGCAGTATGGCCTTGGGGCTTTTGCTGTATGCTTGATAAATTGGACAATAAAACAGGTATTGAAAAACTAAACTGTGACACTTCTTTAAAAGATTTTTTTTATATATATAACAAAAACCACAACCGCATGCTTTTACATAGTAGGAAGGGACAAGAAAAGCAAAGAAAATTCAGGTCCCAAAAGCACGCACCTGCAAAAGGCTGCTGTATTCCGGTGACGTCTAATAATGGACTATTACAACAACCAAGGCACAGTTCTTGAGGTTGACAGTGTGTTTAAATTTCCGGATTAAGGAGATCTTTCTTTAGGGTGTAACAAAAAAAAAGGCTTTCCCATCTCAGGATGCAGGAAGCACACTTTCTGTGACACACAAGCCTTGGATTCAGGGTTTTGTTTTAGTTGTAAAAATAGCACTGAGGGGTTTAATACTGCCCCTCCTTGTTTGCAGTGTGTGAAGAATAAAAAAAAAAGGCTTTTATTAGGTGCTGTTACTGAGCATATATCAGATCAACCGCGTGACTATACAGTTACAGCACTTCCCTATATAACACTTGAATTTGTGGATTATATTATTAACAGACAGACTAGCACTCCCATTTTCAATCTACTTAAGCACCGCAGTGCTACACCATAATCAGATTAGGTATTTTTCTCTCCCCATCTGCATGCCAACCTTATATCCCTACAATGTACAAGCATAAAATGGTATTCCATGTCCAGCCCCCCTATTTTATACTGGCTGTGACAGTCCCCCAAATTGGCTGCTCTAGACCATGTAATGTGATAGCTGCAAAGCATTTAGGGAAGCCCAAGTGTCCGCGCCTGATATCTGATCCTCTCAAATCAAATTGGCGATTTTTAGAAAATTCAACTCAAAGTCGATACTTGGCAAATCGATCTGCTCATCTGTACTGGTAAGCCTTCAGCAGTCTATGATACAAGGTTTTTAAAAAAATTTCTGCATATTTATTTTGCAACTTATATTAAAATCCATACGAGGATTTGTCTCCAGCATTTGACCTGACTACTGATAGATTAAAGCAGCAATACGTTTTTTAGCTTCTCTCCCAGAATAAAAGTAAGTGGGAGAGAAAAAAGGGGGAAAAAAAAGATTGATACTTTTGTCATACATGGAGATGCATTGAGGGTAATTGTATTATTATCAAATAATTAATATGATCAGTTATTTTTTGACTGATTCTATGTTTTCTACAGGAAATTTACCTCTGGAGCTTCGCTGTTCATGGGAACCTGTGAAAGCCGTCGAATGATGAACTTGTAGACAAATATTAATCCTGTAGGACAATAAGTATGCACATAAACAATACCCCTTACCTTTTCTCTGATGAACAGTGCGGTGACAATGATTGCATAGAAGAACAATACTCCATCCAAAAGGTAACAGTATTTGGGATCCGTAAGACCAAAAAATTGTGCATCTGTAAAAAAAAATATATATAGAAGACTTGTGAAGATATAGGTTAAGTTTTAATTGTCAGCACATAGAAAAAACATATCTGCAAATTATAGAGCTCATCTGTATGTACGAGAAAATACCTGTATATGAATATGACTGCTATAATACTGCTACTATGTACAAGAATATAACTACTATAATACTGCCCCCTATGTACAAGAATATAACTACTATAATACTGCCCCCTATGTACAAGAATATAACTACTATAATACTGCCCCCTATGTACAAGAATATATCTACTATAATACTGTCCCTATGTACAAGAATATACCTACTATAATACTGCTCCTATGTACTAGAATATAACTACTATATTACTGCTCCTATGTACAAGAATTTAATTACTATAATACTGCTCCTATGTACAAGAATATAACTACTATAATACTGCCCCATGTACCAGAATATAACTACTATAATACTGCCCCCTAAGTGCAAGAATATAACTACTATAATACTGCTCCTATGTACAAGAATATAACTACTATAATACTGCCCCCTAAGTGCAAGAATATAACTACTATAATACTGCCCCTATGTACAAGAATATAACTACTATAATACTGCACCCTATGTACAAGAATATAACTACTATAATACTGCTCCTATGTACAAGAATATAACTACTATAATACTGCCCCCTATGTACAAGAATATAACTACTATAATACTGCCCCTATGTACAAGAATATAACTACTATAATACTGCCCCATGTACAAGACTATAACTACTATAATACTGCTCCTATGTACAAAACTATAACTACTATAATACTTCTCCTATATACAAGAATATAACTACTATAATACTGCCCCTATGTACAAGACTATAACTATTATAATACTGCCCCTATGTACAAGAATATAACTACTATAATACTGTTCCTATGTACAAGAATATAACTACTATATTACTGCCCCTATATACAAGAATATAACTACTATAATACTGTTCCTATGTACAAGAATATAACTACTATAATACTGCCCCTATATACAAGAATAAAACTACTATAATACTGCCCCTACGTACAAGAATATAAATACTATAATACTGCTCCTATGTACAAGAATATAATTACTATAATACTGCCCCTATATACAAGAATATAACTACTATAATACTGCTCCTATATACAAGAATATAACTACTATAATACTGCTCCTATATACAAGAATATAACTACTATAATACTGCCCCTATGTACAAGGATATAACTACTATAATACTGCTCCTATGTACAAGAATATAACTACTATAATACTGTTCCTATGTACAAGAATATAACTACTATAATACTGTTCCTATGTACAAGAATATAACTACTATAATACTTCCCCCTATGCACAAGAATATAACTACTATAATACTGCTCCTATGTACAAGAATATAACTACTATAATACTGCTCCTATGTACAAGAATATAACTACTATAATACTGCTCCTATGTACAAGAATATAACTACTATAATACTGCCCTATGTACAAGAATATAACTACTATAATACTGCTCCTATGTACAAGAATATAACTACTATAATACTGCCCCTGTGTACAAGAATATAACTACTATAATACTGCCCCCTATGCACAAGAATATAACTACTATAATACTGCTCCTATGTACAAGAATATAACTACTATAATACTGCCCCCTATGTACAAGAATATAACTACTATATTACTGCCCCTATGTACAAGAATATAACTACTATAATACTGCTCCCTATGTACAAGAATATAACTACTATAATACTGCTCCTATGTACAAGAATATAACTACTATAATACTGCTCCTATGTACAAGAATATAACTACTATAATACTGCCCCCTATGTACAAGAATATAACTACTATAATACTGCCCCCTATGTACAAGAATATAACTACTATAATACTGCTCCCTATGTACAAGAATATAACTACTATAATACTGCTCCTATATACAAGAATATATCTACTATAATACTGCCCCTATGTACAAGAATATAACTACTATAATACTGCCCCCTATGTACAAGAATATAACTACTATAATACTGCCCCCTATGTACAAGAATATAACTACTATAATACTGCTCCCTATGTACAAGAATATAACTACTATAATACTGCTCCTATATACAAGAATATATCTACTATAATACTGCCCCTATGTACAAGAATATAACTACTATAATACTGCCCCCTATGTACAAGAATATAACTACTATAATACTGCTCCCTATGTACAAGAATATAACTACTATAATACTGCTCCTATATACAAGAATATATCTACTATAATACTGCCCCTATGTACAAGAATATAACTACTATAATACTGCCCCCTATGTACAAGAATATAACTACTATAATACTGCCCCCTATGTACAAGAATATAACTACTATAATACTGCTCCCTATGTACAAGAATATAACTACTATAATACTGCTCCTATATACAAGAATATATCTACTATAATACTGCCCCTATGTACAAGAATATAACTACTATAATACTGCCCCTATGCACAAGAATATAACTACTATAATACTGCCCCCTATGTACAAGAATATAACTACTATAATACTGCCCCTATGTACAAGAATATAACTACTATAATACTGCCCCTATGCACAAGAATATAACTACTATAATACTGCCCCTATACACAAGAATATAACTACTATAATACTGCCCCTATGTACAAGAATATAACTACTATAATACTGCCCCCTATGTACAAGAATATAACTGCTATCATTCTGCCTCCTATGTACAATAGATACTTTAATACTATCATATATACAAAAATACTACTTTGTAATCAAAAGAAAAGTACCACAATACTTCCCCATATCATTGTCAATATGATTTAGATATTAGGACTGTGATACTGACTGTTATCCCACTTTTAACCATGACATTTGTGTGTTATAGCGGGTATTGTGGTTTCTCTAGGATACACTTTTTTATCACTTTGCAAAATTCTTAGAATTTAGATTTTACACTGAAGCCTGGACGCACAAACCGCATGGTTTTTGTACTTTCGGCCTCTCACTTTGTCCTGTGTACTAGTTTCTCGAAGTTATCTGCTTTGGTTCTGCAGTTATGCAATGAGTTCCTCTAGATTCCCTCAAGATCAGATCTGTATCTTTTTAGTATATTTCTCCATTGGAGAATGGATAATATTCATTGGTTTTTTTTTTAAACCACAGACTTGGGATTCCTACTGATAACGTGTCAAGAAAACACTTTCTACAGAAAAATTAGACTCAAGTTTACTCGCTCCGGCCTCAAAGAGTTCTGTTCTGTTGGTGTTTGTCATTTCTGCTTAAAAAAAAAAAATTATAATAAAAGAAAACTACGTTTTTAGAAGATTTTGTAAGAAAAAAAAATGTAAAACAATAGTACACTTTCTATGTATTATTATTAATTAACAGTTTACAGGCATTTGGTTTTTTTCTGTATGTCTGTTTTTATTTTCCCACATTTATGCGTTTTTTCTTTTTTTTAATTATTTTCATAATAATATTTTTCTTTTTTTAAATTAACAAAAATGTAAAAAAAAAAAAAAATCGCCAAAAATAGATTTGCTTTAAAAATCAAACCTGGAGCAATTAACATTTTTACAAAGTCGTATTCATAACTACAGCTACATATATTTAGATTTTGCCCCTTTTTAAAGAGGGAAGAATGTCTTTTTTTTTTTTTTTTTTTTTTAAACTGGACCACCCTTGTGCATGAGTTGAGTCTAGGTTTGCTGACCTGCCCATAGACAAGTGATGCTGTTTCAGAAAGAAAACAGCAATATTTTTCTTATTGCCTACAAATACTTTAAGGGATAGTTTTTTTTTTATTTCCATGGAGAACCTATCTATCTATGACATTGACGGCCCCTGAAGAGCAGCCGTGGTTATTGTAAACATTCCTACAAAAATGTATACATCGATTATACTGTGTTTGCTGGCTTGCTCATAGATAAGAGTGATGCAATTTCAGAAAGAAAGCAGCAATATTTTTCTTATCACCAACAAATACTTTAAGGGATAGTTTTTTTCTTATTTCCATGGAGGCCTTATCTATGACATTGACGGCCCCTGTAGAACAGCCATGGTTATTGTAAACATTCCTACAAAAATTTCTACATCAATTATTTTGTGTGTCATCTCTTAATCTTGGTCTTCAAATTGAAGAATTAAAAAGAAGTAGTTACAAAAAAAAAAAAAATACGGTTTAATCCCCATCCACCAAATTCACCCAAAATTATTTATAATTTCTATTAATAAATTATTTTTATATTTAAATAGAGAATAAAAAAATTTATATACAATGTTGTGACGAAAGCAACATAGAAAAAAAAAAAAAACTTTAATGTTGTGTTGTGCTCAGTGTGGTTACCAAGTGTAGATCAGCATCTGTGCTTCTCAACGTCGAGGTTTCCTGTGCTTCTTAACAGGGCTGAGAACTTATCTACTTGCCATCTGTTCACAATAAGTTCTCACTTGTGGCTCATATATGTGACGTAGAGTGCATAAGCCCGATGGGGGGCCCTCGGTAAAATAATTACGGTAGTTATAAAGAAACAAAAAAAGTTGTGATTCTCCATCCGAAATCCAAACTTTGCAGAATTCAAAATTAAAAGGGAATCTTTTTTTTTTTTCCTTCTTATTTTTCAAGAAAAAAAATACATTGAAAATATAAATATATAAAATAAATGATAGATGTTGATCCATTAAGGACGCCTATTATTTATGAATATTGATTTAGGTAATTGTTTATTTTTAAATTATGTTGACAGCTATACTAGTCCAAAAAAGTGACTTTTCGGAGGTAGGGAATTGTAAAAGATAATATATCTGTGCAATATGTTTATCATATCGAGTCAGGTTTTAAACAAAATTACATTAAATATAAATGATGCTTTTGAATTTTCTTCTCATGATTTAAAAGTTAAAGAATATTTGTAAAATTATAATTGTGTAAATAAATTGTTAAAATGATTCAAAAATTTAATATTTTTTAAATCGAGTTCAAAATAGACTGAAAAAAAACGTAAAGGGGTATATGCTCATATCGGGCCAAAAAAATAAAATAACCGCCCATGGGTTTATCAGTTCCAATTGTTATAAAAAGTTTATGCAAGTTTTTGAAAATGAACGTTTAAATAAAGAAAAAGTTTATAGGCTGATAAGATAAATATTATTATATTATATAATTATTATATTATGTTATAATATAACTTATATTGCATATTTATATTATACATATAGTATATATTATAATAATTATATATCATATATATATATATAATATATTATAAATAATATTATAGTACTGATATATAAATAATATATTTGTACAATAGGTCTACCATATCAGGCTCACATTAAAAATAAATATAAAATTTACGCTGATGATTTTGCACTTCTTATATTCTGGTTTATTTTTTAATTAAATAACATTGAAGAATATTTGTCAAATTATAATTTTATGAATATTTAAAAGTTTTGAAAACTAAATATTTTTCAAATTAAGTTGAACAGAAAAAGAAAAAACTTTCCAAACTTTGTAAAACTCAATTATTAAAAGGGATCTAAATAAATATAAATATTGTTTCAAATTAAGTTTAGCATATACTGAAAATAAAAAATGAATATATTCTCAAATTAAGTAAAAATGGAAACATAAAAGTAAGTATTAAATTAACATATATTTTATAACAATTGTTTAAAATTATAATGATATCATCTCAGATATTCAATGTTTATCCTAAATCTAAAAAAGCGACTATAGGAAATGTAGTTTTGATTTTTTTTTAATATTATTCTTTTAATTTGTATTTATAACATTTCTTTTTTATGTTTTAATTATTTTTTTTATTATTTTTTTTAAAGCTATTTCATAAGAGAAGGTTAAAAGCCGTATCAGATTTCTCAGTATATTTTCTTAGAAATAGAATACTAAATACATGCGTTCAATGTACATTATGTATTTTGGGGGCAGCAATTTGTGTGCGATACTATTTGCTGAGCCGTGTATCTAACCCTTTAGTGTGTGATGCTTTCTGCTGAGTCCGAATCTAGGCTAAATATGTGTGATACTGTCTGCTGACCCCATGTATGTCAGCCTGTCCTGTGTGATACTGTCTGCTGACCCCATGTATCTCAGCCTATCCTGTGTGATACTGTCTGCTGACCCCATGTATCTCAGCCTATCCTGTGTGATACTGTCTGCTGATCCCATGTATCTCAGCCTATCCTGTGTGATACTGTCTGCTGACCCCATGTATCTCAGCCTGTCCTGTGTGATACTGTCTGCTGATCCCATGTATCTCAGCCTATCCTACGTGATACTGTCTGCTGATCCCATGTATCTCAGCCTATCCTGTGTGATACTGTCTAATGACCCCATGTATCTCAGCCTATCCGGTGTGATACTGTCTGCTGACCCCATGTATCTCAAACTATCCTGTGTGATACTATCTGCTGACCCACTGTATCTCAGCCTATCCTACGTGATACTGTCTGCTGATCCCATGTATCTCAGCCTGTCCTGTGTGATACTGTCTGCTGACCCAATGTATCTCAGCCTATCCTGTGTGATACTGTCTGCTGACACCATGTATCTCAGCCTATGCTGTGTGATACTGTCTGCAGACCCCATGTATCTCAGCCTATCCTGTGTGATACTGTCTGCTGACCCCATGTATCTCAGCCTATCCTGTGTGATACTGTCTGCTGACCCCATGTATCTCAGCCTATCCTGTGTGATACTGTCTGCTGATCCCATGTATCTCAGCCTATCCTGTGTGATACTGTCTGCTGACCCCATGTATCTCAGCCTGTCCTGTGTGATACTGTCTGCTGATCCCATGTATCTCAGCCTATCCTACGTGATACTGTCTGCTGATCCCATGTATCTCAGCCTATCCTGTGTGATACTGTCTAATGACCCCATGTATCTCAGCCTATCCGGTGTGATACTGTCTGCTGACCCCATGTATCTCAAACTATCCTGTGTGATACTATCTGCTGACCCACTGTATCTCAGCCTATCCTACGTGATACTGTCTGCTGATCCCATGTATCTCAGCCTGTCCTGTGTGATACTGTCTGCTGACCCAATGTATCTCAGCCTATCCTGTGTGATACTGTCTGCTGACACCATGTATCTCAGCCTATGCTGTGTGATACTGTCTGCAGACCCCATGTATCTCAGCCTATCCTGTGTGATACTGTCTGCTGACACCATGTATCTCAGCCTATGCTGTGTGATACTGTCTGCAGACCCCATGTATCTCAGCCTATCCTGTGTGATACTGTCTGCTGACCCCATGTATCTCAGCCTATCCTGTGTGATACTGTCTGCTGACCCAATGTATCTCACCCTATCCTGTGTGATACTGTCTGCTGACCCCATGTATCTCAGCCTATCCTGTGTGATACTGTCTGCTGACCCCATGTATCTCAAACTATCCTGTGTGATACTGTCTGCTGACCCCATGTATCTCAGCCTGTCCTGTGTGATACTGTCTGCTGATCCCATGTATCTCAGCCTGTCCTGTGTGATACTGTCTGCTGACCCCATGTATCTCAGCCTATCCTGTGTGATACTGTCTGCTGATCCCATGTATCTCACCCCATCCTGTGTGATACTGTCTGCTGATCCCATGTATCTCAGCCTATCCTACGTGATACTGTCTGCTGATCCCATGTATCTCAGCCTATCCTGTGTGATACTGTCTGCTGATCCCATGTATCTCAGCCTGTCCTGTGTGATACTGTCTGCTGACCCCATGTATCTCAGCCTATCCTGTGTGATACTGTCTGCTGACCCCATGTATCTCAAACTATCCTGTGTGATACTGTCTGCTGACCCACTGTATCTCAGCCTATCCTGTGTGATACTGTCTGCTGACCCCATGTATCTCAGCCTATTCTGTGTGATACTGTCTGCTGACCCAATGTATCTCAGCCTATCCTGTGTGATACTGTCTACTGACCCCATGTATCTCAGCCTGTCCTGTGTGATACTGTCTGCTGACACCATGTATCTCAGCCTATCCTACGTGATACTGTCTGCTGATCCCATGTATCTCAGCCTATCCTGTGTGATACTGTCTGCTGACCCCATGTATCTCAGCCTGTCCTGTGTGATACTGTCTGCTGATCCCATGTATCTCAGCCTATCCTGTGTGATACTGTCTGCTGACCCCATGTATCTCAGCCTGTCCTGTGTGATACTGACTGCTGAGCCATGTATCTCAGCCTGTCCTGTGTGATACTGTCTGCTGATCCCATGTATCTCAGCCTATCCTACGTGATACTGTCTGCTGATCCCATGTATCTCAGCCTATCCTGTGTGATACTGTCTACTGACCCCATGTATCTCAGCCTATCCTGTGTGATACTGTCTGCTGACCCCATGTATCTCAAACTATCCTGTGTGATACTATCTGCTGACCCACTGTATCTCAGCCTATCCTACGTGATACTGTCTGCTGATCCCATGTATCTCAGCCTGTCCTGTGTGATACTGTCTGCTGACCCAATGTATCTCAGCCTATCCTGTGTGATACTGTCTGCTGACACCATGTATCTCAGCCTATGCTGTGTGATACTGTCTGCAGACCCCATGTATCTCAGCCTATCCTGTGTGATACTGTCTGCTGACCCCATGTATCTCAAACTATCCTGTGTGATACTGTCTGCTGACACCATGTATCTCAGCCTATGCTGTGTGATACTGTCTGCTGACCCCATGTATCTCAGCCTATCCTGTGTGATACTGTCTGCTGACCCCATGTATCTCAAACTATCCTGTGTGATACTGTCTGCTGACCCCATGTATCTCAGCCTATCCTGTGTGATACTGTCTGCTGATCCCATGTATCTCAGCCTGTCCTGTGTGATACTGTCTGCTGACCCCATGTATCTCAGCCTATCCTGTGTGATACTGTCTGCTGATCCCATGTATCTCACCCCATCCTTTGTGATACTGTCTGCTGATCCCATGTATCTCAGCCTATCCTGTGTGATACTGTCTGCTGATCCCATGTATCTCAGCCTGTCCTGTGTGATACTGTCTGCTGACCCCATGTATCTCAGCCTATCCTGTGTGATACTGTCTGCTGACCCCATGTATCTCAAACTATCCTGTGTGATACTGTCTGCTGACCCACTGTATCTCAGCCTATCCTGTGTGATACTGTCTGCTGACCCCATGTATCTCAGCCTATTCTGTGTGATACTGTCTGCTGACCCAATGTATCTCAGCCTATCCTGTGTGATACTGTCTACTGACCCCATGTATCTCAGCCTGTCCTGTGTGATACTGTCTGCTGACACCATGTATCTCAGCCTATGCTGTGTGATACTGTCTGCTGACCCCATGTATCTCAGCCTATCCTGTGTGATACTGTCTGCTGATCCCATGTATCTCAGCCTGTCCTGTGTGATACTGTCTGCTGACCCCATGTATCTCAGCCTATCCTGTGTGATACTGTCTGCTGACCCCATGTATCTCAAACTATCCTGTGTGATACTGTCTGCTGACCCCATGTATCTCAGCCTATCCTGTGTGATACTGTCTGCTGACCCCATGTATCTCAGCCTATTCTGTGTGATACTGTCTGCTGACCCAATGTATCTCAGCCTATCCTGTGTGATACTGTCTGCTGACACCATGTATCTCAGCCTATGCTGTGTGATACTGTCTGCAGACCCCATGTATCTCAGCCTATCCTGTGTGATACTGTCTGCTGACCCCATGTATCTCAGCCTATCCTGTGTGATACTGTCTGCTGATCCTATGTATCTCAGCCTATCCTGTGTGATACCGTCTACTGACCCCATGTATCTCAGCCTATCCTGGGTGATACTGTCTACTGACCCCATGTATCTCAGCCTATCCTGTGTGATACTGTCTACTGACCCCATGTATCTTAGCCTATCCTGTGTGATACCGTCTGCTGACCCCATGTTTCTCAGCCTATCCTGGGTGATACTGTCTACTGACCCCATGTATCTCAGCCTATCCTGGGTGATACTGTCTACTGACCCCATGTATCTCAGCCTATCCTGCGTGATACTGTCTACTGACCCCATGTATCTTAGCCTATCCTGTGTGATACCGTCTGCTGACCCCATGTATCTCAGCCTATCCTGGGTGATACTGTCTACTGACCCCATGTATCTCAGCCTATCCTGTGTGATACTGTCTACTGACCCCATGTATCTTAGCCTATCCTGTGTGATACTGTCTACTGACCCCATGTATCTCAAACTATCCTGTGTGATACTGTCTGCTGATCCCATGTATCTCAGCCTATCCTGTGTGATACTGTCTGCTGATCCTATGTATCTCAGCCTATCCTGTGTGATACCGTCTACTGACCCCATGTATCTCAGCCTATCCTGGGTGATACTGTCTGCTGATCCTACATATTTCAGCCTATCCTGTGTGATACTGTCTACTGACCCCATGTATCTCAGCCTATCCTGTGTGATACTGTCTGCTGATCCTATGTATCTCAGCCTATCCTGTGTGATACCGTCTACTGACCCCATGTATCTCAGCCTATCCTGGGTGATACTGTCTACTGACCCCATGTATCTCAGCCTATCCTGTGTGATACCGTCTGCTGACGTGGTGTATCTAAGCTTCTAAGTCGCTCTACAATCAGGCAAAACACTTTCTGCTAAGCATTTGTATCCAAGCGTAATATGCATGACGTTGTTTGCTGAGCTGGTGTATCTAAGTCTATCGCGTATGGTACCGTATGCAGTGCTGGTGTATCTAAGTATCTAAGCCTGCTGCTAGGTGTAACATTTTCTGCTGAGCTGCAGGAACCAAGACGTTTATGTATGATAATGTCTACTGATCTGCAGGACCTAAGTGTGTAGTGTGTGATACCGTCCGCTCAATGTATCTAATCCGATCATGTAACACTGCACATGCCCATCATATATCATGATTTGTTGTGCCCTCATTATCTGTACCGCCTCACATACACTTGACTGACACGGATATCAAGGGGTTAATGATGGAGACCACGCCGAGGCTCACGTGCGCTGTGTCTGCGTGTTGTCTCTTTTTTCCACTTGTGGTTGATGTAGCGCTCTCTTTGTGATCAGATGGAGTGTGATTCCTATATTTAGATCCAGGCTCCTGAGACCTAATTGTAATCCCCCTTTATACTGCAGCCCCCAATCTGCTGACTGCGGGGATCTGCCAGTCCGTCTGATATCATTAATTTGTATTGTTTACCTGCACCAGTATGTGCTAATATACTATGACCAATAATACAAATAACAGTGCTCACATAATACCGCCATGTAGTGCTTGCATAAACTGCTATGCAGTTCCTAAATAAACCACTAATATCTTATTTATAAAGTGCCTGCATAATACTGCCATACAGTTCTTACATAAAACTGCTACAGTATTCCTAAATAATACCCCTTATAACTTATTTATAAAGCGTCCACATAAAACTGCTACATCGGTCCTAAATAATACCACTAAAAGCTTTACTATAAAGTGCCCACATGATACTGCCATGTAATACTTACATAAAACCGCTATACAGTTCCTAACTAATACCCCTTATAACTTATTTATAAAGTGTTCACATAATACTGCCATTATACAAAACTGCTTTATGGTTCCTAAAAAATACCACTCTATAATTTTAGCATAAAGCGCACACATAATGCTGCCGTATATTACTTACATAAGGCTGCTACACAGATGTTAAATAATACCACTATTACAATTGTTATAAAGTGTGAATGTAATACTGATACGTAGTACTTACATAAAACAGATTTATAGTTCCTAAATAATACCACTAACACCTTTATTATAAAATGCACACATAATACTGCCATATAGTGCTTGCATAAAACTGCTACACAGTTCCTAAATAATATCACTTATCACTTAATTATAAAGTGCCCACATAATACTGCCACTAAACAAAAACTGCTTTACGGTTCCTAAAAAATATAACTTTATAATTTTAGCTTAAAGTGTCCACATAATTTTGCAATATAGTACTTACATGAAACTGCAATATAGTTCGTAATCAATACCATTATTAAATTTGTTATACAGTGCCCACGTAATACTGCCATGTAGTACTTAGATAAAACTAGTTTCTAAAAAATACAACGAATAATTGTATTGTAAAGTAAGCACGTAATACCGTTATGTAGTACTTACATAAAACTGCTACACAGTTCCTAAATAATACCATTAACTAATACCATTATTATAACGTGCCCACATAATACTGCCATTAAGTACTTACATAAAACTGCTATACAGTTCCTAAATAATACCATTTACCAATTTAATTATAAAGTTGCTGTATAATACTGCCATATAGTGCTTATCTGTGTGCATAAAACCACCATTCAGTGCCCAATTAATGATACTATATAGTTTTAAAATGCAGGACTCGTTACTGGCGCAGACGTTTCTCCCTCCGTTTCCTTAGCAAAAATATGTCACTTTTTGAATAGTTTTCATACAGTATCAAATAAAAAAGGACTGACAGTAAGAGCAGAGCTGTCCTGAGCGACTCTATGTTCTGTGCGGTTGTGGCAGGCCTAATATTAGACAAGAACCACTTTATTCCTCGCTGCAGCTCGCACAGGCCTGATAATACCGCAGAGCGTGCACAGCGCGGACACAGTGACTCATTTACTGTTGGCCGGGGAATCAAAGTGAAAGAAGATAATAGCAAGGAACGCGGGGCTAAAATGTCTACAACTCACAACAACAAATCAGCAAACAGTTTTATATCCATATCATATGTCTGTTCACAATATGGCAGTATTGACTTATGGACTATATGGCAGCATTACTCATGTCACTGTGTGGACTGTTCATGAAGGTACATAGAACTTTATATTAGGAGCAAGGTGACAACTTCTGTATGAAATCTGCATAAATAAAAGACATAAAACTGCTACATCACTGAAATCTATCTATCTATCTATCTATCTATCTATCTATCTAGAGTGGCATGTAAAAGTTTGGGCACCCCTGGTCAAAATGACTGTTATTGTGAACAGTTAAGCAAGTTGAAGATGAAATGATCTAAAAGGCCTAAAGTTAAAGATGACACATTTCCTTTGTATTTTAGGTACAAAAAATATATATATTTTTTTTTTAACATTTCAAAAATTACAAAAAAGGAAAATGGGCCAATGCAAAAATTTGGGCACCCTTGGGGATTTGTGTGCTCAGATAACTTTGACCAAGGTTTCAGACCTTAATTAGCCTATTAGGGTGATGGCTTGTTCACGATCATCGTTAGGAAAGGCCAGGCGATGCAAATTTCCCAGCTTTATAAAAACCCAGCCTCCTCCAACCTTGTGCCAAAAAACAGCAGCCATGGGTTCTTCTAAGCAGCTGCCGAGCACTCTGAGAATGGTGGAGGCCACAAAGCAGGAGAAGCTATAAAAAGATAAAGTGTTTTCAAGTTGTCCTTTCCTCAGTTTGAAATGTAATTAAGAAATGGCAGTTAACAGGAACAGTGGAGGTCATGATAAGGTCTGGAAGACCAAGCAAAATTTCAGTGAGAGCTGCTTGTAGGATTGCTAGAGAAGCAAATCAGAACCCCCGCTTGACTGCAAAAGACCTTCAGAAAGATTTAGCAGACTCTGGAGTTGTAGTACATTGTTCTACTGTTCAGAGACACCTGCACAAATATGGCCTTCATGGAAGAGTCATCAGAAGAAAACCTCTCGTGTCCTCACCATAAAATTCAGCGTCAGAAGTCTGCAAAAGAACATCTAAACAAGCCTGATGCATTTTGAAAACAAGTCCTGTGGACCGATGAGGGTAAAATAGATGTCTTTGGCCACAATGATCAAAGGTCTGTGTGGAGAAAAAAGGGCGCACAATTTCAGGAAAAGAACATCCCGCCAACCATTAAGCATGGGGTGGATCAATCATGCTTTGGAGTTGTGTTGCAGCCAATGGCACGGGGAACATTTCACTGTAGCTACCTATCTACCTACCTTCCTACAGTGCAGATTTGGACTTTTATTAGCCAATGTGGCCACATCTATGGGTTAATAGATCTGATCAATCTGCCTTCTATCTTGGCGCTGCTGCTTTATTTTGTAGTCATCCGATTTGAAGATTAGAATTATTATATTTTAAATACATTTATATTTTATTTATTTTTTTTATATTCGAAACTAAAATAAAAAATAATTTTAATTCTTCTTGTTATCTTTGCTTTAATTAATATTTAAAACATTGCTAAGATATTTCTCATCGCCTGCCGATCGCCCAAGATTACAGCGCAGCTAAAAGCTGCAATAAATTGTGTCCAGTGGAGGAAAACTCATTTTAGTAGAAAAAAAAAGGATAAAAAAAATTCTCAGCAGCTTTATTTTGTTCGGATCAGATAATAACAACATTGGGAGTGAAGGCAGAGCAGACATGATTTACAAGTAATTGAATCAAATGGTCTATTTTCTCTGGATGTGCATTAAAAGATGGACGTTCTCTCTATTTCCTTGAAGTCGAGGTCACAGTGTTACACCGAGAATGTTGGGACATTGTGTGTTGAGACTTGAAAATAAATATATATGGGTGGGGGGGGGGAGGGGCAGAGTAAAAAAAAAAATTAAAAGAAATAAATAACAAAATAAAGAAAAAGAAAACATAAAATAATGGAATGTAATAATACAAATAATAGTAAAAAAAAAGAATAAATAGATAAAAACAGCAATAAATATAATATTTGGCCCTGCCTCTATATTCTCATTAGCTGAAATAAATAAAAAATAAAATCGATTACATAAATAAAAAATACTAAAATATACATATATTTTTTTTTCTTACCTCTACATCGACAATTTAATTAGGTGCAACAATGGTTGGGTATAAAATAAAATAGTTAATTAAAAAAAATATCCCTAAAATTATACATAAAAAAGTAGCAAAAAAATAGAAAATAAATAAAATATAATGAACAAGAAAAATAAATTGATAGAAATATAAAGAAAAAACACACTCTTTATCTATACATCGAAAATTTAATTTGGTGCATTTTATTATTATTTATTATTATTTATTATTATAGCGCCATTTATTCCATGGCGCTTTACATGTGAAAAAGGGGTATAATACAAGAACAATTACAATAATCTTGAACACAATGTGACAGCGACTGGTACAGAAGGAGCGAGGACCCTGCCCGCGAGGGCTCACAATCTACTATCATTTCAGGTTAATCGTAAAATGTAATTTTTAATAAAAAGAAAAAAAAAATCTATTTAAAAAAAAAAGAATGAAAAAAAAATATGGAAAAATAAATAAAATATAGTTAACAAGAAAAAGAATTAAATAGAAATACGAAATAAAAATGGGTGTAAAATAAAATCTTTATTGAAAAACAAATACCCCCATAAAATATTTTGACATTAAAAAAATATGGGAAAAAAATAGAAAAATTTAAAAATTAAAAACCAAGATAAGGAATGAAAAAAAAAATGTATTATTCCTATATAAGAGTCTGTAGGGACACATGACGCGTGCCAGGGGCAGGGTGCCGTTTACACATATTACATATGGCGGGGCCGTGACTAGAGAGGAGGAAGGGTCTTTTGTGTAGGCGACATATTCATATAATATGACAGACGCCGCCGAGTCAGGGGGCAGCCGGCATTTTATTTTACTCCAATAAATAATTCATGATTTTACCAGACGCAGCAAAGAGAAAGGTCACAGAGGTGTCGGAGGCGAACACATCACTTCAGACCATGGAGGAGGAGGAGGAGGAGATACACGTTACCAGGAGCAGGACGGGGGATGTTACTTCTCATATGAATACTTATATAATATATAATGCACAGCCCCTAATGTGAAGCTCCGGGGCCACATGCAGAGGGCCTCCAGCTACCAGGCGCCATTGCTAATAATGAAGCCATTAGGCCCTTTTTCACCAAAGAAGAAGGTGCCCCTTCTTATATTTGGCACCGCTGCCACCAATCATTCCTCGTTCTCCATGTAGAAGGCCTCAAACAACATTTTGATATAATTCGAAAAGGAAAAATGTCCGTATTGCCCGTAGCAACCAATCACAGTGCAGCTTTTATTTTACCAGAGATGTTTAAAAAATAAAAGCTGTGCTCTGATTGGTTGCTATGGACAACACAGACACATTTGCCTTTAGATCAGTTATAATAAATGAGGCCCGATATAATTTACGCTTTAGTGCAACTGATGAGATCTTCAGAGCAGGGGAGTAGAACTACTAGCCCCATCATCCTGCGCCTCTAGGCCGGACTGACGGCAGGCTTCAATGCCAATAACAGCCACATTGCCCCCACAAAAGCCAGAATGTGATTTATGCCAACCATGATGTCTTACTAATACAGTGAACGAGAATCACAATGCCCCTATGTGAGCCATTGATGCTCCGTGCCAGTCACAATGACCTGTCAGCCACAATGTTCCATACTAGCCACAATGCCCCTTACATCAGCTAACATGAGCTATATAAACCATAATGCCCCGTATGTCAACCATTAATGCTCTATATAACCACATTGACCCATATCACCCACAATGCCTCCATATTACCTATCATGGCCCATGTCAGCTATAATTCTCCATACCAGCCACCATGTCCTGTATGTCACAGCCAACGTGTTCAATACCAGCCACCATTTTCTGAATGTCACAGCCACCATGTTCTGTATGTCACAGCCACCATGCTCAATACCATCCACCATGTCCTGTATGTCACAGCCACCATGCTCAATACCATCCACCATGTCCTGTATGTCACAGCCACCATGCTCAATACCATCCACCATGTCCTGTATGTCAGAGCCACCATGCTCAATACCATCCACCATGTTCTGAATGTCACAGCCACCATGCTCAATACCATCCACCATGTTCTGAATGTCACAGCCACCATGCTCAATACCATCCACCATGTTCTGAATGTCACAGCCACCATGTACAATACCAGCCACCATGTTCTGTATGTCACAGCCACCATGTTCTGTATGTCACAGCCACCATGTCCTGTATGTCACAGCCACCATGCTTAATACCAGCCACCATGCCCTGTATGTCACAGCCACCATGTCCTGTATGTCACAGCCACCATGCTCAGTACCAGCCACCATGCCCAGTACAAGCCACCATGTCCTGTACGTCATAGCCATCATGCTCAATACCAGTCACAATGTCCTGTATGTCACTGCCACCATGCTCAATACCAGCCACCATGTCTTGCATACAAGATACAGTATCTTGTATGTCACAGCCAATACCAGCCACCTTGTCCTATAAGTCACAGCCACCATGCTCAATACCAGCCACCATGTCCCGTATGTCACAGCCACCATGCTCAATACCATCCACCATGTCCTGTATGTCACAGCCACCATGCTCAATACCATCCACCATGTCCTGTATGTCACAGCCACCATGCTCAATACCATCCACCATGTCCTGTATGTCAGAGCCACCATGCTCAATACCATCCACCATGTTCTGAATGTCACAGCCACCATGCTCAATACCATCCACCATGTTCTGAATGTCACAGCCACCATGCTCAATACCATCCACCATGTTCTGAATGTCACAGCCACCATGTACAATACCAGCCACCATGTTCTGTATGTCACAGCCACCATGTTCTGTATGTCACAGCCACCATGTCCTGTATGTCACAGCCACCATGCTTAATACCAGCCACCATGCCCTGTATGTCACAGCCACCATGTCCTGTATGTCACAGCCACCATGCTCAGTACCAGCCACCATGCCCTGTATGTCACAGCCACCATGCTCAGTACAAGCCACCATGTCCTGTACGTCATAGCCATCATGCTCAATACCAGTCACAATGTCCTGTATGTCACTGCCACCATGCTCAATACCAGCCACCATGTCTTGCATACAAGATACAGTATCTTGTATGTCACAGCCAATACCAGCCACCTTGTCCTATAAGTCACAGCCACCATGCTCAATACCAGCCACCATGTCCCGTATGTCACAGCCACCATGCTCAATACCAACCACCATGTCCTGCATGTTACAGCCAAAATGCTCAATACCAGCCACCGTGTCCTGTATGTCACAGCCATCTTGTTCAGTACCAGCCACAATGTCCTGTATGTCACTGCCACCATGCCCTGTATGTCACAGTCACCATGCTCAATACCAGCCACCATGTCCTGCATGTCACAGCCACCAAGCTCAATATCAGCCATCGTGTCCTGTATGTCACAGCCACCATGCTCAATACCACACAACTTGTCCAATATGTCACAGCCACCATGCCCTGTATGTCACAGCCACCATACTCAATACCAGCCACCATGTCCTGCATGTCACAGCCACCATGCTCAATACCAGCCATCAAGTCCTGTATGTCACAGCCGCCATGCTCAATACCAGCCACCTTGTCCCTTATGTCAGTCTCTGTGGTGCTCCATACTAGTCCCAATACTTCCTATGGTCGCTGTGCCCCATGATCGCCCAGTTGCCCCCTATGTTAGGTATATTGCCCCCAAATCCAGCTACAATGTCCCCCTTGTTGGTGACAATGTCCCATACCGACACCACTGTCCTCCGTCTTGTACAGGCCCAGCCCCTGAGGTCCAACCTTCCGCACATCCGATGTTGTCACTAAGATGAGCTTCAACTTCAGCATCACCAGGGACAAAAGACCTAGGGTCAGGAAATAACAAAGCCACCGCAAATGACAACTACCATCACAAGATTTGTGGCTCTTGTTGGTCCTTCAAACAAAATGTGCTATTACAGCTAGCGAAACCCAAAGCAGATCACCAAGAGCAGCCATAGAGCAGAACCGTGAGCGACCAGCAAATAATAACCAGCTGTGACCTTCATAGAAGAGGTTGTGGTTTCAGATGTAAAATTTTCATAGGAGCAGTATTATAGTAGCTATATTCTTGTACATAGGGGCAGTATTATAGTAGTTATATTCTTGTACATAGGGGCTGCATTATAGTAGTTATATTCTTGTACATAGGAGCAGTATTATAGTAGTTATATTCTAGTACATAGGGGGCAGTATTATAGTAGCTATATTCTTGTACATAGAAGCAGTATTATAGTAGTTATATTCTTGTACATAGGGGACAGTATTATAGTAGTTATATTCTTGAACATAGAAGCAGTATTATAGTAGTTATAATCTTGTACATAGGGCCAGAATTATAGTAGTTATATTCTTCTACATAGGGGGCAGTATTATAGTAGTTATATTCTTGTACATAGGGGGCAGTATTATAGTAGTTATATTCTTCTATATAGGAGCAGTATTATAGTAGTTATATCCTTGTATATAGGGGCAGTATTATAGTAGTTATATTCTTCTACATATTAGAAGTATTATAGTAGTTATATTCTTCTACATAGGGGGCAGTAATATAGTAGTTATATTCTTGTACATAGGGACAGTATTATAGTAGTTATAGTATTGTACATAGGGGGAGTATTATAGTAGTTATATTCTTGTACATAGGGGGCAGTATTATAGCAGTTATATTCTTGTATATAGGGGGCAGTATTATAGTAGTTATATTCTTGCACATAGGGACAGTATTATAGTAGTTATTGTATTGTACATAGGGGGAGTATTATAGTAGTTATATTCTTGTACATAGGAGCAGTATTATAGTAGTTATATTCTTGTATATAGGGGGCAGTATTATAGTAGTTATATTCTTGTACATAGGGGGTAGTATTATAGTAGTTATATTCTTGTACATAGACATAGGGGCAGTATTATAGTAGCTATAGTATTGTACATAGGGGGAGTATTATAGTAGCTATATTCTTGTACATAGGAGCAGTATTATAGTAGTTATAATCTTGTACATAGGGCCAGAATTATAGTAGTTATATTCTTCTACATAGGGGGCAGTTTTATAGTAGTTATATTCTTGTACATAGGGGGCAGTATTATAGTAGTTATATTCTTCTATATAGGAGCAGTATTATAGTAGTTATATTCTTGTATATAGGGGCAGTATTATAGTAGTTATATTCTTCTACATAGTAGAAGTATTATAGTAGTTATATTCTTCTACATAGGGGGCAGTAATATAGTAGTTATATTCTTGTACATAGGGGCAGTATTATAGTAGTTATAGTATTGTACATAGGGGGAGTATTATAGTAGTTATATTCTTGTACATAGGGGGCAGTATTATAGCAGTTATATTCTTGTACATAGAAGCAGTATTATAGTAGTTATAATCTTGTACATAGGGCCAGAATTATAGTAGTTATATTCTTCTACATAGGGGGCAGTTTTATAGTAGTTATATTCTTGTACATAGGGGGCAGTATTATAGTAGTTATATTCTTCTATATAGGAGCAGTATTATAGTAGTTATATTCTTGTATATAGGGGCAGTATTATAGTAGTTATATTCTTCTACATAGTAGAAGTATTATAGTAGTTATATTCTTCTACATAGGGGGCAGTAATATAGTAGTTATATTCTTGTACATAGGGGCAGTATTATAGTAGTTATAGTATTGTACATAGGGGGAGTATTATAGTAGTTATATTCTTGTACATAGGGGGCAGTATTATAGCAGTTATATTCTTGTACATAGAAGCAGTATTATAGTAGTTATAAACTTGTACATAGGGCCAGAATTATAGTAGTTATATTCTTCTACATAGGGGGCAGTTTTATAGTAGTTATATTCTTGCACATAGGGGGCAGTATTATAGTAGTTATATTCTTCTATATAGGAGCAGTATTATAGTAGTTATATTCTTGTATATAGGGGCAGTATTATAGTAGTTATATTCTTCTACATAGTAGAAGTATTATAGTAGTTATATTCTTCTACATAGGGGGCAGTATTATAGTAGTTATATTCTTGTACATAGGGGCAGTATTATAGTAGTTATATTCTTGTACATAGGAGCAGTATTATAGTAGTTATAGTATTGTACATAGGGGGAGTATTATAGTAGTTATATTCTTGTACATAGGGGGCAGTATTATAGCAGTTATATTCTTGTATATAGGGTGCAGTATTATAATTTGTTTTATTAGACAACCTCTTTAAGGTTCACCTAACCTTTAATTTGTCTATCATCATGTAGAATTTAGCAGGAGAAACAAGACTTTTCTCTTTACTCGGCTCCAATAACATTGAGAATGGGCCAAATGGGATTTCAGGAAGAGGAATTACAGCAATATCTGCTCATATCATTGAAGGGGAAGCAGCTTTCGATGAAAAGTTCTGCTTGTGTCATCAGATACATGAGTACGTTACTGCCATCAGGAAGGGGGAGGGAAGACTTATGTGCCGATATCTGTGCTCTCCACCCTTCCTAGTGTCCGGGGTCCGGCCGCGGTCCTCATATCAAGGCTTAAATCACTGCTCAAGGCCTCGTTTTCTAATATCAGTCTATGTGGCCACTGGGACTCGGGCTATGATTAGCCACTTGACATCTGTCACGTTGTAAACTGGTCTCCACAGCCGCTGCAACCATTACAAAGATGTATTGTACGGGAGGCGGAAAGAAATAACATAAGAATTATTCAGGACGATACAGAATGGCGGAAATGTCTTTCAGTGGATGATTATTACAGAAGAGGGGCCATCGCTTATTTAACCATATTGTTACCAAAGGCATAAAGTTACAGCATGTATCAGGTAAATTACAGATAACCATCGTCGCGGTATCACAGGGATATGTAGACTGCGCCGATCTCATCTATTAACTAAACCAGAGAGCGGCTACGAGGAGCACCTCTCGCTTTGGAGGACCCAACAGGTCGATTGTTTATATGGTCAGCCCATTCATTTTAATGGACATTGTGCAATGCCTCATTTCCCCTGTGGTGGCGCTGCAGCAAATATGAATGGTTGGTATTCAGTGATCACATCTGAACACTAGAAATCACAACATTTTGAAATGTATTTTTAGAGGATTCTTCTATGAAATTACTTTAGGCCTGTGAAAAATATGTCGTGGAATCCATGACATGCTCAGGGATATGATAAAAATGTCAGAAAAATGGTTATAAAATCCATGGCCCTGGTTATACCAGCTGTACATATACAATTATATACAGAAGATGCCCAAGTTATACCAGCTGTACATATACAATTATATACAGAAGATGCCCAGGTTATACCAGCTGTACATATACAATTATATACAGAAGATGCCCAGGTTATACCAGTTGTACATATATCATTATATACAGGAGATACCCAGGTTATACCAGCTGTACATATATAATTATATACAGGAGATGTCCAGGTTATACCAGCTGTACATATACAATTATATACAGAAGATGCCCAAGTTATACCAGCTGTACATATACAATTATATACAGAAGATGCCCAGGTTATACCAGCTGTACATATACAATTATATACAGAAGATGCCCAGGTTATACCAGTTGTACATATATCATTATATACAGGAGATACCCAGGTTATACCAGCTGTACATATATAATTATATACAGGAGATGTCCAGGTTATACCAGCTGTACATATATAATTATATGCAGGAGATGTCCAGGTTATACCAGCAGTACATATATGATTATATGCAGGAGATGCCCAGGTTATACCAGCTGTAGATATATAATTATATACGTTAGATGTCCAGGTTATACCAGCTGTACATGTATAATTATATACAGGAGATGTCCAGGTTATACCAGCTGTACATATATGATTATATGCAGGAGATGCCCAGGTTATACCAGCTGTAGATATCTCTTTATAGGCTGGTCGCAGGGTGAGAGGCCGCTGTCAGTGATTTCACGCTCCAGCTCTTTTACTCTGTCAGTTCTCTTGTCTGCGGAGATCAGAGCCCTCAGTGAATAATATATACAATATATACGCAGCTATATACCGATCCATCGCTATTAAGATGAGCAGTAAATTGGGAGTAGCCTCTGGCTGCAGGGAAGATATTACTTTCAAGCCTGATCCGGGTGTGAATCATCCGCCTGCTAACGTCTCTCTGTTCTCTGATTTCAGCTCAAATTGAAGGATTTCTACCAAAATGTCACAAACAATGGAAAAAATGTGCAACGTCGGACTCACATAGAATTAGTTTTTTTGTTTTGCTTTTTTCCCATTGTTATAAATTTGATCTCAACTGATGATGGATACAGTATATAGTTATTTTGCATCAATTTTATGAATTTTTTTATATATATTTTTTTACTGGGTAAAATTCCAAAAGAATTTTTTTTTCAATCTGTTCCCATCTGATGGGTGATATTTTTTCAGTCTGCATCAATTTGATAATATTTTTTTATATTTAATTTTAATATTTTTTTTTATTGTTTGTCTTTGTACAGTATGGCGGTGCTATTTATTCACTTCATGGTGGTATTTTTTGACCATTGGTGGCAGTAATGTATTGGTACTATATGGCAATATTATTATTTTTTTATTATTTGGATATAGGTATTGTTTAGGTTTTGCATGGTGATATTATTTGGTCATTATTTGTCAATATTATGTAGGCATTTATTATATAAATTTCCTGGTAAGAAGTCCTGAATATATATATGGTACTGGTCACAAGTTTGGACACCCCTGTCCATGCCATGATTTTCCTTGATCGTATTGAAATGTGCACATTGTAGATTCAGACTGAAGGCAGCAAAAACACGAAGGAACAGATATGGAAACACATGTGACACAAACCAAAATATGTATTACACCCTAGAGTCCTCACAGGGTGCCCCTTTTACTCTGATGATGGCTTTACACTCCCTCGGCATCTCGCCAGCAGCTTCATCAGGTGTCTCCTGGAATGGCTTCCAACAGTCTTGATGTTGTTCCCACAGATGCCGCTTGTTGGCTGCTTTGTCTTCATTCGGCGTCCAACTCATCCCAAACCATCTCCATTGGGTTGAGGGTGGGTGATTGTGGAGGCCGTGTCCTCTGACGCAGCCTCCACAATCAGCCTCTGACGCAGCCTCATCCCTCTCCATTATGGTCACATCGCCCATACATCGAGGTTTTTTAAGTCATTGTCCTGATGCAACACAAATGATGGTCCCACCAAGCTCAAACCAGATGGGATGGCAGTTGCTGGAGAACGCTGTGGTGGCCATGCTGGGTAATGTGCCCTGAATTTGGAATAAATCACCAACAGCCTCATCAGCAAAGCGCTCCCCCCCCAGCACCACACCTTCCCCTCTATGCTTCCCGATGGTCACCACACATGTAGAAACCATCCACTCACCTCTTCTGCATCTCACAAACACATGGCACTTAAAACCTAAAATCCCATGGGGGCTGTTATCTGAGGTGCTGCTAATTTGCGGTTTCTGGGGCTGACAACTCTGATAAACTTATCCTCTGCAGCAGTGGTCATTCTCGGTTGTCTTTTCCTGGGCTGGTCTTCTTGAAAACTAGTTTCATCATACCAATTGATTTTTTTTTATGACTTCAGTTGAGAATATCTTCAAGGTTCTAGCAATTTTCCAGATTGACTGACATTCATGTCTTACAGTAATGATGGACTGTTGTTTCTCTTTATCTAGATGAGTGGTTGTTGCCATATTGGCTTAGAACAGTTGTGAAATAGGACTCAGCACTGTACAGAGCTGTGCACTATCGCTGCCTCTGCGAAACACACCTGAATAATTCCTGAAGGCCGGTGATTCCACAAAAACTCTGGATGAAGCGACCTGTTCATTGGAAGCCATTCCAGGTGTTACCTGATGAAGCTGCTGGAGAGAATGTTAAGAGTAAAGCCGACATCAGAGTAAAAGAGGGGGAATGTGAGGAATCTAAAGTGGTACATAATCTGGTTTGTTTCATATGTGTTTCTTTACTCCTTGTTTCTATATGTGTTGCTTTGTGGTTTTGCTGCCTTCAGTCTGAATCTACAATGTGCACATTCCAATAAGAACAAGGAAAACCATTGCAGCAACAGGGCTGTCCAAACTCGTGACTGGTAATGTATGTATATATAGTGATTAAGGGCCTAAATTGCCTTTCATATGGCTATAGCAGCATATGCAAGATGTAAAAAAAAATAAAATAGAAAGTAGGTAATCAGCGAATAAAAGAAAAATAACAAAAAAAAAAAAACAGAACAGCAACAAATGTCCATTAAGGCCAAGAAAGGAAGGAGGATGCAGGAAAAGGGAATCCTACTTTCCACCTGACATACTCTATACCGTGCCGTCACACCGTGGAAATGTTCTGCTCTGCGGAAGTGAAAGCTGCTGGGGTTGTCTGCAGACAGATGTAGAGAGACCACTGAAACATCCTGTAGAGGCAGGTGAACCTATCTACAAGTGAGGAGACCCCAGCAGGAAGGAAGATGGAGGCGCAGCAACAGAACAATCTAGATATCTACACACTAGGAGGACTTATGTTTAGGTTTCGTTCAGGTGTTTTTTTTATGCTTTTTTTACACCTCTTTTAGCAAACAAAAAAGAAAAAATTGTGAAGTGTACGCGGATCCTAACAATTTGTATGGGATCGCCCTAAGTACAATGGGAGGGACCCCTCTTATGTTATGTGACGCAGATGATGGCCAAGTTCTCGGCCTCACAGGCCTCCTAGCTACACTGTGATACTGTAGCGTCGGCGTCCCTGCCTCCTGCTAGGCAGGGACGCTGTTCCCCTCACCTCTCTGCTCCGTGCCCGGCGTCTTCCTACCGCTCTGCTGGCAGCGCGCGCTGCTTCCCGGCCACGGTGCTTAGGGCGCGCGCGCTCCCCCTCTCTTAAAGGGGCCGCGCGCGCCGTCCTAAGGAGTCCCCGGCCAATGGCTGGAGGACTTCACCATATATAAGGCACCTCCTCCAAAATGGAGGTGCCCGAGCAATGTTGTTGCAAAGCCTTCACTCTGCTTCAGCCCTCAGGTCCCGTTACCAGTTACCTGCCAGTCACCTGCCAGATTCCTGCTTGATACCTGCCTGATATCCGTTTACCTGCTTGCAAGCCTGCGGTCCGACGGTCTGCCTTCCGACACCTGTCAGTCTGTCTATGGACCAGCCTGCCCGCTCACCTGGGAGCGCTCATCTGCTACCTGCCTGCTAGCCTACCTGGAGGCTCCACCGTCACTTACCGTGACCACCTGCCTGTCCAGAGACTCTTGTCTGCTCACCTGGGAGCGCTCATCTGCTACCTGCCTGCTAGCCTACCTGGAAGCTCTGCCGTCACTTGCCGTGACCACCTGCCTGTCCAGAGACTCTTGCCTGCTCACCTGGGAGCGCTCACCTGCTACCTGCCTGCAAGCCTACCTGGAGGCTCTGCCGTCACTTGCCGTGACCACCTGCCTGTCCAGAAACTCTCGCCCGCTCACCTGGGAGCGCTCACCAGTCACCTGCCTGCTGTCCTTCTACCCAGAGACTGTCCCTGTCACTTGCCGTGAGTACGCGTCCTTCTACCCAAAGACTGTCCCTGTCACTTGCCGTGACTACCTGCCCTTCTACCCAGAGACTGTCCCTGTCACTTGCCGTGACTACCTGCCCGTCTTCCCTGGGAGCCACCCGCTTCCTTACAAGGACCGCCCCCTTGTATAGTTGCTCAGAGGTTCCGCCTCCCAGACCCGTTACAGTTTGCTCGGGCCATGGAATCCGGTGGCACCCAAGCTTCCTCGCTCTCGGACCTGTGTCATGAACTGTCCCGTCAGAGGTCCCAACAGGAGTCCATCCTGAGTCACCTGCGGAGTGTCAACTCTCGCCTGGACACTCTGTCTGCTCCACCAGCAACCACCGCTAGTGTCATGACTCGCAACCCGGCAGCGCCGCTGCCCACCAATACCATGGTATCCTGTCCCGGACCCCGGTTTTCTGCACCTCCTCGTTTCGGAGGTGACTCCGCTCAAGCTTGGGGCTTCATAAACCAGTGCACCCTGCACTTTGAACTCTTGTCCCACCAGTTTATCTCCGACCGGTCCAAAGTAGCCTTTATCATGTCCCACCTCACGGGGGAGGCTCTGGCTTGGCTAAATCCTCTGTGGGAGAGAGGAGATCCCCTGGTGTCCGATCTGCCAGCCTTTCTCACGGCTTTCCGGAAAGTCTTTGACGAACCCGGACCGAAGACCTCATCCGCATCGTCTCTGCTACGCCTCCGTCAAGGAGATATCACCGTGGGCCAATATGCCATACGGTTCCGTACCCTTGCTTCGGAGCTGGCCTGGGATAACGACGCTCTGGTGTCTGTCTTCTGGGAGGGTCTGTCCGGCCGTATTAAAGATGAACTCGCCGGTCGGGACATTCCTACCACTCTCGACGACTTAATAACACTTGCCACCCGGATTGACATCCGATTCCAGGAGCGCGCCAAAGAGGTCACCCGTGAGAGGAGGTTTCCACATCTAGCCCCCACCTTCCAGAAACCTGTCACTCCCTCCGTTACTCCCCAGGCACACTCACCTGAGCCTATGCAGGTCGACAAGACCAAGATGGTCAAAACCCGTCAAGACTTACGCCGTGCCGAGGGGAGCTGCTTCTACTGTGGCAGTAAGGAGCACCGGATCCGTTCCTGCCCAGAGAGGTCGGGAAACGCCTGTGTCTAGGATCGCTCAGAGAGGTCGCCCTAGACAAAAGTAAACCCTCTCCATCTCTGATGCTGTCAGTCTCTATCACCTGCAGAGAGAACCGCTATTTCGAACTGGCTCAACTTGACTCAGGAGCTGCTGGAAATCTCATTTCTCAGTCTCTGGTAGAGAAATACCGCATTCCCACCAAACCTCTGGCCGTACCTTTATCTGTCGCCGCCGTGGATGGGGGTTTCTTACCACATCCCATCCAACTCATCACCGAATCCATAACTCTGCAGGTGGGAATGCTGCATTCTGAGAGCATCTCCTTTCATGTTCTGCCTGGACTCTCTCACGCACTCTTGTTAGGCCTACCTTGGCTCCAGAAACATGCACCCGTGCTTGACTGGCAGACCGGAGAAGTCCTTCGCTGGGGACAGGACTGCCATAGGACTTGTCTAGTTCCCGTTCATCCTGCTCGTCCTTCTCCTACCCCAGTTAATCTACCTGGTCTACCGGTTCCCTATTGGTCTTATGCGGATGTCTTCAATAAAAAAGAAGCAGAGACATTACCCCCTCATAGACCATACGATTGTCCAATCGACCTGATACCCGGCTCTACTCCTCCCCGTGGGCGTATCTACCCTTTGTCCGCAGCGGAGACCCGGTCCATGTCAGAATATATTGAGGAGAATCTGGCCCGGGGATTTATCCGGAAATCTACCTCCCCGGCGGGAGCAGGCTTCTTCTTCGTCAAAAAGAAGGACGGCTCACTCCGTCCATGTATAGATTATAGAGGCCTTAACCAGATTACAGTGAAGAATAAATACCCCCTCCTGCTCATTCCTGAATTATTTGACCGCCTGAGGGGGGCTAGAATCTTCACCAAACTGGATCTCCGTGGGGCGTATAACCTGGTCCGTATCCGTCAGGGGGATGAGTGGAAGACGGCATTCAACACCCGGGACGGCCACTATGAGTACCTTGTAATGCCCTTCGGTCTCTGTAACGCTCCTGCCGTCTTTCAAGAGTTGGTCAATGACATCTTCCGTGACCTTCTCTACTCCTGCGTGGTGGTGTACCTGGACGACATCTTGGTCTTCTCTCCGGACCTTCCTACTCACCGGAGGGATGTTCGTCAGGTCCTGCTCAGGCTCAGGCAGAACCACCTCTACGCTAAATATGAGAAGTGCATCTTTGAGCAGACCTCTCTTCCATTTCTGGGCTACATAATCTCTCAGACCGGCCTACAAATGGATCCTGAGAAACTGTCTGCCATCCAGAAGTGGCCCCGACCAGAGGGGTGGAAGGCTATTCAGCGGTTCCTGGGCTTCGCCAACTATTACCGCCTCTTCATACCGCACTTCTCTTCCCGGACTGCTCCTATCTCTGCGCTCACCCGTAAGGGTACTAATCCCAGAAGATGGCCGCCCGAAGCTGAGGAGGCCTTTCTTTCCTTAAAACAGGCCTTCTCCTCCGCCCCGGTGCTGCATCGTCCGGACGGCAACAAACAATTCCTCCTAGAAGTTGACGCTTCCTCCTCCGGAGCCGGGGTGGTACTTACCCAAAAGTCATCTTCCGGAAGAATGGTAACCTGCGTTTTTTTCTCCAAACTCTTCTCCTCTTCTGAGCGCAACTATTCTATTGGAGACCGAGAATTGTTAGCCATTAAGCTGGCACTGGAGGAGTGGCGTTACCTGCTCGAGGGGGCTCTTCACCCGGTAATAATTTACACGGACCACAAGAACTTGGCTTACCTTCAGAGCGCCCAGAGACTTAACCCGCGCCAAGCCCGGTGGTCCTTGTTTTTTGCCCGCTTTGATTTTGTTCTTCATTTTCGCCCGGCAGACAAAAACATCAAAGCTGACGCCTTGTCCCGATCCTTCCTGGTATCTGATCTAGAGGAGGAACCTAAGCACATCATTGATCCCGCCAGAGTAATGCAAGTGGCTCCCGTGAATCTAAATCGTCTCCCTCCCGGTAAGACGTTCGTAACAGTACCTGATCGGAAGAAGGTCCTATACTGGGGTCACTCGACTAAGCTAGCTGGCCACGCCGGTCAGAAAAAGACCCTCCAGCTCATTGCCCGGCATTACTGGTGGCCTACCATGCACAAGGATGTAATAGACTTTGTTTCTGCCTGTGTGTCCTGCGCCCGCAACAAAGTTCCGAGACACCTGCCAGCCGGTCGCCTTCTTCCTCTTCCAGTACCTGCTGCCCCGTGGCAGCATATTGCTATGGACTTTATAACGGATCTTCCTGTCTCTGCCGGTTGTATGGTCATTTGGGTGGTCGCTGATCGCTTCTCCAAGATGGCGCACTTCATTCCCCTGCCGGGTCTCCCGTCTGCACCCGAACTGGCTAAAGACTTTATCCGCCACATCTTCCGTCTCCATGGCCTGCCCCTCCACATCGTGTCAGATCGTGGGGTTCAGTTCACCTCACGCTTCTGGAGAGCAACATGTAAGTTGCTTGACGTCACTCTGGACTTCTCCTCCGCTTACCATCCACAGTCCAATGGTCAAGTGGAGCGGATCAATCAGAACCTGACCAGTTACCTCCGGCACTTCGTTAATGCCCACCATTCGGACTGGGTGGATCTCCTACCATGGGCCGAGTTCTCTTACAATAATCACGAGAGCGAATCTTCCTCCAAATCCCCGTTTTTTGTAGTCTTCGGTCAGCATCCTCGGATCCCATTTCCCGTCTCCACCTCGGTGGACAATCCGGCTGCGGAATCTCTCGTTAGCGAATTCTCCTCCATTTGGGAGAGTACCCGATCCGCACTCCTTCAGTCGTCCGAGCGGATGAAAAAACACGCTGACAAGAAAAGCCTGGATCCTCCACAATTCCGTCCTGGAGATAAATTCTGGCTCTCGTCCAAATATGTCCGGCTCAAGATTCCTTCCTACAAGTTAGGGCCTCGGTTCATCGGCCAACTGGAAGTTATCAAACAGATCAACCCGGTGGCCTATAAATTAAAACTCCCGGCCAACTTACGGATCCCTAACTCCTTCCATGTATCTCTCCTCAAACCCGTGGTACTTAACTCTTTTTCCAAGTCTACAGGTACGCCTCCTGCTCCGGTCTCCGCTGAGAACGAGTTTGAGGTAGAGAACATTCTGGCCACCAAAAGGGTAAGAGGAAAAACCTTTTTTTCTGGTAGATTGGAAGGGGTTTGGTCCTGAGGAGAGAACGTGGGAGCCCCGGGAGAACATCCATGCCCCTCTCATCCTTGATAAATTTCTGTCTGGCCTAAAAAAGGGGGGGCCTAAAGGGGATGGTACTGTAGCGTCGGCGTCCCTGCCTCCTGCTAGGCAGGGACGCTGTTCCCCTCACCTCTCCGCTCCGTGCCCGGCGTCTTCCTCCCGCTCTGCTGGCAGCGCGCGCTGCTTCCCGGCCACGGTGCTTAGGGCGCGCGCGCTCCCCCTCTCTTAAAGGGGCCGCGCGCGCCGTCCTAAGGAGTCCCCGGCCAATGGCCGGAGGACTTCACCATATATAAGGCACCTCCTCCAAAATGGAGGTGCCCAAGCAATGTTGTTGCAAAGCCTTCACTCTGCTTCAGCCCTCAGGTCCCGTTACCAGTTACCTGCCAGTCACCTGTCAGATTCCTGCTTGATACCTGCCTGATATCCGTTTACCTGCTTGCAAGCCTGCGGTCCGACGGTTTGCCTTCCGACAGCTGTCAGTCTGTCTATGGACCAGCCTGCCCGCTCACCTGGGAGCACTCATCTGCTACCTGCCTGCTAGCCTACCTGGAGGCTCCGCCGTCACTTGCCGTGACCACCTGCCTGTCCAGAGACTCTTGCCTGCTCACCTGGGAGCGCTCATCTGCTACCTGCCTGCTAGCCTACCTGGAGGCTCCGCCGTCACTTGCCGTGACCACCTGCCTGTCCAGAGACTCTCGCCCGCTCACCTGGGAGCGCTCACCAGTCACCTGCCTGCTGTCCTTCTACCCAGAGACTGTCCCTGTCACTTGCCGTGAGTACCCGTCCTTCTACCCAAAGACTGTCCCTGTCACTTGCCGTGACTACCTGCCCTTCTACCCAGAGACTGTCCCTGTCACTTGCCGTGACTACCTGCCCTTCTACCCAGAGACTGTCCCTGTCACTTGCCGTGACTACCTGCCCGTCTTCCCTGGGAGCCACCCGCTTCCTTACAAGGACCGCCCCCTTGTATAGTTGCTCAGAGGTTCCGCCTCCCAGACCCGTTACAGATACTATAGTGATACTGAATATTTTTATTTTTAATTTTTATTTCTTGATTTTTGATCTGAGAAAAAGCGGGTGATTTAAAACTTTTATATATATATTTTTTTATATATGTTTTCTAAAACTTTATTTTTTCATTTTTACGTAAAGGGGGTCAATTCAAACTTATTTTTTTTATATTTTCTAAAACCTTTTTTTATTTTTAAACACAAATATATATATATATTTTTTTTATTTTTTTTTTCTAAATGGACCTAACATATACAGTTAGGTCCATATATATTTGGACAGAGACAACATTTTTCTAATTTTGGTTCTAGACATTATCACAATGAATTTTAAACAAAACAATTCAGATGCAGTTGAAGTTCAGGCTTTCAGCTTTCATTTGAGGGTATCCACATTAAAATTGGATGAAGGGTTTAGGAGTTTCAGCTCCTTAACATGTGCCACCCTGTTTTTAAAGGGACCAAAAGTAATTGGACAATTGACTCCAAGGCTATTTCATGGACAGGTGTGGGCAATCCCTTCGTTGTGTCATTCTCAATTAAGCAGATAAAAGGCCTGGAGTTGATTTGAGGTGTGGTGCTTGCATGTGGAAGGTTTTGCTGTGAAGTAAACATGCGGTCAAAGGAGCGCTCCATGCAGGTGAAACAAGCCATCCTTAAGCTGCAAAAACAGAAAACGAGAAATTGCTACAATATTAGGAGTGGCAAAATCTACAGTTTGGTACATCCTGAGAAAGAAAGAAAGCACTGGTGAACTCATCAATGCAAAAAGACCTGGGCGCCCACGGAAGACAACAGTGGTGGATGATCGCAGAATAATCTCCATGGTGAAGAGAAACCCCTTCACAACAGCCAACCAAGTGAACAACACTCTCCAGGAGGTAGGCGTATCAATATCCAAATCTACCATAAAGAGAAGACTGCATGAGAGTAACTACAAAGGGTTCACTGCACGGTGCAAGTCACTCATAAGCATCAAGAATAAAAAGGCTCGACTGGACTTTGCTAAAAAACATCTAAAAAATCCAGCACAGTTCTAGAAGAACATTCTTTGGACAGATGAAACCAAGATCAACCTCTACCAGAATGATGGAAAGAGAAAAGTATGGCGAAGGCGTGGTATAGCTCATGATCCAAAGCATACCACATCATCTGTAAAACACGGCGGAGGCAGTGTGATGGCTTGGGCATGCATGGCTGCCAGTGGCACTGGGTCACTAGTGTTTATTGATGATGTGACACAGGACAGAAGCAGCCGAATGAATTCTGATGTATTCAGAGCCATACTGTGTGCTCAGATCCAGCCAAATGCAGCCAAACTGATTGGTCGTCGTTTCATACTACAGATGGACAATGACCCAAAACATAAAGCCAAAGCAACCCAGGAGTTTATTAAAGCATAGAAGTGGAATATTCTTGAATGGCCAAGTCAGTCAACTGATCTCAACCCAATTGAGCATGCATTTCACTTGTTAAAGACTAAACTTCAGACAGAAAGGCCCACAAACAAACAGCAACTGAAAACCACCGCAGAGAAGGCCTGGCAGAGCATCAAAAAGGAGGAAACACAGCGTGTGGTGATGCCCATGAGTTCAAGACTTCAGGCAGTCATTGCCAACAAAGGGTTTTCAACCAAGTACTAGAAATGAATATTTTATTTACAATTATTTAATCTGTCCAATTACTTTTGGTCCCTTTAAAAACAGGGCGGCACATGTTAAGGAGCTGAAACTCCTAAACCCTTCATCCAATTTTAATGTGGATACCCTCAAATGAAAGCTGAAAGTCTGAACTTCAACTGCATCTGAATTGTTTTGTTTAAAATTCATTGTGGTAACGTCTAGAACCAAAATTAGAAAAATGTTGTCTCTGTCCAAATATATATGGACCTAACTGTATATATATATATACATATACACACACACACATACAGTACAGACCAAAAGTTTGGACACACCTTCTCATTTAAAGATTTTTCTGTATTTTCATGACTATGAAAATTGTACATTCACACTGAAGGCATCAAAACTATGAATTAACACATGTGGAATTATATACTTAACAAAAAAGTGTGAAACAACTGAAAATATGTCTTATATTCTAGGTTCTTCAAAGTAGCCACCTTTTGCTTTGATGACTGCTTTGCACACTCTTGGCATTCTCTTGATGAGCTTCAAGAGGTAGTCACCGGAAATGGTCTTTCAACAATCTTGAAGGAGTTCCCAGAGATGCTTAGCACTTGTTGGCCCTTTTGCCTTCACTCTGCGGTCCAGCTCACCCCAAACCATCTCGATTGGGTTCAGGTCTGGTGACTGTGGAGGCCAGGTCATCTGGCGTAGCACCCCATCGCTCTCTTTCTTGGTCAAATAGCCCTTACACAGCCTGGAGGTGTGTTTGGGGTCATTGTTCTGTTGAAAAATAAATGATGGTCCAACTAAACGCAAACCGGATAGAATAGCATGCCGCTGCAAGATGCTGTGGTAGCCATGCTGTTTCAGTATGCCTTCAATTTTGAATAAATCCCCAACAGTGTCACCAGCAAAGCACCCCCACACCATCACACCTCCTCCTCCATGCTTCACGGTGGGAACCAGGCATGTAGAGTCCATCCGTTCACCTTTTCTGCGTCACACAAATACACGGTGGTTGGAACCAAAGATCTCAAATTTGGACTCATCAGACCAAAGCACAGATTTCCACTGGTCTAATGTCCATTCCTTGTGTTCTTTAGCCCAAACAAGTCTCTTCTGCTTGTTGCCTGTCCTTAGCAGTGGTTTCCTAGCAGCTATTTTACCATGAAGGCCTGCTGCACAAAGTCTCCTCTTAACAGTTGTTGTAGAGATGTGTCTGCTGCTAGAACTCTGTGTGGCATTGACCTGGTCTCTAATCTGAGCTGCTGTTAACCTGCGATTTCTGAGGCTGGTGACTCGGATAAACTTATCCTCAGAAGCAAAGGTGACTCTTGGTCTTCCTTTCCTGGGGCGGTCCTCATGTGAGCCAGTTTCTTTGTAGCGCTTGATAGTTTTTGCAACTGCACTTGGGGACACTTTCAAAGTTTTCCCAATTTTTCGGACTGACTGACCTTCATTTCTTAAAGTAATGATGGCCACTCGTTTTTCTTTACTTAGCTGCTTTTTTCTTGCCATAATACAAATTCTAACAGTCTATTCAGTAGGACTATCAGCGATGTATCCACCAGACTTCTGCACAACACAACTGATGGTCCCAACCCCATTTATAAGGCAAGAAATCCTGACAGGGCACACCTGTGAAGTGAAAACCATTTCCGGTGACTACCTCTTGAAGCTCATCAAGAGAATGCCAAGAGTGTGCAAAGCAGTCATCAAAGCAAAAGGTGGCTACTTTGAAGAACCTAGAATATAAGACATATTTTCAGTTGTTTCACACTTTTTTGTTAAGTATATAATTCCACATGTGTTAATTCATAGTTTTGATGCCTTCAGTGTGAATGTACAATTTTCATAGTCATGAAAATACAGAAAAAACTTTAAATGAGAAGGTGTGTCCAAACTTTTGGTCTGTACTGTATATATATATATATATATATATATATATATATACACATACATACACACACACACACACACACACACACACACTACTGTTCAAAAGTTTGGGGTCATTTAGAAATTTTATTATTTTTGAATGAAAAGCACATTTTTTTTCAATGAAGCTAGCAATAAATGAATCAGAAATCCACTCTATACATTGTTAATGTGGTAAATGACTGTTCTAGCTGCAAACGTCTTGCTTTTATTGCAATATCTACATAGGTGTATAGAGGCCCATTTCCAACAACCACCACTCCAGTGTTTTAATGGTACATTGTGTTTGCTAACTGTGTAAGAAGGATAATGGATTTTTAGAAAACCCTAGAAAACCTTTGCACAACTATGTTAGCCCAGCTGAAAACGGTTTGGCTGATTTGAGAAGCTATAAAATTGACCTTCCTTTGAGCTAGTTGAGAATCTGGAGCATTACATTTATTTGTTCTATGAAACTCTCAAAATGGCCAGAAAAAGAGAACTCGACAGTGTATTCTTGTTCTTAGAAATGAAGGCTATTC
Organism: Phyllobates terribilis; assembly: GCF_046119375.1. Lineage (NCBI taxonomy): Eukaryota > Metazoa > Chordata > Amphibia > Anura > Dendrobatidae > Phyllobates > Phyllobates terribilis. Next base: position 952,133,915 of record NW_027362762.1, read on the forward strand.
CATGCAAGAAATTGCCAAGAAACTGAAGATTTCCTACAACGGTGTGTACTACTCCCTTCAGAGGAGAGCACAAACAGGCTCTAACCAGAGTAGAAAGAGAAGTGGGAGGCCCCGCTGCACAACTGAGCAACAAGACAAGGACATTAGAGGCTCTAGTGTGAGAAATCGACGCCTCACAGCTCCTCAACTGGCAGCTTCATTAAATAGTACACGCAAAATGCCAGTGTCAACGTCTACAGCGAAGAGGCGACTCCGGGATGCTGGCCTTCAGGACAAAGTGGCAAAGAAAAAGCCATATCTGAGACTGGCTAATAAAAGGAAAAGATTAATATGGGCAAAAGAACACAGACATTGGACAGAGGAAGATTGGAAAAAAGTTTTATGGACAGACGAATCAAAGTTTGAGTTGTTTGGATCACACAGTAGAACATTTGTGAGAAGCAGAACAACTGAAAAGATGCTGGAAGAGTGCCTGACGCCATCTGTCAAGCATGGTGGAGGTAATGTGATGGTCTGGGGTTGCTTTGGTGCTGGTAAAGTGGGAGATTTGTACAAGGTAAATGGGATTTTGAATAAGGAAGGCTATCACTCCATTTTGCAACGCCGTACCCTGTGGACAGCACTTGATTGGAGCCAATTTCATCCTACAACAACAGGACAATGACTCAAAGCACACCTCCAAATTATGCATGAGCTATTTAGGGAAGAAGCAGGCGGCTGGTATTCTATCTGTAATGGAGTGGCCAGCGCAGTCACCAGATCTCAACCCCATTGAGCTGTTGTGGGAGCAGCTTGACCGTATGGTACGAAAAAAGTGCCCATCAAGCCAATCCAACTTGTGGAGGGGCTTCAGGAAGCATGGGATGAAATGTCTCAAGATTACCTCAGCAAATTAACAGCTAGAAGCCAAAGGTCTGCAATGCTGGAATTGCTGCAAAGGAGCATTCTGTGACCTAAGCAAAGTCTGAAGGAGAAAATTATTCTTTCTAATAAAAATCATTATTTCTAACCTTGTCAATGTCTGGACTATATTTTCTAATCATTTTATTTTGCAACTCATTTGATAAATAAAAGTTTAAATGAAAAAAAAGTTTTAGAATTTTTTTTTTTAAATCACCCCCTCCTTTAAGTAAAAAATAAAAAAATAAAGTAAAAATTAAAAAAAAACTAAGTTGTAGAAAAAAAAAATATATATATTATATATTTTCTACAACTTTGTTTTTTTTTTGTTCATTTTTACTTTATTTTTTTTAGCCCCTCCCCCACCCCTAAAACTGGTAACTGGTCTTGAAATCCCCTTCAAGGCCACCACAAGGCTGTCCATGTAATGTATGGACGTACCAGATCTTACAGAAATTCTCTTAGTACTAATTGATAGGGACCCCTAAATTTGGGACCTTCAACCTCTATATTACTGTATCTCAATGTCAAGCACTTTTCTTGACAGTTCATTAAAAAACCACCAGATGGCAACATTGAGCAAAGGAAGAAAGCTCCTCCCAGAGTGAAGAGGCTGCGCTATCTGTGCTAATGATGGGAGTGACATTCAGGATGGAATGAAAACTTTTATGCGATTCTTATTATTAGCATTTGTATACCATGTGGCTTAGTAAGATTTCCTGTATCACTGACATCAATATCAATAGTGTCTGGAGTTGCCCTTTAAATATTAATAAACGCTGATATACTAAAACGAAAAACAAGAAGTTTTAGTCGGAGATGATCAGCGGCGTTAGGATAGCAATTTAACCCAATCTCCTAAACTTTGCCTGCATTACAATTTTCTACAAAGTGTCAGGTTCTTGATTTCCCTCCTGATATTTGCAATTTCATGAAACACTACAGGAAAGCGAAATGAGCAGAAAATCCGACGGTCTGCTATCCAGACGCACACTGGCGGACATATATAAATATGGGTTAGGATGTTTAGGTATGAAATGGTTGGAAATTGCCCCATTATTAAAGCAATTGTCTGCTGTTGTTAAATTGTAGCACTTAGAGCTCCCAAAATATAACATTCATGATGCTTTTCAAAAGCGATCTCTCTCCCTCTCGCCTCTTATGTCTATTCCATTTACCGAAAGTGACCACCCCATAATTTCAGGATGTAAAGAGCTCTAAATGTAACACCCCATGGAAATATAGGTTTAAGAGGGGGGGACGGAAAGTCAAAGATGAACTTCTTTGAATGAACACTAGGGGCAGCAAGAGAAAATAAAATAAAAATGTATAATTAAAAAATGACATGTTATTTGAAAAGGTTATTTCACATGACTGTTTTCTTTAAAAAAAAAAAAAAAAACAGCACTACCCGGGTTTTTTTTTTTTTTTTTTTTTTATATTTTGTATGTAACTATTCATGCGAAAAATAGACTGAGTGCCATCTGCAGCCCACTTGTCATCTTTGCTGGGTAGATGGAGACAGAATCTGCAGAGTAATCTTATCAGGAGAGGGTGGTGTCAGCAGAGTCATCTCATTATTATTAAAGGCAAAAACTGCTGAGATTCAAAGTTCGAAATGCACAAGATACCCGAGAAGTGGGTCCCAAAAGATTGTAGTCCATGTTGAAGAGCAGAGGGTGATGCGATTGGAGCTGGTTCCTGTGCGTCCATCGGTGCTGAGAGATCAAGACTACCTCCCGTTGACTCACAGCAAACTTAGAAACCAATCCAGACAGCGCCTCAAGGTCAATTGGCTAGGGTATTGATGATGCCGAACCTTTGGGATCCATTTACTGAGTAATCTGAGATGTCTTACCTGATCAGGTGGATCCGTGAAGCTTCTGGTCTAAAAGAGCAGTTATTGGACAACACATGGATGGGTGGCGTCTGTAAAGCAGGATGGTTGAGTCACGGCGAAGCGGTGTCTAAGATGCAGGGAAGTAGCAAAGCTGGAACAGTGGTGACTGATGAAGCAAAGCTGGAACAGTGGTGACTGATGAAGAAAAGCTGGAACAGTCATGACTCATGTAGCAGAGCTGAAACAACAACTCAGGTAGCTCAGCTGGAAAAGTGTTGAGTGATATGACAGATGTACAGTAGAATAGGGATGACTGATGTATCAGAGCTGGAGCAGCAATGAACAATGTACCAGAGCTGGAACAACGATGATGTATCAGATGTGGAATAACGATAACTGATGTAGCAGATGTGGGACAGGGATGACTGATGTATTAGAGATGGAACTAGAATGACTGATAAAAAAAACAATGACTGGAGCATCAGGGCTGGAACAGTGATGGCTCATGGATCAAAGCTGCAAAGTAGATGACTGATGTATCAGAGCTGGAACAGCGATGACTGATGTATCAGAGCTGAAACAGTGATGGATGATGTAACAGATATTGTATAGCCATGGCTGATGTATCAGATCTGCAACAGTCATGAATGATGTATAAGAATTGGTACAGCAATGACTGAGATATCGGAGCTACAATGGTGACGATGACTGATGTATCAGAGCTGGAACAGCGATGACTGATGTATCAGGGTTGGAACAGTGATGACTGATGTATGAGAGATGGAAATGTCTCATGTATCAGGGCTGGAACAGTAATGACTGATGTAACACATGTGAAATAGCAATGACTGATGTATTAGAGCTGGGACATTGATTACTGATGTATTAGAGCTGGGACATTGATTACTGATGTATCAGAGCTGGAACAGCGACAAATGATAGAACAGAGCTGAAACAGTAATGACTGATGTAACAGAACTGGAACAGCAATGACTGATGTAACAGAACTGGAACAGCAATGACTGATGTAATAGAACTGTAACAGTGATGACTGATGCATTAGGGTTGGAACAGCGATGAGTCATGTATTAGAGTCACAACAACGATGACTAAAGTATCAAAGCTGGAACAGCGATGACTGATGTAACTGAGCTGGAACAATGATGACTGATGGAGCAGAGCTGTAACAGCGATGCGTGATGTAACTGAGCTGGAACAGTGATGACTGATGGAGCAGAGCTGGAACAGCGATAACTGATGTAACAGTGAATAGTGATGACTGATGTAACAGAGCTGGAATAGTGATAACTGATGTAACAGAGCTGGAATAGTGATGACTGATGTAACAACTGGAATAGTGATGACTGATGGAGCAGAGCTGGAATAGTGATGACTGATGGAGCAGAGCTGGAACAATGTTGACTAATGCAGTAGAGCTGGAATAGCAATGGCTGATATAGCAGAGCGGGTACAATATTAACTGATGTAGTAAAACTGGCGCAGCTATGGCTGATGTAGTTACGCCCTTGGTTTTTCACCTCTTTATATACATATGAATAAGAACAAATCCATTCCAAAACTTTCTAGCCATTGATGTTATCTAGCGAGATGCAGTAAACAAGTGAAGTTGCTCTTTATGATTCTCATCGTCCCTTGACTTTTTTCCGCATCTGGTAAATATTTCACTTAATATTTCCAGAGCTGGAATTACATCTACCTGGGCCGGAATCTTCCTCTCATCTGTCAGCGCCTACCTCGGGGTGCAGGAGATTTGCGCACATGACAGGCCCCGTATTCCTGTGACTGGATGTTTGATCTTGTTTAAATGAGAACCCAGGGGACTCGAGAGCGAATCCTGATAGTGAGATAGAGGCGGAGGTAGACAAAGGCTCGGAACATTCTACAGCAAGGTTCCGCAAGATTTCCCGTAAACCCTGGTTAATCCCTTTATATGAGATATGAGTCGGACGCCGCGGCTTATGACGTGGACAGGACAAGATATGTATGGAATATCTCACAATCACACTCACCAGTAATTCCTGTTTTATCACCTGTCAATCATACTTAGTCTTTCCCACCGACCCAATAATTACACATGGCTGACAGGAAGCCGCCGGAGGTCAGGAGGGGCTGTCACATAATGGCCGGGAGACACTGCACACATGAATAAGGAAATTCACAGCTATTAAAATGCTAATGGTTAAGGTTTTCCTAAAGGGGTCGATGAAAAGTTTATCTGGAAGGAGCCGACATGGTCAATGTCACCTGTTGTTCCAATTATCTCTAGAAAAAGCCACACAAGGAATACAAAATTAAATTACTAAACAAATTGTGTGGTCAGTGCTAAAGAAAGACATGATGGACTGCTTAATGATAGAGATCGAGAGGGAGAGATAAATATGGGATAGATAATAGATAGATAGATAATAGATACAGTAGATGATAGATAATAGATAGATATTGATAGATGATAGATAGATAATAGATAAAGAGATAATGATAGATAATGATAAAGGATAGATACATTAGAGTTCAAAATAATAGCAGTGTGTTCAAAAACACAAAATCTTTATACTAGTTTTTATTTCCCTACATTGGGAACATTGCACACTGTTTTCTAAATCAAAAAAATAAAGATAAATGTATATAATTTTAACTACTTTACAGAAAATACCAAAAAATGAACATTGGGCTGTTCTAAAAAAATAGCAGCGTCTGCATTTGTCTTTATGAACTCACAATACGTACAATTTGTTTTGAGGATTTAGCATTCCTGTGAATCACTAACCTAATATTTAGCTGTATACCCACAGTTTTTTAGAACTGCTTCACATCTATGTTGCATAGAGTCAAGCAACTTCTGGCACCTGTCAATTGTTATTCCAGCCCAGGATGGTTGGACTGCATGCCACAATTTTTGGGCATTTGTTGGCTTTGCTTCAGAAGCGACATTTTTGATGTCACCCCACAAGTGTTCTATCGGATTAAGGTACGGGGATTGGGCTGGCCTATCCATAACCTCAATTTTTTTGGACTGGAACCAAGATTTTGCTCATTTACTGGTGTGTTTAGGGTCATTGTCTTTTTGAAACACCCATTTCAAGGACATATCCTCTTCAGCGTAAGGCAACATGACCTCTTCAAGTATTTTAATATATGCAAACTGGTCCATGATCCCTGGTATGGGGTAAATAGGTCTGGACCATAGTAAGAGAAACATGCCCATATTATGATGCTTGCACTGTCGTTTTCATAACAAAAGACAGAGGAAACGACAATAACAGCAGATCTGTCCATCCACGTCTGTTCCTAGAATACGCATCATCTTTATTGCTGACCTGCTTCTTCCATCATTCTATCCGGAGTCACAGAAAAACAAGGGCAGGCAACCTCAAAAAACTACAACCCACAGCAGATGAAGGATTCCTATTATTGTAGAACAATGGGCGATTACAGACTCACATCCTGATTGGAGGAAGAGTTTAGGAATTACGGCTCTTTAATATGTAGCGGCCTCTTTTTAAAAGGACTAAAAGTAATTGGACAATTATGGACACCAAGCTTCACTGTCTGCAGGGTGTACTGTGGCTTGAATGCAGAGTTTGGGGGTCGTCTGATTAACTGTCTGCGGCCCTTGGATCCAAAAAGAACAATTTTACTTTCATCTGTCCACAAAATGTTTCTCCATTTCTCTTTAGGCCAGTTGATGTGTTCTTTGGCAAATTGTATCCGCTTCAGTACATGTTTTCTTTTTTTTTAACAGTGGGACTTTGTGGGGACTTCTTGCTAAGAGATTAGCTTCACACAGGCGTCTTCTAACTGTCACAGTCCTCACAGGTAACTTGAGACTGTCTGTGATCATCCTGGAGCCGATCATTGGCTGAGCCTTTGCCATTCTGGCTATTCTTCCATCTATTTGAATGGTAGTCTTCCGTTTTCTTCCACGTCTCTCTGGTTTTGTTTTCCATTTTAAAGTATTGGGGATCATTTTAGCTGAACAGCCGATCATTGTCTGCACTTCTTTATAAGTTTTACCCTCTCCAATCAACTTTTTAATCAAAGTACGCTGTTCTTCTGAACAATGTCTCAAACGACCTATATTTCTCAGGCTTTCAAGGAGAAATGCATGTACAACATGTGCTGGCTTCACCCTTAAATAAGGGCCACCTGATTCACACCTGTTTCTTCGCAGAATGATTGACATCACTAATTGAACTCCACACTGCTATTATTTTGAACACATCCCGTACAATTAATTATTCAAATACACAGACTCAGAAACCTGCAGATCATGAATCTTCTGCACCAACTGTAAAATTGTTTGACTTGTGGTGATATAATTTATACCAAAAACAGCGATTAATCTGGATAGTCATATTGGACTGCTATTATTTTGAACACTACTGTAAATAGATAGATAGATAGATAGATAGATAGATAGATAGATAGATAGATAGATAGATAGATAGATAGATAGATAGATAGATAGATACGAAATCTGGTCGATAAAGAAACAAAACAGAAGCAGAATCGACGCCTTGGAAATGTGGTGCTGGAGAAGGATGTTATCAATACCATGGATGGCGAGAAGAACAAACAAATCAATCTTTGAACAAATCAAGCCAGACTTGTCATCTGAAGCAAGGATCACCAAGCTACGACTTGCCTACTGAGGACAAATCATACGAAGAGAGCAATCACTGGAGAAAGACATCATGGTAAGAAGAATAGAAGGAACAAGGTGAAGAGGAAGACCAGCAACCCGATGGCTTGATACAATCAAGATAACTGAAGAGAAGACCCTGGTGGACCTATCTGGGCTCGCACAAGATCGATCTTCCCATTGAGCGTTCATCCATCAAGTCGCCATGGCTTGAGACCGAGCCGAAGGCCATTAAATAATAAGTAGATGGATAGATATGAAATATATATAAGATTGTGGGGTGTAGGAGTATAATTAGTCAGACCAGTAATCCATATCAGACATTACTTTGCTGTCTCTCTTAAACATAATATTCCAGAATCAGAGATGGAAATCTTGCAGAGGAGAGACTCTTATGAGAATGAGATGTCACCCAGGCGGAAAGTTCTGTTGTTCATAACAAAAGACAGTGGAAATGACAATAACAGCAGATCTGTCCATCCACGTCTGTTCCTAGAATACGTATCATCTTTATTGCTGACCTGCTTCTTCCATCATTCTGTCCTGAGTCACAGAAAAACAAGGGCAGGCAACCTCAAAAAACTACAACCCACAGCGGATGAAGGATTCCTATTATTGTAGAATCAATGGGCGATTACAGACTGTGTATAATTTCCACAGAACATGATCTCATATATACAAATATATAGAAGTCAAAACGCTGACAGTGATGGAATACGGCTCAATAACAATCTGTTGACAGTTAGGTCCAGAAATATTTGGACAGTGACACAGGTTTTGTCATTTTACCTGTTCAGATCTAGTTCTATAATCAATATGGGCTTATAGTGCAGACTCTCAACTTTAATCTGAGGGGATTCACATCCTGATTGGAGGAAGAGTTTAGGAATTACGGCTCTTTAATATGTAGCTGCCTCTTTTTAAAGGGACCAAAAGTAATTGGACAATTATCTCAAAAGCTCTTTAATGGGCTACATGGGCTTTTCCCTCATTAATCCATCATCAATTATGCAGCTAAAAGGTCTGGAGCTGATTCCAGGTGTGGCATTTGTATTTGGAAGCCGTTGATTTGAACCCACAACATGCGGTCAAAGGAGCTCTCAATGGAAGAGAAGCCGACCATCATTAGACTGAAAAAAAGGACAAATCCATCAGATAGATAGCAGAAATGTTAGGAACGGCCAAATCAACAGTTTGGTACATCCTGCAAAAAAAATAGCGCACTGGTGAGCTTAGGAACTAACAGGCCTGGATGTCCACGGAAGACAACAGCAGTGGATGATCGCAGAATCCTTTCCATGTTGAAGGAAAACCCCTTCACAACATCCACCTAAGTGAAGAACACTGTCCAGGAAGTCGGTGTCTCAGTATCTAAGTCTACTATAAAGAGAAGACTCCATAACAGCAAATACAGAGGGTTCACCACAAGGTGCAAACTATTCATCAGCCTTAAAAATAGAAAGGCCAGATTAGACTTTGCCAAAAAACCTCTAAAGAAGCTGCCCAGTTCTGGAAAAGCAAAACTAATATCAAAGTGCTCCAGAATGATGGGAAGAAGAAAGTCTGGAGAAGGCTTGGAGCGGCTCCTGATCCTCGGCGCATCCTGTGTAACACATGGTGGTGTGATGGTGTGATGGTGCGGGCATGCATGGCTTCCAATGGCACCAGGTCACTAGTGGTTATTGATGATGAGACTGAAGACAGAAGCAGCCGGATGAATCCTGTGTGTACAGGGCGATACTGTCTGCTCAGACGGCGCTTCACAGGACAGATGGACAATGACCCAAAACATCCTGCGAAAGCGAAGAAGTGGAATATTGTGCAATGGCCGAGCCACCATCACATCTCAGCCCCATCGAGCCGTATTTCACAGAATGAAGACAAAACTTAAGGCAGAAAGACCCACAAACAAGCAACAACTGAAGTCACCGCAGTAAAAGCGGCAAAGCCTCAGACTGGAGGAGATCAGCGATGGTGACGGCCATGGCCTCCAGACCTCAGGCCGTCATTGCTCCAAAGGATTCTCTACAAAGTATTAAAAATGAACATATTTATGAATTTAATTTGTCCAATTACTTTTGAGCGCCATGAAATGAGGAGGCTTTGTAGAAAAATGGCTGCAATTCCTAAACGTTTCACAGGATATTTTGGTTCAACCCCTTTAATTAAACTTGAAAGTCTCCTCTTCAATTGTATCTCAGATGTTTCATTTTACATCCAAAATGGCAAAATAATGGCCTGCAGAGCTGAAATCACTGAGATTCGGTTACTAGTATTTCTGGACCTAACCTCTTCAAGAGAATGCCAAGAGTGTGCAAAGCAGTCATCAAAGCAAAAGGTGGCTACTTTGAAGAACCTAGAATATAAGACATATTTTCAGTTGTTTCACACTTTTTTGTTAAGTATATAATTCCACATGTGTTAATTCATAGTTTTGATGCCTTCAGTGTGAATGTACAATTTTCATAGTCATGAAAATACAGAAAAATCTTTAAATGAGAAAGTGTGTCCAAACTTTTGGTCTGTACTGTATATATTTATGTTTATCATGTCTTTCTATCTATTGTCTCTCTCTTAAATTTGTCTATCTGTCCATCTCATCTATATCAGAAAGCTTTCTGGCCAAATATTATAAAGTAGCAACAGACTTTATTAGCCTATAAGATGTGACAACGTTTCGACTCTTACAGACAATGAGCTTGAGAAAGGCTTGAAATGTGGCCCCTACTATGGGCTAGTAGGGTACAACTGTTGAATTTTTGCCCAGATCGCTGTCTAATATAGCGACTATGTATGTAGGAGTGCGACCACAATTCTATTGTGCTGCTGCGTCTATTTATCATGTTATGTATCTATCATATTGATCGACATATCCACCCACCCATCCACCCATCCATGATATATCTATTATCTATCTATGTATAGTGCCTTGAAAAAGTATTCATACCCCATGAACTTTTTCACGTTACACCCACAAACAAGTACTGTATTTGTGATGTGTTAGGCTATGTGCACACTGTGCGTTTTTGCGGTGTTTATTTCCACTCGGAAATGCACCAAAAACGCTAGGGAATCCGTGTGCCAGCTAATGCAATGACAATCCTGAAGTGCTGTGCACATGATCAGGAATTTTCCTGACAGGATTGTCATTGAGTTTAAATCTGCAGCGTGTCAATTCTTTGTGCTTTTCTGCAGCGTTTTTTACCCATAGACTTGAATTGAATCAGTCAAATCTGGTATAAATATATTTGCGGATTTGCTGCGGATGTTTGCAGCGTATTTGACTGACTCAATTCAAGTCAATGAATCAAAAACTTGTCAAAAACACACAAACAATGTACCTCGGGAGACTACTCCTCCCATCAACAGACCACCTCCCCCACTGATAACAGCGAGAGCAGGCGCCGCTGAGGGGAGAAGTAGTCTCCTCAACCAACGTCTGTGCCCTATGTTAAAAAAAAAAGTAAAAATAAATCTATATTAAAATAAAAAGACCTTATTCTCACCTGTACGCCGTCCTCTCCTCTCGATGTCCCACGGTGATCCGATCACCTGGCAGCCGGTAGTGTACATTGCTGGGCTGCTGGGACTGAGTTCACCGGAGTTCATCAGCTGAAGATCAGCTGACGAGCTCCGGTGCCCTCACTTACAGCAACACTGATGCAGTAACTGAGGGTGCAGGAACTGATCAGCTGATGAACTCCGGTGACCTCAGTCTCACCAGCACAGCACTATACACTGACAGGAGTGATTACACTTCTGTCAGTGTATACAATGCTGTCTTCTACAGCAGTCACACCAGTGATTGCTGATGTGACTGCTGTAGAAGTGACCCGGGTCGTCGTGGGACACTGGGATTACATCATGACGTGGACAGGTGAGGGATATGATTGTTTTTTATTTTTGGTTTCTGACAGGAGACGAGGGCTAGGGGATTGGGTGTCAGATGAGTATACAGTGTTTTTTTAAAAAATAAACTATTAAAACCTTGTGGAATTTTATTTAAAATAAAAGACTTTATTCTGGCAGTGTCTATTTGAAAAACGTCAAAAACCTTACTACGAGGTTAGTAATGGGAGCATCTTATAGACACCCTCCATTACTAACCTGGGCTTCATGTCAGCCGCCAATACAAGGCTGACATGAACCCCAACCCTATTACCCCACTCACCACCGCTACACGGCAGTGGGAGGAGCGGAGGCTAAGTACCAGATTTGGGGCATCTTATGGATGTGCCATTTCTGGGGCTGCTGATAGCTGATATTATTATCTGCGGAGGGGGCCAGGATCCATGGCCCCTTCCCTGGCTATTAATAACAGCACACAGCTGTCTGTTTAGTCTTTGCTGGTTAGATTTTATAGGTGGACCGTACGTCAATTTTTTTCTGGGGTCCCCCTGTAATTTAGTATTTTTGCTGCGTCCAAAATGCTGCGTTCTATTGAATGCAGGTAAATAAAAATGTGTTCACTGAACCAAGCGGATTTACCGCATTCAGTACACTCCAGTGGTCAAAATTCTGTTGCGGAGACTAGCGACTATGCAAGAGAATTTGACATGCTGCGGTCCTGAAAGACGCGCCGAATGTCAGTGTCCGCGGGTGATCCTCAACCTCAGATGCACGCATAGTGGACATGGGATTTCTAGAAATCCCATCCACTGTGGTGTAACATCTGACCGCTGTGGGTTTGATAAATATGCAGCGTCAAACCGCAGCATTTACTGATCATGGGCACGTACCCAAACTCACCCGCGGCATGTTGATTTCTGTAGCAGAGACGCTAGTCTCCACTGAAGATTTTGACTGATTGAAGTGTCATTATATGCGATGGATCCACATGTACTGACAACAAAAGTGCGGCATTAGAACACAGCTTTTGGATGCAGCTAAAATACGCTGCATCAAAAGCGATGCTGGTTGCTGATCGTGGGGATGTAGCAGTCAAACAAACAGCTGTGAGCTGTTATTAATAGCCAGGGAACATGTTTGCCTAATGGCACCTTCCTTGGCTAAAAGTAGCAGCTCTCAGCTACCCAAGAAATTACATGAATGGGGATGTTAATAGGATTAAGGTTTATGGGATTAGCTGACACCTAGCCCTTTGTTTAGTGATGACAAGGTGTCAATCAGACCCTCTCATTACTAAACCTAAGTAAAAAGTTAAATAAACACACACATGAAAGTAAAACATTTTATTTGAAATACAACAGACACATTCTTTAATCTTTTAAATTAATTAATTTACTCACCCCAGGTGTGATGGTAATCCAAGGGTTAAAGCAATCTCCCATATTTCTTTTTTCAAATATCTTTATTTAGCTCCAAAAAGCCTTCATTGCTGTACAAAAACGCATCAAAATAGCGGCAAAACGCGCGTTTTTTTCTGCAGTGTTTTTCCTGCCGAGAGATGCAGAAACCTTAAGGAATTTTCTTCATTCAAATCCTGAATGTGCGCACATAGCCTTAAAGGAAATTATACAGGGTTTTCTAAATATTTAAAAAATATTAATCTGAACATTGTGAGGTACATTAGTATTCAGCTCCCTTAGTCAGTACTTTGTAGGACCACCTTTATCTGCAGTCACCGCTGCAGGCTTTTGGGGTCTGTCTCTCCAGCTTTGCACATCTAGAGATGACATTTTGCCCCTTCTTCTCTGCCCGCTCTCGCTCAGTGAGATTGGATGGAGACATCTGTGAACAGCAATTTTCACATCTTGTCACAGATTCTCTGAGATTTTGGTCTGGACTGTGACTGGGCCGTTCACACACAGGAATATGCTCTGATGTAAACCCTCCATTGCAGCTCTGGCCGGATGTTTAGGGTAGTTGTCCTGCTAGAAGGTGAACCTACGCCCCGGTCTCAAGTCCTTTCCAGCCTCTAACAGGTTGTCCTCTAGGATTGCCCTGTATTTAGTTCCATTCCATTTTCTCATCAACTCTGACTAGCTTCTCTGCCCTAGCTGAAGAAAAGCCTCCCCACAGCATGGTGCTGTCACCACCATGTATGACGGTGGGGATGGTGTTCTTAGGGTGATGTGCAGTGTTAGTTTTCTGTCACGCGTAGCAGTTAGCTTAAAAAGTTCTCCTTTTGGTCTCATCTGAGCGGAGCACCTTCTCCCACATGCTTGCTGTGTCCTCTGCATGGCCATTTGAAAACTGAATATGGGACTTCTTATAGCTTTTAAAAATGTCTCTTCTTGCCTCTCTTCCATGAAGGCCAGATATATGGAGTATCTGACTGAGGCCACGGCCCCACTATCAGTATTTGGTCAGTATTCAGTCAGTATTTTTTTCAATCTATCATTTCTCTATCCTTCCGTCCCTCCGCTGACCCCCTGCATTATTCAGGTCCCCTCTTTCCACCACACACGTTACTTTCTTCCGGTAATTATTGTAATGCCGGCGCTGCGTCTTCCCCACATAAAAGCTTAATATCCCTGCAGAGTGCGGCGCTCCGGCTCCGCCGTCCGGTCGCGGAATATTAGATCTAATCCACACGGGGGACGGAGATAAAGGAAATAAATGGTAGTTTATTGCTTTACTGCTAAAATAAGTGAAGTGCAGGGAATTCTGGGAGGAAAACGGCTGAGAAAGCAGAAACCGGGCCGAGAGCGGAGCAAAGCCCACCATCAGCAGCCGAGCAATGTGCACACAGTATCACACAGGAGAGGATCAGATACACGGCTCAGCAGACAGTATCACACAGGAGAGGATCAGATACACGGCTCAGCAGACAGTATCACACAGGAGAGGATTAGATACACAGCTCAGCAGACAGTATCACACAGGACAGGATCAGATACACGGCTCAGCAGACAGTATCACACAGGAGAGGATTAGATACATGGCTCAGCAGACAGTATCACACAGGATAGGATTAGATACACGGCTCAGCAGACAGTATCACACAGGATAGGATTAGATACACGGCTCAGCAGACAGTGTCACACAGGATAGGATTAGAAACACGGCTCAGCAGACAGTATCACACAGGATAGGATTAGATACACGGCTCAGCAGACAGTATCACACCGGATAGGATTAGATACATGGCTCAGCAGACAGTATCACACGGATAGGATTAGATACACGGCTCACTAGACAGTATCACACAGGAGAGGATTAGATACACAGCTCAGCAGACAGTATCACACAGGAGAGGATTAGATACACACCTCAGCAGACAGTATCACACAGGAGAGGATTAGATACACGGTTCAGCAGACAGTATCACACAGGAGAGGATTAGATACACGGCTCAGCAGACAGTATCACACAGGAGAGGATTAGATACACGGCTCAGCAGACAGTATCACACAGGATGGGATTAGATACACAGCTCAGCAGACAGTATCACACAGGATAGGATTAGATACACAGCTCAGCAGACAGTATCACACAGGAGAGGATTAGATACACAGCTCAGCAGACAGTATCACACAGGATAGGATTAGATACACAGCTCAGCAGACAGTATCACACAGGAGAGGATTAGATACACGGTTCAGCAGACAGTATCACACAGGAGAGGATTAGATACACGGCTCAGCAGACAGTATCACACAGGAGAGGATTAGATACACGGCTCAGCAGACAGTATCACACAGGATGGGATTAGATACACGGCTCAGCAGACAGTATCACACAGGATAGGATTAGATACACAGCTCAGCAGACAGTATCACACAGGAGAGGATTAGATACACGGCTCAGCACACAGTATCACACAGGACAGGATCAGATACACGGCTCAGCAGACAGTATCACACAGGAGAGGATTAGATACACGGCTCAGCAGACAGTATCACAAAGGAGAGGATTAGATACACAGCTCAGCAGACAATATCACACAGGAGAGGATCAGATACACGGCTCAGCAGACAGTATCACACAGGAGAGGATTAGATACACAGCTCAGCAGACAATATCACACAGGAGAGGATTAGATACACGGCTCAGCAGACAGTATCACACAGGAGAGGATCAGATACACGGCTCAGCAGACAGTATCACACAGGAGAGGATTAGATTCACAGCTCAGCAAACGGTACCACACAGGAGAAGATTAGATACACGGCTCAGCAGACAGTATCACACAGGACAGGATCAGATACACGGCTCAGCAGACAGTATCACACAGGATAGGATTAGATACACAGCTCAGCAGACAGTATCACACAGGATAGGATTAGATACACGGTTCAGCAGACAGTATCACACAGGAGAGGATTAGATACACGGCTCAGCAGACAGTATCACACAGGAGAGGATCAGATACACGGTTCAGCAGACAGTATCACACAGGATAGGATTAGATACACAGCTCAGCAGACAGTATCACACAGGACAGGATTAGATACACGGCTCAGCAGACAGTATCACACAGGATAGGATTAGATACACAGCTCAGCAGACAGTATCACACAGGACAGGATCAGATACACGGCTCAGCAGACAGTATCACACAGTGTAGGATTAGATACACGGCTCAGCAGACAGTATCACACAGGAGAGGATCAGATACACGGTTCAGCAGACAGTATCACACAGGAGAGGATCAGATACACGGTTCAGCAGACAGTATCACACAGGAGAGGATTAGATACACGGCTCAGCAGACAGTATCACACAGGACAGGATCAGATACACGGCTCAGCAGACAGTATCACACAGGACAGGATCAGATACACAGCTCAGCAGACAGTATCACACAGGAGAGGATTAGATACACAGCTCAGCAGACAGTATCGCACAGAATAGGATTAGATACACGGTTCAACAGACAGTATCACACAGGACAGGATCAGATATACAGCTCAGCAGACAGTATCACACAGGATAGGATTAGATACACAGCTCAGCAGACAGTATCACACAGGAGAGGATTAGATACACGGCTCAGCAGACAGTATCACACAGGAGAGGATCAGATACACGGTTCAGCAGACAGTATCACACAGGAGAGGATCAGATACACGGCTCAGCAGACAGTGTCACACAGGATAGGATTAGATACACGGTTCAGCAGACAGTATCACACAGGATAGGATTAGATACACAGCTCAGCAGACAGTATCACACAGGAGAGGATTAGATACACGGCTCAGCAGACAGTATCACACAGGACAGGATCAGATACACAGCTCAGCAGACAGTATCACACAGGACAGGATCAGATACACGGCTCAGCAGACAGTATCACACAGGATAGGATTAGATACACAGCTCAGCAGACAGTATCACACAGGAGAGGATTAGATACACAGCTCAGCAGACAGTATCGCACAGAATAGGATTAAATACACGGTTAAACAGACAGTATCACACAGGATATGATTAGATACACGGCTCAGCAGACAGTATCACACAGGACAGGATCAGATACACGGCTCAGCAGACAGTATCACACAGGATAGGATTAGATACACAGCTCAGCAGACAGTATCACACAGGACAGGATCAGATATACAGCTCAGCAGACAGTATCACACAGGATAGGATTAGATACACGGCTCAGCAGACAGTATCACACAGGATAGGATTAGATACACGGCTCAGCAGACAGTATCACACTGGATAGGATTAGATACACGGCTCAGCAGACAGTATCACACAGGATAGGATTAGATACACGGCTCAGCAGACAGTATCACACTGGATAGGATTAGATACACGGCTCAGACAGTATCACACAGGATAGGATTAGATACACGGCTCAGCAGACAGTATCACACAGGATAGGATTAGATACACGGTTCAGCAGACAGTATCACACAGGATAGGATTAGATACACGGTTCAGCAGACAGTATCACACAGGATAGGATTAGATACACAGCTCAGCAGACAGTATCACACAGGATAGGATTAGATACACAGCTCAGCAGACAGTATCACACAGGATAGGATTAGATACACAGCTCAGCAGACAGTATCACACAGGAGAGGATTAGATACACGGCTCAGCAGACAGTATCACACAGGACAGGATTAGATACACGGCTCAGCAGACAGTATCACACAGGACAGGATCAGATACACGGCTCAGCAGACAGTATCACACAGGACAGGATCAGATACACGGCTCAGCAGACAGTATCACACAGGATAGGATTAGATACACAGCTCAGCAGACAGTATCACACAGGAGAGGATTAGATACACAGCTCAGCAGACAGTATCGCACAGAATAGGATTAGATACACGGTTCAACAGACAGTATCACACAGGACAGGATTAGATACACGGCTCAGCAGACAGTATCACACTGGATAGGATTAGATACACGGCTCAGACAGTATCACACAGGATAGGATTAGATACACGGCTCAGCAGACAGTATCACACAGGATAGGATTAGATACACGGTTCAGCAGACAGTATCACACAGGAGAGGATTAGATACACGGCTCAGCAGACAGTATCACACAGGATAGGATTAGATACACAGCTCAGCAGACAGTATCACACAGGATAGGATTAGATACACGGCTCAGCAGACAGTATCACACAGGATAGGATTAGATACACGGCTCAGCAGACAGTATCACACTGGATAGGATTAGATACACGGCTCAGCAGACAGTATCACACAGGATAGGATTAGATACACGGCTCAGCAGACAGTATCACACTGGATAGGATTAGATACACGGCTCAGCAGACAGTATCACACAGGATAGGATTAGATACACGGCTCAGCAGACAGTATCACACTGGATAGGATTAGATACACGGCTCAGACAGTATCACACAGGATAGGATTAGATACACGGCTCAGCAGAAAGTATCACACAGGATAGGATTAGATACACGGCTCAGCAGACAGTATCACACAGGATAGGATTAGATACACGGCTCAGCAGACAGTATCACACAGGATAGGATTAGATAAACGGCTCAGCAGACAGTATCACACAGTATAGGATTAGATACACGGCTCAGCAGACAGTATCACACAGGATAGGATTAGATACACGGCTCAGCAGACAGTATCACACAGGACAGGATTAGATACACGGCTCAGCAGACAGTATCACACAGTGTAGGATTAGATACACGGCTCAGCAGACAGTATCACACAGGAGAGGATCAGATACACGGTTCAGCAGACAGTATCACACAGGAGAGGATCAGATACACGGTTCAGCAGACAGTATCACACAGGAGAGGATTAGATACACGGCTCAGCAGACAGTATCACACAGTGTAGGATTAGATACACGGCTCAGCAGACAGTATCACACAGGAGAGGATCAGATACACGGTTCAGCAGACAGTATCACACAGGAGAGGATCAGATACACGGTTCAGCAGACAGTATCACACAGGAGAGGATTAGATACACGGCTCAGCAGACAGTATCACACAGGACAGGATCAGATACACGGCTCAGCAGACAGTATCACACAGGACAGGATCAGATACACAGCTCAGCAGACAGTATCACACAGGAGAGGATTAGATACACGGTTCAGCAGACAGTATCACACAGGAGAGGATTAGATACACGGCTCAGCAGACAGTATCACACAGGACAGGATCAGATACACGGCTCAGCAGACAGTATCACACAGGATAGGATTAGATACACAGCTCAGCAGACAGTATCACACAGGAGAGGATTAGATACACGGCTCAGCAGACAGTATCACACAGGAGAGGATTAGATACACAGCTCAGCAGACAGTATCACACAGGAGAGGATTAGATACACGGCTCAGCAGACAGTATCACACAGGAGAGGATTAGATACACGGCTCAGCAGTCAGTATCACACAGGATAGGATTAGATACACAGCTCTGCAGACAGTATCACACAGGAGAGCATTAGATACACAGCTCCGCAGACAGTATCACACAGGATAGGATTAGATACACGGCTCAGCAGACAGTATCACACAGGAGAGGATCAGATACACGGTTCAGCAGACAGTATCACACAGGAGAGGATCAGATACACGGTTCAGCAGACAGTATCACACAGGAGAGGATTAGATACACGGCTCAGCAGACAGTATCACACAGGATAGGATTAGATACACGGCTCAGCAGACAGTATCACACAGGATAGGATTAGATACACAGCTCAGCAGACAGTATCACACAGGATAGGACTAGATACACAGCTCAGCGGACAGTATCACACAGGATAGGATTAGATACACAGCTCAGCAGACAATATCATACATGACAGGCTTAGATACACGGCTCAGCGGCACCATGGTATCATAGATACTCCAGCTCCATGGCACTGCTGTGGATCTCTGGAGGGGCACATACTTTACTTTGTAATATATGCATCACTATGGCGGCTTTGGCTATGTGAAAACTAAAGATAACTAAGATAACTCCTCCTGTCATTAATAACATTAATGAGAACCGCGCCCCATTGCTGAAGGCGGCGCACAGACATGGACATATATGTGTGTGTATGTGTATATATATATATATATATATATATATATATATATATATCCTGCTCCATCGTACGTGATTCCACCATCTGACCTGATGGACACTCGGCCTAATTAATCCGGCAGGAGAAGATCCTAAAGTGACAATCCTTTAATTCTCCGCTGGACAGGGTCGGTGCTGTGACTGCCTGCAGCGCCCCGTGCATTGTTCTACCCACAACCTGTGACCCCGGGAGCACGCTCAGTATTCAGGACCACAGCTGCCGTCTCTGACCCCAGCAGGAGAGGCCTAATATCCCCCAAAATCCTCCCGCAGCCGCACTGCATTGATATTCATTGGTAGCTGGGAGCGTTCAGCTTTATTCACTGCCCAGCAAAGGCCGCAGCGACGGCCCGGTACAAGCACCAAACATTGGAGATACAAAAATATAAATAAAATAAAAGTATTATTATTATTATTATTTTATATACATGTATATAAATAAAAAATAAAATAAAAAAAAACAATGAAAGAAAATGAAAAGCAGCTCTGATTCTTCTATCCCTTATGGGCAAATTGTAATGTAAATAATTAAAGGTGATAGATATTTATTTATTTATTTATTACAAAGATTAAAGATCAGTTTCATTCTTATTTATCATTTCAGAAAAAAAAAATCTTAAACTTTATGCACAAAAATACAATTTATAAAAAAAAAAGACATACATACATATATAAATAAAGATAAATAATAAAAAATATAAACTACATGTAAATTAATAAAATAGACAAAAGCATTTTTTATTATTAAAATATTTAGAAAATGATCAGTTAAGATGCAGTTTGTACATGATGTAATTTTTTATTACTTTCTATTTATGTAAATTATGTTGATTTTTTATATATATTTTTTTCTATTTTTTGTTTTTACTTTTCTTACTTTACCTTTTGTTTCCTTTTCCATTTTATGAAGATTTTATGATAAATTCTGTACTCTATTTTGTTTTTATTTTTATTCTATTTTTTTTTTTTTTTTTTTTGCTGGTTTCTTTCTTTTTTTTTTTCCAGTTTCTTTTTTCTTTATTTGACTATTTTTTCTCTATCTGTTGGCTTCCTCTGACCCCAGCAGCACTATAACGTGAATGCATTGATATTCATTGCTAGCTGGGAGACTGGTGATCTGAGGGCCGTGTAATTCACCAGCCGGGGACACCGGCTCTCCATGTTATTAGTGGCTGAAATGATATATGTTACATATTATCTCTCCTGGTGTTTTTATATTGAAAAATAAAAAATGTAATCTACATAATATGGTATTATGTGATCTACAAATATTGTATATATAATATATGAGGAGTCCCGGACGCATACACTGTCTATATACAATGCTTATGTTGTATCGTGTGTATGTATGTTTAGATGTTTCTAAAAGCCGCAGACATTAAAGTCAATGGGTAAAAAAACTGCGTGAAAATCAGAATTTTAGGGTTTTTAAATAAATGCAGCAAATCCTAAAAAAGCCAAAGCCGATGTTACATCACATTACACAGATGACGCCGGCGCAGCGTTTGTGCTGGATGTTATACACAATTGTGTAAGTGACATTATGGTGATGAGAGCAGAAGTCGCATCTAATGTTATGTAATTACTACTTTATGAAGAGGTTTTATCTGGGAGTTGAGAGAACTCGCACTCACTTCAGGGTTTTGTTTTTTTAACATTTTGATACATTTTTTTCATATTTTTTATATTATCTCTACATCTGTTTATCTGACATTATTCTTTTATGCATTTATTCTGGCTCCGATTTGTCTATAATGTATCTATATCTGTCTGTCTCATATCTTTAATATCTATATTATGTATCTATGTATAATCCATCAACTCTGATGTATCTAACAAGTGATCTATCTTCTATTTTATATATATATATATATATATATATATATACAGTACAGACCAAAAGTTTGGACACACCTTCTCATTTAAAGATTTTTCTGTATTTTCATGACTATGAAAATTGTACATTCACACTGAAGGCATCAAAACTATGAATTAACACATGTGGAATTATATACTTAACAAAAAAGTGTGAAACAACTGAAAATATGTCTTATATTCTAGGTTCTTCAAAGTAGCCACCTTTTGCTTTGATGACTGCTTTGCACACTCTTGGTGAGTTTCAAGAGGTAATCACCAGAAATGGTCTTCCAACAATCTTGAAGGAGTTCCCAGAGATGCTTAGCACTTGTTGGCCCTTTTGCCTTCACTCTGCGGTCCAGCTCACCCCAAACCATCTCGATGGGGTTCAGGTCTGGTGACTGTGGAGGCCAGGTCATCTGGCGTAGCCCCCCATCACTCTCCCTCTTGGTCAAATAGCCCTTACACAGCCTGGAGGTGTGTTTGGGGTCATTGTCCTGTTAAAAAATAAATGATGGTCCAACTAAACGCAAACCGGATGGAATAGCATGCCGCTGCAAGATGCTGTGGTAGCCATGCTGGTTCAGTATGCCTTCAATTTTGAATAAATCCCCAACAGTGTCACCAGCAAAGCACCCCCACACCATCACACCTCCTCCTCCATGCTTCACGGTGGGAACCAGGCATGTAGAGTCCATCCGTTCACCTTTTCTGCGTCGCATAAAGACACGGTGGTTGGAACCAAAGATCTCAGATTTGGACTCATCAGACCAAAGCACAGATTTCCACTGGTCTAATGTCCATTCCTTGTGTTCTTTAGCCCAAACAAGTCTCTTCTGCTTGTTGCCTGTCCTTAGCAGTGGTTTCCTAGCAGCTATTTTACCATGAAGGCCTGCTGCACAAAGTCTCCTCTTAACAGTTGTTGTAGAGATGTGTCTGCTGCTAGAACTCTGTGTGGCATTGACCTGGTCTCTAATCTGAGCTGCTGTTAACCTGCAATTTCTGAGGCTGGTGACTCGGATAAACTTATCCTCAGAAGCAGAGGTGACTCTTGGTCTTCCTTTCCTGGGGCGGTCCTCATGTGAGCCAGTTTCTTTGTAGCACTTGATGGTTTTTGCAACTGCACTTGGGGACACTTTCAAAATTTGCCCAATTATTCGGACTGACTGACCTTCATTTCTTAAAGTAATGATGGCCACTCGTTTTTCTTTACTTAGCTGCTTTTTTCTTGCCATAATACAAATTCTAACAGTCTATTCAGTAGGACTATCAGCTGTGTATCCACCTGACTTCTGCACAACACAACTGATGGTCCCAACCCCATTTATAAGGCAAGAAATCCCACTTATTAAACCTGACAGGGCACACCTGTGAAGTGAAAACCATTTCCGGTGACTACCTCTTGAAGCTCATCAAGAGAATGCCAAGAGAGTGCAAAGCAGTCATCAAAGCAAAAGGTGGCTACTTTGAAGAACCTAGAATATAAGACATATTTTCAGTTGTTTCACACTTTTTTGTTAAGTATATAATTCCACATGTGTTAATTCATAGTTTTGATGCCTTCAGTGTGAATGTACAATTTTCATAGTCAAGAAAATACAGAAAAATCTTTAAATGAGAAGGTGTGTCCAAACTTTTAGTCTGTACTATATTAGCCCCGTCCATCACTATATACAATATAGATCACATTATATTCTTACACCCGCAGCGGTTTTCTGCTTTTTTTTTTTATTTTCAGACTCGTCTTTGGTGATGAAATCCCCTTTGAGCCGAGACCACAAGCAGAAAACAATCATTCGGGTTGTCTCCGTCAGCAGCGCGGGGAGCTGCACCCGCAGTCACACTTTCCGCTGAGCTTGTGGAAAGTGACTATGACACAATACAGAGAGTAGCAGTGGAGCGGGGTCTCCTCCAGACCCACAGAGCAGCAGAGATGACACGGAGATGTAGCAGAGCTCAGTTCATCATTTGCACTTTTTTTTTTAAAAAAGGTTATTTTTTTTCCCCCTTTTTTTTTGCATCTTGCGTTGCCCCCGCAGGCGTCCTTTTTATAGGGTCGGCTGAAGTCACATGAACTTTCGCAGTGATTTCCCTGGAGAAATACGAGCCCTGGTAATCTAAATGCATGAGCTGCGCAGGATCCTCACTTGTATTCCTGACGGCGGATTATCAGTCTTCCCCATCACTGCCGCCGCCGCTGACATATAACTTAAGTATCATGGAGGAATGAGACATTTTTCTAGTATTCGCTAAATATCTGGAAACAGAAGCCCCAAAGTCGCCCTCAAGTCTTTTAATATCACGTTTTAACCCTTTCACGGTCCCGAGTTCAGGGCCCCTGCGGGTTATTACCCAATACCCAGCGCTCGTCCTTTCCTATTCTATCTGTGTGAATGTCATCCCTCAATGTTGCTCTTCGTGAACCAGGAGGCTCAGGATGAGCAGTTTTAGAAGTTTGGCCAAATAATTCACCAGCGTCAACTCCTTGGGGGTGATAAATCTGGAAATAAAGGAGTAAATGGTCTCATCTAGGGGCAGCTGTAGGGAGACATTGGCCCGGTATCGTGGGCTGACGGGTGCCCACTCCTGCCTGGTGACGTCATCCTGAAAGCACATATGATGCGCAGTACAAGGGAATACCCTCCTTCCCGTATACATAGGAGAAAAACACAAGAAAATGACCTGATAGGAATGAGAAACTGGACAGGACAGAAAGAAGTTGGGACCCCCCCCTCCCCCCCGTATACTTCAAAAACTCCATCCAAATATTGACCATATAGTCAGAAAAAGTGAAAATCCAACATACAAGTAACAGATTATTCACCGGATTAATAAAGTTTTATTGCTTTGTGAAATCTAAAAAAAAAAATGCATGGAAACCATCAGCAAGCAGCCAGTGATCTCATATTCTGCTCATTAATCACCAATTATTTTTAGTCTTTTGAAAGAAAATTTCTCTGTGTGCAAAATTATTGGGCGACTAAATGAAAAATATAAATTTTATATCCGAATTGTTCTCATCTGTTACAGTGAGAATAAGAAGGAACAGCACAATGTCCACCTGCACCTCACCGGCCTCCTCCCCTCGGCCGTGTCTCTGAGCACCTTGTACTTCTGTGTCCTGCTCAGTGGTGGTCGGGCTCAGCCTCCTCACCTCGGTCGTGTCTCTGAGCACTGGACACCTTGTACTTCTGTGTCTTGCTCAGTGGTGGTCGGGCTCAGCCTCCTCCCCTCAGCTGTGTCTCTGAGCACTGGACACCTTGTACTTCTGTGTCTTGCTCAGTGGTGGTCGGGCTCGGCCTCCTCCCCTCGGCCGTGTCTCTGAGCACTGGACACCTTGTACTTCTGTGTCTTGCTCAGTGGTGGTCGGGCTCAGCCTCCTCCCCTCGGTCGTGTCTCTGAGCACTGGACACCTTGTACTTCTGTGTCTTGCTCAGTGGTGGTCGGGCTCAGCCTCCTCCCCTCGGCCGTGTCTCTGAGCACTGGACACCTTGTACTTCTGTGTCTTGCTCAGTGGTGGTCGGGCTCGGCCTCCTCCCCTCGGCAGTGTCTCTGAGCACTGGACACCTTGTACTTCTGTGTCTTGCTCAGTGGTGGTCGGCCTCAGCCTCCTCACCTCAGCCGTGTCTCTGAGCACTGGACACCTTGAACTTCTGTGTCTTGCTCAGTGGTGGTCGGGCTCGGCCTCCTCACCTCGGCAGTGTCTCTGAGCACTGAGCACCTTGTGCTTCTGTGTCTTGTTCAGTGGTGGTCGGGCTCCGCCTCCTCACCTCGGCAGTGTCTCTGAGCACTGAGCACCTTGTACTTCTGTGTGTTGTTCAGTGGTGGTCGGGCTCAGCCTCTTCACCTCGGCCGTGTCTCTGAGCACTGAACACATTGTACTTCTGTGTGTTGTTCAGTGGTGGTTGGGCTCGGCCTCCTCACCTCGGCAGTGTCTCTGAGCACTGAACACCTTGTACTTCTGTGTCTTGCTCAGTGGTGGTCGGGCTCCGCCTCCTCACCTCGGCTGTGTCTCTGAACACCTTGTACTTCTGCGTCTTGCTCAGTGGTGGTCGGGCTCCGCCTCCTCACCTCGGCAGTGTCTCTGAGCACTGAACACCTTGTACTTCTGTGTCTTGCTCAGTGGTGGTCGGGCTCCGCCTCCTCACCTCGGCTGTGTCTCTGAACACCTTGTACTTCTGCGTCTTGCTCAGTGGTAGTCGGGCTCCGCCTCCTCACCTCGGCAGTGTCTCTGAGCACTGAACACCTTGTACTTCTGCGTCTTGCTCAGTGGTGGTCGGGCTCAGCCTCCTCACCTCGGCAGTGTCTCTGAGCACTGAACACCTTGTACTTCTGTGTCTTGCTCAGTGGTGGTCGGGCTCAGCCTCTTCACCTCGGCCGTGTCTCTGAACATTGAACACCTTGTTCTTCTGTGTCTTGCTCAGTGGTGGTCGGGCTCGGCCTCCTCACCTGTGTAAGTTTGCTGCTCCTCCAATCATTAACCCCTCCATATCTTTGGACTTTCTATTTTCCGTCTATGTACTTGGTGCTATACGCAGGTGGAGCAGAACTTTAATGCCGGTAACGTGGGATTCCGAGAAACTATCCCGAACATGTGCGAGAAGAAGGAAACAGACACAGAGGAAGGATGCTTCCTTCTGGAGGACAGCTAGTTTGCATAAATTTTTCCCAGGGTGCATTGCTTTTTCCCAGATCTCCTCAATGTGTATCAGTGTCAAAAGTGAATGTACACAAGATATGATAGGAGAGAACTCCCGCAGGGTGACCCTGCTCTTATCTCAGGAGGGCAGGATGGGGTTAACATGTCTCACTTGATCTGAGTTCACGTTGCGACATCAAAGTCATTAAACTGGGTCATCGGCAGAGACCTAAAAACCCCGAGCGCAAGGAATTATATATTCATCATCGTCATTTGCTTGATGATCGCTGTGAGAGAGAAGATTCCTGCATCAAGGAAACCTGCGAGGGCTGCGATCTACTACTCAGCCACTAGGGGGTGCTAAGACAGGGGGTAACTCAGGATCATTACAGGATCAATAATGTAATGTATGTACACAGTGACTGCACCAGCAGAATAGTGAGTGCAGCTCTGGAGTATAATACAGGATGTAACTCAGGATCATTACAGGATCAATAATGTAATGTATGTACACAGTGACTGCACCAACAGAATAGTGAGTGCAGCTCTGAAGTATAATACAGGATGTAACTCAAGATCAGTACAGGATCAGTAATGTAATGTATGTACACAGTGACTGCACCAGCAGAATAGTGAGTGCAGCTCTGGAGTATAATACAGGATGTAACTCAGGATCAGTACAGGATCAGTAATGTAATGTATGTACACAGTGACTGCACCAGCAGAATAGTGAGTGCAGCTCTGGAGTATAATACAGGATGTAACTCAGGATCAGTGCAGGATCAGTAATGTAATGTATGTACACAGTGACTGCACCAGCAGAATAGTGAGTGCAGCTCTGGAGTATAATACAGGATGTAACTCAGGATCAGTACAGGATCAGTAATGTAATGTATGGACACAGTGACTGCACCAGCAGAATAGTGAGTGCAGCTCTGGGGTATAATACAGGATGTAACTCAGGATCAGTAATGTAATGTATGCACACAGTGACTGCACCAACAGAATAGTGAGTGCAGCTCTGGAATATAATACAGGATGTAACTCAGGATCAGTACAGGATCAGTAATGTAATGTATGTACACAGTGACTGCACCAGCAGAATAGTGAGTGCAGCTCTGGAGTATAATACAGGATGTAACTCAGGATCAGTACAGGATCAGTAATGTAATGTATGGTCACAGTGACTGCACTAGCAGAATAGTGAGTGCTGCTCTGGGGTATAATACAGGATGTAACTCAGGATCAGTAATGTAATGTATGTACACAGTGACTGCACCAACAGAATAGTGAGTGCAGCTCTGGAGTATAATAGAGGATGTAACTCAGGATCAGTACAGGATCAGTAATGTAATGTATGTACACAGTGACTGCACCAACAGAATAGTGAGTGCAGCTCTGGAGTATAATACTGGAGGTAACTCAGGATCAGTAATGTAATGTATGTACACAGTGACTGCACCAGCAGAATAGTGAGTGCAGCTCTGGAGTATAATACTGGATGTAACTCAGGATCAGTAATGTATGTACACAGTGACTGCACCAGCAGAATAGTGAGTGCAGCTCTGGAGTATAATACAGGATGTAACTCAGGATCAGTAATGTAATGTATGTACACAGTGACTGCACCAGCAGAATAGTGAGTGCAGCTCTGGAGTATAATACAGGATGTAACTCAGGATCAGTACAGGATCAGTAATGTAATGTATGGACACAGTGACTGCACCAGCAGAATAGTGAGTGCAGCTCTGGGGTATAATACAGGATGTAACTCAGGATCAGTAATGTGATGTATGTACACAGTGACTGCACCAGCAGAATAGTGAGTGCAGCTCTGGAGTATAATACAGGATGTAACTCAGGATCAGTACAGGATCAGTAATGTAATGTATGTACACAGTGACTGCACCAGCAGAATAGTGAGTGCAGCTCTGGAGTATAATACAGGATGTAACTCAGGATCAGTAATGTAATGTATGTACACAGTGACTGCACCAACAGAATAGTGAGTGCAGCTCTGGAGTATAATACTGGAGGTAACTCCGGATCAGTAATGTAATGTATGTACACAGTGACTGCACCAGCAGAATAGTGAGTGCAGCTCTGGAGTATAATACAGGCTGTAACTCAGGGTCAGTAATGTAATGTATGTACACAGTGACTGCACCAGCAGAATAGTGAGTGCAGCTCTGGAGTATAATACAGGCTGTAACTCAGGGTCAGTACAGGATCAGTAATGTAATGTATGGACACAGTGACTGCGCAAGCAGAATAGTGAGTGCAGCTCTGGGGTATAATACAGGATGTAACTCAGGATCAGTAATGTGATGTATGTACACAGTGACTGCACCAGCAGAATAGTGAGTGCAGCTCTGGAGTATAATACAGGAGGTAACTCAGGATCAGTACAGGATCAGTAATGTAATGTATGTACAAAGTGGCTGCACCAGCTGAATAGTGAGTGCAGCTCTGGAGTATAATACAGGATGTAACTCAGGATCAGTAATGTAATGTATGTACACAGTGGCTGCACCAGCAGAATAGTGAGTGCAGCTCTGGAGTATAATACAGGATGTAACTCAGGATCAGTAATGTAATGTATGTACACAGTGACTGCACCAGCAGAATAGTGAGTGCAGCTCTGGAGTATAATACAGGATGTAACTCAGGATCAGTACAGGATCAGTAATGTAATGTATGTACACAGTGACTGCACCAGCAGAATAGTGAGTGCAGCTCTGAAGTATAATACAGGATGTAACTCAGGATCAGTACAGGATCAGTAATGTAATGTATGTACACAGTGACTGCACCAGCAGAATAGTTAGTGTAAAAAACAGAAAGTTTGCTAATATGTCAGAAAACCTCATACATTTTCTTTATTGTTTTTTCGTACAATTTGTTTCCTTAAAATCTGTCTGAAAATCTATTCCCTTTTCTCAGTCCTCAGGGCGACGATCACCTGATGTAACACTGGATACAGATGATTGTTCCCTGCACTGACGTCCTCGGCATTTAGCCTTGTCACAGACATTCAATAATAATATCAGACTCTACCTTTTCCCTTCTGTGATATCACACATGGCAATGAGGGCCGGGACGCCACCGGCCGCTGATCAATAGGAGAACAATCAACAGCGACAAGACTACACCGCAGTCAATAAAGTCACTTCTATTCCCACCAAGTGCAGACAATAAGATGACATTACTCAGCATTGTCACACTGTCACCTCCTCACACCTAGATGCCACCGACCGTGCTAACACCACATTCACTACAGTAAGCCAGATTTCTATAATCCCATATAAATGTTCTCTACTTATTATCATTACAAATATTTATTGTATTCTCACCTGATGGTCAGAATCATAAATGGTGCAATCCATACAGTGCTGATATCACTAACACTGCTGCAGAAGTAGCTCCTGCATTACATGGTAAAAGTATTTATTAAAAAGGCTCATCATCCATCAATAATATTACCCCTATGTACAAGAATATAACTACTATAATACTGCTCCTATGTACAAGAATATAACTACTATAATACTGCCCCTATGTACAAAAATATAACTACTATAATACTGCCCCCTATGTAAAAGAATATAACTACTATAATACTGCTCGTATGTACAAGAATATAACTACTATAAGACTGCTCCTATGTACAAGAATATAACTACTATAATACTGCCCCCTATGTACAAGAATTTAACTACTATAATACTGCTCCTATGTACAAGAGTATAACTACTATAATACTACCCCCTATGTACACGAATATAACTACTATAATACTGCTCCTATGTACAAAAATATAACTACTATAATATTACCCCCTATGTACAAGAATATAACT
Source organism: Phyllobates terribilis (assembly GCF_046119375.1). Lineage (NCBI taxonomy): Eukaryota > Metazoa > Chordata > Amphibia > Anura > Dendrobatidae > Phyllobates > Phyllobates terribilis. The sequence continues at coordinate 952,164,131 of NW_027362762.1, forward strand.
ACTATAATACTGCTCCTATGTACAAAAATATAACTACTATAATACTGCCCCCTATGTAAAAGAATATAACTACTATAATACTGCTCGTATGTACAAGAATATAACTACTATAAGACTGCTCCTATGTACAAGAATATAACTACTATAATACTGCCCCCTATGTACAAGAATTTAACTACTATAATACTGCTCCTATGTACAAGAGTATAACTACTATAATACTACCCCCTATGTACACGAATATAACTACTATAATACTGCTCCTATGTACAAAAATATAACTACTATAATATTACCCCCTATGTACAAGAATATAACTACTATAATACTGTCCCCTATGTGCAAGAATATAACTACTATAATACTGCCCCTATGTACAAAAATATAACTACTATAATATTACCCCAATGTACAAGAATATAACTACTATAATACTGCCCCCATGTACAAAAATATAACTACTATAATACTGCCCCCTATGTACAAGAGTATAACTACTATAATACTACCCCCTATGTACAAGAATATAACTACTATAATACTACTCCTATGTACAAGAATATAACTACTATAATACTGCTCCTATGTACAAGAATATAACTACTATAATACTGCTCCCTATGTACAAGAATATAACTACTATAATACAGCCCCTATGTACAAGAATATTACTACTATAATACTGCCCCTATGTACAAGAATATAACTACTATAATACTGCTCCTATGTACAAGAATATAACTACTATAATACTGCTCCCTATGTACAAGAATATAACTACTATAATACTGCCCCTATGTACAAGAATATTACTACTATAATACTGCCCCTATGTACAAGAATATAACTACTATAATACTGCTCCTATGTACAAGAATATAACTACTATAATACTGCCCCTATGTACAAGAATATAACTACTATAATACTGCCCCTATGTACAAGAATATTACTACTATAATACTGCCCCAATATACAAGAATATAACTACTATAATACTGCCCCTATGTACAAGAATATAACTACTATAATACTGCTCCTATGTACAAGAATATAACTACTATAATACTGCCCCCTATGTACAGGAATATAGCTACTATAATACTGCTCCTATGTACAAGAATATAACTACTATAATACTGCTCCTATGTACAAGAATATAACTACTATAATACTGCCCCCTATGTACAAGAATATAACTACTATAATACTGTCCCCTATGTACAAGAATATAACTACTATAATACTGCCCCCTATGTACAAGAATATAACTACTATAATACTGCTCCTATGTACAAGAATATAACTACTATAATACTGCTCCTATGTACAAGAATATAACTACTATAATACTGCTATGTACAAAAATATAGCTACTATAATACTGCCCCCTATGTACAAGAATATAACTACTATAATACTGCCTCTATGTCCAAGAATATAACTACTATAATACTGCTCCTATGTACAAGAATATAACTACTATAATACTGCCCCCTATGTACAAGAATATAGCTACTATAATACTGCTCCTATGTACAAGAATATAACTACTATAATACTGCTCCTATGTACAAGAATATAACTACTATAATACTGCCCCCTATGTACAAGAATATAACTACTATAATACTGTCCCCTATGTACAAGAATATAACTACTATAATACTGCCCCCTATGTACAAGAATATAACTACTATAATACTGCTCCTATGTACAAGAATATAGCTACTATAATACTGCTCCTATGTACAGGAATATAACTACTATAATACTGTCCCCTATGTACAAGAATATAACTACTATAATACTGCCCCCTATGTACAAGAATATAACATTATAATACTGCTCCTATGTACAAGAATATAACTACTATAATACTGCCCCCTATGTACAAGAATATAACTACTATAATACTGCCCCCTATGTACAAGAATATAACTACTATAATACTGCCCCCTATGTACAAGAGTATAACTACTATAATACTACCCCCTATGTACAAGAATATAACTACTATAATACTGCCCCTATGTACAAGAATATTACTACTATAATACTGCCCCAATATACAAGAATATAACTACTATAATACTGCCCCTATGTACAAGAATATAACTACTATAATACTGCTCCTATGTACAAGAATATAACTACTATAATACTGCCCCCTATGTACAAGAATATAACTACTATAGTACTGCTCCTATGTACAAGAATATAACTACTATAATACTGCTCCTATGTACAAGAATATAACTACTATAATACTGCCCCTATGTACAAGAATATAACTACTATAATACTGCCCCTATGTACAAGAATATTACTACTATAATACTGCCCCAATATACAAGAATATAACTACTATAATACTGCCCCTATGTACAAGAATATAACTACTATAATACTGCTCCTATGTACAAGAATATAACTACTATAATACTGCCCCCTATGTACAAGAATATAGCTACTATAATACTGCTCCTATGTGCAAGAATATAACTACTATAATACTGCTCCTATGTACAAGAATATAACTACTATAATACTGCCCCCTATGTACAAGAATATAACTACTATAATACTGTCCCCTATGTACAAGAATATAACTACTATAATACTGCCCCCTATGTACAAGAATATAACTACTATAATACTGCTCCTATGTACAAGAATATAACTACTATAATACTGCTCCTATGTACAAGAATATAACTACTATAATACTGCTATGTACAAAAATATAGCTACTATAATACTGCCCCCTATGTACAAGAATATAACTACTATAATACTGCCTCTATGTCCAAGAATATAACTACTATAATACTGCTCCTATGTACAAGAATATAACTACTATAATACTGCCCCCTATGTACAAGAATATAGCTACTATAATACTGCTCCTATGTACAAGAATATAACTACTATAATACTGCTCCTATGTACAAGAATATAACTACTATAATACTGCCCCCTATGTACAAGAATATAACTACTATAATACTGTCCCCTATGTACAAGAATATAACTACTATAATACTGCCCCCTATGTACAAGAATATAACTACTATAATACTGCTCCTATGTACAAGAATATAGCTACTATAATACTGCTCCTATGTACAGGAATATAACTACTATAATACTGTCCCCTATGTACAAGAATATAACTACTATAATACTGCCCCCTATGTACAAGAATATAACATTATAATACTGCTCCTATGTACAAGAATATAACTACTATAATACTGCTCCTATGTACAAGAATATAACTACTATAATACTGCCCCCTATGTACAAGAATATAACTACTATAATACTGCCCCCTATGTACAAGAATATAACTACTATAATACTGCCCCTATGTACAAGAATATAACTACTATAATACTGCCCCCTATGTACAAGAGTATAACTACTATACTACCCCCTATGTACAAGAATATAACTACTATAATACTGCCCCTATGTACAAGAATATTACTACTATAATACTGCCCCAATATACAAGAATATAACTACTATAATACTGCCCCTATGTACAAGAATATAACTACTATAATACTGCTCCTATGTACAAGAATATAACTACTATAATACTGCCCCCTATGTACAAGAATATAACTACTATATTACTGCTCCTATGTACAAGAATATAACTACTATAATACTGCTCCTATGTACAAGAATATAACTACTATAATACTGCTATGTACAAAAATATAACTACTATAATACTGCCCCCTATGTACAAGAATATAACTACTATAATACTGCCTCTATGTCCAAGAATATAACTACTATAATACTGCTCCTATGTACAAGAATATAACTACTATAATACTGCCCCCTATGTACAAGAATATAGCTACTATAATACTGCTCCTATGTACAAGAATATAACTACTATAATACTGTCCCCTATGTACAAGAATATAACTACTATAATACTGTCCCCTATGTACAAGAATATAACTACTATAATACTGCTCCTATGTACAAGAATATAACTACTATAATACTGCTATGTACAAAAATATAACTACTATAATACTGCCCCCTATGTACAAGAATATAACTACTATAATACTGCCTCTATGTCCAAGAATATAACTACTATAATACTGCTCCTATGTACAAGAATATAACTACTATAATACTGCCCCCTATGTACAAGAATATAGCTACTATAATACTGCTCCTATGTACAAGAATATAACTACTATAATACTGCTCCTATGTACAAGAATATAACTACTATAATACTGCCCCCTATGTACAAGAATATAACTACTATAATACTGTCCCCTATGTACAAGAATATAACTACTATAATACTGCCCCTATGTACAAGAATATAACTACTATAATACTGCCCCCTATGTACAAGAATATAACTACTATAACACTGCTCCTATGTACAAGAATATAGCTACTATAATACTGCTCCTATGTACAAGAATATAGCTACTATAATACTGTCCCCTATGTACAAGAATATAACTACTATAATACTGCCCCCTATGTACAAGAATATAACATTATAATACTGCTCCTATGTACAAGAATATAACTACTATAATACTGCTCCTATGTACAAGAATATAACTACTATAATACTGCCCCCTATGTACAAGAATATAACTACTATAATACTGCCCCCTATGTACAAGAATATAACATTATAATACTGCTCCTATGTTCAAGAATATAACTACTATAATACTGCCCACTATGTACAAGAATATAACTACTATAATACTGCCCCTATGTACAAGAATATAACTACTATAATACTGCCCCTATGTACAAGAGTATAACTACTATAATACTACCCCCTATGTACAAGAATATAACTACTATAATACTGCTCCTATGTACAAGAATATAACTACTATAATACTGCTCCTATGTACAAGAATATAACTACTATAATACTGCTCCTATGTACAAGAATATAACTACTATAATACTGCCCCTATGTACAAGAATATAACTACTATAATACTGCCCCTATGTACAAGAATATTACTACTATAATACTGCCCCAATATACAAGAATATAACTACTATAATACTGCCCCTATGTACAAGAATATAACTACTATAATACTGCTCCTATGTACAAGAATATAACTACTATAATACTGCCCCCTATGTACAAGAATATAGCTACTATAATACTGCTCCTATGTACAAGAATATAACTACTATAATACTGCTCCTATGTACAAGAATATAACTACTATAATACTGCCCCCTATGTACAAGAATATAACTACTATAATACTGTCCCCTATGTACAAGAATATAACTACTATAATACTGCCCCCTATGTACAAGAATATAACTACTATAATACTGCTCCTATGTACAAGAATATAACTACTATAATACTGCTCCTATGTACAAGAATATAACTACTATAATACTGCTATGTACAAAAATATAGCTACTATAATACTGCCCCCTATGTACAAGAATATAACTACTATAATACTGCCTCTATGTCCAAGAATATAACTACTATAATACTGCTCCTATGTACAAGAATATAACTACTATAATACTGCTCCTATGTACAGGAATATAACTACTATAATACTGCTCCTATGTACAAGAATATAGCTACTATAATACTGCTCCTATGTACAAGAATATAACTACGATAATACTGCTCCTATGTACAAGAATATAACTACTATAATACTGCCCCCTATGTACAAGAATATAACTACTATAATACTGTCCCCTATGTACAAGAATATAACTACTATAATACTGCCCCCTATGTACAAGAATATAACTACTATAATACTGCTCCTATGTACAAGAATATAGCTACTATAATACTGCTCCTATGTACAGGAATATAACTACTATAATACTGTCCCCTATGTACAAGAATATAACTACTATAATACTGCCCCCTATGTACAAGAATATAACATTATAATACTGCCCCCTATGTACAAGAATATAACTACTATAATACTGCCCCCTATGTACAAGAATATAACTACTATAATACTGCCCCCTATGTACAAGAATATAACTACTATAATACTGCCCCCTATGTACAAGAGTATAACTACTATACTACCCCCTATGTACAAGAATATAACTACTATAATACTGCCCCTATGTACAAGAATATTACTACTATAATACTGCCCCAATATACAAGAATATAACTACTATAATACTGCCCCTATGTACAAGAATATAACTACTATAATACTGCTCCTATGTACAAGAATATAACTACTATAATACTGCCCCCTATGTACAAGAATATAACTACTATAGTACTGCTCCTATGTACAAGAATATAACTACTATAATACTGCTCCTATGTACAAGAATATAACTACTATAATACTGCTATGTACAAAAATATAACTACTATAATACTGCCCCCTATGTACAAGAATATAACTACTATAATACTGCCTCTATGTCCAAGAATATAACTACTATAATACTGCTCCTATGTACAAGAATATAACTACTATAATACTGCCCCCTATGTACAAGAATATAGCTACTATAATACTGCTCCTATGTACAAGAATATAACTACTATAATACTGCCCCCTATGTACAAGAATATAACTACTATAATACTGTCCCCTATGTACAAGAATATAACTACTATAATACTGCTCCTATGTACAAGAATATAACTACTATAATACTGCTATGTACAAAAATATAACTACTATAATACTGCCCCCTATGTAAAAGAATATAACTACTATAATACTGCCTCTATGTCCAAGAATATAACTACTATAATACTGCTCCTATGTACAAGAATATAACTACTATAATACTGCCCCCTATGTACAAGAATATAGCTACTATAATACTGCTCCTATGTACAAGAATATAACTACTATAATACTGCTCCTCTGTACAAGAATATAACTACTATAATACTGCCCCCTATGCACAAGAATATAACTACTATAATACTGTCCCCTATGTACAAGAATATAACTACTATAATACTGCCCCTATGTACAAGAATATAACTACTATAATACTGCCCCCTATGTACAAGAATATAACTGCTATAACACTGCTCCTATGTACAAGAATATAGCTACTATAATACTGCTCCTATGTACAAGAATATAGCTACTATAATACTGTCCCCTATGTACAAGAATATAACTACTATAATACTGCCCCCTATGTACAAGAATATAACATTATAATACTGCTCCTATGTACAAGAATATAACTACTATAATACTGCTCCTATGTACAAGAATATAACTACTATAATACTGCCCCCTATGTACAAGAATATAACTACTATAATACTGCCCCCTATGTACAAGAATATAACATTATAATACTGCTCCTATGTTCAAGAATATAACTACTATAATACTGCCCCCTATGTACAAGAATATAACTACTATAATACTGCCCCTATGTACAAGAATATAACTACTATAATACTGCCCCCTATGTACAAGAGTATAACTACTATAATACTACCCCCTATGTACAAGAATATAACTACTATAATACTGCTCCTATGTACAAGAATATAACTACTATAATACTGCTCCTATGTACAAGAATATAACTACTATAATACTGCCCCTATGTACAAGAATATAACTACTATAATACTGCCCCTATGTACAAGAATATAACTACTATAATACTGCTCCTATGTACAAGAATATAACTACTATAATACTGCTCCTATGTACAAGAATATAACTACTATAATACTGCCCCCCATGTACAAGAATATAACTACTATAATACTGCTCCTATGTACAGGAATATAACTACTATAATACTGTCCCTATGTACAAGAATAAAACTATTATAATACTGCTGCTATGTACAAGAATATAACTACTATAATACTGCTGCTATGTACAAGAATATAACTACTATAATACTGCCCCCCATGTACAAGAATATAACTACTATAATACTGTCCCTATGTACAAGAATAAAACTATTATAATACTGCTCCTATGTACAAGAATATAACTACTTTAATACTGCTCCTATGTACAAGAATATAGCTACTATAATACTGCTCCTATGTACAGGAATATAACTACTATAATACTGTCCCCTATGTACAAGAATATAACTACTATAATACTGCCCCCTATGTACAAAAATATAACTACTATAATACTGCCCCCTATGTACAAGAATATAACTACTATAATACTGCTCCTATGTACAAGAATATAACTACTATAATACTGCCCCCTATGTACAAGAATATAACTACTATAATACTGCCCCTATGTACAAGAATATAACATTATAATACTGCTCCTATGTTCAAGAATATAACTACTATAATACTGCCCCCTATGTACAAGAATATAAATACTATAATACTGCCTCCTATGTACAATAATATAACTACTATAATACTGCCCCCTATGTACAAGAATATAACTACTATAATACTGCTCCTATGTACAAGAATATAACTACTATAATACTGCCCCTATGTACAAGAATATAACTACTATAATACTGCTCCTATGCACAAGAATATAACTACTATAATGCTGCTCCCTATGTACAAGAATATAACTACTATAATACTGCTCCTATGTACAAGAATATAACTACTATAATACTGCCCCTATGTACAAGAATATAACTACTATAATACTGCTCCTATGCACAAGAATATAACTACTATAATGCTGCTCCCTATGTACAAGAATATAACTACTATAATACTGTCCCTATGTACAAGAATAAAACTATTATAATATAGCCATCTTATACTATCTAGCCCCTCTGCATACTCGCTCTCTGCTCTGTAGTCCTTCTGTTCGCAGTGAGGCTGTGTATGCCATAGGTGTGGATACAAGACATTACAGTAAGTATGTGATAGTGGATGCCGTACACTCTTTCTGCAGTATACAGGATTACATTCTGGCGATCAGGTCGGTGTTTAGTGGTAGGAATACATTTTCAGGAGTTGGCTGTATTAATATTCATTTGATTTTCGATCAGTCTTTTAAGACTTGGAACGTCTCGGCCGCACTAACAAGCCCGGAATTGTTGTTGTGCTCAGCGCCTGCTCGCTCTTGTTTGCAGGTATCGTCTCGTTGATATGACCGGGATCAGACGGCGATAGAAGAGGATTGGCCAATTATGTCCCAGGTTTATTCTGGATTTGTTACAGAAATGTCTGTGGTCGGTATATAAATAAGTTATTCACATTGTCACAAGCGAGAGGAGGATTTGGAAGTGACAACTTCTTAGGATGTCATATCCAGACAATAGTTATGGCAATTTGTCCTCAGCCATTGGCACGGCTTTCTTCTAAGGTGTCTCGCCCCCACCCCAAAAAAGGCAATTATACAGTGGATATAAGAAATCTACACACCCTTGTTAAAATGACAGATTTGTGTCAGGTAAAAAAAATCCTACAAAGAAGAACCATTTCAGAACTTTCTCTACCTTTAATGTTGCCCATAACACCCATTTTGAGGAGGAAAAAAAATAACAAAACTAAAACAATACAGTTGCTTAAGCGTGAACTCCCTCTTATAATTGGGGATGTGGTTGAGTTCAGAATTATCCAATGATATTTACACTCATGTTACAGTCAGTAGTAGTCAGTACACAGTTGCCATCATTTACATAGTTAACCCTATAGAAAGTTTCGCTGTTCTAAGAGGATTTTCCTGACATCTTCTTGTATTTTGCTTGCTGTGCCATAGTCTTTAAACAGCTGACAACACAGCAAAGGGATCTCACTGTTGAAAGCGATCAGTCAGGGGCAGCGTACAAAATGTTTTCCAAGGCATTAGAAATACCATGAAACATGGTAAAGACGTCATCAAGAAGTGGCTTAATTTTGGCACAACAGAGACATTTCCTAGACCTGGACACCCATCAAAAATTGATGAAAGGACAAGAAGAAAATTTGTCTGGGAGGCAGTAAAGAGGCTGACTGCAACATTAAAGGACCTGTAGGTATTTCTGGAAAGTCCTGGTTGCATACTGCATGTGAAAAAAATCTCCTGCATTTTGTATATGTCCTGCCTGTGGAGTAGGGGGAAGATGGAAGCATTTTCTTAAATAAAAACATCCAAGCCTGGTTATGTTTTGCCAAAACCTACAACAAGTCTGTCAAAATCAGGGGGGAAAGGGTGCTATGGTCTGATGAGACCTAAATTGAACTTTTTGGCCATAATTACAAAAGCCAACACAGCACATCACAAGAAAAACACCATCCTCACAGTGAGGCATGGTGGAGGCAGCAATGTGCTTTGGTCTGTTTTTCCATAGCTGGAACAGGGGTGTTTGTCAAAGTGGAAGGAATTATGAACAGGTCAAAATATCAGTCGATTTTGCATTAAAACCTTCAAACCTCTGCTAAAATGCTGAAGTTGAAGAGGAATTTCACCTTTCAGCACAACAATGACCCTAAGCGACTTCCAAATTAGCAAAAGAATGGATTCCAGAAAAAGATGGAGGTTTTGAAATGGCCCTTTCCGAGCCCAGACCAATCCGAATGAAAATCTGTGAATGACCTGAAGACGGCGCTGTACACAGGAGATGCCCCCGCAATCTAACAGATGTGGAGCTACTGAAAGAAACAGCAGGCAAAGATGACAATTCTAGATGTGCCGCGCTGATAAACCTTGACCCAAAAAAAGACTGAATGCAGCCAGAAATTCAACAAAGACATAGTTTACAGGTGTGCATATTTATGCAACTTTTTAGATCTTTCTTTTTCCACCCAAAAAGATTTTTGTTTATTTCTCAATGGATTTGTACAGATAATGGGCGACATTAACCTCTTTCCGACATGTCACTTGCCGGGAGCTCGGGTTAAGTGAGAGCCGAACCCCGGCTGTCGCAGCCAGGGGTGATGCCCGCACTGCCCCCTGCTGTTTAATCTTCTGAATGAATAGCAATCACAGCATTTTGAAGGCTAGGAGGGGAAGGGTGTGTGGTCTCCTGCCTGTTCGGCGCCCCAGCGACATGATCACTGGGGCTTGATGGTTGCAATGACAAATAATGACCTCCTGGTCCGTCAGTTACGGTGGCCTGTTAGACTATGCCAGGAGCATGGTCTAAGAGGTTACTGACAGTGCAGCACTGATAGCTATAATGCATTGCAATGCATTATACCACCGATCAGAGTAATAAAAGTTAAAATTCCATAAAAGGTACAAAGTAAAAAAGTAAAAAAAAAAATTGTAAAAATACAAATACGTATATTTATGTACAAACAGAAATAAACAAAAGAGTTCCCATATTTGGTAATGCCGCATCCGGAAAGACCCGACCTATAAAACAATCCCACTAGTTAACCCATTTAGTGAATACCGTAAAAATAAAAATAAAAAAAAGTAGCAGAAAACTATGCTTTTTCATCATACCGCCGAAAAAAAGTGGAATAAAACGCAATAAAAAAGTTTTATGTAAACAAAAATGATACAGCTGAAAACATCATCTTGTCCCACAAAAGACAAGCAGCCATACAGTTCTATCAGCGGAGAAATAAAAAAGTTACAGCTCTCAGAATAAAGCAATGCAAAAATAATTATTTTTCTATAAAATACTTTTTAATGTGTAAAAGTGCCAAAACACAAAAAAATATATAAATGTAGTATCGCTGTAATCGTACTGACGCGAAGAATAAAGCTGTCTTTTCAAAAAGACAGCTTTATAAAAACCCAATATAAATCTGGTATCGCTGTAATCAGACCGACCCGAAGAATAAAGTCGTCTAATCACTTATACCACACGAGGAACAGCGTAAAAAATAAATAAAACCAAATTCTTCACCTGCTGTTGATTTGTTCATTCTGCCTCTCAAATATCTCAGTATGGCTCGGCTCACATTTATCCTGCGCTCTGTGCTGAGCGCTTACACAGGGGTTTTCGTGTAAATCTTTGAAATACTTGATTCAGACGGAACCACCAGCAGAAGATTCCCTGTAATGAGGCAGATGGAGGCACCGTGGACACCATCTGACCTGTGATCCAGAAGTATCCGTCTTTTTAGGCGGGCATAAAAGTTTTGTGCATTTTTGAAAAGAAGGGCAACGCTGAACAGAGGCCAGATGAAGTTCAGAGTAACTCTTCTGCCTCATTATAGTGAATGGATCCCTCGGGGATTTCATCTGAATCATGTCACTCAGAGATTTAGATGGAAACCCCGATATAAGTGCTTAGTGTAGAGCACAGGATAAATGTGATCCAAAATGTTATGTAAAATGTTCCCAACAAAAGCATCAACTCAATCCACAAAAAAAGCAAGTTCCCAATCAGGTGCGCCATCTGTTATCAGAAATATAGGGGCTTCCACATTACTGGAAGCACAAAGGCTCTGGAAAAGCGCCATGGCTCCTCGCCCCCCAAAAGAAATCCAGCGAATTCTGCTCTCCCAAATCCAAATGCCCACTCCCTTCTGAGCCCCACAGTGTTCCTAAACCAAATTTAGCGTACATATGTTTGGCATTTCTGTAGGAAAGAGAGCCCATCTAATTTATGGGGTCCAAGTCTCCAGACACACAAGCTAGGCACAATGTACGGGCACTACACAACGTACGGGCACTACAATGTACTGGGCACTACACTGACAGATTTTTACTAAGCAACATCCGCTGCTGTTTGTTTCTGAAAAACATCCATGGAGTCAAAATCGTCATTGCACCTGTAGATGAATTCTCAGAGGGGTGTAATTTGCAAAATGTTTTCACTTGAGGGGGGATTCTGCTAGTCTAGTACTTAGGAGCTCTGTATATGGAGTCCGCCAACTATTCTAGAAAAATTTGTGCTCCAGGAGTCAAATAGCTTTCCGTCCCTCCCGAGTCTCGCCATGTGGCTAAGCAGTACTGGACAGCCACATATGGGGTATTTCCAAGTTTAGCAGAAATTGTGGCACAATCTTTGGTGCCAGTTTTACCCATTTACCAGTGTGACAATGTAAAATTTAAGGCTAGAACAACATTTTTCTGGTAAAAATGTACCGCATATGCTCGAGTATAAGCCAACTTTTTCAGCACATTTTTTATGCTGAAAAAGCCCCCCCTCGGCTTATACAGAGTTATATACATATATACTTATATATATGTAGTATTTTCCGGTGGTGGTGGGGTTGTGGAGGCGGAGGAGCGGTGCACCGGCTGCTGCAGCTATCACGTGTGCCCGTTGCTAAAGAAAATGATTATTCACTCTTCTCCACGCCCATGGAAGAGGAGAGGAGAGAATATTCATTTTATTTAATAACACACACTGTCAGTCGCAGCCGCCAGCTTCCTGTTGCGGCACAGCAATCCTCTGTGCCCGCTGTTAGAGAGTATGAATATTCACTCTTCTCCACTCCAATGGGCTTGGAGAGGAGTGGATATTCATTCTCTTTATTATCGGGCAGTAGTAGGATCGCTGAGCAGCAGCAGGAGCTATGGCGCTGCTGACACTGTGCGCTATTAAAGAAAATGAATATTCATTCTACTCCACTCCCATAGTCCCGGCGTGGAGAGGAGTGAATATCCCCGCAGCTCACCTCTGCATCTGAGGGCGCATGGCAGTGACGGCAGAGGGAAGGAAGGCGAGTAGAAGTATTTATTTTTTCTATGTGTGCAGTGATGGGGGGCCATGTATACCAGAATAGGGGGCCTTGCATACCAGGATTAGGGATGAGGGGGCCATGCATACCAGGATAGGGGGGCAATGCATACTAGGATTGGGGATGATGGGGCCATGCATACCAGGATAGGGGGGCAATGCATGCAAGGATTGGGGATGATGGGGCCATGCATACCAGGATTGGGGGGCCATGCATTGGGCCATGATGAGAGGGCCATGCATACCAGGATAGGGGTGCCATGAATACCAGGATTGGGATGAGGGGATTATGCATACCAGGAATGGGATGAGGGGGGCCATGCATACCAGTATTGGTGATGAGGGGCCATGCATACCAGGATTGGGGATGAGGGGTGCCATGCATACCAGGATTGGTGATGAGGGGTGCCATGCATTCTAGGATAGGGGTTCCATGCATACCAGGATTGGGATGAGGGGTGCCATGCATGCCAGGATTGGAGAGGAGTGGGCAATGCTTACCAGGATCGGGATGAGGGGTGCCATGCATACCAGGATGGGGAAATTTACCAGTAGCTGCTGCATTTCCCACCCTAGCCTTATACTCGAGTCAATAAGTTTTCACAGTTTTTTGTAGTAAAATTAGGTGCCTCTCGGCTTATATTCGGGTATATAAGTTAATTATACTTTCTTCATCACCCAATGGTATAAAATTCAGTGAGGCACATGTGATGTCAATATGATCACTGCACCCCTATATGAATTCATTTGGCGATATAGTTTGTAAAATCGGATCACTTGAGGGTGTTTTCCACGATTTAGGCACATCAGGAGCTCTGCAAACACGACATGCCATCCGCTATCTATTCCAGACAATTTTCGCTCCAAAAGTCAAATGGCGCTCCTTCCCCTGCAAGCCCAGCCGTGCACCCAAACAGTTGTTTCCCACCACATATAAGGTATCGGCGTACTCAGGAGAAATTGAACAACAAATTGTACAGTCCATTTTCTCTTGTTACCTTTGTGAAAAAGCAAAATTTGGGACTAAAGCAACATTTTTGTGAGAAAAATTAAGTGATTATTTTTTCCTTCCACATTGCTTTAATTTCTGTAAAGCATCTGAAGGGTTAATAAACTTAATGTGGCTGTAAGCACTTTGAGGGGTGCATTTTTTTAATATGGTGTCACTTTTAGGTATTTTCTGTCATATAGCCCCCCCCCCCCCAAAGTCACGTCAAATGTAACGTGGTTCCTACAAAAATAGATTTTGTTGGAAAAATGAGAAATCGCTAATAATATTTTTTTTTATTAGTAAGTTCGAAGGGTTAAAAGTGTATGTTTCAAAAATGATGCTGGTGTAAAGTAAGCATGTGGTAAATGTTATGCTGTCTGGTTTGGGGGCATAAAAATTCTACATTTGGAAAATTGTGAAGTTTTCTAATTTTTTGTCAAATATTTTCATAAATAAAGCGCAAAAAAAACAAAGCAAAATGTGTCACAAGTGTTAGATCTGCTATCTAACACTTCTATGCGGTGTAATGACGTGTAGTGATGTACAGTAATGCCGGAGATTCAACTTCTATTTCCTGAGATGTGATAACATCTGTTCACGTCTCATATACAGTATGATGGGGGGGTGGGTGAGGTTCAGGAGAACAGTTTCTTAGTTATATCCTAGTGGGTACGAGCACAAGTTGTGCTAAATCCTACTTAGTACGACCTACAGTGCTGAAATAATACGATAATCCAGGGCAGAAATAAACATGCCAAAGCGTGCCCAAGTACCACCGCCATACATTGCTCAAATAACATCGCCATAGAATGGCAAAATAGCTCTCATTCATACTCCTGCTAAAATTAGATATTGAAACTGCGCCAACTACATAACTTCACTTCTGTCTTATAATAAAGCTTTAAAATATATAAAAATGTAAATAAAATAAAACATTTAAAAAATCCCAAATATTAAACCATTTTTTAAACATAATTTTTATAACCTTTTTTTATGCGTCTTTCATGAAAGAAATTCATTGTGAACTGAAATATATATTAGACGTAGAAGCTAAAAAGTTTGCACATATCTTTTTTTTTTTTTTTTTACGTTACATTTTTTCTGTACCAGCAAAAATAATCTCGCACAGCTACAAATATAAAAACAAAAACATATTCTAGGCCCAATCATTGAGATGGAAGAGATGAAATATTATTGAGTCATAAATTGTACAACAGACTAAAATCTTCTATATAGTAATTATTAGACAGAATCAATACTCTGTACATTGTCTGTGATCAATGAATGGGGATGTAGGAACCGTAAGAGGATTTCTCTCTTTTGGTGGGAAAAATTTTTTTACATAATAATTATAAGTATTTTTTATTTAGTCTTTATATATATATATTATACATGTATATTTATTTAGTTAGTTATTTTATGTTAATCAACATAATTATACTTAACCACAATCCATATAAGGGAATCTATATAGTTAACCCATCTACCTCCATCTGAGCGCAGGTTCACAGTTTTTTTTAAATTTTATATATTTATATATATATATATATATATATATATATATATATAGTTAGTTATTTTATATACAGTATAAATGTATTATATATTTATTTAAATTTATATTGTATATAAAATAACTAACTAAATAAATAATAGTTGGTTATTATATATATTACATACATTTATTTATTTAGTCATCTAGTTATTTTATAAATTATACATATTTATATATTTTATATACACGTTTATTTAGTTAGCTATTATATATATATACAGTACAGACCAAAAGTTTGGATGCACCTTCTCATTTTAAGATTTTTCTGTATTTTCATGACTATGAAAATTGTACATTCACACTGAAGGCATCAAAACTATGAATTACCACATGTGGAATTATATACTTAACAAAAAAGTGTGAAACAACTGAAAATATGTCTTATATTCGAGGTTCTTCAAAGTAGCCACCTTTTGCTTTGATGACTGCTTTGCACACTCTTGGCATTCTCTTGATGAGCTTCAAGAGGTAGTCACCGGAAATGGTCTTCCAACAATCTTGAAGGAGTTCCCAGAGATGCTTAGCACTTGTTGGCCCTTTTGCCTTCACTCTGCGGTCCAGCTCACCCCAAACCATCTCGATTGGGTTCAGGTCTGGTGACTGTGGAGGCCAGGTCATCTGGCGTAGCACCCCATCACTCTCCTTCTTGGTCAAATAGCCCTTACACAGCCTGGAGGTGTGTTTCAGGTCATTGTCCTGTTGAAAAATAAATGATGGTCCAACTAAACGCAAACCGGATGGAATAGCATGCCGCTGCAAGATGCTGTGGTAGCCATGCTGGTTCAGTATGCCTTCAATTTTGAATAAATCGCCAACAGTGTCACCAGCAAAGCACCCCCACACCATCACACCTCCTCCTCCATGCTTCACGGTGGGAACCAGGCATGTAGAGTCCATCCGTTCACCTTTTCTGCGTCGCACAAAGACAAAGTGGTTGGAACCAACGATCTCAAATTTGGACTCATCAGACCAAAGCACAGATTTCCACTGGTCTAATGTCCATTCCTTGTGTTCTTTAACCCAAACAAGTCTCTTCTGCTTGTTGCCTATCCTTAGCAGTGGTTTCCTAGCAGCTATTTTACCATGGAGGCCTGCTGCACAAAGTCTCCTCTTAACAGTTGTTGTAGATATGTGTCTGCTGCTAGAACTTTGTGTGGCATTGACCTGGTCTCTAATCTGAGCTGCTGTTAACCTGCGATTTCTGAGGCTGGTGACTCGGATAAACTTATCCTCAGAAGCAGAGGTGACTCTTGGTCTTCCTTTCCTGGGGCGGTCCTCATGTGAGTCAGTTTCTTTGTAGCGCCTGATGGTTTTTGCAACTGCACTTGGGGACACTTTCAAAGTTTTCCCAATTTTTCGCACTGACAGACCTTCATTTCTTAAAGTAATGATGGCCACTCATTTTTCTTTAGTTAGCTGCTTTTTTCTTGCCATAATACAAATTCTAACAGTCTATTCAGTAGGACTATCAGTTGTGTATCCACCAGTCTTCTGCACAACACAACTGATGGTCCCAACCCCATTTATAAGGCAAGAAATCCCACTTATTAAACCTGACAGGGCACACCTGTGAAGTGAAAACCATTTCCGGTGACTACCTCTTGAAGCTCATCAAGAGAATGCCAAGAGTGTGCAAAGCAGTCATCAAAGCAAAAGGTGGCTACTTTGAAGAACCTAGAATATAAGACATATTTTCAGTTGTTTCACACTTTTTTGTTAAGTATATAATTCCACATGTGTTAATTCATAGTTTTGATGCCTTCAGTGTGAATGTACAATTTTCATAGTCATGAAAATGCAGAAAAATCTTTAAATGAGAAGGTGTGTCCAAACTTTTGGTCTGTACTGTATATATATATATATATATATATATATATATACACACAGTGAAATAAATAAATTGATATATATTATACATATTTATTTAGTCATTATATAATATATACGTGTGTGTAATATATATATGTATGTAAAAGGACACCCCTGGTCAAAATTACTTTTATTGTGAACAGTTAAGCAAGTTGAAGATGAAATTATCTCTAAAAGGCCTAAAGTTACAGATGACACATTTTCTTTGTATTTTAGGCAAAAACAAAAAAAAAAGATATATATATATATATATATTTTTTTTTTCAACTTTGACCAAGGTTTCAGAGCTTAATTAGCCTGTTAGGGTGATGACTTGTTCACTATCATCATTAGGAAAGGCCAGGTGATGGAAATTTCCCAGCTTTATATAAAGATCCAGCCTCCTCTAACCTTGTACCAAAAAACAGCAGCCATGGCTTCTTCTAAGCAGCTGCCGAGCACTATGAAAATGGTGGAGGCCTACAAAGCAGGAGAAGCCAATAAGAAAATAGCAAAGTGTTTCCAAGTTGCACTTTCCTCAGTTGGAAATGTAATTAAGAAATGTCAGTTACCAGGAAGAGTGGAGGTCAAGATAAGGTCTGGAAGACCAAGCAAAATTTCAGTGAGAGCTGCTGGTAGGATTGCTAGAGAGGCAAATCACAACCCCCGCTTGAGTGCAAAAGACCTTATGAAAGATTTAGTAGACTCTGGAGTTGTGGTACATTGTTCTACTGTTCAGAGACACCTGCACAAATATGGCCTTCATGGAAGAGTCATCAGAAGAAAACCTGTCCTGCTTCCTCACCATAAAATTTAGTGTCAGAAGTATGTAAGAGAACATCTAAACAAGCCTGATGTATTTTGGAAACAAGTCCTGTGGACTGATGAGGTAAAATAGAAAACTTTGACCACAATGATTAAAGGTATGTGTGTTGAAGAAAAGGCACAGCATTTCAGGAAAAGAACATCTTGCCCACCATTAAGCATGGGGGAGGATCAATAAGGCTTTGGGCTTGTGTTGCAGCCAATGGCACGGGGAACATTTCACGGGTAGAGGGAAAAATGTATTCAATGAAATTTCAACAAATTCTTGATGCAAACATAACTCTATCTGTAAAAAAGCTGAAGTTGAAAAGATGATTCTACAAATGGATAATGATCCTAAACACACGTCAAAATCCACAATAGATGACCTCAAAAGCCACAAGCTGAAGGTTTTACAATGGCCCTGACAGTCCCCTGATCTGAACATCATTGAAAATCTGTGGCTGGACCTCAAAATAGCAGAGCATGCAAGACGACCCAGGAATCTCGCAGAACTGGAAGAATTCTCCAAGGAAGAACGGAGGAAAATCCCTCAAACAAGAATCGAAAGACTCTTGTCTGGCTGCAAAAAGCATTTACAAGCTGTGATACTTTCAAAAGGGGGCTCTATTAAGTACTAACAATGCAGGGTGCCTAAACGTTTGCATTGACCAATTTTCCTTTTTGTAATTATTAAAATGAAAAAATTAGTATATATATATATATATATATATATATATATATTATTATTTTTTTATTATTATTTTTTTTTTTTTTTTTTTTTTTTTGCCTAAAATACAAAGGAAATATGTCATCTATAACTTTTGGCCTTTTAGATCATTTCATCTTCAACTTGCCCAACTGTTCACAATAACAGGAATTTTGACCATAAAAGCCGCTATCAGATTTTGTCAGAGGTATTTAATAGGCTGATAGCAGTGACCAGAGTCGGCTCAGATCTCTGCACTGGAGATTTGTGATTATGGCAGCAAGGATTTTTTGGCACTTTTTCATTTTCCATTGCCTTTTCTGAGGTTAAAATAGCTGATACAGGGAACAATAAAAATATATTACACAGCATGGCAAATGGTGATTTTTGCTTTTTAAATGAAGTGGTAACCAATAAATAAAACAAAATCCTAAAAAGAGTGTCTCAGAGTTGAATATGGCACCAAAACGTCAACATCACAAGGCACAGGGAGCGTAGGACTGATAGAAAAGTCGCATTGTCCCATAGATAAACTACATAAGTACCTTATATGCAAACTACACAACTCCGTAACCATTAGTCCCCCAAATAATAGTGATAGATAAATGACAGGGCCACCGAAAAATTACCATACCCCATAGGTAACCACAGTGCTTGGAGGGGAACCACACATGGCCCTAGAGAATTCCTTAAAGACTAATAGATAATAATCTACACTGTCCCATATGTAAACTCAAGAGGAAACCCATGGTAAATGACAACATAACGAGACCCCGTAGGTGGACCGAAAAATAAATAGGTAATTCTCACAGATGAAATATCATCTCAACCTATAAGAAAACTACAGCTTCTAGGGCACCGACGCCACCCTACAGATCAACTACATGAACGACGAGTAAATGACTGAACATCAGTGCAGCACCGGAAGGTAATATATCGATGGCTGCCCGTACAATATAATACCACACAATACCCAAGGGCAGTCGGGTGACCACAGGGCGGGCGACACTACTGATTGCTTTAAGGACCACTGGGAGCATTATGGATCGTAGGGACACCGAAGCCTCCCATAGAGAGAAGTGTAACAGTCACTGATAAATAACAGTACCCTATAGGTACACTTTATTAATGACAGTACTCACGCGAGAGTTTCAGTACCCCACAAGTGAACTACAGGACCCATGAATAGACTACAGTACCGATAACTACATCCCAGAACTAATAAGTAAACTATAATACTCATAACTACACTACAAGACCCATAACCACATATATACTACAGTACCATAACCACATATACTACAGTACCAATGATTAACAAGACCCATAAATACATATACTACAGTACCTATGGTTAACTACAGTACCCATAACCATATATACTACAGTACCCATAACCACATATACTACAGTACCAATGATTAACAAGACCCATAAATACATATACTACAGTACCTATGGTTAACTACAGAACCCATAACCATATATACTACAGTACCCATAACCACATATACTAAAGTACCAATGATTAACAAGACTCAAATACATATACTACAGTACCTATGGTTAACTACAGTACCCATAACCATATATATTACAGTACCCATAACCACATATACTATAGTACCAATGATTAGCAAGACCGATAAATACATATACTACAGTACCTATGGTTAACTACAGTACCCATAACCATATATATTACAGTACCCATAACCACATATACTACAGTACCCATAACCACATATACTACAGTACCCATAACCACATATACTACAGTACCCATAACCACATATACTACAGTACCTATGATTAACAAAACCCATAACCACATATATACTACAGTACCTATGGTTAACTACAGTACGCATAACCATATATACTACAGTACCCATAACCACATATACTACAGTACCCATAGTTTTCAGTGCTCATATACTACAGTACCCATAACTAGTTTACAGTTCTCATATACTACAGTACCCATAACTATTTTAAAATATTCATATACTACAGGACCCATAAAGAAACTACAGGTATCATAACATTACAGTACCCATCAGTACACCACAGTACGATAAGTAAACTATAGTATCCATAAATGATATTACCCATAACTAGAGCACCGATCGAACTATGTTACCCAAATCTAGACAACAGTATCCATAGCCACATATATTGCAGTACGAAAGCTACAGTGCCCATATCTACATCACAGTACCGACAAGTAAACTACAGTTCCCATAACTACATCACAATAGCCGTAAGTAAACTACAGTGCCCATTACTACATCAAAGTATACATAAGTAAACTATGGCACCCATAACTAAACTACAGTACCAATAACTACATCACAGTACCCATAACTAAATCACCATATCAATAAGGAAACTACAGTGCCCATATCTACATCACCGTACCCATAAAGAAACTACAGTGCCCATATCTACATCACCATACCCATAAGGAAACTACAGTGCCCATATCTACAGCACAGTACTGATAAGTAAACTTCGGCACCAATAACTACATCATAGTACTGATAAGTAAAGTACAGCGCCCATATCTACATCACAGTACCCATAAGTAAACTACAGTGCCCATAACTACATCACAGTACCCATAAGTAAACTACAGCACCCATAACTACATCACAGTACCGATAAGTAAACTACAGTACCCATAACTACGGTACATCACAGTACCAATAAGAATAAGTAAACTACACTAACCATAACTACATCACAGAACCCATAAGTAAACTACAGTGACCATACCTACATCACAGTACCAATAAGTAAACTACAGTGACCATACCTACATCACAGTACCCATAAGTAAACTACAGTGACCATACCTACATCACAGTACCGATAAGAATAAGTAAATTACATTACCCATAACTACATCACAATACCCATAAGTAAACTACTTCACCCATAACTACATACAGTGTCCATAAGTAAACTAGAGTACCCATACCTATATAATCGTACCCATAAGTAAATTACAGATCCCATAACTACATCAAAGTACACATAAGTAAACCACGGCACCCATAGCTAAACTACAGTACCAGTAACTACCCATAAGGAAACTACAGTGCATATATCTACATAACCATACCCATAAGGAAACTGCAGTACCCATAACTACAGCACAGTACCCATAATGAAACTACAGTACCCATCACTACATCACAGTACCGATAAGTAAACTACGTCACCTATAACTACATCACAGTACCAATAAGTAAAGTACAGCGCCCATATCTACATCACAGTACCCATAAGTAAACTACAGTGCCCATAACTACATCACAGTACCCATATTAAAGTACGGCACCCATAAAAACATCACAGTACCCATAAGTAAACTACAGCACCCATAACTACATCACAGTACCGATAAGTAAACTACAGTACCCATAACTACGGTACATCACAGTACCAATAAGAATAACTAAACTACAGTACCCATAACTACATCACATTACTGATAAGTAATCTACAGTACCCATAACTACATCACAGAACCCATAAGTAAACTACAGTGACCATACCTACATCACAGTACCGATAAGTAAACTACAGTGACCATACTACATCACAGTACCCATAAGTAAACTACAGTGACCATACCTACATCACAGTACCGATAAGAATAAGTAAACTACACTACCCAGAACTACATCACAATACCCATATGTAAACTACGTCACCCAGAACTACATCACAGTACCCATAAGTAAACTATGTCATCCATAACTACATACAGTACCCTTAAGTAAACTACAGTACCCATATCTACATCACAGTACCAATAACAATAAGTAAACTACACTACTCAGAACTACATCACAGTACCCATAAGTAAACTACGGCACCCAGAACTACATCACAGTACCCATAAGTAAACTACGTTACCCATAACTACATACAGTACCCTTAAGTAAACTACAGTACCCATATCTACATCACAGTACCAATAAGTAAACTATGGCACCCATAGCTACATCACAGTACTGATAAGGAAACTACAGTACCCATAACTATATCACAGTACCCATAAGTAAACTACAGTACCTATAAGTAAACTATTGCACCCATAACTTCATCACATACCGACAAGTAAACTACAGTGACCATACCTACATCACAGTACCGATAAAAATAAGTAAACTACACTATCCATAACCACATCACAATACCCATAAGTAAACTACGTCTCCCATACTCCCAATTGGAACATCATTATTATACAAGGGCAAAGAGGACATGACCTCCAACAGTACAATCCTACAACATTGCCATGCTCGTTGTACCCAAAAATCTACCTAAAAATAATATTTTATTAGACTTAAGATTTATCCTCTGGAAATAAGTCAGCAGAATCGTACTAGAGACAAAGGAACCAGCGATAGGAAGTTACGTGTTCACAACGTTGTGTTCTTTGAACTGATAAATAATTATATTTTAAAAAGCAAACCCCAAAAAAAAAGTAAAAATTATGAAGATTTTAAAAATGTCTCCGGGTCAGGGTCAGACGGCAAATGACCTTGAGTGTTTTTGTCCGTTCTTTCCATCGAACGCGGTGACTTGTACACCTCCAGATAAGGTGTGTCAGCTCGAATCGAAAGGGAGCCGGCACTCGAATCCACAAATGTAAAAACATAAAGTCTAATTAAGGTCAATAGACATAAAATTTACACTGAATGAGACGTCAAAGCATAAAAAAAAAAAAAAAGTACACATTTTTCAAAAATTTTCAAGAAAGTTTTTACAACTTGTTGGTTTAGATCTTGGACGTTACCTGCTGTGGAGAGGCGAGTGTGGAGGAAGGCGGACAGGGCGATCCAGGTGGCCTTCATGGTGAGTCGGGGCCGCTCTTTGTTGTACCGGTCGTCGTCACCTGCTCGGAGCAGAGCTTTTGGCTTTTCCACCCACACGGCTCTGCTTCTGAGCTGCACAGGAAGTGGAAGATCTAAGACATCGTATATACAACCTGCAGCTTACTCACTACTATATACTGCACACACAGCCATAGACCGCACTGCTCCGCCTCATCTCATCCACCATCATCACAGGAAACTTATTTTGTGTCTTTGTTAATTACTATACTAATGTTATCTACTATTCACTCTGAGCTTCTTGGTTCTGATACTGCGACTGCGTGATTGGATATTTTGTGCAATATACAACAGGATTGTGTGCACTGCATGGTGGTATCATTTATGTAGTGCACGGCAGTATTATGTGAGGACTATATAGTGGTATTATTTATGTAGTGCACGGCAGTATTATGTGAGGACTATATAGAGGTATTATTTATGTAGTGCACGGCAGTATTATGTGAGGACTATATAGAGGTATTATTTATGTAGTGCCTGGCAGTATTATGTGAGGACTATATAGAGGTATTATTTATGTAGAGCCCGGCAGTATTATGTGAGGACTATATAGTGGTATTATTTATGTAGTGCCTGGCAGTATTATATGAGGACTATATAGTGGTATTATTTATGTAGGGCCCGGCAGTATTATGTGAGGACTATATAGAGGTATTATTTATGTAGTGCACGGCAGTATTATCTGAGGACTATATAGTGGTATTATTTATGAAGTGCACGGCAGTATTATGTGAGGACTATATAGTGGTATTATTTATGTAGGGCCCGGCAGTATTATGTGAGGACTATATAGAGGTATTATTTATGTAGTGCCCGGCAGTATTATGTGAGGACTATATAGTGGTATTATTTATGTAGTGCACGGCAGTATTATGTGAGGACTATATAGAGGTATTATTTATGTAGTGCCTGGCAGTATTATGTGAGGACTATATAGAGGTATTATTTATGTAGTGCCTGGCAGTATTATGTGAGGACTATATAGAGGTATTAGTTATGTAGAGCCCGGCAGTATTATGTGAGGACTATATAGTGGTATTATTTATGTAGTGCACGGCAGTATTATGTGAGGACTATATAGTGGTATTATTTATGTAGAGCCTGGCAGTATTATGTGAGGACTATATAGAGGTATTATTTATGTAGTGCCTGGCAGTATTATGTGAGGACTATATAGAGGTATTATTTATGTAGTGCACGGCAGTATTATGTGAGGACTATATAGTGGTATTATTTATGTAGTGCCCAGCAGTATTATGTGAGGACTATACAGTGGTATTATTTATGTAGAGCCCGGCAGTATTATCTGAGGACTATATAGAGGTATTATTTATGTAGAGCCCGGCAGTATTATGTGAGGACTATATAGTGGTATTGTTTATGTAGTGCACGGCAGTATTATGTGAGGACTATATAGTGGTATTATTTATGTAGTGCCTGGCAGTATTATGTGAGGACTATATAGAGGTATTATTTATGTAGAGCCCGGCAGTATTATGTGAGGACTATATAGTGGTATTATTTATGTAGTGCCTGGCAGTATTATGTGAGGACTATATAGAGGTATTATTTATGTAGTGCCTGGCAGTATTATGTGAGGACTATATAGAGGTATTATTTATGTAGTGCACGGCAGTATTATGTGAGGACTATATAGAGGTATTATTTATGTAGTGCCTGACAGTATTATGTGAGGACTATATAGAGGTATTATTTATGTAGTGCACGGCAGTATTATGTGAGGACTATATAGAGGTATTATTTATGTAGTGCCTGGCAGTCCTTGTAAGGAAGCGGGTGGCTCCCAGGGTAGGCGGGCAGGTAGTCACGGCAAGTGACGGGGACAGTCTCTGGGTAGAAGGGCAGGAGGTCACGGCAAGTGACGGGGACAGTCTCTTGACAGGCGGGTGGTCACGGCAAGTGACCGCTAAGCCTCCAGATAGGCTAGCAGGCGGGTAGCAAGTGGACGCTCCCAGGTGAGCGGGCAAGAGTCTCTGGACAGGCAGGTGGTCACAGCAAGTGATGGCTAAGCCTCCAGGTAGACTAGCAGGCAGGTAGCAGGTGGATGCTCCCAGGTGAGCGGGCAAGAGTCTCTGGACAGGCAGGTGGTCGCAGCAGGTGACGGCAGAGCCTCCAGGTAGGCTAGCAGGCAGGTAACAGGCGGAAGCTCCCAGGTGAGCGGGTAAGAGTCTCTGGACAGGCAGGTGGTCACAGCATGTGAAAGCAGAACCTCCAGGTAGGCTAGCAGGCAGGTAGCAGGCGGACGCTCCCAGGTGAGCGGGTAAGAGTCTCTGGACAGGCAGGTGGTCACAGCATGTGAAAGCAGAACCTCCAGGTAGGCTAGCAGGCAGGTAGCAGATGAGCGCTCCCAGGTGAGCGGGTAAGAGTTTCTGGACAGGCAGGTTGTCACAGCACGTGACGGCAGAACCTCCAGGTAGGCTAGCAGGCAGGTAGCAGATGAGCGCTCCCAGGTGAACGGGTAAGAGTCTCTGGACAGGCAGGTGATCACAGCACGTGACGGCAGAGCCTCCAGGTAGGCTAGCAGGCAGGTAGCAGATGAGCGCTCCCAGGTGAGCGGGCAATCAGATCCATAGACAGACTGGCAGGGCTGGTAGGCAGACTGTCGGACCGCAGGAATGCAAGTAGATAGACAAGTAACAGGCAGGTATCAAGCAGGTAACTGGCAGGAAACTGGCAGGTATCTGGTAACGGGACCTGAGGGCTGAAGCAGAGTGATAAGCTATGCAACAACATTGCTCGGGCACCTCCATTTTGGAGGAGGTGCCTTATAAATGGTGAGGCCCTCCGGCCATTGGCCGGGGACTCCTTAGGACGGGCCGGGAAACAGCGCGCTCTGCCAGCAGAGCGGAAGGAAGACGCCGGGCACGGAGCGGAGAGGTGAGGGGAACAGCGTCCCTGCCTAGCAGGAGGCAGGGACGCCGACGCTACATTATTTATGTAGTGCCTGGCAGTATTATGTGAGGACTATATAGAGGTATTATTTATGTAGTGCACGGCAGTATTATCTGAGGACTATATAGTGGTATTATTTATGTAGTGCCCGGCAGTATTATCTGAGGACTATATAGTGGCATTATGTAGTGCCTGGCAGTATTATGTGAGGACTATATAGAGGTATTAGTTATGTAGAGCCCGGCAGTATTATGTGAGGACTATATAGTGGTATTATTTATGTAGTGCACAGCAGTATTATGTGAGGACTATACAGCGGTATTATTTATGTAGTACATGGCAGTGTTATGCGAGGACTATATAGAGGTATTATTTATGTAGTGCCCGGCACTATTGTGACACCCCAGGGGTCTGGTTGCCACAGTAACGTAATGTTATGTCTGAGAGCAGGTGGGAGGTCCTTTAGTCAGGGATCCTGTGCATGCCACACCTCCTGCCCAGTCTTGGGAGGGGAAGAACTTCCCCTATATAAACCTGGGGCTGAGGCAGGGTGAGTGAGTAGAAGAAGAGAAGAAGTAGAGACAGCATAGGAAGAAACAGCAGTTACAAGGAGTCAGGGGCTGGCAGCTGCAGAGTTCGCCCTGACTAAGAAGACTTTTTACCGGACCCGGAGTCCGAGGCTGTGGGGACTAATTCCTGCCCAGCAGCAGAATCCGTCAGGCAGGGGATTTCAGGTCCTCTGGCCCAGAAGCCCGAAGGCACGGTCACACGCGTGGGACCAGCACCGCCATCGTGGAGCGGAAGCCATTAGAAGGCCCCGAGTCACTGGCCATAGGGGTGAGCACCACACGGTACACTCAGGGACGTGGGCTACTTACATCAGCTCCTAGCAAGGTAGCCAGAAGAGTACAGTCAGTTTGGGAGGCCTACAACTACGCCTGGCCAGGGGAGATCCCATCTGCTCAAGGACTGACCAGGCCCCATCCGCTAGCAAGTACTCCGGGAGGGTCTTTTGTTGTTACCCGCCATCCGCGAAGTTTTCCCGCCATCCGGCGCCATCTTCGACCTTCTTCCCGCCATCCGTGGAGTTTTCCCGCCATTGGACGCCATCTTGAGGACGCCGCGCGGGAAGAAGAGGGGCGTGGACTCCGAAAGCGCGCGAGAACTGAAGCCCCGCCTCACGTCCGGACGTTGCGTAAGGTCCTGGAAGGAGCCCAGCAGACGCCGACGTCACAGGAGCGCGACGGAAGGTCCTCAACCCTGACGATCCACTGCGGAGCCGCGGCCTACGGAAGAGGATCATCGCAAGGTAGGCCACGGTCCACTAGGGGGGAGGAAGATGTCGGATACGGAGGAGAGCTTCACTGCCTCAACCCCCGCCAGCGCTACCGCTGCTGCAGTTATGCCCTTCACCATGCCCTATATCCCGGGAGCAGCTTGGCTACCCCAGTACTCAGGGGAGTCACATACCCTGCATGACTTTAGAGAAAAGCTGGATAGCCTCTTCCAGGTGTACCCCCTCACAGAAGAGCAAAAAGTGAGCATCCTGGTGGCCCAACTAACCGGGGCAGCCAAAAGAGAAGTAAAATCTTGGCCACCTGGGAGGAGGACTGTCGCAGAGATACTAACCCGGCTGAGGGACACCTTCGATACCCGCACCTCAGCCGAGATCAAGCTTAGATTCTACGGGTGCAAGCAGCGAGCGCATGAGAGTATAAGGGACTATGCACTAAACCTACAAGAGGCCCTGAGGGCCATAAAGCAGACCGACCCTGATGGGGTGGGAAACGAGGACAGGCTGTTGACTGAACAATTTATAGAGGGTTTATATTGCAATGCCCACCGAACCCAGTTGCGGGCAATGGCCTTACAGGATCCCCATCTGGACTTTGCACAGTTCAAGGATAGAGCTATCCGGGTGCTCCGAGAACCAGCACCGGGTGGCGTTGTGACCCACAGGCGCCCAGCTATCACTTACCACCAGGAGGCGGCGCCCTTGTCGACAGGGCCTGTGGGAGCTCATGCGCAGGCTTTGGACAATGACCCGGCTCCAGACCTACACCATCAGGTCCAAGAGCTAGTTAAGAGCGTTGCTGCGCTAACCCGAACTGTGCAGTCTTTACAGGTTTCCACCCCAGGGAAGATCCAGCTGGCATCCGGACCGGAGGACATCCCGTGGCGTCGACCAAGGAGGACCCCACCGGCCAGAGGAAGACCCAGTGACCGATACAGCGAGGACGGACGACCCATCTGCCGCTGCTGCAATCAACCCGGACATATGGAAAGGTACTGTTCTTTAAACGGGCACAACCTGGGGTAGAGGGCCAACCCCCAGGAAAAAGATCACCAGGCCCATCGAACTGGCGCGACAGATATGTGGGAGGACGTCCAGTCTTGCCTGTGGTACTGGATGGCATTCCCATGAGTGCCCTACTGGATACCGGGTCACAGGTCACCACCATCCCGTACGTGCTCTTCAAGCAGTACTGGAATGACTCGGATATTACCCGCTA
This sequence comes from Phyllobates terribilis, assembly GCF_046119375.1. NCBI lineage: Eukaryota > Metazoa > Chordata > Amphibia > Anura > Dendrobatidae > Phyllobates > Phyllobates terribilis. The sequence continues at coordinate 952,193,985 of NW_027362762.1, forward strand.
CCCTGACGACGACTTGAGTATCATCGCCAGCAATGGCCAGCCCGTGCCACAGATCGGATTTAAAGAGGTGACCCTCAAAATCGGTAGAGTCGAACTGGCCGCACAGGGACTGATCATTGTAGATATTGATAAACATGAGAGTCACCCAAAAATAACTCTAGGAACTAACGTAATTGAAAATTGTCTTGCAGAGGTGATTTTCCTTTTACAGCAGGTTGCCAAGAACGCCAGCTCCGGCGAGCAGCGGGTGCTCCAGAAAGAGATCCGGGCACTGATGCAACGGCAACAAGTGGAACTCTCCGGCGGTGAGATTGGTAGCGTAAGAATGTGTGACCCTTTTCCTATTGCCATGCCCCCAAAAAGTGAAATGATGATTTGGTGCCGGGCAGCTATTGGTCTGAGAGGTAGAGATTACCAGGCAATGGTAGAACCAGTTTACTCAGACAGTAGGCCCACCATTTTGACAGCACGGGGGGTGGTCAATGTACGCCATGGGAGGGTGCCCGTTCGCATAATAAATATCGGGGAGAGGGAAGTGTACCTGCCCCGGTATGCCACGCTAGCCAAATTATATACCACTAATCAAAATTCTATACAATCTGTGGAACCCTTGCCTCCATCTCACCCGGAGGAAGGTAACGGCTCTAAGAAAGACATGGAGGACTGGTGTCAGCAACTACATCTGGGTACTGACTCCACTCCCTCACATCAGAAACAAGGAGTCTATCGGGTGGTTCAAGAGTATGAGAGAGTGTTTAGTAAACACCCGTTAGACTTCGGGCGAGTCAAGGGGGTAGAACACCGCATCCCCACGGGAGATCATCCTCCCATAAAAGAGAGGTATCGACCCGTACCCCCTGCACATTACCAACACGCCAAGGGGATGCTTAGAGACATGAAGGAGGCTGGGGTAATCCGGGATAGCTGTAGCCCCTGGGCAGCCCCACTAGTTTTAGTCAAAAAGAAAGACAACACCATGAGGATGTGTGTAGATTACCGGAAAATCAACCGTATCACACACAAGGATGCGTACCCCTTACCAAGGATAGAGGAGTCATTGGCTGCTTTAAGATCTGCTAACTTCTTCTCTACCTTGGATCTCACTAGCGGGTACTGGCAGGTTCCTGTAGCAGAGGCGGACCGGGAGAAGACCGCATTCACCACCCCGATGGGACTTAGCGAGTTCACCTGCATGCCGTTCGGACTCTGCAACGCCCCAGGAACCTTCCAACGATTAATGGAGTGCTGTCTGGGCCACAGAAACTTCGAGACGGTCCTGTTGTACCTGGACGATGTCATCGTATACTCCAAAACTTATGAGGACCACCTGAAACACCTGGCGGAGGTGTTCGAAGCTCTGGCGAGTTACGGCCTAAAGGTGAAACCCTCCAAGTGTCACCTCCTGAAACCAAAGGTGCAATACCTGGGACACGTGGTGAGCGCTGACGGAGTGGCTCCCGACCCCGATAAGATCACCGCAATTAAGGGATGGCCAAGCCCCTCCAGCGTAAAAGAAGTGCGGCAGTTCCTAGGGTTGGTAGGCTACTACCGAAGGTTTATTCCCGGTTTCACCAAAAAGGCAGCACCTATGCAGGACCTCCTGATAGGCCAGTCCCGGAAGGCCAAGAACCAGAAGCCGCCCTTCAAATGGGAAAAGCTAGAAGAAGAGTCCTTCCGCCAGCTGAAGATGGCCCTCACGGGGGATGAAATCTTGGCGTACCCGGACTATAGCCAGCCCTTCATCCTCTACACCGACGCCAGTAACATCGGGCTAGGAGCCGTACTGTCCCAGATTCAGCAGGGGAGAGAACGAGTAATCTCCTATGCCAGCCGAAAACTGCGACCCACCGAAAGGAACCCCGAAAATTACAGCTCATTTAAGCTAGAGTTCCTGGCCGTGGTATGGGCAGTCACCGAGCGCTTTAGGCATTACCTCGCTTCTTCCCGGTTCACCGTATACACGGATAACAACCCGTTGACACACCTGGACACGGCAAGACTCGGTGCCCTGGAGCAGAGGTGGATGGCCCGTCTGTCCAACTACGAGTTCACAATCAAATACCGGGCAGGACGCTCCAATACTAACGCGGACGCCCTGTCCAGGATGCCCAACCTGCCGGACGAAGGAGAAGATCCGGAGGGACTGGAAGAAGTTGAACTCCCTGCGTTCCACCGTCATGGGACTATCCAGTATTCCCACCAGGTAAGGGGTAAGCAGGCTGCTACGTTGAACCCCTTACCCCACTACAACTGGGCGGAAACGCAAGACAGCGACCCTGCCGTCCGACTGGTGAAGGAGATGCTGACTCGGCCGGAGGCTCGACTTGAACCAGACGCTCCGGAGGAAGCCAAACAACTATGGGCGGAGAAGAGTCGACTATTCCTTTACAAGGGGAAGTTGTGCCGCAGAATGGTCAACTCCCGGACGCATGAACTACTCTGGCAAGTAGTGGTGCCCCGAAGAGACGCAGCCATGGTGATGGAGGCATACCACGACGGAGCTGGACACTTCGGGTGGAAAAAGCTGGAGTTCCTGCTGCGCGAGCGGTTCCACTGGGTAGGCATGAGGGGAACCATCGAGAAGTGGTGCAGAGACTGTGGCCCGTGCAATCTGAGAAGGAAGGACCGGGCCAGCCAGAAGACTCCCCTGCAGTCCATCGTCACCCGGCAACCGTTGGAACTGGTAGCCTTGGATCATGTAAAACTGACCCCAAGCAGAAGTGGCTACGTCTACGCGTTAACCATCGTGGATCATTACTCCCGGTTCTTGGTTGTCGTCCCCGTCAAGGACTTAACGGCTCAAACAGCAGCTAGGGCCTTCCAGCAGCACTTCTGCCGTCCACACGGGTACCCGGACCAAGTGCTGACGGACCAGGGACCTGCCTTTGAAGCGGAGGTCTTCCAGGAATTCTGCAATCTGTATGGCTGCCGGAAGATAAGGACGACACCCTACCATCCGCAAACTAATGGACTTTGTGAAAAAATGAACCAGGTGGTAATGGATCTTCTAAAAACATTGCCCCTGGAAGAACGCAGTCTGTGGCCTGAGAAGTTGCCCGATCTGGTGGACCTATACAACCACATCCCGGTAGGTTCCACCAACTGTACCCCGGCTTACCTAATGAGGGCGAGACCTGGTAAGTTACCTGTTGACCTGGAAATGGGAGTCCTGACACCTGAGGACACTTCACCAGAAACAGACTGGGACACAGAGAGGCAGCAGCAGTACCGGAGAGTACAGGAGAGCGTGGAGCGAAGTCTCTGTCAGGCTAGGGAAAGACAAGAGAAGACTTACAACCAGTATGCTCCCGCTGTTCCCCTGGTACCAGGAGAGCAGGTCTTGAAGAGGAAAAGACGGCTCCACAAGTTGGATGACCAGTGGGAGAAGGACCCGTACACCGTACTGCCCTCAAGCCACGAGAACCCGAAGGTCTGTACCATCAGTAAAGACGGAGGGGAAACCACAGCCATTGTATCCCGGGACCACCTGAAGAAGTGTCCCGAACAACTGAGGAACCCTGAAGAGGAACAAGAAGACCATCGACCCGTGGGAGAAAGGGAAGATATGGTTAGTACCGTGCTCGGGGACTTCCCTCGGTCTTGGACTCAAGTCAATGGTGCAGTTGTGGTACCCGTACTCACCTTCCTCCAACCATCATCCCAAGAACCTACGGAGCAACGGGTAGAGCTGGAAGAACAGCCGGTCCAGGAGGCAGAAGACTCCACACAAGTAGAACAGGAGAATCAACCCTCTGCTTATAGTGAGCCTGCCGTACCCCTAGTGAGACAAAGAGCCGGTAGACAGCTGCCCAGTTTACCCTTGACAGCTCCTACACCCTGTAGTTCAGGGCCAGACAGTCAGCTCCGTAGGTCCACTAGGGCCACTAGAGGCCAGTTACCCGCACGTTGGAGGATCTAAATGTTTAAGCTATTTTATAATGTTTACCTGTCTATAGTTGCTTGTGTGTAATTTTGTATTTCTAGTTGTTTTTAGGAATCCTTGGTGGATTTACCGGGAATCCTTGTATATAGTTGGAGCGTAACCCAGGATGGACTAAAGACTGTCAAGGACTCGGGGTAGAACAGACCCCTACCTGGTTACGTCTCCCTGTGTTGGTGAAATGGACACCTTGCTTTCTTCAGAGACTGCACCCGGTTGCGGACACGCCGTAACCATCTTTATGTGTTTTCTTATTGTATTATTAATGTTTTGCCTTGTTATGTTTTCTAAATGTGTTTAGTCCCGGAGTACTAAATTTTACTAGGGGGGAATGTGACACCCCAGGGGTCTGGTTGTCACAGTAACGTAATGTTATGTCTGAGAGCAGGTGGGAGGTCCTTTAGTCAGGGATCCTGTGCATGCCACACCTCCTGCCCAGTCTTGGGAGGGGAAGAACTTCCCCTATATAAACCTGGGGCTGAGGCAGGGTGAGTGAGTAGAAGAAGAGAAGAAGTAGAGACAGCATAGGAAGAAACAGCAGTTACAAGGAGTCAGGGGCTGGCAGCTGCAGAGTTCGCCCTGACTAAGAAGACTTTTTACCGGACCCGGAGTCCGAGGCTGTGGGGACTAATTCCTGCCCAGCAGCAGAATCCGTCAGGCAGGGGATTTCAGGTCCTCTGGCCCAGAAGCCCGAAGGCACGGTCACACGCGTGGGACCAGCACCGCCATCGTGGAGCGGAAGCCATTAGAAGGCCCCGAGTCACCGGCCATACGGGTGAGCACCACACGGTACACTCAGGGACGTGGGCTACTTACATCAGCTCCTAGCAAGGTAGCCAGAAGAGTACAGTCAGTTTGGGAGGCCTACAACTACGCCTGGCCAGGGGAGATCCCATCTGCTCAAGGACTGACCAGGCCCCATCCGCTAGCAAGTACTCCGAGAGGGTCTTTTGTTGTTACCAGTAAAGACCCTGAACTACACCGTACCGTCTCTGAGTGGTTCCTGCTACCCCCATCATCCACGTTGGCTGCCCTGAGGCCATACCCCTCCCGTTGGGGGTTATACTATCACGCTGCACAATCCCACCATCGGCCTCAGCGGTCTGCCCTGCAGCAGCAGCCCCCTGGCTGCACTCAACGGGTGGCGTAGTCATCAACCATTTACTACTAATGGACTGCCGTCTAGTTTGACTCCCTGGGCACGGACCGGGTCACCGCCACGAGACTACAACCCTCCACAGATCCGGCTCCGGGTAAGCTCCCGCATGCGCAGCGCAGCGCGACACAGGCCCAGGGGCGCGTCACTATTATGTGAGGACTATATAGAGGTATTATTTATGTAGTGCCCGGCAGTATTATGTGAGGACTATACAGCGGTATTAATTATGTAGTGCACGGCAGTATTGCGTGACTATACAGCGGCATTATTTATGTAGTATATGGCAGTGTTATGCAAGGACTATATAGAGGTATTGTTTATGTAGTGCACAGCAGTATTATGTGAGGACTATATAGAGGTATTATTTATGTAGTGCACGGCAGTATTATGTGAGGACTATATAGAGGTATTATTTATGTACTGCACGGCAGTATTATGTGAGCACTATATAGAGGTATTATTTATGTAGTGGCCGGCAGTATTACGTGAGGACTATATAGAGGTATTATTTATGTAGTGCCCGGCAGTATTATGTGAGGACTATATAGAGGTATTATTTATGTAGTGCCCGGCAGTATTATGTGAGGACTATATAGAAGTATTTTTTATGTAGTGCCTGGCAGTATTATTTGAAGACTATATAGAGGCATTACTTATGTAGTACATGGCAGTATTATGTGAGGACTATATAGAGGTATTATTTATGTAGTGCACGGCAGTATTATGTGAGGACTATATAGTGGTATTATTTATGTAGTGCCCGGCAGTATTATCTGAGGACTATATAGAGGTATTATTTATGTAGTGCACGGCAGTATTATGTGAGGACTATATAGTGGTATTATTTATGTAGTACATTGCAGTGTTAGGTGAGGACTATATAGAGGTATCATTTATGTAGTACACTGCAGTATTATGTGAGGACTATATAGAGGTATTATTTATGTAGTGCCTGGCAGTATTACGTGAGGACTATATAGAGGTATTATTTATGTAGTGCACGGCAGTATTATCTGAGGACTATATAGTGGTATTATTTATGTAGTGCCCGGCAGTATTATCTGAGGACTATATAGTGGTATTATTTATGTAGTGCCCGGCAGTATTATGTGAGGACTATATAGTGGTATTATTTATGTAGTGCCCGGCAGTATTATGCGAGGACTATATAGAGGTATTATTTATGTAGTGCCTGGCAGTATTATGTGAGGACTATATAGAGGTATTATTTATGTAGTGCACGGCAGTATTATGCGAGGACTATATAGTGGTATTATTTATGTAGTGCCTGGCAGTATTATGTGAGGACTATATAGAGGTATTATTTATGTAGTGCACGGCAGTATTACATGAGGACTATATAGTGGTATTAATTGTACACTGTACAACAGTTTTGAGCAGTGAATGACAGTTTTTGTGAGATAGCACAATGTATGTCCATTATAATGGTACATGGGAACGGTTGGTAGCAATATTTGCACATTCTTCTGTACAATTATTTGAGCTCTGTGTGGCAGTACTGTGGGAAGACTACATAATGGTGCTATTTGGGCACTGTGGTGGTATCATGTGTTCACAGTATGGTGGCATTGTTCATGCACTGTATATCAGGTTTTATGTGAGCACTGAATGATGGTTTTATTTGTGTTGTGGGACGATATCCTGAGACATAAAGCTACACAAAGCAAATGGGAGACATTTATTAGCATCCTGAATAGGACCTGTGCACAATATATACCCCTTGGGAATAAACATGCTAGAAATAGGAGGAAACCACTGTGGCTAAATAGAGCTGTAAGGGGCGCAATAAGTGGCAAAAAGAAAGCATTGAGAGAACTAAAGCAAGTAGGTAGTGATGAGGCATTAAATAAATACAGAAAATTAAATAAATTATGTAAAAAACAAATCAAGGCAGCAAAGATTGAGGCAGAGAAAATCATTGCCAGAGAAAGTAAAAATAACCCCAAAATATTCTTTAACTACATAAATAGTAAAAAACTAAAAAATGATAGTGTTGGCCCCCTTAAAAATAGTCTGGGTGAAATGGTGGATGAGGATGAGGAAAAAGCCAATATTCTAAATGATTTTTTTTTTCAACCGTATTTACACAAGAAAATTGCATGACAGAAAACATGATCAGTGATAACAAAAATTCTCCAGTAAATGTCACTTGCTTAACCCAGCAGGAAGTACGGCGGCGTCTAAAAATCACTAAAGTTGACAAATCCCCGGGCCCGGATGGGATACACCCGCGAGTACAACAGGAATTAAGTAACGTCATAGATAGACCATTATTTTTAATCTTTAAAGATTCCATAATAACAGGGTCTGTACCACAGGACTGGCGTATAGCAAATGTGGCGCCAATATTCAAAAAGGGGACAAAAACTGAACTTGGAAATTATAGACCGGTAAGCTTAACCTCTACTGTGGGTAAAATCCTGGAGGGTTTCCTAAGAGATGCTATACTAGAGTATCTGAAGAAGAAGACCCTCATGACCCAATATCAACATGGGTTTACGAGGGACCGCTCCTGTCAGACTAATCTGATCAGTTTTTATGAGGAGGCAAGTTCTGGACTGGACCAAGGAAATGCAGTGGATGTTGTGTATATGGACTTTTCAAAAGCTTTTGATATGGTTCCACACAAAAGGTTGATACATAAAATGAGAACAATGGGGATAGGGGAAAATATATGTATGTGGGTTAAGAATTGTCTCAGTGATAGGAAACAAAGGGTGGTTATTAATGGAAAACACAGACTGGGTCTCAGTTAACAGTGGGGTACCACAGGGGTCAGTATTGGGCCCCCTTCTTTTTAACATATTTATTAATGACCTTATAGGGGGCATACAGAGTAATATTTCAATATTTGCAGATGACACTAAACTCTGCAGGGTAATCAATACAGAGGAGGACAATTTTATATTACAGGAGGATCTATGAAAACTAGAAGCTTGGGCTGATAAATGGCAAATGAGCTTTAATGGGGATAAATGTAAGGTAATGCACTTGAGCAGAGGAAATAAAATGTATAATTATATGCTTAATTGTAAAACACTGGGCAAAACTGTAACTGAAAAAGACCTGGGTGTATTGGTGGACGACAAGCACACGTTTAGTGGCCAGTGTCAGGCAGCTGCTGCAAAGGCAAATAAAATAATGGGATGCATTAAAAGAGGCAGAGATGCTCATGAGGAGAAGATAATTTTACCTCTATACAAGTCATTAGTGCGACCACACTTACAATACTGTGTACTGTTCTGGTCTCCGGTGTATAAGAAAGACATAGCTGAACTAGAGCGGGTGCAGAGAAGAGCGACCAAGGTTATTAGAGGACTGGGGGGTCTGCAATACCAAGACAGGTTATTAGAGGACTGGGGGGTCTGCAATACCAAGACAGGTTATTATACTTGGGGTTATTTACTGTGGAAAAAAGAAGGCTTAGGGGTGATCTTATTACTATGTACAAGTCTATGAGGGGACAGTACAAAGACCCTTCTACTGATCTTTCTACTCTGAGGCCTGAGACGGGGACAAGGGGGCATCTTCTACGTCTGGAGGAAAGAAGGTTTAATCATAATCACAGACGGGGATTCTTTACTGTAAGAGCAGTGAGACTATGGAGCTCTCTGCCGCATGATGTTGTAATGAGTGATTCACTACTAACATTTAAGAAGGGCCTGGATGCCTTTCTTGAAAAGTATAATATTACAGGTTATATATACTAGATTCCTTGATATGGCGTTGATCCAGGGAACTAGTCTGATTGTCGTATGGAGTCGGGAAGGAATTTTTTTCCCCAGTGTGGAGCTTAGTGTTTGCCACATGGGGTTTTTTGCCTTCCTCTGGATCAACATGTTAGGCTATGGGTTGGACTAGATGGACTTAGTCTTCCTTCAACCTTACAAACTATGTAAAAAAACAAAATATGGGAGCTATATAGAAGTAGAAGAGAACTTTTGGTAGTATTATTTTCACACAGTATAGATTAACTATTTCAGCACTACGACATTATAATGTGGGCATTATAAGGTGCTATTATTTGTGCGCTACATGGCAGTATTATTTGAGGGCTATATAATGCTATTATTTCAGTACTGTATATCAGTTTTATGTCAGCACTGAATCTGTGTTGCAGAATAATGCCGGCACTATATGGGGATACATGAGAACTGTTTGGTAGTATTATTTGCACACTGTATTGCAGAACTATTTGAGCACTGTATGGCAGGAAGAAGGGAATGTCCTGCACTGCAGTATGTTTTGCTTAAGGACCTACATATGTATTTTTTGCTTATACATTAGTTTGTACTTCTGATTATCCTTAAAATTAAAAGGTGATGTACTAGATTAGGAAACATGGCTGTTTCCTTGAAGATTTAACCCATTCATGACGGGGCCCAAAGAAAATAAAATTTATGTTAATTCAAAAATTCTGATAATCTGATACTTTTTTTTAGGATAGAACTGCAAAATAAGGACATATTCACATGTTCAGTATTTGGTCTGTATTTTATATCAATATTTGTAAGCTAAAACCAGGAGTGGGTGATAAATGCAGAAGTGGTGACGTGTTTCTATTATACTTTTCCTCGGATTGTGCCACTCCTGATTTTGGCTACAAATACTGATGTAAAATACTGACCAAATACTGAAAGTGTGAACATGGCCTAACACTGAGACTTCCGATAATCCAGAATACATGCCTACCTATCCATCTTATCTAGACAAACCAAAGCCACTAAACATTTCTTAGATGCAGCATTTCCGTAGCTCCCGCTGATACCTGTCTGTGTGACCTCGTCTTTGTATTGTAATAATCCTGTGCAGAACTGAGAAAAGCTCATACTTTATCGCCATCTAGTGTATATCCAGGAGAAGGCAATATACCTTTCCGCTACATATATCCCTTCTTTATGTGTATTTTGTATGGCGGTATTATGCAAGTCTACAGTTATATTAAATACGTTATGACTATTATGTAAGCATCATATGGCGATATTATTGTAGCTCAAGATGTCAATATTGTCAAAGCACTATATGGTATTTAGGCAGTAGTATGTACGTGACGCGCCCCTGGGCCTGTGTCGCGCAGCGTTGCTCACGCGGGAGCTTACCCGGAGCCGGATCTGTTGAGGGTTGTAGTCTCGTGGCGGTGATCCGGTCCGTGCCCAGGGAGTCAGACTAAGTGGCGCTGTATTAGCAGTAGATGTTGGATGACTACGCCACCCGTTGAGTACAGCTAAGGAGCTGCTGCTGCAGGGCAGACCGCTGAGGCCGGTGGTAGGATTGTGCAGCGTGATAGTATAACCCCCAACGGGAGGGGTATGGCCTCAGGGCAGCCGACGTGGATAATGGGGGTAGCAGGAACCACTCGGAGACGGTACGGTGTAGTTCAGGGTCTTTACTGGTGACAAAGATAGACCCTCCCGGAGTACTGGCTAGCGATTGGGGCCTGGTCAGTCCTTGAGCAGATGGGATCTCCCCTGGCCAGGCGGAGTTGTAGGCCTCCCAAACTAACGATACTCTTCTGGCTACCTTGCTAGAGGCGGGTATAAGTAGCCCACGTCCCTGAGTGTACCGTGTGGTGCTCACCCGTATGGCCGGTGACTCGGGGCCTTCTAGTAGCTTTCGCTCCACGACGGCGGTGCTGGTCCCACGCGTGTGACCGTGCCTTCGGGTTTCTGGGCCAGAGGACCTGCAATCCCCTGCCGGTCGGTTTCTGCTGCTGGATAGGAGTTAGTCCCCACAGCCTCGGACTCCGGGTCCGGTGATAACTTCTCAGTCAGGGCGAGCTCTGCAGCTGCCAGCCCCTGACTCCTTGTAGCACTGCTCCCACAGAGCTCCTGTTGTTTCTTCCTATGCTGCTTCTCTTCTCTACTTCTTCTCTACTCCCTAACCCTGCCTCAGCCCTAGGTTTATATAGGGGAAGTTCTTCCCCTCCCAGGACTGGGCAGGAGGTGTGGCATGCATAGGATCCCTGACCAAGAGACCTCCCACCTGCTCTCAGACGTAATATCTCTATCACTGTGGCAACCAGACCCCTGGGGTGTCACATTCCCCCCTAGTGAAATTTAGTACTCCGGGACTAAACATATTTTTTAGAAAAACATAACAAGGTATAAACAATAATAATACAATAAGAAAAACACATAAAGATGGTTACGGCGTGTCCGCAACCGGGTGCAGTTTTGAAGAAAAGCAAGGTGTCCATTTCACCAAAACAGGGAGACGTAACCAGGTAGGGGTCTGTCCTGCCCCGAGTCCTTAACAGTCTTTAGTCCATTCCTAGGTTACGCTCCAACCAATTGTACAAGGATTCCCGGTAAATCCACCAAGGACTCCTAAAAATAACTAGAAACACATAATTATTTACAAGTAACAGACAGGTGACCACAAATTAAACAATTTAAACACTTCAAATCCTCCAACGTGCGGGTAACTGGCCTCTAGTGGCCCTAGTGGACCTACGGAGCTGACTGTCTGGCCCTGAACTACAGGGTGTAGGAGCTGTCAAGGGTAAACTGGGCAGCTGTCTACAGGCTCTTTGGCTCACTAGGGGTACGGCAGGCTCACTATGAGCAGAGGGTTGATCCTCCTGTTCTGCTTGTGTGGAGTCTGCTGCCTCCTTGACCGGCTGCTCTTCCAGCTCTACCTGTTGCTCCGTAGGTGCTTGGGATGCTGGTTGGAGGAAGGTGAGTACGGGTACCACAACTGCGCCATTGACTTGAGTCCAAGACCGAGGGAAGTCTCCGAGCACAGTACTAACCATGTCTTCCCTTTCCTCTACGGGTCGAGGGTCTTCTTGTTCCTCTTCAGGGTTCCGTAGCTGTTCGGGACACTTCTTCAGGTGATCCCGGGATACAATGGTTGTGGTTTCCCCTCCGTCTTTACTGATGGTACAGACCTTTGGGTTGTCGTGGCTTGAGGGCAGTACGATGTACGGGTCCTTCTCCCACTGGTCGTCCAACTTGTGGAGCCGCCTTTTCCTCTTCAAGACAATTTTCAATTACATTAGTTCCTAGAGTTATCTTTGGGTGACTCTCGTGTTTGTCAATGTCTACAATGATCAGTCCCTGTGCTGCCAATTCGACTCAACCGATTTTAATGGTCACCTCTTTAAATCCAATCTGTGGCACGGGCTGACCATTGCTGGCGATGATACTCAAGTCGTCGTCAGGGTAGCGGGTGATATCCGAGTCATTCCAGTACTGCTTGAAGAGCACGTACGGGATGGTGGTGACCTGTGACCCGGTGTCCAGTAGGGCACTCATAGGAATGCCATCCAGTACCACGGGTAAGACTGGACGTCCTCCCACATATTTGTCGCGCCAGTTCGATGGGCCTGGTGATCTTTTTCCTGGGGGTTGGCCCTCTACCCCAGGTTGTGCCAGTTTAAAGGACAGTACCTTGCCATATGTCCGGGTTGATTGCAGCGGCGGCAGATGGGTCGTCCGTCCTCGTTGTATCGGTCGCTGGGTCTTCCTCTGGCCGGTGGGGTCCTTCTTGGTCGACGCCACGGGATGTCCTCCGGTCCGGATGCCAGCTGGATCTTCCCTGGAGTGGAAACCTGTAAAGACTGCACAGTTCGGGTTAGCGCAGCAACGCTTTTAGTTAGCTCTTGGACCTGATGGTGCAGGTCTGGAGCCGGGTCATTGTTCAAAGCCTGCGCATCAGCTCCCACAGGCCCTGCCGACAAGGGCGCCGCCTCCTGGTGGTAAGTGGTAGTGGGGCGTCTGTGGGTCACAACGCCACCTGGTGCCGGTTCTCGAAGCACCCGGATGGCTCTGTCCTTGAACTGTGCAAATCCCAGATGAGGGTCCTGTAAGGCCATTGCCCGCAACTGGGTTCGGTGGGCATTGCAATATAAACCCTCTATAAATTGTTCAGTCAACAGCCTGTCCTCGTCTCCCACGCCGTCAGGGTCGGTCTGCTTAATGGCTCTCAGGGCCTCTTGTAGGTTCAGGGCATAGTCCCTTATACTCTCATGTGCCCGCTGTTTGCACCCGTAGAATCTAAGCTTGATCTCGGCTGAGGTGCGGGTATCAAAGGTGTCCCTCAGCCGGGTTAGTATCCCTGCGACAGTCCTCCCCCCAGGTGGCCAGGACTTTACCTCCCTTTGGGCTGCCCCGGTTAATTGGGCCACCAGAATGCTCACTTTTTGCTCCTCTGTGAGTAGGTACACCTGGAAGAGGCTATCCAGCTTTTCTCTAAAGTCATGCAGGGTATGTGACTCCCCTGAGTACTGGGGTAGCCAGGCTGCCCCCGGGATATAGGGCATGGTGAAAGGCATGACCGCAACAGCGGTGGCGCTGGCGGGGGTTGAAGCGGTGAAGCTCTCCTCCCTATCCGACATCCTTCTCCCCCCTAGTGGACCGTGGCCTACCTTGCGATGATCCTCTTCCGTAGGCCGCGGCTCCGCAGTGGATCGTCAGGGTTGAGGACCTTCCGTCGCGCTCCTGTGACGTCGGCGTCTGCTGGGCTCCTCCCAGGACCTTACGCAACGTCCGGACGTGAGGCGGGGCTTCAGTTCTCGCGCGCTTTCGGAGTCCACGCCCCTCTTCTTCCCGCGCGGCGTCCTCAAGATGGCGTCCAATGGCGGGAAAACTCCACGTGTGGCGGGAAGAAGGCTGAAGATGGCGCCGGATGGCGGGAAAACTCCACCGATGGCGGGAAGGAAGCGGAAGATGGCGCCGGATGGCGGGAATCTTCACCACAGGTAAGTTTGAACAGTCTTTTTCAGGCATGCAGTACCCGGTGGTTGCGGGCACGAGATCCTGCCGACTACGCCAAAAGTTGACGCGCCCCTGGGCCTGTGTCGCGCAGCGTTGCTCACGCGGGAGCTTACCCGGAGCCGGATCTGTTGAGGGTTGTAGTCTCGTGGCGGTGATCTGGTCCGTGCCCAGGGAGTCAGACTAAGTGGCGCTGTATCAGCGGTAGATGTTGGACGACTACGCCACCCGTTGAGTACAGCTAAGGAGCTGCTGCTGCAGGGCAGACCGCTGAGGCCGGTGGTAGGATTGTGCAGCGTGATAGTATAACCCCCAACGGGAGGGGTATGGCCTCAGGGCAGCCGACGTGGATGATGGGGGTAGCAGGAACCACTCGGAGACGGTACGGTGTAGTTCAGGGTCTCTACTGGTGACAAAGATAGACCCTCCCGGAGTACTGGCTAGCGATTGGGGCCTGGTCAGTCCTTGAGCAGATGGGATCTCCCCTGGCCAGGCGGAGTTGTAGGCCTCCCAAACTAACGATACTCTTCTGGCTACCTTGCTAGAGGCGGGTATAAGTAGCCCACGTCCCTGAGTGTACCGTGTGGTGCTCACCCGTATGGCCGGTGACTCGGGGCCTTCTAGTAGCTTTCGCTCCACGACGGCGGTGCTGGTCCCACGCGTGTGACCGTGCCTTCGGGTTTCTGGGCCAGAGGACCTGCAATCCCCTGCCGGTCGGTTTCTGCTGCTGGATAGGAGTTAGTCCCCACAGCCTCGGACTCCGGGTCCGGTGATAACTTCTCAGTCAGGGCGAGCTCTGCAGCTGCCAGCCCCTGACTCCTTGTAGCACTGCTCCCACAGAGCTCCTGTTGTTTCTTCCTATGCTGCTTCTCTTCTCTACTTCTTCTCTACTCCCTAACCCTGCCTCAGCCCTAGGTTTATATAGGGGAAGTTCTTCCCCTCCCAGGACTGGGCAGGAGGTGTGGCATGCATAGGATCCCTGACCAAGAGACCTCCCACCTGCTCTCAGACGTAATATCTCTATCACTGTGGCAACCAGACCCCTGGGGTGTCACATACGCAATATATATATACACATACAGTACACATACAGTACAGACCAAAAGTTTGGACACACCTTCTCATTTAAAGAATTTTACATTCACACTGAAGGCATCAAAACTATGAATTAACACATGTGGAATTATATACTTAACAAAAAAGTGTGAAACAACTGAAAATATGTCTTATATTCTAGGTTCTTCAAAGTAGCCACCTTTTGCTTTGATGACTGCTTTGTACACTCTTGGCATTCTCTTGATGAGCTTCAAGAGGTAGTCACCGGAAATGGTTTTCCAACAATCTTGAAGGAGTTCCCAGAGATGTTTAGCACTTGTTGGCCCTTTTGCCTTCACTCTGCGGTCCAGCTCACCCCAAACCATCTCGATTGGGTTCAGGTCTGGTGACTGTGGAGGCCAGGTCATCTGGCGTAGCACCCCATCACTCTCCTTCTTGGTCAAATAGCCCTTACACAGCCTGGAGGTGTGTTTGGGGTCATTGTCCTGTTGAAAAATAAATGATGGTCCAACTAAACGCAAACCGGATGGAATAGCATGCCGCTGCAAGATGCTGTGGTAGCCATGCTGGTTAAGTATGCCTTCAACTTTGAATAAATCCCCAACAGTGTCACCAGCAAAGCCCCCCCACACCATCACACCTCCTCCTCCATGCTTCACGGTGGGAACCAGGCATGTAGAGTCCATCCGTTCACCTTTTCTGCGTCGCACAAAGACACAGTGGTTGGAACCAAAGATCTCAAATTTGGACTCATCAGACCAAAGCACAGATTTCCACTGGTCTAATGTCCATTCCTTGTGTTCTTTAGCCCAAACAAGTCTCTTCTGCTTGTTGCTTGTCCTTAGCAGTGGTTTCCTAGCAGCTATTTTACCATGAAGGCCTGCACAAAGTCTCCTCTTAACAGTTGTTGTAGAGATGTGTCTGCTGCTAGAACTCTGTGTGGCATTGACCTGGTCTCTAATCTGAGCTGCTGTTAACCTGCGATTTCTGAGACTGGTGATTCGGATAAACTTATCCTCAGAAGCAGAGGTGACTCTTGGTCTTACTTTCCTGGGGCGGTCCTCATGTGAGCCAGTTTCTTTGTAGCGCTTGATGGTTTTTGTAAATGCACTTGGGGACACATTCAAAGTTTGCCCAATTTTTCGGACTGACTGACCTTCATTTCTTAAAGTAATGATGGCCACTCGTTTTTCTTTACTTAGAATTTGTATTATGGCAAGAAAAAAGCAGCTAACAGTCTATTCAGTAGACTATCAGCTGTGTATCCATCTGACATCTGCACAACACAACTGATGGTCCCAACCCCATTTATAAGGCAAGAAAATCCCACTTATTAAACCTGACAGGGCACACCTGTGAAGTGAAGACCATTTCCGGTGACTACCTCTTGAAGCTCATCAAGATAATGCCAAGAGTGTGCAAAGCAGTCATCAAAGCAAAAGGTGGCTACTTTGAAGAACCTAGAATATAAGACATATTTTCAGTTGTTTCACACTTTTTTGTTAAGTATATAATTCCACATGTGTTAATTCATAATTTTGATGCCTTCAGTGTGAATGTACAATTTTCAAAGTCATGAAAATACAGAAAAATCGTTAAATGAGAAGCTGTGTCCAAACTTTTGGTCTGTACTGTATATACATACACTGCTCAAAAAAATAAAGGGAACACTTAAACAACAGAATATAACTCCAAGTAAATCAAACTTCTGTGAAATCAAACTGTCCACTTAGGAAGCAACACTGATTGACAATCAATTTCACATGCTGTTGTGCAAAATGGAATAGACAATAGATGGAAATTATTGGCAATTATCAAGACACCCTCAATAAAGGAGTGGTTCTGCAGGTGGGGACCACAGACCACATCTCAGTACCAATGCTTTCTGGCTGATGTTTTGGTCACTTTTGAATGTTGGTTGTGCTTTCATACTCGTGGTAGCATGAGATGGACTCTACAACCCACAGAAGTTGCTCAGGTAGAGCAGCTCATCCAGGATGGCACATCAATGCGAGCTGTGGCAAGATTTGCTGTATCTGTCAGCGTAGTGTCCAGAGGCTGGAGGCGCTACCAGGAGACAGGCCAGTACACCAGGAGACGTGGAGGAGGCCGTAGGAGGGCAACAACCCAGCAGTAGGACCACTACCTCTGCCTTTGTGCAAGGAGGAACAGGAGGAGCACTGCCAAAGCCCTGCAAAATGACCTCCAGCAGGCCACAAATGTGCATGTGTCTGCACAAACGGTTAGAAACCGACTCCATGAGAGTGGTATGAGGACTGGACATCCACAGATGGGGGTTGTACTCACAGACCAACACTGTGCAGGACGCTTGGCATTTGCCACAGAACACCAGGATTGGCAAAGTCGCCACTAGCGCCCTGTGCTCTTCACAGATGAAAGCAGGTTCACACTGAGCACATGTGACAGACGTGACTGAGTCTGGAGACGCCGTGGAGAGCGATCTGCTGCCTGCAACATACTTCAGCATGACCGGTTTGGCAGTGGATCAGTAATGGTGTGGGGTGGCATTTCTTTGGAGGGCTGCACAGCCCTCCATGTGCTCGCCAGAGGTAGCCTGACTGCCATTAGGTACCGAGATGAGATCCTCAGACCCCTTGTGAGACCATATGCTGGTGCGGTTGGCCCTGGGTTCCTCCTAATGCAGGACAATGCCAGACCTCATGTGGTTGGAGTGTGTCAGCTGTTCCTGCAAGATGAAGCCATTGAAGCTATGGACTGGCCGCCCGTTCCCCAGACCTGAATCCGATTGAGCACATCTGGGACATCATGTCTCGCTCCATCCACCAACGTCACGTTGCACCACAGACTGTCCAGGAGTTGGCGGATGCTTTAGTCCAGGTCTGGGAGGAGATCCCACAGGAGACCATCCGCAACCTCATCAGGAGCATGCCCAGGCGTTGTAGGGAGGTCATACAGGCGCGTGGAGGCCACACACAATACTCAGCCTCATCAGGAGCATGCCCAGGCGTTGTAGGGAGGTCATACAGGCATGTGGAGGCCACACACAATACTCAGCCTCATCAGGAGCATGCCCAGGCGTTGTAGGGAGGTCATACAGGCACGTGGAGGCCACACACAATACTCAGCCTCATCAGGAGCATGCCCAGGCGTTGTAGGGAGGTCATATAGGCACGTGGAGGCCACACACAATACTCAACCTCATCAGGAGCATGCCCAGGCGTTGTAGGGAGGTCATACAGGCACGTGGAGGCCACACACAATACTCAGCCTCATCAGGAGCATGCCCAGGCGTTGTAGGGAGGTCATACAGGCACGTGGAGGCCACACACAATACTGAGACTCATTCTGACTTGTTTTAAGGACATTACATCAAAGTTGGATCATCCTGTAGTGTGTTTTTCCACTTTAATTTTGGCGGTGACTCCAAATCCAGGCCTCCATTGGTTAATAAATGTGATTTCCATTGATGATTTTTGTGTGATTTTGTTGTCAGCACATTCAGCTTTCTACAGAACAAAGTATTCAATGAGAAGATTTCATTCATTCACATCTAGGATGTGTTATTTCAGTGTTCCCTTTTGTTCCCTTTATTTTTTTTGAGCAGTGTATATATCTACTATATAATCGGCTTATCCCGTCTGTCTATCCGTACAGGAAATCCCTCGTCGCTGATTGGTCCGGCCGCGGCCAATCAGCGACGCGTGGTTTCAGAACAAGATGGCGGCTGTTAGCGGCTCATCTGCCTGCCGCACGGAGGTCAGCGGCGATACAGCCGGGAGATGACAGGCACTAGCCGGTCTTTTCCCGGCTGCCCGCAGCAGAAGTACCCCGACCGGTGGCCTCGCTCCCCGGTCCTCCCTTCACACTTGCCGTCGGGAGATCAGCGGCCCTAGCTCCCCATATATATGGCAACATTACACGAGAAATGTATTATTTCAGCAAAATATGATAGTTCTGTGATCATTGGTGGATGGTATTATTTGAACATTACAGTGGCATGTAAAAGTTTAAGCACCCCTGGTCAAAATTACTGTTATTGAGAACAGTTAGGCAAGTTGAAGATGAAATGATCTCTAAAAGGCCTAAAGTTACAGATGACACATTTCCTTAGTACCTAGTAGCGCCCCCTTTTGAAAGCATCACAGCTTGTAAACGCTTTTTGTAGCCAGACAAGAGTCTTTCAGTTCTTGTTTGAGGCATTTTCATCCATTCTTCCTTTGAGAATTCCTCCAGTTCTGTGAGATTCCCAAGTCGTCTTGCATGCGCTGCTATTTTGAGGTCTAGCCACAGATTGCCAATGATGTTCAGATCAGGGGACTGTCAGGGCCATTGTATAACCTTCAGCTTGCGCCTTTTGAGGTCGTCTATTGTGGATTGTGACGTTTGTTTAGGATCATTATCCAGTTGTAGAAGCCATCCTCTTTTATACTTCAGCTTTTTTTTCTTTTACAGATGGTGTTATGTTTGCATCAAGAATTTGTTGAAATTTCATTGAGTCCATTCTCCCCTCTACCCACGAAATGTCCCCTGTACAATCGGCTGCAACAAATCCCAGAGCATGATTGATCCACCCCCATGCTTAATGGTTGGCGGGATGTTCTTTTACTGAAATTCTGTGCCCTTTTTTCTCCACACAGACCTTTGATCATTGTGGCCAAAGAGATCTATTTTACCCTCATTGGTCCACAGGACTTGTTTCCAAAATACATCAGGCTTGTTTAGATGTTCTTTTGCAGACTTCTGATGCTAAGTTTTATAGTGAGAACACATTGTCATATTTAGTTGAGCACTACATGACGGTATTATGATAGTACTGCATTGTATTATTATTTGTATATCGTGTTGCTTTATGAGAGCAAGGTATGTTGGTATTATTTTAGCACTATATGAAGGTATTATTTGTGAATTGTTTTGCTTTGTCGTGTGAGCACATTTTGATGCTTTTATTTGAGCCCTATATGACGGTATTATGGGGTACTGTATTGTATTATTTGTAAATTGTATTGCTTTCTTGTGTGAGCACATTATAGTGGTATTATGAGGGTACGGTCTTTGTAAATTGTATTGTTTTTTGTTTTAATGTGAGCACATCAAAATACACAAGGGGCAGTAGAGCCTGTGAGGCGATGCAGGCTGAGAACTATCAGGGAACAAGCAGAATTCGGAGAGCAGCTTTGGATGTGACTAGAGTATAAAACGTGACAAACGAGGAAACGTCGGGAGGAATCTTCCGGGGCGCCAGGGACGCAGCCGGTGTGAAATAACATTTTTTCAGCGCTCAAATTCCTTTTCTTAAGAGATTGGAAACATGTGTAGAAAGAAAATAAATACTTTCCAGAGCGGAGGGATCGATATCCAGTCACCGCAAACCACGGGAGGATTGTGAATCAATAGCAGCAATGCCGCAGAGATTACAACCGCTATTGACAATTCCTT
Organism: Phyllobates terribilis; assembly: GCF_046119375.1. Classification (NCBI taxonomy): domain Eukaryota; kingdom Metazoa; phylum Chordata; class Amphibia; order Anura; family Dendrobatidae; genus Phyllobates; species Phyllobates terribilis. The sequence goes on from NW_027362762.1 coordinate 952,214,293, forward strand.
GTACCGCCGCTTTGTGCCGAGAGAAATTAACTTTTCTAATTACATAACGGATACATTCATCCTCGCAGGAAACAATCTACTGACAACCACTTTCCCCCGGTGTCAGGACGGCATTGACTTTCCTGGAGAATATAATTATTATCTTCTGCCGGGTTCATTGCTCGAAGGAAATAAAAACCCCTCCGCAGTGACGACGGCTTCCCTGTGTCACTATTTATTTCATTATCATCCCCCGACCCTTCCGGGTGTCAGCCGGCGCCATAGATGAACCAAAAGGTCTCACTGGGTGTCAGCAGAGCCTGGCATCTGCCCAGAAGAGCAGAGTCATCACCGGCATCTACAGAGTACCAGCTGACGGCTAAATATTCAACCCCTTGGAGTTCCCCTTTAAATCCACAGTCCCGATGAGGGGGGTAGTCCGCGTCATGTAGTGACATTGTATCTTGTCAACTTCGCAAATACTTCTGATTAAAAATAATAATAATAAAAAAAAATTCTACCGTTTTGTGTAAACAGCTCCAATGTATCTCCATGGCAACAGACTACAAACAAACCTTGTGCAGTCGGATTTCTGCAGTCATACTTCCATGGACATTAATCTGTAACACAGGTCTGCACAGGACTCGAATGGAGTGAGATTTTTTTTTTTTTTTTTAATGAAAATTATGTTCTAAGCTGCTTCATATATATATACTAGATGGTGGCCCGATTCTAACGCATCGGGTATTCTAGAATAGGTATGCGGCCGACCGGGCGCAAGCAGCAGAGCGGTGTTTACATTTGGCGCCAAAATCGCTGATTGGTCGAAGCCGGCAACCGCGACCAATCAGCAAAGCGGTGTTAAAATTTGGCGCCTATATCGCAGATTGGTCACGGCCGGCGGTCGCGACTAATCAGCAGAGCGGGGTTTAAATTTGGCGCCAATAATGCTGATTGGTCACGGCCGGCGGTCGCGACTAATCAGCAGAGCGGGGTTTAAATTTGGCGGCAATAATGCTGATTGTTTGCGGCCGGCGGTCGCGACCAATCAGCAGAGCGGCATTTAAATTTGGCGGCAATAATGGTGATTGGTCACTGCCGCGACCAATCAGCAGAGCGGTGTTTAAATTTGTCGCCAATAATGCTGGTTATTCGTGACCAGTAACCGCGACCAATGAGCAGAGCGGTGTTTAAATATGGCACCAATATCGCTGATTGGTCGCGGACGGCCACCGCGACCAATCAGCGAAGCGGTGTTTAAATTTGGCGCCAATATCGCTGATTGGTCACGGCCGGTGGTTGCAACTAATCAGCAGAGCGAGGTTTAAATTTGCCGCCAATCTCGCTGATTGGTCGGGGCTGGCGGTAGCGACCAATCAGCAGAGCGGGGTTTAAATTTGCCGCCCATATCGATGATTGGTCAGGGCCGGCGGCCGCTACCAATCAGCGTCGTATTAGTGAGGACCGGGGAGCGGCGCTGCCTGTGCGGGTACTTCCGCTGCGAGCAGCTGGGAGAGGAGCGGCTGCTCGCAGCAGAAGCATCTCGACCGGCGGCGCCGCTCTTCGGTCCTCCGTTCACACTTGCCGTCGGGAGATCATAGCACTGTTTAAATTAGACGCCAATCTCGCTGATTGGTCGCGGTCGGCTGGCGGCCGCAACCAATCAGCAGAGCGTTGTTTAAATTTGGCGCCAATCTCGCTGATTGGTCGCGGCCACGACCAATCAATAGAGCGTTGTTTAAATTTGGCGCCAATCTCGCTGATTGGTCGCGGCTGGCGTCCGCGACCAATCAGCACAGCAGTGTTTAAATGTGGCGTCAAGATCGGTGATTGGTCGCGGCCGCTATTTAAATGTGGCGCCCAAATCGGTGATTGGTCGTGGGCAGCGGCCGCGACCAATCAGCAGAGCGGTGTTTAACTTTAGCGCCAAGATCACTGATTGGTCGCGGGAGGAGAGCGCGACCAAGCAGCGAATCGTATTGGTGAGGACAGGGGAGCGGATTCGTATTGGTGAGGACCGGGGAGCGCCGCTGCCTGTGCGGATACTTCCGCTGCGAGAAGCCGGGACATAAGCGACTGCTCGCAGCAGAAGTATCCCGACCCGCAGCGCCGCTCCCCGGTCCTCCCTTCACACCCTAGCCGCTGATGTCCCCACAGTATCCGCATGGTGTTACAAAGGTCTGGACATTTGTGGTAAAAATCACTGATTGGTAGCTGGCGCTGCCCGCGACCAATCACCGATTTGGGCGCCAAATTTAAATATCGGCCACGACCAATCACCGATTTTGGCGCCACATTTAAATAGCGTCCGCGACCAATCAGCACAGCGGTGTTTAAATGTGGCGCCAAGATCGGTGATTGGTCGCGGCCAATATTTAAATGTGGCGGCCAAATCGGTGATTGGTCGCGAGCAGCGCCAGCGACCAATCACCGATTTTTAACATAAATGTCCGGACCTTTGTAACACCATGCGGATACTGTGGGGATATCAGCGACTAGGGAGTCAAGGGAGGAACGGGGAACGGCGCTGCGGGTCGGGATACTTCTGCTGCGAGCGCCCGCTCATGTCCCGGGTTCTCGCAGCGGAAGTATCCGCACAGGCAGCGCCGCTGACATCCATGCGCCTAGGGTGTGAAGGGAGGACCGGGGAGCGGCGCTGACATCCAATTGGTCGCGGCCGCTATTTAAATGTGCCGCACAAATCGGTGATTGGTCGCGGTCTTGGCCCCCGACGAATCACTGATCTTGCCGCAAAAGTTAAACACTACTGTGCTGATTGGTCGCGGACGCTGCCCGCGACCAATCACCGATTTGGGCGCCAAATTTAAATATCGGCCGCGACCAATCACCGATCTTGGCTCCACATTTCATAGAATCATAGAATCATAGAATGGTAGAGTTGGAAGGGACCTCCTGGGTCATCTGGTCCAACCCCCTGCTCAAAGCAGGATTCACTAGATCATCTCAGACAGATGTCTGTCCAGCCTCTGTTTGAAGACGTCCATTGAAGGGGAACTCACCACCTCTCGTGGCAGCCTGTTCCACTCATTAATCACCCTAACTGTCAAAAAGTTTTTTCTAATATCTAATCTGTGTCTCCTCCCATTCAGTTTCATCCCATTGCTTCTAGTCTTTCCTTGTGCAAATGAGAATAAAGATGATCCTTCTACAATGTGACAGCCCTTGACATATTTGTAGACAGCTATTAAGTCTCCTCTCAGTCTTCTTTTTTGCAAGCTAAACATTCCCAGATCCTGTAACCGTTCCTCATAGGACATGGTTTGCAGACCAGTCACCATTCTGGTCGCTCTTCTCTGAACTTGCTCCAGTTTGTCTATGTCTTTTTTAAAATGTGGTGCCCAAAACTGTACACAGTATTCCAGATGAGGTCTGACCAAAGAGGAGTAAAGACCGATAATGACTTCACATGATCTAGACTGTATGCTTCTGTTAATACATCCCAGAATTGTATTTGCCTTTTTTGCTGCTGCATCACACTGTTGACTCATGTTCAGTCTATGATCTATTAGTATACCTAAGTCTTTTTCACATGTACTGTTGCTTAGCTCTATTCCTCCCATTCTGTATATGCTTTTTTCATTTTTATTGCCCAGATGTAGTACTTTGCATTTTTCCCTGTTAAAAACCATTCTGTTGGTTGCTGCCCACTGCTCCAGTTTATTTAGGTCTTTTTGAATCCTCTCTCTCTCTTCTCTAGTGTTAGCTATCCCTCCTAGCTTTGTGTCATCAGCAAATTTAATCAGTTTACCCTCAATTCCTTCATCTAAATCATTGATAAAGATGTTGAACAATACAGGTCCCAGGACGGAGCCCTGTGGTACCCCACTTGAGACATTCATCCAGCTGGATGTGAAGCCATTTACAACCACCCTTTGAGTCCGATCACTAAGCCAGTTATGAATCCACCTAACAGTTGCCTGGTCCATTGCATACTTGGTCATTTTTTCAATAAGGATGGTGTGAGATACTTTGTCAAATGCTTTGCTGAAGTCAAGATATACTATATCTACAGCATTTCCCTGATCCACCCAGTCAGTGATTCTGTCATAGAAGGAAATTAAGTTAGTCTGACATGACTTGTTAGTTACAAACCCATGCTGACTCTGGTTAATCACTTCATTCTTATCCATGTACTTACATACATGTTGTTTAATAATTTGTTCAAATATCTTTCCTGGTATAGAAGTCAGACGCACCGGCCTATAGTTCCCTGGGTCCACCTTCTTCCCCTTTTTGAAGATAGGAACAACATTTGCTCTTCTCCAGTCTTCTGGGACTTCTCCTGTTCTCCAAGAATTTTCAAAGATTATGGAGAGTGGTTCTAAAATTTAAACACCGCTGTACTGATTGGTCGCGGACACTATTTAAATGTGGCGCCAAAATCGGTGATTGGTCGCGGCCGATATTTAAATGTGGAGCCCAAATCGGTGATTGGTCGCGGGCAGCGTCCGCGACCAATCAGCACAGTGGTGTTTAACTTTTGCGGTAAGATCAGTGATTGGTCGGGTCCGAAGACCGCGACCAATCATCAAATTGTCTTGGTGAGGACTGCGGGGAGCGGCGCTGCCTGTGCGGGTACTTCCGCTGTGAGAACCCGGGACATGAGCGGGCGCTCGCAGCAGAAGTTTCCCGACCCGCAGCGCCGCTCCCCGGTCCTCCCTTCCGCATGGAGGTCAGCGACGCCGGCGGTCCTTCCGCTGCTACCGGCCGAGAGATGAGCGCCTCGCGCCGCTCATCTCCCGGCTGCATCTCCGTCCCGCAGATGGGTCCGGCGGTCGAGGTCCTTCTGCTGGTACCGGCCGGGAGATGAGCGCCTCGCGCCGGTCATCTCCCGGCTGCATTGCCGCTGAGCTCCGTCCCGCAGATGAGCCGCTAACGGCCGCCATCTTTTTTCAGAAATCCCGCAGCGCTGATTGGCCACTGCCGGACCAATGAGCGACGCGGGATTTCCAGGACAGACAGACAGACAGACGGGATAAGACGATTATATATATAGATATATATATACGCACGCACACATGAACACACAGTGGGTACGGAAAGTATTCAGACCCCTTTAAATTTTTCACTCCTTGTTTCATTGCAGCCATTTGGTAAATTCTAAAAAGTTCTTTTTTTTCTCATTATAGTACACTCTGCACCCCATCTTTACTGAAAAAAAACAGAAATGTAGAAATTTTTGCAAATTTATTAAAAAAGAAAAACTGAAATATCACATGGTCATAAGTATTCAGACCCTTTGCTCAGACACTGATATTTAAGTCACATGCTGTCCATTTCCTTGTGATCCTCCTTGAGATGGTTCTACTCCTTCATTGGAGTCCAGCTGTGTTTAATTAAACTGATAGGACTTGATTTGGAAAGGCGCACACCTGTCTATATAAGACCTCACAACTCACAGTGCATGTCAGACCAAACGAGAATCATGAGCTCAAAGGAACTGCCCAAGGAGCTCAGAGACAGAATTGTGGCAAGGCATAGATCTGGCCAAGGTTACAAAAGAATTTCTGCATTACTCAAGGTTCCTAAGAGCACAGTGGCCTCCATAATCCTTAAATGGAAGAAGTTTGGGACCACCAGAAGTCTTCCTAGACCTGGCTGTCCAGCCAAACTGAGCAATCATGGGAGAAGAGCCTTGGTGAGAGAGGTAAAGAAGAACCCCAAGATCACTGTGGCTGAGCTCCAGAGATGCAGTAGGGAGATGGGAGAAAGTTCCACAAAGTCAACTATCACTGCAGCCCTCCACCAGTCAGGCCTTTACGGCAGAGTGGCCCGACGGAAGCCTCTCCTCAGTGCAAGACATATGAAAGCCCGCATAGAGTTTGCTCAAAAACACATGAAGGGCTCCCAGACTATGAGAAATAAGATTCTCTGGTCTGATGAGACGAATATAGAACTTTTTGGTGATAATTCTAAGCAGTATGTGTGGAGAAAACCAGGCACTGCTCATCACCTGCCCAATACAATCCCAACAGTGAAACATGGTGGTGGCAGCATAATGCTATGGGGGTGTTTTTCAGCTGCAGGGACATGACGACTGGTTGCAAGGAAACATGAATGCGACCAAGTAGAGAGATACCCTGGATGAAAACCTCTTCTAGAGTGCTCTGGACCTCAGACTTGGCCGAAGGTTCACCTTCCAACAAGACAATGACCCTAAGCACACAGCTAAAATAACAAAGGAGTGGCTTCAGAACAACTCTGTGACCATTCTTGACTGGCCCAGCCAGTGCCCTGACCTAAACCCAATTGAGCATCTCTGGAGAGACCTGAAAATGGCTGTCCACCAACGTTCACCATCCAACCTGACAGAACTGGAGAGGATCTGCAAGGAAGAATGGCAGAGGATCCCCAAATCCAGGTGTGGAAAACTTGTTGCATCATTCTCCAGAAGACTCATGGCTGTACTAGCTCAAAAGGGTGCTTCTACTCAATACTGAGCAAAGGGTCTGAAAATTTATGACCATGTGATATCTCAGTTTTTCTTTTTTAATAAATTTGCAAAAGTTTCTAGATTTCTGCTTTTTTCAGTCAAGATGGGGTGTAGAGTGTACATTAACGAGAAAAAAATGAACTTTTTAGAATTTACCAAATGGCTGCAATGAAACAGAGTGAAAAATTTAAAGGGGTCTGAATACTTTCCGCACCCACTGTGTGTGTGTGTGTATGTGATTGTATATATATATATATATATATATATATATATATATATATATATATATATATATATATATCTCACAGTACAGACCAAAAGTTTGGACACACCTTCTCATTGAAAGATTTTTCTGTATTTTCATGACTATGAAAATTGTACATTCACACTGAAGGCATCAAAACTATGAATTAACACATGTGGAATTATATACTTAACAAAAAAGTGTGAAACAACTGAAAATATGTCTTATATTCTAGGTTCTTCAAAGTAGCCACCTTTTGCTTTGATGACTGCTTTGCACACTCTTGGCATTCTCTTGATGAGCTTCAAGAGGTAGTCACCGGAAATGGTCTTCCAACAATCTTGAAGGAGTTCCCAGAGATGCTTAGCACTTGTTGGCCCTTTTGCCTTCACTCTGCGGTCCAGCTCACCCCAAACCATCTCGATTGGGTTCAGGTCTGATGACTGTGGAGGCCAGATCATCTGGCTTAGCACCCCATCACTCTCCTTCTTGGTCAAATAGCCCTTACACAGCCTGGAGGTGTGTTTGGGGTCATTGTCCTGTTAAAAAATAAATGATGGTCCAACTAAACACAAACCGGATGGCCACTCGTTTTTCTTTACTTAGAATTTGTATTATGTCAAGAAAGAAGCAGCTAAGTAAAGAAAAACGAGTGGCCATCATTACTTTAAGAAATGAAGGTCAGTCAGTGAAAAATTGAGAAAACTTTGAAAGTGTCCCCAAGTGCAGTTGCAAAAACCACCAAGCGCTACAAAGAAACTGGCTTACATGAGGACCGCCCCAGGAAAGGAAGACCAAGAGTCACCTCTGCTTCTGAGGATTAGTTTATCCGAGTCACCAGCCTCAGAAATTGCAGGTTAACAGCAGCTCAGATTAGAGACCAGGTCAATGCCACACAGAGTTCTAGCAGCAGACACATCTCTACAACAACTGTTAAGAGGAGACTTTGTGCAGCAGGCCTTCATGGTAAAATAGCTGCTAGGAAGCCACTGCTAAGGACAGGCAACAAGCAGAAGAGACTTGTTTGGGATAAAGAACACATGGAATGGACATTAGACCAGTGGAAATCTGTGCTTTGGTCTGATGAGTCCAAATTTGAGATCTTTGGTTTCAACCACCATGTCTTTGTGCGACGCAGAAAAGGTGACCGGATGGACTCTACATGCCTGGTTCCCACCGTGAAGGATGGAGGAGGAGGTGTGATGGTGTGGGGGTGCTTTGCTGGTGACACTGTTGGGGATTTATTCAAAACTGAAGGCATACTGAACCAGCATGGCTACCACAGCATCTTGCAGCGGCATGCTATTCCATCCGGTTTGCGTTTAGTTGGACCATCATTTATTTTTCAACAGGACAATGACCCCAAACACAACTCCAGGCTGTGTAAGGACTATTTGACCAAGAAGGAGAGTGATGGGGTGCTACGCCAGATGACCTGGCCTCCACAGTCACCAGACCTGAACCCAATCGAGATGGTTTGGGGTGAGCTGGACCGCAGAGTGAAGGCAAAAGGGCCAACAAGTGCTCAGCATCTCTGGGAACTCCTTCAAGATTGTTGGAAGACCATTTCCGGTGACTACCTCTTGAAGCTCATCAAGAAAATGCCAAGAGTGTGCAAAGCAGTCATCAAAGCAAAAGGTGGCTACTTTGAAGAACCTAGAATATAAGACATATTTTCAGTTGTTTCACACTTTTTTGTTAAGTATATAATTCCACATGTGTTAATTCATAGTTTTGATGCCTTCAGTGTGAATGTACAATTTTCCTAGTCATGAAAATACAGAAAAATCTTTAAATGAGAAGGTGTGTCCAAACTTTTGGTCTGTACTGTATATATCCATACAGTTGAAACCAGAAGTTTACATACACTATATAAAAAGACACTATAGATGTTTTTCTCAATATCTGACATGAAATCAGAATAAACCTTTCCCATTTTAGGTCAATTAGGATTACAATATTTTTTTATATTTGCCAAATGGCAGAATAATGAGAGAGAGAATGTTTTAAGGCATTTTTATTACTTATTGCATAGTCAAAAATTTCCATATAGTAAGATTACTATGCCTTTAAACAATTCTGGACTGCCCATATGATGATGTCATGTGTTTGAAAGCTTCTCATAGGTTTTTTGGCAACATCTGAGTTAATTAGAGACACACCTGTGGATGTATTTTAATGAACACCTGAAACACACAGCTTCTTTGTGTAGCATCATGGGAAAGTCTAAAGAAATCAGCCAACATATCAGGAAGAGAATTGTGGACTTGCACAAGTCTGGCTCATCCTTGGGTACAATTTCAAGATACCTTAAGGTGCCTCGTTCATCTGTACAAACAATTATACGCAAGTACAAACAAGATGGGAATGTCCAGCCATCTTACCGCTCAGGAAGGAGACGGGTTCAGTGTCCCAGAGATGAACGTGCTTTGGTCCGACATGTGCATATCAACCCAAGGACAAAAGCAAAAGACCTTGTGAAGATGATGGCGGAAGCTGGTAAGATTGTGTCAATATCCACAGTGAAACGAGTACTGTATCAACAGGGGCTGAAAGGCCACTCTGCCAGGAAGAAGCCATTACTGTGGTCTGATGAAACTAAAATTGAACTTATTGGGCATAATGACCATCGTTATGTTTGGAGGAAAAAAGGGGAAGCTTGGAAGTCTAAGAACACCATCCTAACTATGAAACATGGGGTGGCAGCATCATGTTGTAGGGTTGTTTTGCTGCAGGAGGGACTGGTGCACTTCACAAAATAGATGGCATCATGAGAAAAGCAGATTATGTGGCAATACTGAAGCAACATCTCAAGACATCAGCCAGGAAGTTAAAGCTTGAGAGGAAATGGATCTTCCAGATGGACAATGACCCGAAGCATACTGCCAAAATGGTAACAAAGTGGCTTAAGGATAACAAAGTCCATGTTTTGGAGAGGCCATCACAAAGCCCAGATCTCAATCCTATTGGAAATTTATGGGCAAAGGTGAAAAGGCTGCGAGCGCCGAGCATGGCGACCTACAAACCTGGATCAGTTACACCAGTTTTGTCAGGAGGAATGGGTCCAAATTCCGACCAACTATTGTGAGAAGCTTGTGGAAGGAGATCCCAAACGTGTGACCCAAGTCATTCAGTTTAAGGGCAATGGTACCAAATGTAGCACCCTGAGGATTCGGCTGCTACAGGGGTATTACACCTCAAGCCAGAGGTGTGGTATTCCACTCCCGGGTAAGGATGGAGTGTGGAACTGAGCTAGTAGGCTGCATGCACTACATACATCCCATTTCCGGGGGACAGATCGACGGTACTCCCACCAATATATGTGCAGGTACGATAGTGTCTGTCCCTGGCTGGAGTGGGAGGGGGGTGGAACATCCCAGTAGTGTAGGGGCAGATAGGGAGAGCAGTCTGGGTAAGGCTAGGAGCTCATTGGGTGCTGGTCACCTGAGCTCACACATAGAGGGAGTATATAAGGTGGGCACCATCTTAGAACAGGGTCTTTTGTAGAGTGAGTCAGCCTTTGTAGAGTCAGAGGAGCAGAGCAGAGAAGCTCAGCCAGAAGGGCTGACAGGGAGTTGTGGTTCCGGCTGGGCCCAGCTCCAAGGCCAAGTCTGAGAGAGAGAGAGAGGAGTCAGAAGGACCCAGAGAGAAGAAGAAGGAACCCCAAGACCCCAGAATACAAACAGCAGGGTGAAGGGTTGGCACCCAGGGTACCGGATCCCAAGCTGGCAGAGAGAAAAGCACACCTTAGCCAGGAACCGGAGGTCGTGGGCAGGATCTGCCACGACCTTCACCAAATCCACTAGAAAGGCAGACCAAGCATAGGGTCAGGGAGCCCAGAAGAGGTGTACCCACCAAGAGACCCGAGGGAGCCGGACATAAGTGGATCCCTGGTGAGAACGGCCAGAAGAGAGGGAAAGTCAGACAGGAGCTCAGAACCACGCTCCAGAATTGCTTGGGGGTTGGCCGAGTCCAGGACCTGGTGGACGCAGCACGGCTCGGGTGGTCGCTTCAGGCCAGAGTGACCATAAGAACACCCGTAAGTAAAAACCCCTGAACTGCACAGCCCGACTCTGAGTCTTCTTGCTTAGCTCTCCTGCACCTTCACAACCACCATCCTCTACATCTGACCCCCTGAGGCTATACCCCTCCCGTTGGGGGTTATACTACCACAGCTGCACACATACCAACAGCCTCAGCGGACCCTTCTGCAGCGGCGGCCTTTTGACCGCAAATCAACGGGTGGCGTAGTCGACACTAAGAACACCAATAACATCTGTAAAGACTGCCACACACTGAGTTTGACACCCTGGGCACGGACCGGGTCGCCGCCACTCGGAGACTACAACCCCCATCTGATCCGGTTCCGGGTATCCCCAAACAGCACTGGCTCAGGGGGCGCGTCAACTTTGGCGTAGTCGGCAGGATTTCGTGCCCACAACCACCGGGTACTGCGTGCCTGAAGAGAAGTTCAAATTTACCTTAAGAAGAAGTCTCCCGCCGGTTCCAGAGGGTCCCCGCCATGGGACGCCATCACGGATCGTTTCCCGCCGGTTGCCCGCCATCTGCAGCTTTTTCCCGCCATCCATGGAGTTTCCCGCCACTGGGAGACGATTCCCGCCATTTCCAGAAGATTTCCCGCCTTGGAAGAGCGGACGCCATTATGGGCGTGCCAGAGGGTGGCAAGAGGTCACCTCCCATCGTGGGCCAGGTCAAGGAATGGCGCCAAAAGCGGAAACCGCCCCCACCAACAGAGACTGTGATGCTAGAGATGTCCATCAGCGTGAGAGAACTGCCCCTGGAACTGACCATCACAAAGTTGCCCCGGGACCACCTTCAATGTGGGCGGAGACAGAACAAAAGAGAGAAGATGGGTGCAGCCAGGAGAAGTCTGGAGAGGACTCCGGAGAAGTCGCACCCGGAGATGGAAGGAGAGTCAGGCAGCACCGACCCTGTGGTCAGGAGCCTGCTGCAAGCAACAACCCCACTAGGCTTAGTGGAGATCCTGGCACAGCTCCCCCGAGACCGGGAGTGTGCACAGACCGCGCTGGAGCGCCTCGCATGGAGGATGGCCCAGGTGCAGCGAGAGACGCTGACGGAGTGGAGCCGAGAGATGGCCCTGCAGGCAAGAACCCGCCAGCGAAGCACGCCACCCGAGACGAGGAGACAGACCGCCTCTGAGGATGGTGCAGGAGGAGTGAAGGCCGGAGACGGCGCCGAGAAGGGAGCTGGACAGATGGAGGCAGGTAAAGGGGACGTCACTACCCCGAGCCGAGAAACCGCGTGCCTGCCCCAGCTCCCCGTCGCAGAGCCCGAAATTCCCCCTGCCGTGCCCGTCGCTGCATCGTCACCGCTCCAGACAAGGCCTCAAGCAGAAGCCGCGGCCGCGACCCCTGTGACGTCACGCGCCTCAACCCTGAGCGCGGCAAAGCAGGAAACACCACCGGCCTGGTCGCAAGGTCTAGTACCCCCGGGCGCCGCAGTACCAACAGCGCCCTCTACCTCTGCTGAGTCACCGGCCTGGTCGCTGGGCCAAGTTACCCCGGGCGCCGCCGTCTTCACGGTGCCCTTTACCTTCAGGGTGCCCCAAGCCTGGTCGCAAGGCCTAGTGAACCCGGGCGCCGCTACCACCACCGCGCCCTCAACGTCCACCGTGCCGCACCTGGGTGAAGACTTGTTTGCCCAGCACACGTGCCCGGATGGGCAGCCCTTTGTGTGGCCACCGGAGTTCCACCATCCCCGACTCCGGAAAGAAAGACCCCTAGATGAGCCCCTGATTCCGGTTCCGAAGCCCGTTAAGATCACCCCACTCTCGTTGGAGGAAGCGCAGTTTGCGTGGGACCCCACCGGAGGAGACCTCATGGGATTCACCCAAGAGACTCGGGCAGCCGCAGCTGAGCGTGCGGAGTGCTGCCGGCAGCAGTTAGAGGTCTTTGACCGGGAGCGAAGAGAGAGGCGGGTCCGAGAGCAGCGGCTGCAGGAACAGAGTGCAGAGCAGAAGAGCCGGACCAGGAGGAACCCCCGTGCAGCCCACGGTCCCCGTGCCACCGGAACTGTAATTAAATTCCAACTGCAGCACGGTTGGGGTTTCATCAGGGATCATCACACCCCCGGCGACGTCTTTGTCACCCGCAGAGACGTGGAGTCCCATCTGCCGGAGGGACACAGAGGTCGTGACCTATATGTAGGGGACGAGGTCACGTTCACCCGGCACAAGTGTGCCAAAGGACCCTACGCTCTCCATGTACACCGGCTGACGGAGGAGGAGCTACGGTGTGAAGAGGAGCAAGAGGACCCGGACGGGTCTGAAGGAGGAGCAGGAGTACGCCGTCATTAAAGTACGGTAAAGAGACTGTACATAGTTACCCGTCAGGGTATAAGAACTGTTACTGCTGCTAGTTAGAATATAGTCCCCGTTGGGACCAGCAAATTGAACTGTTCCAGTGTGTCCCATCTCCCCACAGGCTGAGGACTGTGAGCAGCCATCCCTTTTCCCCACTGGTCGAGGACTGAGAGCGGCCACCTTCCCTTGTATATAGTTGCGCTTTCTAAGGCGCCCCCTACCGGTTTTATAGGAAACTGTTGTTTTTACTACAAGAGACTGTCGCACTTTACCCGGTCACAAGTTGCACCGTGGCCGGAGGAACAAGAGTGTTATTTATGAAAAGCTTTATATGAAAAGTTTATGCTGATAATATATGATGTTTTATATGTTTATGTTTTATGAAAAAAAAATGTATGTTTGTGGATGTTTTTATTCTTTTACAGCCCGAGGACGTGCTGTGATTTACCAGGGGGGAATGTAGCACCCTGAGGATTCGGCTGCTACAGGGGTATTACACCTCAAGCCAGAGGTGTGGTATTCCACTCCCGGGTAAGGATGGAGTGTGGAACTGAGCTAGTAGGCTGCATGCACTACATACATCCCATTTCCGGGGGACAGATCGACGGTACTCCCACCAATATATGTGCAGGTACGATAGTGTCTGTCCCTGGCTGGAGTGGGAGGGGGGTGGAACATCCCAGTAGTGTAGAGGCAGATAGGGGGAGCAGTCTGGGTAAGGCTAGGAGCTCATTGGGTGCTGGTCACCTGAGCTCACACATAGAGGGAGTATATAAGGTGGGCACCATCTTAGAACAGGGTCTTTTGTAGAGTGAGTCAGCCTTTGTAGAGTCAGAGGAGCAGAGCAGAGAAGCTCAGCCAGAAGGGCTGACAGGGAGTTGTGGTTCCGGCTGGGCCCAGCTCCAAGGCCAAGTCTGAGAGAGAGAGAGAGGAGTCAGAAGGACCCAGAGAGAAGAAGAAGAAACCCCAAGACCCCAGAATACAAACAGCAGGGTGAAGGGTTGGCACCCAGGGTACCGGATCCCAAGCTGGCAGAGAGAAAAGCACACCTTAGCCAGGAACCGGAGGTCGTGGGCAGGATCTGCCACGACCCTCACCAAATCCACTAGAAAGGCAGACCAAGCATAGGGTCAGGGAGCCCAGAAGAGGTGTAGCCACCAAGAGACCCGAGGGAGCCGGACATAAGTGGATCCCTAGTGAGAACGGCCAGAAGAGAGGGAAAGTCAGACAGGAGCTCAGGACTACGCTCCAGAATTACTTGGGGGGTTGGCCGAGTCCAGGACCTGGTGGACGCAGCACGGCTCGGGTGGTCGCTTCAGGCCAGAGTGACCATAAGAACACCCGTAAGTAAAAACCCCTGAACTACACAGCCCGACTCTGAGTCTTCTTGCTTAGCTCTCCTGCACCTGCACAACCACCATCCTCTACATCTGACCCCCTGAGGCTATACCCCTCCCGTTGGGGGTTATACTATCACAGCTGCACACACACCACCAGCCTCAGAGGACCCTTCTGCAGCGGCGGCCTTTTGACCGCAAATCAACGGGTGGCGTAGTCGACATTAAGAACATCAATAACATCTATCAAGACTGCCACACACTGAGTTTGACACCCTGGGCACGGACCGGGTCGCCGCCACTCGGAGACTACAACCCCCATCTGATCCGGTTCCGGGTATCCCCAAACAGCACTGGCCCAGGGGGCGCGTCACAAATACTAATGAAATGGATGGAAACTTTTGACTTTGCAGTAAGTAATAAAAATGCCTTAAAACATTCTCTCTCTCTCATTATTCTGGCATTTGGCAAATATTAAAAATTATGGTAATCCTAACTGACCTAAAACGAGAAAGGTTTATTCTGATTTCATGTCAGATATTGAGAAAAACTATCTATAGTGTCTTTTTATATAGTGTACGTAAACTTCTGGATTCAACTGTATGTACATTACAACACTACCTCCTATGTACATAGACACATTAAATTAGAACAGAACAATAATGGTTACAAAGGTGGACAAAGCCTCAAACGTGTCACAAAAGGGTTATTTTTAAGCCTTCGCTTGAAAGATGGTGAGATTTTGCTACTGAAAATCTCAGGCGAGCAGCTGTGCATTCTGGGAATTTTGTTATATTACAAGGCAGCCCCGCATTATAATTATTATTGGAGGACTGCGACTTTAATTAAAGGGGTTGTCCACTTTTTTTTTTAATGCAAAAATGGAACCACGGGGGTCCTAAAATTTAAAAAAAAAAAAAAAAAAAAAAACGGTTCACCTACCGGCTTTGCGCTCCTTCTCTGCATTGCTGCCAGGGGAAATCCAGAGGAGACTCTTACCTGAAGAGGAAGCCAGCAACAGGTGGGCTACACCACCAGCACAACGGAGGAGCGGCAGTGTGTGAATTTAATTTTAGGACCACAGTGGTCCCATGTTTTAGACTAATAAAAAGTAGTTGACAACCCCTTTAAGGAATTGTACACCTCAATGTAAATATCCAAAAAGCTGATTAATAGGGCAGTAAGAGATAAGGTTTAGGGTGTTTCAAGGACTGTCGGGCCTCTGTGCTCATACATACACTGCCCTCAATTGCCAAGTCAGTGTCACGGGTGCGGCAGATGTGACAGTCGCCCTGAAGTTGGTTGCAGAAGATCTCTTCGCTTGGCATTACCGACACCTTCTAAATCTGTCTCACGCTAGGACCCAGCGGCTACCTCCCTCCTGCTCTAATAGACACCCAAGTCTGGGTGTATAAATAGTTTCGCTTTGCAGCAGGGAGGGGCTAATGATACATGTTTTCTTGTGAATGCTTGGAGCTCTCAGGCTGCCAACTTCCTCTGTGGTGCTAGGAGGACGTTTGGAGTTCTCTCTCTGAAGTCGGCTAAAGCTAAGTTACTTTCCCCCATGTTTGTCTCCCTTGTTGTCTTTAGTTGTTAGTGGGGATTGACTAGTGCTCACCCCCCTTTCCCTATCCAGGGCCAAGCGCTAGGGAAATACAGGGTCTAGGTTCCTGCTCGGCAATTGGTGAGGAACCAATATAGGGACAGTAGGGGAGACAGGGTGATATCAGATCAGCCTAGGAGATCTCCACTCCCCCTTTTCCCTTGAGTCTGGGCTCCCTTCCCCCCTACCCTTTGTGTTGCATTGGTCTTTCCTACACCTTGCGTGACATTATCACCGGCCGCGCACATTTTGAAAAAAAAAAAAAAACAAAACTGACACTTTGGTTTATTTGTGTTTTTTGGGGCGTTGTTTTTTTTTTTTTGTCCTTTCTCCCTTGGTATGGGTTCAGTGGCAGAGCTCGCAGAACGGCTGCACTGTCTGTCTCTGGAGGAGAATGACCTCCGCGGTGAGGTTCAGAAACAGCATCTACGGGTCGCTAGTGTGGGGGTCTCTGCAGGTAGGCCTGTCCAGCCCTCCTGGACAGGTTTTCAGGAGGTAGGGACAAGTTTTTTGTATTCAAAGAGGCCTGCAAGTTGTACTTTAAACTTTGTCCTTATTCCTCCAGACGTGAGGAGCAACGAGTGGGAATTGTGATCTCACTGCTGCAGGGAGATCCGCAATCCTGGCCTTTTTCTTTACCACAGGACTTGGTTTGTCTCCAATCTGTGGAGGGTTTTTCGGGGCTCTGGCCCTCATCTATGATGACCCTGACCGAGTCGCCTCGGCTGAGTCTAGGCTACGTCCCCTTCGGCAGGGGAATCGGTTAGTGGAGACGTACAGTTCGGAATTCCGTAGATGGCAACTGATTCCAAATGGAATGACTCAGCCCTTAAAAGCCAATTTTATGAGGGTCTTTCTGAAAGGTTGAAAGATGCCTTGGCAGTATATGAAACCCCTCAGTCCTTGGAGGCTGCCATGTCATTGGCCATACGTCTTGATAGACGCCTTCGGGATAGACGAGTGAGACCACCTTTTCCGGGGCCTTCTTGTTGGAGTTCTATACTTCTGCCGGGGGAGCGGTCTGGCGGTGCACTAGTGCTGGGGGAGGTGGAGAAACCCATGCAGTTGTGGGGTGCCTCTGCATCATACAGTTCCCTGGAGATTCACAATAAAAAAATACATATTTTTTTTGTGGGAAAAGGGGATATTTTATTGTGGTCTGTCCTTCAATCCCTAAGCAAAAGGAGACTCTATTTACCCTTGGTAATCTGGAGTTGGATAAGCAAGGGGTGCTCTTTTCGCCAACCTGCAGTTCCTGGTTTGTCCTGACAGCAGAGGTGGTGCTAGAGAGCAGAACCAAGAAAATTTCTATGTTTGTTGACAGTGGTGCTGGAGTCAGCATGATTGATGCTGGATTTGTGAAAGCTCATGGACTTGCTTGCTGTTCTTTAGCTAAGCCTATTCCCATCTTCGCCATCGACTCTGCGCCACTTGCACAGAAAGCACTAACTCAGATTATACATAATGTAAAACTGAGGGTGGGGTCGGTTCATTTTGAAATAATCACTTGCTATGTCCTGGACAGTCTCCCCATCCCACTTGTTTTAGGTCTCCCTTAGTTGGTGAAACATAACCCATTTGTGGATTGGCAAACCAGGGAAATTGTTGAATGGGGAGATTACTGTCATGAGAACTGTTTGGATATTTCCCTTGCTACTGTCTCTACAGAAATATTACCTGCTTTTCTATCTGGTTTTGAGGATGTATTTTCTGAGAAGGGGTGTCAGGATTTGCCTCCTCATTGTGCTTATGACTGTCCTATTAACCTGACCCCCGGAGCTAAACTACTGAAGTCCAGACTGTATAATCTTTCTGGCCCTGAGAAACAAGCCATGAAGGATTTCATTGCGGAGAGTCTGGAGAAGGGACATACCAGACCCTCATCTTCACCCGTGGCGGCAGGGTTCTTCTTTGTGAAGAAAAAAAAGATGGCGGTCTACGTCCCTGTTTAGATTTCCAGGAATTAAATCAATTTACCATCCGAGATCCATACCCTCTTCCTCTGATTAGAGATTTGTTCAAAGCAGCACACTGTAACGCTAAGTATGCAAACATGAAATATATGAAATGTGAATAGGTGCTTACTAGGAGCAGCTACTGTTATTTGTATATGGAGGTAGCTGCTCCTAGTAAGCACGTGTTCACACTTATTCCTTGTTTTGGAAGTGCCGTCAGTGACCATGAGAACCCTGCCCCGATATTACAGAAAGGGGTAGTCATTTCGGCACTGTACCCTGAACTGGAGGGTGAGGTGTTGGAGGCTCAGGGGGACGCCCCTGCCTCCTGCCCTTCATGAAGGTTATTTGTGCCATCCAATCTGCGCCGCAAAGTAATTAAGAAACATCACAACTCTGTGCTTGCTGGTCATCCAGGTGGTAAGGCAACCGCGGACCTCCTCTCTCGTAATTTCTGGTGGCCCGGGTTGCATCGGGATGTGATTGAACACGTGTCAGCTTGTAGCATTTGCGCGTGTTGTAAAGTATTGCATACCCGTCTGTCTGGTACTCTTCTTCCGTTACATATTCCGAGCAGGCCATGGATTTTATTACTGACCTACCGGTTGGTTGTAGATAGGTTCAGTAAAACGGTTCACTTCATCGCTTTACCTGCACTTCCAAATGCCAAGACTCTTGCTCAGGTGTTCATAAATGAGATTGTGAAGCTTCACGGGGTTCCCTCCGATGTGGTGTCAGATCAGGGGACCCAGTTTGTTTCTAAGTTCTGGAAGGCATTCTGTTCTCGACTGGGGGTGCAGCTGTCCATTTCCTCTGCCTTCCACCCTCAGTCGAATGGTGAGACCGAGCGGGTCAATCAGTACTTGGAGACCTACCTCAGGTGTTTCATCTCCGAAAATCAGGAGGATTGGGCATCCTACTTACCGCTGGCAGAATTTGCATCAATAATCATCATCAAGAATCCACTGGCAGGTCACCGTTCTTCGGTGCATACGGTAACCACCCACAGTTTAGTACCTTTAGTGGGTGAGGAGCTTCAGTTCCTGAGGAGGAACGGTTTGCTTCATTTCTCGCCTTGGTGTGGCGGGGGGTTCTGAGTAATTTAAAGATCATGGGAGACAGGTGCAAACCTATGGCTCACAGAAAACGCTTGCCAGGTCCGGACCTGAATGTGAATGACTTTGTGTGGTTGCCTACCAGGAATATAAGGTTGAAAGTTCCTTCTTGGAAGCTGGGACCTAGGTTTATTGGTCCCTATAAAATAACCGCGGTTATTAACCCAGCAGCGTTTCGTCTTGAGCTTCCTCAGGCCCTTAATCTCCACAATGTTTTCCACAGGTCCTTACTCAAGAAATATGTGGAACCTCTTGAGCCCTCACCTCTACCGCCGCCCCCAGTAATGGTTGATGGTAATCTGGAGTTTCAGATTTAAAGGATTGTAGACTCTCGCCTCCAACGTCGTTCCCTACAATACTTGGTGCATTGGAAGGGTTATGGTCCAGAGGAGAGGATGTGGGTTTCAGCATCAGAGGTGAATGCTCCAAGATTGGTTCATTCATTCCACACCTCTTATCCTGAGAAACCTGGTCCTGAGTGTCTGGAGCCCACTCGTAGAGGGGGGTGGGTACTGTCACAGGTGTGTCAGATATGACAAACAGTCGCCCTGCAGTTGGTTGCAGATCTCTTCATTTGGCATTACAGACACCTTCCTAAATCTGTCTCACGCTAGGACCCAGTGCTTACCTCCCTCCTACTCTAATTGACACCCAGGTCTGGGTGTATAAATAGTTTCACTTTGGAGCAGGGAGGGGCCAATGATACATGTTTTCTTGTGAATGCTTGGAGCTCTCAGACTGCTAACTTCCTCTGTGGTGCTAGGAGGACATTTGGAGTTCTCTCTCTGAAGTTGGCTAAAGCTAAGATACTTTCCCCCGTGTTTGTCTCCCTTGTTGTCTTTAGTTGTTAGTGGGGATCGACTAGTGCTAACCCCCCTTCCCTATCCAGGGCCAAGCGCTAGGGCAATACAGGGTCTAGGTGCCTGCTCAGCGATTGGTGAGGACAAATATCACCCTGTCTTCCCTGACAATCCCTATATCAGAACAGCCTAGGAGTTCTCCACTCCCCCTTTTCCCTAGAGTCTGGGCGCCCTTCCTACCCTTTGCGTTGCACTTAGTCAGCCTTCAGTCTCTTAGCAATCGGCTGCTTGCTAGGGAACTGCTGTCCGCTCGCCCTGCATCGTTTAAAGGCTTGGCCCGCCGTCTGCTCACCCCGCGTCCTTCTACGTCTTGGCCAGCCATCCGCTCGCCCTGCGTCATTCTACATCCCGCCGTCTGCTCGCCAGGACTGTGGAGTTGGTAAGCTAAACCTCTGACTCCTCAATTTCCATGCCAAAGACTCCACGACTCCCTCATACATGGCTCATGTTTAAGTGATAAATTTACTGTAGCACAGATTCATCTCAGCTAAAAGTCTAGACCCTTAGACCAGGATTAGGACAGACATTTATAGGACATTTCATAACTTTCCCAAATATTTATGAAAAAATATTCCCCACAAACTGCATTGAACTACTGTACCCAATTTATTATATATTTTAGGAGTCGGAGTCGGACCATTTTATAACGACAGACTCCACCAAAATGGGCTCCGACTCCACAGCCCTGCCGCTCGCCCTGCGCCCTTCTACGTCTCGGCCCGCCGTCTGCTCGCCTCGGGTCCTTCTACATCTCAGCCTGCAGTCCAAAATTAAAAGGCATCATCTCTAGAAGGCAGCTCCTGTTTTTGTCAGTCAGACGTGGGTCCCCAACTTGAAACCCTCTAGGAGCGAGAAAGAAGAATGGCTCTGGCCTACCATACGTCTAATCAGACATCTCTTCTCCCCCTGATGAGAGCTGGTCTGAACCCCTTTAATTATAGGGTGAAGAACCCCTTTTTTAGGCAACAATGTATTAGTAAAATATAATTTGAAAGCAACTGCGAGTCTCCAGCAGCACATAGTATTTCAGGAGACTGGATGTAATTTTTAAACAAAAATATAAAACTTTATTTAAACATTACAAATCATTCGGCGTCCCTTATATGCAAGTAAGCGGTATTATAGTAAGATGGCGGATACTTAAATGGCATACCAAAAGTCCCAGCAAGCCCTGGCTAGTACATGTCTGAGCGTTTAGAAAATAACAGCACTATTCATGGTAACTATAACCCCACCCACCCCCTGACCTGAGCCCACTGGTAATTTGTAGTAAAGTGGCACTTAAAGGGGTTGGAAAACTCATTTTCAGAGTCCCCGGCATTCAGTTGATTACATGGTTCTCCTGCTGTAGAGATCCCCAGCGATCATATGAAATCTGCAGCAGTAAGTGATCGATTTTCCTGCAGCACACCCGCAGGACAAATGAGGTATTACATAGTGCTCATTAAAGGCAGGGGCAGGATGGGTCCTCCAATGCGAGGGATGCTCTTTGTAGGATCCTGAATGGAGAACCACCCTCTTTTTAAAGCAAAAAGGTCCCAATTAAAGCAGACCGTCGTCTCTGGCAGATTAAAGCAGGCCTATAATAGACATCTCGATAGGTATGTCCTTTAAAAAAATAACAAACAAACCCCAGCAGTCATCATAAAAGCTTTCACAGTTTTTCCCCTTTAATCAACTCAAAATGAAAAGTTTTGCAAACTTTCTAATAAACTGTCAACCTAAATTCGTCATCTCTTCCAAGATCTCTTCTTCCAGTCAGTGAACGGAAAGATTCATTATTCGTATACCCTCACCGACACTGATCCATTGTGACAAACTGCAGCAGTCAGAGCAGGACAAGGTTAGGGTGAGATTTTAGCCCCCGCTTGTTGCGAACGAAAACTTTCTTGATACATTCAAAGTTCTTGAAAGGAATTTTAAAGTCTCTTAGAAAGTTGTAGATGTTTCCTTTGATTCAGCGATAAAACTTTATATCAAACCAGAGCGCCCCTTTAAGATTAGATTTATGCAGAGCAGATAACGAAGAAAGAAGAGGCACGTCGGCATCAGATCAAGAACATCACGGCCCTCCGGGAATATCAGACCTATAGGACAAAAAAAGAAGATATAACGTGATAATGTATATGAGACTAGCAGAGCGTCCAAGACAATCCTCCTAGAGTACAGAGCGGCTGTCAGGAGGCAGTCACTGCTTCCAATGTGCGGCTGTCAGGAGGCAGTCACTGCTTCCAATGTGCGGCTGTCAGGAGGCAGTCACTGCTTCTCATGTGCGGCTGTCAGGAGGCAGTCACTCCTTCTCATGTGCGGCTGTCAGGAGGCAGTCACTCCTTCTCATGTGCGGCTGTCAGGAGGCAGTCACTCCTTCTCATGTGCGGCTGTCAGGAGGCAGTCACTCCTTCTAATGTGCGGCTGTCAGGAGGCAGTCACTCCTTCTAATGTGCGGCTGTCAGGAGGCAGTCACTCCTTCTAATGTGCGGCTGTCAGGAGGCAGTCACTCCTTCTAATGTGCGGCTGTCAGGAGGCAGTCACTCCTTCTAATGTGCGGCTGTCAGGAGGCAGTCACTCCTTCTAATGTGCGGCTGTCAGGAGGCAGTCACTCCTTCTAATGTGCGGCTGTCAGGAGGCAGTCACTCCTTCTAATGTGCGGCTGTCAGGAGGCAGTCACTCCTTCTAATGTGCGGCTGTCAGGAGGCAGTCACTCCTTCTAATGTGCGGCTGTCAGGAGGCAGTCACTCCTTCTAATGTGCGGCTGTCAGGAGGCAGTCACTCCTTCTAATGTGCGGCTGTCAGGAGGCAGTCACTCCTTCTAATGTGCGGCTGTCAGGAGGCAGTCACTCCTTCTAATGTGCGGCTGTCAGGAGGCAGTCACTCCTTCTAATGTGCGGCTGTCAGGAGGCAGTCACTCCTTCTAATGTGCGGCTGTCAGGAGGCAGTCACTCCTTCTAATGTGCGGCTGTCAGGAGGCAGTCACTCCTTCTAATGTGCGGCTGTCAGGAGGCAGTCACTCCTTCTAATGTGCGGCTGTCAGGAGGCAGTCACTCCTTCTAATGTGCGGCTGTCAGGAGGCAGTCACTCCTTCTAATGTGCGGCTGTCAGGAGGCAGTCACTCCTTCTAATGTGCGGCTGTCAGGAGGCAGTCACTCCTTCTAATGTGCGGCTGTCAGGAGGCAGTCACTCCTTCTAATGTGCGGCTGTCAGGAGGCAGTCACTCCTTCTAATGTGCGGCTGTCAGGAGGCAGTCACTCCTTCTAATGTGCGGCTGTCAGGAGGCAGTCACTCCTTCTAATGTGCGGCTGTCAGGAGGCAGTCACTCCTTCTAATGTGCGGCTGTCAGGAGGCAGTCACTCCTTCTAATGTGCGGCTGTCAGGAGGCAGTCACTCCTTCTAATGTGCGGCTGTCAGGAGGCAGTCACTCCTTCTAATGTGCGGCTGTCAGGAGGCAGTCACTCCTTCTAATGTGCGGCTGTCAGGAGGCAGTCACTCCTTCTAATGTGCGGCTGTCAGGAGGCAGTCACTCCTTCTAATGTGCGGCTGTCAGGAGGCAGTCACTCCTTCTAATGTGCGGCTGTCAGGAGGCAGTCACTCCTTCTAATGTGCGGCTGTCAGGAGGCAGTCACTCCTTCTAATGTGCGGCTGTCAGGAGGCAGTCACTCCTTCTAATGTGCGGCTGTCAGGAGGCAGTCACTCCTTCTAATGTGCGGCTGTCAGGAGGCAGTCACTCCTTCTAATGTGCGGCTGTCAGGAGGCAGTCACTCCTTCTAATGTGCGGCTGTCAGGAGGCAGTCACTCCTTCTAATGTGCGGCTGTCAGGAGGCAGTCACTCCTTCTAATGTGCGGCTGTCAGGAGGCAGTCACTCCTTCTAATGTGCGGCTGTCAGGAGGCAGTCACTCCTTCTAATGTGCGGCTGTCAGGAGGCAGTCACTCCTTCTAATGTGCGGCTGTCAGGAGGCAGTCACTCCTTCTAATGTGCGGCTGTCAGGAGGCAGTCACTCCTTCTAATGTGCGGCTGTCAGGAGGCAGTCACTCCTTCTAATGTGCGGCTGTCAGGAGGCAGTCACTCCTTCTAATGTGCGGCTGTCAGGAGGCAGTCACTCCTTCTAATGTGCGGCTGTCAGGAGGCAGTCACTCCTTCTAATGTGCGGCTGTCAGGAGGCAGTCACTCCTTCTAATGTGCGGCTGTCAGGAGGCAGTCACTCCTTCTAATGTGCGGCTGTCAGGAGGCAGTCACTCCTTCTAATGTGCGGCTGTCAGGAGGCAGTCACTCCTTCTAATGTGCGGCTGTCAGGAGGCAGTCACTCCTTCTAATGTGCGGCTGTCAGGAGGCAGTCACTCCTTCTAATGTGCGGCTGTCAGGAGGCAGTCACTCCTTCTAATGTGCGGCTGTCAGGAGGCAGTCACTCCTTCTAATGTGCGGCTGTCAGGAGGCAGTCACTCCTTCTAATGTGCGGCTGTCAGGAGGCAGTCACTCCTTCTAATGTGCGGCTGTCAGGAGGCAGTCACTCCTTCTAATGTGCGGCTGTCAGGAGGCAGTCACTCCTTCTAATGTGCGGCTGTCAGGAGGCAGTCACTCCTTCTAATGTGCGGCTGTCAGGAGGCAGTCACTCCTTCTAATGTGCGGCTGTCAGGAGGCAGTCACTCCTTCTAATGTGCGGCTGTCAGGAGGCAGTCACTCCTTCTAATGTGCGGCTGTCAGGAGGCAGTCACTCCTTCTAATGTGCGGCTGTCAGGAGGCAGTCACTCCTTCTAATGTGCGGCTGTCAGGAGGCAGTCACTCCTTCTAATGTGCGGCTGTCAGGAGGCAGTCACTCCTTCTAATGTGCGGCTGTCAGGAGGCAGTCACTCCTTCTAATGTGCGGCTGTCAGGAGGCAGTCACTCCTTCTAATGTGCGGCTGTCAGGAGGCAGTCACTCCTTCTAATGTGCGGCTGTCAGGAGGCAGTCACTCCTTCTAATGTGCGGCTGTCAGGAGGCAGTCACTCCTTCTAATGTGCGGCTGTCAGGAGGCAGTCACTCCTTCTAATGTGCGGCTGTCAGGAGGCAGTCACTCCTTCTAATGTGCGGCTGTCAGGAGGCAGTCACTCCTTCTAATGTGCGGCTGTCAGGAGGCAGTCACTCCTTCTAATGTGCGGCTGTCAGGAGGCAGTCACTCCTTCTAATGTGCGGCTGTCAGGAGGCAGTCACTCCTTCTAATGTGCGGCTGTCAGGAGGCAGTCACTCCTTCTAATGTGCGGCTGTCAGGAGGCAGTCACTCCTTCTAATGTGCGGCTGTCAGGAGGCAGTCACTCCTTCTAATGTGCGGCTGTCAGGAGGCAGTCACTCCTTCTAATGTGCGGCTGTCAGGAGGCAGTCACTCCTTCTAATGTGCGGCTGTCAGGAGGCAGTCACTCCTTCTAATGTGCGGCTGTCAGGAGGCAGTCACTCCTTCTAATGTGCGGCTGTCAGGAGGCAGTCACTCCTTCTAATGTGCGGCTGTCAGGAGGCAGTCACTCCTTCTAATGTGCGGCTGTCAGGAGGCAGTCACTCCTTCTAATGTGCGGCTGTCAGGAGGCAGTCACTCCTTCTAATGTGCGGCTGTCAGGAGGCAGTCACTCCTTCTAATGTGCGGCTGTCAGGAGGCAGTCACTCCTTCTAATGTGCGGCTGTCAGGAGGCAGTCACTCCTTCTAATGTGCGGCTGTCAGGAGGCAGTCACTCCTTCTAATGTGCGGCTGTCAGGAGGCAGTCACTCCTTCTAATGTGCGGCTGTCAGGAGGCAGTCACTCCTTCTAATGTGCGGCTGTCAGGAGGCAGTCACTCCTTCTAATGTGCGGCTGTCAGGAGGCAGTCACTCCTTCTAATGTGCGGCTGTCAGGAGGCAGTCACTCCTTCTAATGTGCGGCTGTCAGGAGGCAGTCACTCCTTCTAATGTGCGGCTGTCAGGAGGCAGTCACTCCTTCTAATGTGCGGCTGTCAGGAGGCAGTCACTCCTTCTAATGTGCGGCTGTCAGGAGGCAGTCACTCCTTCTAATGTGCGGCTGTCAGGAGGCAGTCACTCCTTCTAATGTGCGGCTGTCAGGAGGCAGTCACTCCTTCTAATGTGCGGCTGTCAGGAGGCAGTCACTCCTTCTAATGTGCGGCTGTCAGGAGGCAGTCACTCCTTCTAATGTGCGGCTGTCAGGAGGCAGTCACTCCTTCTAATGTGCGGCTGTCAGGAGGCAGTCACTCCTTCTAATGTGCGGCTGTCAGGAGGCAGTCACTCCTTCTAATGTGCGGCTGTCAGGAGGCAGTCACTCCTTCTAATGTGCGGCTGTCAGGAGGCAGTCACTCCTTCTAATGTGCGGCTGTCAGGAGGCAGTCACTCCTTCTAATGTGCGGCTGTCAGGAGGCAGTCACTCCTTCTAATGTGCGGCTGTCAGGAGGCAGTCACTCCTTCTAATGTGCGGCTGTCAGGAGGCAGTCACTCCTTCTAATGTGCGGCTGTCAGGAGGCAGTCACTCCTTCTAATGTGCGGCTGTCAGGAGGCAGTCACTCCTTCTAATGTGCGGCTGTCAGGAGGCAGTCACTCCTTCTAATGTGCGGCTGTCAGGAGGCAGTCACTCCTTCTAATGTGCGGCTGTCAGGAGGCAGTCACTCCTTCTAATGTGCGGCTGTCAGGAGGCAGTCACTCCTTCTAATGTGCGGCTGTCAGGAGGCAGTCACTCCTTCTAATGTGCGGCTGTCAGGAGGCAGTCACTCCTTCTAATGTGCGGCTGTCAGGAGGCAGTCACTCCTTCTAATGTGCGGCTGTCAGGAGGCAGTCACTCCTTCTAATGTGCGGCTGTCAGGAGGCAGTCACTCCTTCTAATGTGCGGCTGTCAGGAGGCAGTCACTCCTTCTAATGTGCGGCTGTCAGGAGGCAGTCACTCCTTCTAATGTGCGGCTGTCAGGAGGCAGTCACTCCTTCTAATGTGCGGCTGTCAGGAGGCAGTCACTCCTTCTAATGTGCGGCTGTCAGGAGGCAGTCACTCCTTCTAATGTGCGGCTGTCAGGAGGCAGTCACTCCTTCTAATGTGCGGCTGTCAGGAGGCAGTCACTCCTTCTAATGTGCGGCTGTCAGGAGGCAGTCACTCCTTCTAATGTGCGGCTGTCAGGAGGCAGTCACTCCTTCTAATGTGCGGCTGTCAGGAGGCAGTCACTGCTTCTAATGTGCGGCTGTCAGGAGGCAGTCACTGCTTCTAATGTGCGGCTGTCAGGAGGCAGTCACTGCTTCTAATGTGCGGCTGTCAGGAGGCAGTCACTGCTTCTAATGTGCGGCTGTCAGGAGGCAGTCACTGCTTCTAATGTGCGGCTGTCAGGAGGCAGTCACTGCTTCTAATGTGCGGCTGTCAGGAGGCAGTCACTGCTTCTAATGTGCGGCTGTCAGGAGGCAGTCACTGCTTCTAATGTGCGGCTGTCAGGAGGCAGTCACTGCTTCTAATGTGCGGCTGTCAGGAGGCAGTCACTGCTTCTAATGTGCGGCTGTCAGGAGGCAGTCACTGCTTCTAATGTGCGGCTGTCAGGAGGCAGTCACTGCTTCTAATGTGCGGCTGTCAGGAGGCAGTCACTGCTTCTAATGTGCGGCTGTCAGGAGGCAGTCACTGCTTCTAATGTGCGGCTGTCAGGAGGCAGTCACTGCTTCTAATGTGCGGCTGTCAGGAGGCAGTCACTGCTTCTAATGTGCGGCTGTCAGGAGGCAGTCACTGCTTCTAATGTGCGGCTGTCAGGAGGCAGTCACTGCTTCTAATGTGCGGCTGTCAGGAGGCAGTCATTCCTTCTCCTAATGTGCGGCTGTCAGGAGGCAGTCATTCCTTCTCATGTGCGGCTGTCAGGAGGCAGTCATTCCTTCTCATGTGCGGCTGTCAGGAGGCAGTCATTCCTTCTCATGTGCGGCTGTCAGGAGGCAGTCATTCCTTCTCATGTGCGGCTGTCAGGAGGCAGTCATTCCTTCTCATGTGCGGCTGTCAGGAGGCAGTCATTCCTTCTCATGTGCGGCTGTCAGGAGGCAGTCATTCCTTCTCATGTGCGGCTGTCAGGAGGCAGTCATTCCTTCTCATGTGCGGCTGTCAGGAGGCAGTCATTCCTTCTCATGTGCGGCTGTCAGGAGGCAGTCATTCCTTCTCATGTGCGGCTGTCAGGAGGCAGTCATTCCTTCTCATGTGCGGCTGTCAGGAGGCAGTCATTCCTTCTCATGTGCGGCTGTCAGGAGGCAGTCATTCCTTCTCATGTGCGGCTGTCAGGAGGCAGTCATTCCTTCTCATGTGCGGCTGTCAGGAGGCAGTCATTCCTTCTCATGTGCGGCTGTCAGGAGGCAGTCATTCCTTCTCATGTGCGGCTGTCAGGAGGCAGTCATTCCTTCTCATGTGCGGCTGTCAGGAGGCAGTCATTCCTTCTCATGTGCGGCTGTCAGGAGGCAGTCATTCCTTCTCATGTGCGGCTGTCAGGAGGCAGTCATTCCTTCTCATGTGCGGCTGTCAGGAGGCAGTCATTCCTTCTCATGTGCGGCTGTCAGGAGGCAGTCATTCCTTCTCATGTGCGGCTGTCAGGAGGCAGTCATTCCTTCTCATGTGCGGCTGTCAGGAGGCAGTCATTCCTTCTCATGTGCGGCTGTCAGGAGGCAGTCATTCCTTCTCATGTGCGGCTGTCAGGAGGCAGTCATTCCTTCTCATGTGCGGCTGTCAGGAGGCAGTCATTCCTTCTCATGTGCGGCTGTCAGGAGGCAGTCATTCCTTCTCATGTGCGGCTGTCAGGAGGCAGTCATTCCTTCTCATGTGCGGCTGTCAGGAGGCAGTCATTCCTTCTCATGTGCGGCTGTCAGGAGGCAGTCATTCCTTCTCATGTGCGGCTGTCAGGAGGCAGTCATTCCTTCTCATGTGCGGCTGTCAGGAGGCAGTCATTCCTTCTCATGTGCGGCTGTCAGGAGGCAGTCATTCCTTCTCATGTGCGGCTGTCAGGAGGCAGTCACTCCTTCTCATGTGCGGCTGTCAGGAGGCAGTCACTCCTTCTCATGTGCGGCTGTCAGGAGGCAGTCACTCCTTCTCATGTGCGGCTGTCAGGAGGCAGTCACTCCTTCTCATGTGCGGCTGTCAGGAGGCAGTCACTCCTTCTCATGTGCGGCTGTCAGGAGGCAGTCACTCCTTCTCATGTGCGGCTGTCAGGAGGCAGTCACTCCTTCTAATGTGCGGCTGTCAGGAGGCAGTCACTCCTTCTAATGTGCGGCTGTCAGGAGGCAGTCACTCCTTCTAATGTGCGGCCGTCAGGAGGCAGTCACTCCTTCTAATGTGCGGCCGTCAGGAGGCAGTCACTCCTTCTAATGTGCGGCCGTCAGGAGGCAGTCACTCCTTCTAATGTGCGGCCGTCAGGAGGCAGTCACTCCTTCTAATGTGCGGCCGTCAGGAGGCAGTCACTCCTTCTAATGTGCGGCCGTCAGGAGGCAGTCACTCCTTCTAATGTGCGGCCGTCAGGAGGCAGTCACTCCTTCTAATGTGCGGCCGTCAGGAGGCAGTCACTCCTTCTAATGTGCGGCCGTCAGGAGGCAGTCACTCCTTCTAATGTGCGGCCGTCAGGAGGCAGTCACTCCTTCTAATGTGCGGCCGTCAGGAGGCAGTCACTCCTTCTAATGTGCGGCTGTCAGGAGGCAGTCACTCCTTCTAATGTGCGGCTGTCAGGAGGCAGTCACTGCTTCTAATGTGCGGCTGTCAGGAGGCAGTCACTCCTTCTAATGTGCGGCTGTCAGGAGGCAGTCACTGCTTCTAATGTGCGGCTGTCAGGAGGCAGTCATTCCTTCTAATGTGCGGCTGTCAGGAGGCAGTCATTCCTATTCATGTGCGGCTGTCAGGAGGCAGTCATTCCTTCTAATGTGGGGCTGTCAGGAGGCAGTCATTCCTTCTCATGTGCGGCTGTCAGGAGGCAGTCATTCCTTCTAATGTGCGGCTGTCAGGAGGCAGTCATTCCTTCTAATGTGGGGCTGTCAGGAGGCAGTCATTCCTTCTAATGTGGGGCTGTCAGGAGGCAGTCATTCCTTCTAATGTGGGGCTGTCAGGAGGCAGTCATTCCTTCTCATGTGCGGCTGTCAGGAGGCAGTCATTCCTTCTCATGTGCGGCTGTCAGGAGGCAGTCATTCCTTCTCATGTGCGGCTGTCAGGAGGCAGTCATTCCTTCTCATGTGCGGCTGTCAGGAGGCAGTCATTCCTTCTAATGTGCGGCTGTCAGGAGGCAGTCATTCCTCCCAGGATTAGAACATAGACGGTCAGCTGATCGGCCGGCTCTGTATATAGTATATACCGGTCAGCTGGTACTCACTAAGGCTTGGCTTGGTAATATTCCTCCGGGGTGACTGTTTTGATTCCCCCAAAGTAATCGAGCACCCAAATATTTGTAATGTTGAGTTTGGCAAAAAACCAATTGTGGTCGTGCGGCCAGGTCGCCATCTCCGGGTGGCGGCTGAACAATGCAGTCTTCGCTTTGTCCGACTCGGCGGCGGCCACCTGGTTGTAAAGCATTGGTCATATATACATGCATGTATCATGTATGTGGGGCACAACGGGGGCTCAGGGGTTCTCACCTCCTGGATGCTGCCGGACATTATAACGTGAGCACACAGCGGACTCTGGGGGTCGTAGTGCTCCTGCCGGCAGTATGGGGTCTGCGCCAGAGACATGGTCAGGGAAGTGTTGGCGTTCACCTGATATGGAAGAGAAGAGGAAGCGGAGATCAGAGACGTCCTCCCAACACACGGACCGCGGGTACTGTCATCTGACGGAGGATCACTGCCTTAATGAGCTATCCACAGCAAGCAATGCTGCAGTGTAAAGCAAGAGTGTGCAAATGAGCAACCAACTGAGACAAACAGCAAGCAACAAGAAGCAGAGCTGCAGTGTAAAGCATGAGGGTGAAACTGAGCAACATCATGAAACACATAGCAAGCTATAGGAACAAGCAAAGAAGCAATAAATAATTAGGACCCTGTGTGTTTTGCCTGGCTGAGCTCAGAGCAGGGGCAGGTCGGGAGACCCTGTGTGTTCTGAGGGCGTCTGCTGCGTGAGACGCTGGAAGAAGAGTCTGAGGAGAACTGTGAGGACTGAACTGCAATGAGGCTATGTGCCCACCATGCAGAAATGAAGCAGAAAATTTCTGCACGGTTTTGGCAGTCAAAAACACGAAGATTTTACACGCATTTTTTCAGCGTTTTTACATGCGGATTTGACTTGCGTTTTTCAAGTCCATGACCTCAAATCCGCATGCAGAAACGCACAAATAATGGACATGCTGCGGATTTTTCCGCTGCGGAAAATTCCGCAACATGGGCAGAGAACATGCGGATTGTCATTGGGGATCATGGGGCACAGATTACCAAGCGTTTTTAAAGCGTTTCTGCAGCGGAAATTCCGCATCAAAAATGCTTGAAAAAGGCATAGTGGGCACGCAGCCCAAAACTCTCTCGCTACAGGCTCTCCTGTGGGGGTTGTTCATCCCTGGACCTGGTGAAGCTGTGTTCCTGCTTAAGAACGAGTGCCTAGCGGGGGAAAGTTGTGTGGCTCTTTGGAGTTTTGTGGAAGTCCATGCTGAGTGGACTAGAGACTTTGTGCTGAACGAGCCAAGTGTCGAGTGAGAGGGAAAGAGACTGAGGATATCATCTCTGTGACGGAGCGCGCGGTCGGTGGTCTGGAAAACAGTGAGTGACTGCGAGAGGAGAGAAGGGGTCCGGTACCATTCACATTAAGAGGATGCTGACAAGCCTGGTGAACAGTGCTTCCCGGACCTTAATCTGAGGCTACAGGACTAAAGTCCCCGGCGTGTGGGCTCGGTAACGGCCGACAAGACAAGGAACCTTTGCTGTTTTTGTGAACGCTGCTTTCTTTCATTTGGCGCCAAAGTTTTCCAGAACTAGCTGCAGCCACCGCGATTCACAGGCCTGTGATAGACCACATCTGAGGTTAACGGTACCATAACTTTAAGATACCCGGGTATCCCTGTACTAGGGGAATGAGAGCAATTGATATAGTTTCATGCATTGTTATTGTTAATAGTGGTAGGACTGTACTCAGTGTGCCATTTCAGGGGTCTCCATAAAACACCCTCACTAGATTGACACAGTGTTTAGGTAAAATTGTTCCAGATCTTTAGTATAATTCACATAAACTGGGAACCTTGAGATTGGCCCATTGATTTCAGCTTTTGCTCATTGTGGGTATTTAGTAGAGACAGTGTCCCAGGCAGAACCTGAGACTGATTCATCCAATACTGAATTTTAGCCTAACCCCTGTTTTAGTAAAGAAATTGTTTATTTCTGTCTCCGGTCATTACAACAGCAAGAAGTAAAAAGCGGAGTCACATGGTGCGTTACATAAGGCCTCTGTCAGAGAAGGGTCATGTGACCCGGTGATTCTATAGGCTCCGTATACGGGACCTCTGCCCTCGTTCCCACCAGACGCAGACACCAGCTGCTCCGGCTCACGTGCCAGGAACATTTCAAAACCGGCAGATTCTGCTGCGTCATCTGCTGAGTCACCGACAGCAAAACGTGAAGAAAATAGGAAAAATACAAAAAGCGAGGGCGTCAGCGATAGCGAGTGTGAGCGAGGGCGTCAGTAATAGTGAGGAGGAGGAGGAGTGAAGGCATCAGTAATAGTGAGAAGGAGTGAGGGAATCAGTAATAGTGAGGAGGAGGCGTGAGGGCGTCAGTAATAGTGAGAAGGAGGAGGAGTGAGGGCATCAGTAATAGTGAGGAGGAGGAGGAGTGAGGGAATCAGTAATAGTGAGGAGGAGGAGTGAGGGCGTCAGTAATAGTGAGGGTGAGCGAAGGCATCAGTAATAGTGAGGAGGAGGAGGAGTGAGGGCGTCAGTAATAGTGAGAAGGAGGAGGGTGAGCGAAGGCATCAGTAATAGTGAGGAGGAGGAGGAGTGAGGGCATCAGTAATAGTGAGGAGGAGGAGGAGTGAGGGCATCAGTAATAGTGAGGAGGAGGAGGAGTGAGGGCATCAGTAATAGTGAGGAGGAGGAGGAGGAGGAGTGAAGGCATCAGTAATAGTGAGTAGGAGGAGGAGGAGTGAGGGCATCAGTAATAGTGAGTAGGAGGAGGAGGAGGAGTGAGGGAATCAGTAATAGTGAGTAGGAGGAGGAGGAGGAGTGAGGGCATCAGTAATAGTGAGGAGGAGGAGGAGGAGGAGTGAAGGCATCAGCAATAGTGAGGAGGAGGAGTGAGGGCATCAGTAATAGTGAGGAGGAGGAGGAGGAGTGAAGGCATCAGTAATAGTGAGGAGGAGGAGGAGGAGGAGTGAGGGCATCAGTAATAGTGAGGAGGAGTGAAGGCATCAGTAATAGTGAGGAGGAGTGAAGGCATCAGTAATAGTGAGGAGGAGTGAAGGCATCAGTAATAGTGAGGAGGAGTGAGGGCATCAGTAATAGTGAGGAGGAGCGAGGGCATCAGTAATAGAGAGGAGGAGCGAGGGCATCAGTAATAGTGAGGAGGAGTGAAGGCATCAGTAATAGTGAGGAGGAGTGAGGGCATCAGTAATAGTGAGAAGGAGGAGGAGTGAGGGCATCAGTAATAGTGAGGAGGAGGAGTGAAGGCATCAGCAATAGTGAGGAGGAGGAGTGAGGGCATCAGTAATAGTGAGGAGGAGGAGGAGTGAAGGCATCAGCAATAGTGAGGAGGAGGAGTGAGGGCATCAGTAATAGTGAGGAGGAGGAGGAGTGAAGGCATCAGTAATAGTGAGGAGGAGGAGGAGGAGGAGGAGTGAGGGCATCAGTAATAGTGAGAAGGAGGAGGAGTGAGGGCATCAGTAATAGTGAGAAGGAGGAGGAGTGAGGGCATCAGTAATAGTGAGAAGGAGGAGGAGTGAGGGCATCAGTAATATTGAGAAGGAGGAGGAGTGAGGGCATCAGTAATAGTGAGAAGGAGGAGGAGTGAGGGCATCAGCAATAGTGAGGAGGAGGAGGAGTGAAGGCATCAGCAATAGTGAGGAGGAGGAGTGAGGGCATCAGTAATAGTGAGGAGGAGGAGGAGTGAAGGCATCAGTAATAGTGAGGAGGAGGAGGAGGAGGAGTGAGGGCATCAGTAATAGTGAGGAGGAGTGAAGGCATCAGTAATAGTGAGGAGGAGTGAAGGCATCAGTAATAGAGAGGAGGAGCGAGGGCATCAGTAATAGAGAGGAGGAGCGAGGGCATCAGTAATAGAGAGGAGGAGCGAGGGCATCAGTAATAGAGAGGAGGAGCGAGGGCATCAGTAATAGAGAGGAGGAGGAGGAGTGAAGGCATCAGTAATAGTGAGGAGGAGGAGGAGTGAGGGCATCAGTAATAGTGAGAAGGAGGAGGAGTGAGGGCATCAGTAATAGTGAGAAGGAGGAGGAGTGAGGGCATCAGTAATAGTGAGAAGGAGGAGGAGTGAGGGCATCAGTAATATTGAGAAGGAGGAGGAGTGAGGGCATCAGTAATAGTGAGAAGGAGGAGGAGTGAGGGCATCAGTAATAGTGAGGAGGAGGAGTGAAGGCATCAGCAATAGTGAGGAGGAGGAGGAGTGAAGGCATCAGCAATAGTGAGGAGGAGGAGTGAGGGCATCAGTAATAGTGAGGAGGAGGAGGAGTGAAGGCATCAGTAATAGTGAGGAGGAGGAGGAGTGAGGGCATCAGTAATAGTGAGGAGGAGTGAAGGCATCAGTAATAGTGAGGAGGAGTGAAGGCATCAGTAATAGTGAGGAGGAGTGAAGGCATCAGTAATAGTGAGGAGGAGCGAGGGCATCAGTAATAGAGAGGAGGAGCGAGGGCATCAGTAATAGAGAGGAGGAGCGAGGGCATCAGTAATAGAGAGGAGGAGCGAGGGCATCAGTAATAGAGAGGAGGAGCGAGGGCATCAGTAATAGTGAGGAGGAGCGAGGGCATCAGTAATAGTGAGGAGGAGCGAGGGCATCAGTAATAGTGAGGAGGAGCGAGGGCATCAGTAATAGTGAGGAGGAGCGAGGGCATCAGTAATAGTGAGGAGGAGTTAAGGCATCAGTAATAGTGAGGAGGAGTGAAGGCATCAGTAATAGTGAGGAGGAGTGAGGGCATCAGTAATAGTGAGGAGGAGCGAGGGCATCAGTAATAGTGAGGAGGAGCGAGGGCATCAGTAATAGTGAGGAGGAGCGAGGGCATCAGTAATAGTGAGGAGGAGCGAGGGCATCAGTAATAGAGAGGAGGAGCGAGGGCATCAGTAATAGTGAGGAGGAGCGAGGGCATCAGTAATAGTGAGGAGGAGCGAGGGCATCAGTAATAGTGAGGAGGAGTGAGGGCATCAGTAATAGTGAGGAGGAGTGAGGGCATCAGTAATAGAGAGGAGGGTTTTAGTATTATTAGTATTAAAGGGCCCCAGCCGCTCGGCGTCTGCACAAGGTGAGATAAGCGGCGCCCACTGGAGGCTGTGAGTGATAATGGGGGGGTGGGTGGTGGAGAAGAGAACACGATCCCCCCTCCCCCGATACTACAGGGAACATAGAAAAAAATGCTACAATGCAGCCAGGGGAATGTCCGGATTATCACATATTCCGGATTATCGGTCTGTACTAAAAAAATATATAGATTTTATTACTTTGTACATAAAACACTTCAATCCAGAAGAATTGGAGAAAGTCACCGGAAGAAAAAAACCCCTTTCCTAAAATAATAAAAATGAGTAGAGACCTTTGTATTCTCGCCGTCACCAGAACTAGGACGTTATTTAACCCCTTAATAACCTGGGGGGGAAACCCCCCCCAGGCCTCATAGGAAAGGTCATGAGGTCACAGAGAGACCTGGCGGAGTGACGTCATCGCCATGGTAACCGGCCGCTCACCTGCAGGTCCTGCACGGAGATCTCCATGGTGGTCAGGTAGAAGTACAGGACGCCGCCGCTCTGGCCCCGGGGACCGTCACTCACGGAGAAGACGTTGGCGAAGGGCAGACCCCGCACCGGCTCGTGGCTGGAGAGAGTGGCCAGAGCGCCCCAGTCACACTTGTGCGCCACATACCGGGCTACCCGGGCGGTCTCATTGCGAGGGGGGATCGCTGCTGCCCCCAGTGATAGGACCAGGAAGAAAACCACAGAAACCCCCCAGAACACGATCACACCAGTCCAGCTCATGCTTCCTCACTGACTGGAGGCCGCTACTGACAGCTGGAGAACCACACCGCCCAAGGGGAGGAGCCCGGGAATGTGTGACCAATAGGAGATCTTCTACAGTATACGTTAGCCAATCACAACAGCCAGTAGGCGTGGTAACAATGAGGATGTAAACAACAAAGAAGAGAATCATAGAATGGTAGAGTTGGAAGGGACCTCCTGGGTCATCTGGTCCAACCCCCTGCTCAAAGCAGGAACCTCCTTATGGGAGGAGTTAGCTATTTGGCAACCAATAGAAAGGAAAAATAATGCATCATGACCAATCTAAATAGAGAAGTAGTGTGTGGGGCGGGGCAAAATAGGCCTAAGTAACCGCACTCACAGCATAGCGCTGTACTCCGCGTAGTGGCAATTCGCGGTACTACAGCGCATAGCACTTCCCCTTCAATAAGAGACGAGCTGCAGTACCTAGAGCGGCCACCACACAAGTGTATAGCGCTGTGCTGATCAGTGCTCCATACACAGTGCAGCCACAGTCACCCTATGAACAATGCACAGGGCAGATTGCCCTATTAAAGGGATTGTCCACTTATAGGGATTTTTTTTTACTTGTTAAATGTGAAAAATATTTTTTTCAATCAGGCATATATTTTTTTTTTACCTTTTCTCTTACACAGGCTGATTGTTTTCCTGCACATTCAACTTTGATGTGGTCTGTGCTCAAATCAGCAGAGAAGAGTTCAGAGCATGCAGAGAAAAGACTGACGATCGCCCCATCCGGAGGTTTTGTTCACAAAGAGGTTTTTTTTTGTTTGTTTTTAGCAGTGGATCCGCTCCAAAATCCTCCTCAAAATAAGCTTCAAAAATCCTTGGAAAGTTGTTCCTATTCATTTTTCTCTTGGAAAATCCACTTTTCTGTCCATATAACAGGATTTTAATTTTTTATTTTTTTTTATCTGAAGAGGTTTTTGTAAAATGCCTAATGGAAAAGAAAACGCATGTGACTTCTATTTGAGCAGTTTCTCTCCAAACTAGACCAATCAAAACGCTGCAAAGAACATTTCAGAAAGAAAACAAAACTATTCCAACAGGGGCGGACATAGAAATCATAGGGCCCATAGCAGAAGTTGTATTTCGCCCCTCCCTAAGAAAAAACGTAATATTCGGCGGGGTCACAGAAGAGCATATCTCACAACTCTGCAGCCCTTACAAAGTAATTTTCCTTCTATATAGTCCTCCATAAAGAATAATGGGCCCCACATAGTCCTCCATACAGTATAATGGACCCACATAGTCCTCCATACAGTATAATGGGCCCCACATAGTCCTCCATACAGTATAATGGGCCCACATAGTGCTCCATACAGTATAATGGGCCCACATACTCCTCCATACAGTATAATGGGCCCACATAGTGCTCCATACAGTATAATGGGCCCCACATAGTCCTCCATACAGTATAATGGGCCCACATAATTCTCCATACAGTACAATGGGCCCACATAGTGCTCCATACAGTATAATGGGCCCACATACTCCTCCATACAGTATAATGGGCCCACATAGTGCTCCATACAGTATAATGGGCCCCACATAGTCCTCCATACAGTATAATGGGCCCACATAATTCTCCATACAGTACAATGGGCCCACATAGTGCTCCATACAGTATAATGGGCCCACATAGTGCTCCATATTGTATAAAGGCCACACATAGTCCTCCATACAGAATAATGGGCCCCACATAGTCCTCCATACAGAATAATGGGCCCCACATAGTCCTCCATACAGTATAATGGGCCCCACATAGTGCTCCATACAGAATAATGAACCCACATAGTGCTCCATACAGAATAATGGGCACCACATAGTCCTCCATACAGTATAATGGGCCCCACATAGTCCTCCATACAGTATAATGGCCACACATAGTCCTTCATACAGTTTAATGGCCACACAAAGTCCTCAATACAGTATAATGGGCCCCACATAGTCCTCCATACAGTATAATGGGCCCCACATATTCCACCATACAATATAATGGCCCCACATAGTCCTCCATACAGTATAATGGGCTCCACATAGTGCTCCAAACAGAATAATGGACCCACATAGTTCTCCATACAGAATAATGGGCCCCACATAGTGCTCCATAAAGAATAATGGGCCCCACATAGTGCTCTATACAGTATAATGGGCCCCAATATAGTCCTCCATACAGTATAATGGGCCCCATATAGTCCTCCATACAGTATAATGGGCCCCACATAGTCCTCCATACAGTATAATGGGCCCCACATAGTCCTCCATACAGTATAATAGGCCCCATATAGCCCTCCATACAGTATAATGGCCCCACATAGTGCTCCATACAGTATAATAGGCCTCACATAGTCATCCATACAGAATAATAGGCCACACATAGTCCTTCATACAGAATAATGGCCCCACATGATGCTCCATGCAGAATAATGGCCCCACAAAGTACTCCATACAGTATAATAGGCCCCACATAGTCCTCCATACAGAATAATGGGCCCCACATAGTCCTCCATACAGTATAATGGGCCCCACATTGTCCTCCATGCAGAATAATGGGCCCCACATAGTCCTCCATACAGTATAATGGCCACACATAGTCCTCCATACAGTATAATGGCCACACATAGACCTCCATACAGAAAAATGGGCCCCACATAGTGCTACATACAGTATAATGGCCTCATATAGTCCTCCATATAGTATAATGGCCCCACATAGTCCTCAATACAGTATAATGGGCCCCACATAGTCCTTCATACAGTATAAAGGGCCCACATAGTGCTCCATACAGTATAATGGCCCCACATAGTCCTCTAAACAGAATAATGGGCTCCACATAGTCCGCCATATAGTATAAAGAGCCCACATAGTGCTACATACAGTATAATGGCCTCACATAGTCCTCCATACAGTATAATGGCCCCACATAGTCCTCATACAGTATAACAGGCCTCACATAGTCCTCCATACAGTATAATGGGCCCACATAGTGCTCCATACAGTATAATGGCCCCACATAGTCCTCCATACAGAAAAATAATGGGCCCCACATAGTCCTCCATACAGTATAATGGGCCCACATAGTGCTCCATACAGGTTAATGGCCCTCATAATCCTCCATACAGTATAATGGGCCCCATATAGTCCTCCATACAGTATAATGGGCCCCAAATAGTCCTCCATACAGTATAATGGGCCTCATACAGTCCTCCATACAGTATAATGGCCCCACATAGTCCTCCATACAGTATAATGGGCACACATAGTCCTCCATACAGTATAATGGGCCCCATATAGTCCTCCATACAGTATAATGGCCACACATAGTCCTCCATACAGTATAATGGGCCCCACATAGTCCTCCATACAGTATAATGGCCCCACATAGTCCTCCATACAGTATAATGGCCCCACATAGTCCTCCATACATTATAATGGGCCCCACATAGTCCTCCATACAGTATAATGGCCCCACATAGTCCTCCATACTGTAAAATGGCCACACATAGTCCTCCATACAGAATAATGGCCAGATATAGTCCTCCATACAGAATAATGGCCCCACATACTCCTCCATGCAGAATAATGGCCCCCACATAGTCCTCCACACAGTATAATGGGCCCCACATAGTCCTCCATACAGTATAATGGCCCTACAAAGTCCTCCATACAGTATAATGGGCACACATAGTCCTCCATACAGAATAATGGCCCCACATAGTCCTCCATACTGAATAATGGCCCTCACATAGTCCTCCATACAGTATAATGGGCCTCACATAGTCCTCCATACAGTATAACGGCCACACATAGTCCTCCATACAGTATAATGGGCCCCACATAGTCCTCCATACAGTATAATGGGCCCCACATAGTCCTCCATACAGTATAATGACCCCACATAGTTCTCCATACAGAATAATGGCCCCCACATAGTCCTCCATACAGTATAATGGCCCCACATAGTTTTCCATACAGAATAATGGGCCCACATAGTGCTACATACAGTATAATGGCCTCACATAGTCCTCCATACAGTATAATGGCCCCACATAGTCCTCCATACAGTATAGCGGTCCCCACATAGTCCTCCATACAGTATAATGGGCCCACATAGTGCTCCATACAGCATAATGGCCCCACATAGTCCTCCATACAGAATAATGGGCCCCACATAGTCCTCCATACTGTATAATGGGCCCACATAGTGCTCCATACAGTTTAATGGCCCACATAATCCTCCATACAGTATAATGGGCCCCATATAGTCCTCCATACAGTATAATGGGCCCCACATAGTCCTCCATACAGTATAATGGGCCTCACACAGTCCTTCATACAGTATAATGGGCCCACATAGTGTTCCATACAATACAATGGCCCCATATAGTCCTCCATACAGTATAATGGGCCCACATAGTCCTCCATACAGTATAATGGGCCCCAACATAGTCCTCCATACAGTATAATGGCCACACATAGTCCTCCATACAGTATAATGGGCCCAACATAGTCCTCCATACAGTATAATGTCCCCACAGAGTGTTCCATACAGTATAATGGCCCCACATAGTCCTCCATACAGAATAATGGGCCCCACATAGTCCTCCTTACAGTATAATGGGCCCCACATAGTCCTCCATACAGTATAATGGGACCCACATAGTCCTCCATACAGTAAAATGGCTCCACATAGTCCTCCATACAGTATCATGGCCCCACATTGTCCTCCATACAGTATAATGGGCCCCACATAGTCCTCCATACAGTATAATGGCCACACATAGTCCTCCATACAGTATAATGGGCCCCACATAGTCATCCGTACAGTATAATGGCCACACATAGTC
This sequence comes from Phyllobates terribilis, assembly GCF_046119375.1. NCBI lineage: Eukaryota > Metazoa > Chordata > Amphibia > Anura > Dendrobatidae > Phyllobates > Phyllobates terribilis. Next base: position 952,255,145 of record NW_027362762.1, read on the forward strand.
CTCCATACAGTATAATGGGCCCCGCATAGTCCTCCATACAGTATAATGGCCCCACATAGTCCTCCATACAGTATAATGGCCCCACATAGTCCTCCATACAGTATATTGGGCCCCACATAGTCCTCCAGACAGTATAATGGCCACACATAGTCCTCCATACAGGATAATGGACCCCACATAGTCCTCCATACAGTATAATGGCCACACATAGTCCTCCATACAGTATAATGGGCCCCACATAGTCCTCCATACAGTATAATGGCCACACATAGTCCTTCATACCGAATAATGGGTCCCACATAGTCCTCCATACAGTATAATGGCTCCACATAGTCCTCCATACAGTATAATGGGCCCACATAGTCCTTCATACAGTATAATGGGCCCCACATAGTCCTCCATACAGTATAATGGGCCCCACATAGTCCTCCATACAGTATAATGGGCCCCACATAGTCCTCCATACAGTATAATGGACCCACATAGTCCTCCATACAGTATAATGGGCCCACATAGTCCTCCATACAGAATAATGGCCCCACATAGTTTTCCATACAGAATAATGGGCCCCACACAGTCCTCCATACAGTATAATGGGCCCAGATAGTGTTGCATACAGTATAATGGCCCTACATAGTCCCCCATACAGAATAATGGGCCCCACATAGTCCTCCATACAGTATAATGGGCCCACATAGTCTTCCATACAGTTTAATGGCCCACATAATCCTCCATACAGTATAATGGGACCCAAATAGTCCTCCATACAGTATAATGGCCCCATAGTCCTCCATACAGTATAATGGTCCCACATAGTCCTCCATACAGTATAATGGGCCCACGTAGTCCTCCATACAGTATAATGGGCCCCACATAGTCCTCCATACAGTATAATGGCCACACATAGTCCTCCATACAGTATAATGGGCCCCACATAGTCATACATACAGTATAATGGCCCCACATAGTCCTCCATACAGTATAATGGGCCCACATAGTCCTCCATACAGTATATTGGGCCCCACATAGTCCTCCAGAGAGTATAATGGCCACACATAGTCCTCCATACAGTATAATTGGCCCCGCATAGTCCTTTATACAGTATAATGGCCCCACATAGTCCTCCATACAGTATAATGGGCCCACATAGTCCTCCATACAGGATAATGGGCCCCACATAGTCCTCCATACAGTATAATGGCCACACATAGTCCTCCATACAGTATAATCGGCCCCACATAGTCCTCCATACAGTATAATGGCCACACATAGTCCTACATACCGAATAATGGGTCCCACATAGTCCTCCATACAGTATAATGGCTCCACATAGTCCTCCATACAGTATAATGTGCCCACATAGTCCTCCATACAGTATAATGGGCCCCATATAGTCCTCCATACAGTATAATGGGCCCCACATAGTCCTCCATACAGTATAATGGGCCCCACATAGTCCTCCATACAGTATAATGGACCCACATAGTCCTCCATACAGTTTAATGGCCCCACATAGTCCTCCATACACTATAAAGGGCCCACATAGTCCTCCATACAGAATAATGGCCCCACATAGTTTTCCATACAGAATAATGGGCCCTACACAGTCCTCCATACAGTATAATGGGCCCAGATAGTGTTGCATACAGTATAATGGCCCCACATAGTCCTCCATATAGAATAATGGGCCCCACATAGTCCTCCATACAGTATAATGGGCCCACATAGTCTTTCATACAGTTTAATGGCCCACATAATCCTCCATACAGTATAATGGGACCCAAATAGTCCTCCATACAGTATAATGGCCCCACATAGTCCTCCATGCAGTATAATGGTCCCACATAGTCCTCCATACAGTATAATGGGCCCACGTAGTCCTCCATACAGTATAATGGGCCCCACATAGTCCTCCATACAGTATAATGGCCACACATAGTCCTCCATACAGTATAATGGGCCCCACATAGTCATTCATACAGTATAATGGCCCAACATAGTCCTCCAGACAGTATAATGGGCCCACATAGTCCTCCATAAAGTATATTGGGCCCCACATAGTCCTTCAGACAGTATAATGGCCACACATAGTCCTCCATACAGTATAATGGGCCCCGCATCGTCCTCCATACAGTATAATGGCCCCACATAGTCCTCCATACAGTATAATGGGCCCACATAGTCCTCCATACAGGATAACGGGCCCCACATAGTCCTCCATACAGTATAATGGCCACACATAGTCCTCCATACAGTATAATGGGCCCCACATAGTCCTCCATACAGTATAATGGCCACACATAGTCCTACATACCGAATAATGGGTCCCACATAGTCCTCCATACAGTATAATGGCTCCACATAGTCCTCCATACAGTATAATGGGCCCACATAGTCCTCCATACAGTATAATGGGCCCCACATAGTCCTCCATACAGTATAATGGGCCCCACATAGTTCTCCATACATTATAATGGCCCCACATAGTCCTCCATACAGTATAATGGGCCCACATAGTCCTCCATACAGAATAATGGCCCCACATAGTTTTCCATACAGAATAATGGGCCCCACACAGTCCTCCATACAGTATAATGTGCCAAGATAGTGTTGCATACAGTATAATGGCCCCACATAGTCCTCCATACAGAAAAATGGGCCCCACATAGTCCTCCATACAGTATAATGGGCCCACATAATCTTCCATACAGTTTAATGGCCCACATAATCCTCCATACAGTATAATGGGACCCAAATAGTCCTCCATACAGTATAATGGCCCCACATAGTCCTCCATACAGTATAATGGTCCCACATAGTCCTCCATACAGTATAATGGGCCCATATAGTCCTCCTCACAGTATAATGGCCCCACATAATCCTCCATACAGAATAATGGGCCCCACACAGTCCTCCATACAGTATAATGGGCCCACATAGTGTTCAAAACAGTATAATGGCCCCACATAGTCCTCCATACAGAATAAGGGCCCCACATAGTCCTCCATACAGTATAATGGGCCCCACATAGTCCTCTATACAGTTCAATGGCCCACATAATCCTCTATACAGTATATTGGGACCCAAATAGTCCTCCATACAGTATAATGGCCCCACATAGTCCTCCGTACAGTATAATGGGCCCACATAGTCCTCCATACAGAATAATGGCCCCACATAGTTTTCCATACAGAATAATGGGCCCCACACAGTCCTCCATACAGTATAATGTGCCAAGATAGTGTTGCATACAGTATAATGGCCCCACATAGTCCTCCATACAGAAAAATGGGCCCCACATAGTCCTCCATACAGTATAATGGGCCCACATAATCTTCCATACAGTTTAATGGCCCACATAATCCTCCATACAGTATAATGGGACCCAAGTAGTCCTCCATACAGTATAATGGCCCCACATAGTCCTCCATACAGTATAATGGTCCCACATAGTCCTCCATACAGTATAATGGGCCCATATAGTCCTCCTCACAGTATAATGGCCCCACATAGTCCTCCATACAGGATAACGGGCCCCACATAGTCCTCCATACAGTATAATGGCCACACATAGTCCTCCATACAGTTTAATGGGCCCCACATAGTCCTCCATACAGTATAATGGCCACACATAGTCCTACATACCGAATAATGGGTCCCACATAGTCCTCCATACAGTATAATGGCTCCACATAGTCCTCCATACAGTATAATGGGCCCACATAGTCCTCCATACAGTATAATGGGCCCCACATAGTCCTCCATACAGTATAATGGGCCCCACATAGTTCTCCATACATTATAATGGCCCCACATAGTCCTCCATACAGTATAATGGGCCCACATAGTCCTCCATACAGAATAATGGCCCCACATAGTTTTCCATACAGAATAATGGGCCCCACACAGTCCTCCATACAGTATAATGTGCCAAGATAGTGTTGCATACAGTATAATGGCCCCACATAGTCCTCCATACAGAAAAATGGGCCCCACATAGTCCTCCATACAGTATAATGGGCCCACATAATCTTCCATACAGTTTAATGGCCCACATAATCTTCCATACAGTATAATGGGACCCAAATAGTCCTCCATACAGTATAATGGCCCCACATAGTCCTCCATACAGTATAATGGTCCCACATAGTCCTCCATACAGTATAATGGGCCCATATAGTCCTCCTCACAGTATAATGGCCCCACATAGTCCTCCATACAGAATAATGGGCCCCACACAGTCCTCCATACAGTATAATGGGCCCACATAGTGTTCAAAACAGTATAATGGCCCCACATAGTCCTCCATACAGAATAAGGGCCCCACATAGTCCTCCATACAGTATAATGGGCCCCACATAGTCCTCTATACAGTTCAATGGCCCACATAATCCTCCATACAGTATATTGGGACCCAAATAGTCCTCCATACAGTATAATGGCCCCACATAGTCCTCCGTACAGTATAATGGGCCCACATAGTCCTCCATACAGAATAATGGCCCCACATAGTTTTCCATACAGAATAATGGGCCCCACACAGTCCTCCATACAGTATAATGTGCCAAGATAGTGTTGCATACAGTATAATGGCCCCACATAGTCCTCCATACAGAAAAATGGGCCCCACATAGTCCTCCATACAGTATAATGGGCCCACATAATCTTCCATACAGTTTAATGGCCCACATAATCCTCCATACAGTATAATGGGACCCAAATAGTCCTCCATACAGTATAATGGCCCCACATAGTCCTCCATACAGTATAATGGTCCCACATAGTCCTCCATACAGTATAATGGGCCCATATAGTCCTCCTCACAGTATAATGGCCCCACATAGTCCTCCATACAGAATAATGGGCCCCACACAGTCCTCCATACAGTATAATGGGCCCACATAATGTTCAAAACAGTATAATGGCCCCACATAGTCCTCCATACAGAATAATGGGCCCCACATAGTCCTCCATACAGTATAATGGGCCCCACATAGTCCTCTATACAGTTCAATGGCCCACATAATCCTCCATACAGTATATTGGGACCCAAATAGTCCTCCATACAGTAAAATGGCCCCACATAGTCGTCCGTACAGTATAATGGTCCCACATAGTCCTCCATACAGTATAATGGGCCCACATAGTCCTCCTCACAGTATAATGGCCCCACATAGTCCTCCATACAGAATAATGGGCCCCACACATTCCTCCATACAGTATAATGGGCCCACATAGTGTTCAAAACAGTATAATGGCCCCACATAGTCCTCCATACAGAATAATGGGCCCCACATAGTCCTCCATACAGTATAATGGGCCCCATATAGTCCTCCATACAGTTTAATGGCCCACATAATCCTTCATACAGTATAATGGGACCCCACATAGTCCTCCATACAGTATAATGGCCCCACATAGTCCTCCATACAGTATAATGGCCCCACATAGTCCTCCATACAGTATAATGGGCCCCACATAGTCCTCCATACAGTATAATGGACCCACATAGTCCTCCATACAGTATAATGGCCCCACATAGTCCTCCATACAGTATAATGGGCCCACATAGTCCTCCATACAGAATAATGGCCCCACATAGTTTTCCATACAGAATAATGGGCCCCACACAGTCCTCCATACAGTATAATGGGCCCAAATAGTGTTGCATACAGTATAATGGCCCCACATAGTCCTCCATACAGAATAATGGGCCCCACATAGTCCTCCATACAGTATAATGGGCCCACATAGTCTTCCATACAGTTTAATGGCCCACATAATCCTCCATACAGTATAATGGGACCCAAATAGTCCTCCATACAGTATAATGGCCCCACATAGTCCTCCATACAGTATAATGGGCCCACATAGTCCTCCTCACAGTATAATGGCCCCACATAGTCCTCCATACAGAATAATGGGCCCCACACAGTTCTCCATACAGTATAATGGGCCCACATAGTGTTCAAAACAGTATAATGGCCCCACATAGTCCTCCATACAGAATAATGGGCCCCACATAGTCCTCCATACAGTATAATGGGCCCCACATAGTCCTCTATACAGTTCAATGGCCCAGATAATCCTCCATACAGTATATTGGGACCCAAATAGTCCTCCATACAGTATAATGGCCCCACATAGTCCTCCATACAGTATAATGGTCCCACATAGTCCTCCATACAGTATAATGGGCCCATATAGTCCTCCTCACAGTATAATGGCCCCACATAGTCCTCCATACAGGATAACGGGCCCCACATAGTCCTCCATACAGTATAATGGCCACACATAGTCCTCCATACAGTTTAATGGGCCCCACATAGTCCTCCATACAGTATAATGGCCACACATAGTCCTACATACCGAATAATGGGTCCCACATAGTCCTCCATACAGTATAATGGCTCCACATAGTCCTCCATACAGTATAATGGGCCCACATAGTCCTCCATACAGTATAATGGGCCCCACATAGTCCTCCATACAGTATAATGGGCCCCACATAGTTCTCCATACATTATAATGGCCCCACATAGTCCTCCATACAGTATAATGGGCCCACATAGTCCTCCATACAGAATAATGGCCCCACATAGTTTTCCATACAGAATAATGGGCCCCACACAGTCCTCCATACAGTATAATGTGCCAAGATAGTGTTGCATACAGTATAATGGCCCCACATAGTCCTCCATACAGAAAAATGGGCCCCACATAGTCCTCCATACAGTATAATGGGCCCACATAATCTTCCATACAGTTTAATGGCCCACATAATCCTCCATACAGTATAATGGGACCCAAATAGTCCTCCATACAGTATAATGGCCCCACATAGTCCTCCATACAGTATAATGGTCCCACATAGTCCTCCATACAGTATAATGGGCCCATATAGTCCTCCTCACAGTATAATGGCCCCACATAGTCCTCCATACAGAATAATGGGCCCCACACAGTCCTCCATACAGTATAATGGGCCCACATAGTGTTCAAAACAGTATAATGGCCCCACATAGTCCTCCATACAGAATAAGGGCCCCACATAGTCCTCCATACAGTATAATGGGCCCCACATAGTCCTCTATACAGTTCAATGGCCCACATAATCCTCCATACAGTATATTGGGACCCAAATAGTCCTCCATACAGTATAATGGCCCCACATAGTCCTCCGTACAGTATAATGGGCCCACATAGTCCTCCATACAGAATAATGGCCCCACATAGTTTTCCATACAGAATAATGGGCCCCACACAGTCCTCCATACAGTATAATGTGCCAAGATAGTGTTGCATACAGTATAATGGCCCCACATAGTCCTCCATACAGAAAAATGGGCCCCACATAGTCCTCCATACAGTATAATGGGCCCACATAATCTTCCATACAGTTTAATGGCCCACATAATCCTCCATACAGTATAATGGGACCCAAATAGTCCTCCATACAGTATAATGGCCCCACATAGTCCTCCATACAGTATAATGGTCCCACATAGTCCTCCATACAGTATAATGGGCCCATATTGTCCTCCTCACAGTATAATGGCCCCACATAGTCCTCCATACAGAATAATGGGCCCCACACAGTCCTCCATACAGTATAATGGGCCCACATAATGTTCAAAACAGTATAATGGCCCCACATAGTCCTCCATACAGAATAATGGGCCCCACATAGTCCTCCATACAGTATAATGGGCCCCACATAGTCCTCTATACAGTTCAATGGCCCACATAATCCTCCATACAGTATATTGGGACCCAAATAGTCCTCCATACAGTAAAATGGCCCCACATAGTCCTCCGTACAGTATAATGGTCCCACATAGTCCTCCATACAGTATAATCGGCCCACATAGTCCTCCTCACAGTATAATGGCCCCACATAGTCCTCCATACAGAATAATGGGCCCCACACATTCCTCCATACAGTATAATGGGCCCACATAGTGTTCAAAACAGTATAATGGCCCCACATAGTCCTCCATACAGAATAATGGGCCCCACATAGTCCTCCATACAGTATAATGGGCCCCATATAGTCCTCCATACAGTTTAATGGCCCACATAATCCTTCATACAGTATAATGGGACCCCACATAGTCCTCCATACAGTATAATGGCCCCACATAGTCCTCCATACAGTATAATGGCCCCACATAGTCCTCCATACAGTATAATGGGCCCCACATAGTCCTCCATACAGTATAATGGACCCACATAGTCCTCCATACAGTATAATGGCCCCACATAGTCCTCCATACAGTATAATGGGCCCACATAGTCCTCCATACAGAATAATGGCCCCACATAGTTTTCCATACAGAATAATGGGCCCCACACAGTCCTCCATACAGTATAATGGGCCCAGATAGTGTTGCATACAGTATAATGGCCCCACATAGTCCTCCATACAGAATAATGGGCCCCACATAGTCCTCCATACAGTATAATGGGCCCACATAGTCTTCCATACAGTTTAATGGCCCACATAATCCTCCATACAGTATAATGGGACCCAAATAGTCCTCCATACAGTATAATGGCCCCACATAGTCCTCCATACAGTATAATGGGCCCACATAGTCCTCCTCACAGTATAATGGCCCCACATAGTCCTCCATACAGAATAATGGGCCCCACACAGTTCTCCATACAGTATAATGGGCCCACATAGTGTTCAAAACAGTATAATGGCCCCACATAGTCCTCCATACAGAATAATGGGCCCCACATAGTCCTCCATACAGTATAATGGGCCCCACATAGTCCTCTATACAGTTCAATGGCCCAGATAATCCTCCATACAGTATATTGGGACCCAAATAGTCCTCCATACAGTATAATGGCCCCACATAGTCCTCCATACAGTATAATGGTCCCACATAGTCCTCCATACAGTATAATGGGCCCACATAGTCCTCCTCACAGTATAATGGCCCCACATAGTCCTCCATACAGAATAATGGGCCCCACACATTCCTCCATACAGTATAATGGGCCCACATAGTGTTCAAAACAGTATAATGGCCCCACATAGTCCTCCATACAGAATAATGGGCCCCACATAGTCCTCCATACAGTACAATGGGCCCCATATAGTCCTCCATACAGTATAATGGCCCCACAGAGTCCTCCATACAGTATAATGGGACCCCACATAGTCCTCCATACAGTATAATGGCCCCACATAGTCCTCCATACAGTATAATGGCCCCACATAGTCCTCCATACAGTATAATGGGCCCCACATAGTCCTCCATACAGTATAATGGCCCCACAGAGTCCTCCATACAGTATAATGGGCACACATAGTCCTCCATACAGAATAATGGCCCCACATAGTCCTCCATACTAAATAATGGCCCCCACATAGTCCTCCATATAGTATAATGGGCCCCACATAGTCCTCCATATAGTATAACGGCCACACATAGTCCTCCATACAGTATAATGGGCCCCACATAGTCCTCCATATAGTATAATTGGCCCCACATAGTCCTCCATACAGTATAATGACCCCACATAGTTCTCCATACAGAATAATGGCCCCCACATAGTCCTACATACAATATAATGGCCCCACATAGTTTTCCATACAGAATAACGGGCCCACATAGTGCTACATAGAGTATAATGACCTCACATAGTCCTCCATACAGTATAATGGCCCCACATAGTCCTCCATACAGTATAACGGTCCCCACATAGTCCTCCATACAGTATAATGGGCCCACATAGTGCTCCATACAGTATAATGGCCCCACATAGTCCTCCATACAGAATAATGGGCCCCACATAGTCCTCCATACAGTATAATTGGCCTCACAGAATCCTTCATACAGAATAATGGCCCCACATGATGCTCCATACAGAATAATGGGCCCCATATAATGCTTCATATATAAAAAATAAACAAATACTCACCTCTCCCCTTTCCCCCTCTGCTCCGGTCTCCTCAGTGTCTTCTGACCCTCTTCACTGCTCGGCGCAGTGGTCGCGCTGTAGTGACATCATCGCGCCCTCTGTGCTGAGATATCACAGAGCTCAGAGGGGGAATGATGGGAGAGGGGGTGTCAGCTGACTGCTCTCTCTCTTATCATTCTTTTCAACTTCATCAGCATCCAGGATGCCAAAACAATTGAAAATACGATGGGTGGGGGAGCCCCCAACTCATGGGCCCCATAGCGGGTGTGAGGTCTGCCGCCACGGGCGGTACGCCAAGCTCTTCAAGTAAAGAAAGACTTCATAAAATCCTACAAAAGAAAGATGAAACATTTCCTGAAACAGTTTCCTCTTGAAAAAATTGTTTTTTAAAAGTCTTAAAAAAACTCAATGTGAACTTACCCTAAAGCTATGTTTTTGCAGCGTTTTTTTTTTCTTGCAGCGTTTTTGTCATGTTTTTTTTGGGCGCAGATTACTTGTGTGCTCTGTCTACACTACATGTTTTAAAAACATTTATTTTATTCAGCTTTAAAAACAGTGTTTTTTTCATCCATATAAAGCAACAAAAAAATGAAAAAATATTGCAAAAATGATGAATAAATTGGTGCGCAGCGGCTCTCACATTCAGTCAGGAAAGTAAAACTAAGTGTGTGCAGGAGATTTCTGAAAATCTCAGAGCTTTTGCTGGTTCTGTAAAGCAATTTTTAATTTGCCTAAAAAACTTAGTTGGTGCAAAAAACGCAATGTGTGAATATAGTCTAAAAAGCACCTTTTAATTTGCATTGAAAAAAAAAAAATGCTGCATGTGAGCACAGCCTTAGGGTATGTTCACATGTTAAGTATTTACTGCCGACAGGGGGGGGGGGGGGACATGGCAAAAATGCGACGTGTGAACAAACCCTTATACTCTCTTCCGCCACTGCTGATCCAGAGACAGAGAAAAGTGAAAAATTAGGAGAAGAAAAGTCATAAAGTGACCAAAAAAAGAGGAAAAAAGTCTCTAGACTTGAGTTTTCCAAGAAAAGACTAAGGCCACATTCAGATGTCTGTTTTTTTCAGCCTCTAAAGCAGCAGATGGAGGAACCTGGGGAAATCAGCGCTAGTCTCCAAGCTGTCAGGCACCATTTCATGAGAAACTTATTCCTCCGAGGTCCTATAGGTGAGTATATGTGAGGGTGAAACAGATGAACGACACAGTGCAGAGATGGCGCCCGGTCCGCCAGCATTGGTGAACAAATATGTTCAAATATCGTTTTCTCGTTGAGATCTCCATAGATCTGGGTGAGAGAATTGTTAACTGACAACACTGTGCCCCTCACAGGAAGCGCATGACATCACTGCTATGCGTTGCCCGCCCTCACATGGTGTATGATGAGGACGCTGCTCGTCAATTTTTTTATGTGTTTGAGAACATGATGGGGGACATTATTACAGGAAGGGGCCCAGGAGGGAGAACATTGTTAAAGGAAGGGGCCAGGATGGGGGACATTATTATAGGAATTGCCCAGGGTGGGGGACATTATTACAGGAAGGGGCCCAGGATGGAGGACATTATTACAGGAAGGGGCCCAGGGTGGAGGACATTATTACAGGAATTGCCCAGGGTGGGGGACATTATTAAATAAAGGAGCCAGGATGGAAGACATTATTACAGGACGGGGGACATTATTACAGGAGGGAGCTAGGATAGGGGACATTATTGTAGAAAGGGCCCACGATGGGGGATCTCATTACAGGAAAGGCACAGGATAAAGGACATTATTACTGGATGGGCCCATGAATGGGGGACATTATTACAGGAAGGGGCCCAGGATGGAGGACATTATTAAAGGAAGGGGCCCAGAATAGGGAAATATTACAGGAAGGTGTGCAGGATGGGGGACAATATTACTGGGAGAGGCCCATTATGGGGAACATTATTACATGAAGGACTCAGGATGGGGGACATTACTACTAGAAGGGGCCAGGATGGGGGACATTTTTAGATTTAGATAAGGTCACATTCAAACCTATCCACAATCAGTTTTGAATGAAGACCTTGAAGAGTATTAAGAAAAGTAGGGCCAAAGCCCATATGCTCATAGCCAAATTATAATAAGGGCAATCTGGGCTACCGCCCGGGTCCCCGCTCCAGATTGCCCTCATTGTAACATATTGTGCGCCACCATCGCTGGTGCTTATCCCCAGGCTGTGAGCTTTCCCGAAGTTTTGACACTGGCAATAGAGAATGGCCATGGGAGCTCCCGTCATCTTCTCTGTGACATCTCTCATCCGGCCACAAGAAGTGGAGCTGCAGGAGATCGTATGGAGAAGTGTTAAAAACTTGTTTTTTCAATAAAGTGAATGAAATAGGGATGGGAGAGAGGATTATAATGAATGGGGGACAGTGAAAATTTTGATATCATTTTTGATATAAAAAAAGGCGGTCTGAATGTCACAGTCTGAATGATCTTTATTAGATTTGGGAATTACATTTACAACCCCTGGCAAAAATTATGGAGTCACCGGGCTCGGAGGATGTTCATTCAGTTGTTTAATGTTGTTGAAAAAAAGCAGATCACAGACATGGCACAAAACTAAAGTCATTTCAAATGGCAACTTTAGGGCTTTAAGAAACACTAAAAGAAATCAAGAAAAAAAATGTGGTACTCAGTAAGGGTAATTTTTTTCAGACCAAGCAGAGGGAAAAAATTATGGAATCACTCAATTCTGAGGAAAAAATTATGGAATCACCCTGTAAATTATCATTTCCAAAACTAACACCTGCATCAAATTAGATCTGCTCGTTAGTCTGCATCTAAAAAGGAGTGATCACACCTTGGAGAGCTGTTGCACCAAGTGGACTGACATGAATCATGGCTCCAACACGAGAGATGTCAATTGAAACAAAGGAGAGGATTATCAACCTCTTAAAAGAAGGTAAATCATCACGCAATGTTGCAAAAGATGTTGGTTGTTCACAGTCAGCTGTGTCTAAAATCTGGACCAAATACAAACAACATGGGAAGGTTGTTAAAGGCAAACATACTGGTAGACCAAGGAAGACATCAAAGCGTCAAGACCGGAAACTTAAAGCAATATGTTTCCAAAACAGGAAATGCACAACAAAACAAATGAGGAACGAATGGGAGGAAACTGGAGTCAATGTCTCTGACCGAACTGTAAGAAACCGCCTAAAGAAAATGGGATATACATACAGAAAAGCTAAACGAAAGCCATCAGTAATACCTAAACAGAAAAAAACAAGGTTACAATGGGCTAAGGCAAAGCTGATCTGGCAACAGCAATCAGAGAAAGTTGGAGCCAGATTGATGAAGAGTACTGTTTCTCACTCATTAAGTCCATGCCTCAGAGACTGCAAGCTGTTATTAAAGCCAGAGGTGGTGCAACAAAATACTAGTGATGTATTGGAGTGTTTTTTTGTGTGTTTGTTTTTCATGATTCCATAATTTTTTCCTCAGAATTGAGTGATTCCATAATTTTTTCCCTCTGCTTGGTCTGAAAAAAATTACCCTTACTGAGTACCACGTTTTTCATCTTGATTTCTTTTAGTGTTTCTTACATAAAGTTGCCATTTGAAATGACTTTAGTTTTGTGCCATGTCTGTGATCTGCTTTTTTTCAACAATATTAAACAACAGAATAAACATCCTCCGAGCCCGGTGATTCCATAATTTTTGCCATGGGTTGTATATGGGATAGCTGGAATAGTAGCCCAGCCTAGCACCAGACTTGAGATGAATAAAACGGAGCATCCAAGGCGCTAAAATAGTGGCAAATTCTTTATAGTACTAGATGGTGGCCCGATTCTAACGCATCGGGTATTCTAGAATATGTATGCGGCCGACCGGGCGCAATCAGCAGAACGTTGTTTAAATTTGCCGCCCATCTCGCTCATTGGTCACGGCCGGCCACCGCAACCAATCAGCAGAGCGGCGTTTAAATTTGCCGCCCATCTCGCTGATTGGTCGCGGCCGGCCACCGCAACCAATCAGCAGAGCGGCGTTTAAATTTTACGCCCATCTCGCTCATTGGTCGCGGTGGCCGGCCGCGACCAATCAGCATAGCGGCGTTTAAATTTGCCGCCCACCTCACTGATTGGTCGCAGCCGGCCACCGCGACCAATCAGCAGAGCGGCGTTTAAATTTGCCGCCCACCTCGCTGATTGGTCGCGGCCGGCCACCGCGACCAATCAGCAGAGCGGCGTTTAAATTTGCCGCCCACCTCGCTGATTGGTCGCGGCCGGCCACTGCGACCAATCAGCAGAGCGGCGTTTAAATTTGCCGCCCACCTCGCTGATTGGTCGCGGTCGGCCACCGCGACCAATCAGCAGAGCGGTGTTTAAATTTGCCGCCCACCTCGCTGATTGGTCGCGGTCGGCCACCGCGACCAATCAGCAGAGCGGCGTTTAAATTTGCCACCCATCTCGCTGATTGGTCGCGGCCGGCCACCGCGACCAATCAGCGTCGTATTAGTGTGGGCCCGGGAGCGGCGCTGCTTGTGCGGCTCCGTATTAGCGAGGACCGGGGAGCGGCGCTGCCTGTGCGGCTCCTTCTGCTGCCAGAAGCCGGGAGATGAGCGGCTGCTCGCAGCAGAAGCATGACGACCGGCGGCGCCGCTCCCCGGTCCTCCGTTCACACTTGCTGTCGGGAGATCAGCGGGCCAAGCCGCTGATCTTCCGACCATAGTCGCATAGAGGTCAGCGGCGCCGGTCGGGGTAGTTGTGCTGCTAGCGCCGCTTATCTCCCCGCTGCATCGCCGCTGACCTCCGTCCGCCAGATGAGCCGCTAACGGCCGCCATCTTTTTTCAGAAATCCCGCGGCGCTGATTGGCCGCTGCCGGACCAATGAGCGACGCGGGATTTCCAGGACAGACAGACAGACAGACGGGATAAGACGATTATATATATAGATTGATCTGATAAGTCATCGGGGCCCGCAGCACTTGTAGTTGTGGCCGATTTGGTAAAACTTTTATGCATTCTATGAAATGACCATAAGGTGGCGACAGCGTCCTGTGTAAGGCTTTCTGTACATGGCATTGAAAAATGCTTTTCAACAGTTTTCAGACCCACAGGGTTCTCACACGGACTCTGAGTTACTTATTTTACATTTTTTTGGGATCGGATTGCGCATAGAAATCCACATAAAAAAAAAACACTTCAAATTAATTTGCAACAATCTTCCCACTCGTTTGAATCTTAAAGAAATCTCCTACAGTGCACACACGTTTAATTTTTTTCTCTGCATTTTTAAACGTATGGTGGAAAAAATGTCATGTCAATTCTTTGGAGCGTTAAATCACAACAAAAAAAATATTTTGTGGCGCTATTTATCACACTTTAGGATACATTTTTTAGCAATGGTTTTTGGAGCTGAAATGCGTCAAAGCCACCGTATTGGTTTCTCTACTTCAAAATGAAGAACAAACAAAACCTCAACTCTTTCTGAACATGTAGAATTGAAAACTTATTAAAAACCATTCGGAGAAACTGCGTAAAGCCTCGTTCACACGTCCATTCTTCATGTCTGTGTTTTGTTAGCTGTTTTTCACAGATACAACACGTTGCCATTATAGTCTATGGGGCTGTTCACAGGTCCGTGCTTTTCTGTAGGTCGTGGGTCCATGCAAAGAAAAAAAAGTCAGAGATTTTCTGTTTTTTTTTTATCGGCTTCACGAATGAAAATCACCCACACAAGTCTATAGACAGTGGTGCAACTAGAGTTACATGGGTCCCTTTGCAAAATTTCAAAATTTGGACCTGCGCCCCCCACCTCCATGTTGGTCAGATGTATTGGCCTTTGTAACATTCTAGATCTTATAAAGACACGCACGTTCACGTTCACCGTTCATGTAATAATGTCCCCATCTTTGCCCCTTCCTGTAATAATTGCCACCGTCCTGGCCACTTTCTGTGATAATGTCCCCTGTCCTGGGCCCCTTTCTGTAATAATATTCCCCATCCTGTACCCCTTTCTGTAATAACATCCCCTGTCCTTTAATAATGTCCCCCATCCTGGCCCCTCACTGTAATAAGTCCCTCATCCCGACCCCTTCTTGTAATAATGTCCCTCATCCTGTAATAATGTCTCCTGTCCTGTACTAGTGTCCCCCATCCTGGCCCCTTCTTGTAATAATGTTCACCATCCTGGCCGCTTTCTGTAATAATGTCCTCCATCCTGTAATAATGTCCCCCATCCAGGCCCCTTCCTGTAATAATGTCCTCCATCCTTTAATAATGTCTCCCATCCTGGCCCCTTTCTGTAATAATGTACCCCTTTCTGTAATAATGTCCCCCATCCTGGCCCCTTATTGTAATAATGTCTTCCATCGTATAATAATGTCCCCATCCTGGCCCCTTCCAAGAATACTGTCCCCCATCCTGTAATAATGTCCCCCCTCCTGGCCACTTTCTGTAATAGTGTCTCTCATCCTAGGCCCCTTCTTGTAATAATGTCCCCTATCCTGAAATAATGTCCCCCATCCTGGCCCCTTCCTGTAATAATATCCCCCATCCTATAATAATGTCCCCCATTCTGGCCCCTTCCTGTAATAATGTCCCCATCCAGTAATAATGTCCCCCGTCCTGTAATAATATCCCCCATCCTGGCCCCTTCCTGTAATAATTTCCCCCATCCTGGACCCCTTTCTGTAAAAATGTCCCCGTCCTGTAATAATTTCCTCCATCTTGGCCTCTTCCGGTAATAATGTTCTCCATCCTGTAATAATGTCCCCAATCCTGTAATAATGTCTCCCTTCCTGTAATAATGTCCCCCATCCTGTAATAATGTCCCCTATCCTGGGCCCCTTCCTGGAATAATGTAACCCATCCTGGACCCCCATCCTATAATAATGTCCTAAATCCTGTAATAATGTCGCCTTCCTGTAATAATGTCCCCCATCCTGTAATGTCCCCTATCCTGGGCCCCTTCCTGGAATAATGTAACCCATCCTGGATCCCTTCCTGTAATAATGTCCCAAATCCTGTAATAATGTCCCCCATTCTGGCCCCTTATTGTAATAATGTCCTCCATCGTATAATAATGTCCCCATCCTGGCCCCTTCCTGGAATAATGTCCCCCATCCTGTAATAATGTCCCCCATATTGTAATAATGTCCCCCCTCCTGGACACTTTCTGTAATAGTGTCTCTCATCCTAGGCCCCTTCCTGTAATAATGTCCCTTGTCCTGAAATAATGTCCCCCATCCTGGCCCCTTCCTGTAATAATATCCCCCATCCTATAATAATGTCCCCCATTCTGGCCCCTTCCAGTAATAATGTCCCCATCCAGTAATAATGTCCCCCGTCCTGGCTTCCATCCTATAATAATGTCTCTCATCCTGTGCCCTTTTCTTTTATAATATCCCCTGTCTGGGGCCTTTTCTTGTTATAATGTCCCCCATCCTGGGTTTATCCTGTAACAATGTCCCTCATCCTGGTATAATGTCCCCATCATGGTCTCCTTACTAGTACAATCGGGCGCACATCCAGCTGAAATAGGCGCTAGCATCGGCGGGCCCTTCTCCCTCATAGACCTGATCGCAGTCACACCATCTACGACCGCGATCGTTATGCTTCAGTCTATGGGTCTGTTAAAATCACTGATGAAACTGATTGAAAAAACTGATAAATGACCAAACACTGAAGACAATCAGATCGAAAATGTGGATGACACACGGCCCTTTTTTTTTGGGACGTGAAAAATGACTTAAATATGCGAGAGGGTACGGAGGTGTCTAAAAGACGTCGTGTGCACCTGACTTTAAGGATATATTGACACAAAGGTTTTTTACTAGAATTTTGAAGTGGTCTCTGCTCCATAAATTGAAAAAAAAAGTTTGAATAAGTTTCTTATTCATTTAATGACCGTTGGCGTTTTCCTGAAACTGCTCCGCCTAAGAAAACTCGGGTGTCTAAAAGATGCAGTGTGCACATACCCCAGAGCTATGCGCACACAGAGCAGGCTTTACGGAGAGGAAACTCAGCAGAAACTCTCCAAATCTCTAAACTTCTTAAAAAGTTGAAGTTTCTGCTCAGATGCCAAGTTTTCCGTCCATTTTTAGGTGTTTTTTCTGTGCTTATTCAGGTGGATTCCATTTCGAATGGCCAGTTTCTGCTCTGAAAACTCACAAAAAGCTCAGCAAAAAGACTCGGTGTGCACATAGCCTTATGGTGTGTTCTTAGTGATTTTTTTTTTGCTGAGCATTGGAGCAGAAACTCTCCAAAGGCCACGAGTAGATTAAAGACAGCAAGTTTTGATTGGAGAGTTCGAGAATTTTTTGCTCGGCAAACTCAGTATGAACACACCCATATAGTGAACATAGCAATGGTTTTTTTCAATGTAGAAAAAGAGGCAACCTGACAATTCTTGAGATGATTCTGCTTGAAAAAAAAACAATGCAAATTTGACTACTGAATTAATAGGAGGAAAAACTCCCCATGCTCAAAAATAAAAAAAAGTGTTCATTAACTACCGTACTTTTGTGATGTGGAAATTTTCAGCTGCAAAAATCCACATATAAAAAAAACTCCATGTGAACATATCATTCAGTGTATATAGATGGTGAAGCAATTTCTGCTCCATAATCCACGTGAAAAACCTCTTTGAACAAGCCTGTTCGTTGGAAAACAGGCTGCACACAGCGCAGTTTCTTTTTAGTTTTTTTCCCATGTGGAAAAAAAATTGCGCTAATTTTTCAAGTGTACATTCCTGAAAAAAAAAAGGTTCCAAATGTAAGTTGTAAATCAAAGTGAAGCAGAAAAAAACTCACACAAAAAATGCAGAACCACCCCTCCCCCCACATAAAAAAAAAATGGAGGAAAAAATGCAATGTGATTTTTTTGGCTCTGAAAAGAAGCAAAAAAAGTTAAATACAAAATAAATATAATTTTTTACATTTCTTGCAAACTCCCTCCCTCCCCCACCACATCCCCACATCTGCCATTTTGAAGAATTTGATGCTACAAATGTCAACTAATATTGCAAAACAAAAAAAAAAGGAAAATAATTAACAAACAGAACAAAAACCCACAAATGATGAATCAGACCATTAGTTTTGCATTTTAACTTTTTTTGCACCTTATAAGAGAAAAAAGTCGCACGTTCCGTAACAATGCTGCACGCAACTCTAACGTTTGATTAAAAAAAAAAAATCTGGGGTGCAAAAGAAATGGAGGACATTTTTACCAAAATTTTGCTGCAAACATATGGTGAGAAGAGGAACAAAAATCAGACGAACATAGAAATAGACTTGAAACTAGGCGCAACTTAAAAGAATTAGACGCAAAACTAAAAAAAGACCTAAAAATGGAAAAACGAAACAAAAAAGAGGCACAAATGTGAGAATTAATTTGGCGCAAAATTTTAATAGAATTTTTTTTATTATGAATTTCTTTTGATGCAAAGACTGAGAACAATGTACGACAGGAAGATTTACCTCTGCAGTACCTAGAATGGCCATAGAGGGGCAGCATGCTTCTGACCACAGTCTACATATGTAACCCATGCTTGTGTGATACTCCGCAGTGTATCTAAGCCTAAACCATCCAGTGTATATAAGACTATTACGTGGGATACTGTCTGAAGTCTCTAAGCCCATTATTTGTGATACTGTACAATGTATCAAAGTCTATTGTGTGATACTGTGCGGTGTATCTAAGCCTGTCATGTATGATACTGTCTGAAGTATCAACACGTATCATGTGTGATACTGTATGGTGTATGTAAGCCCATAATTTGCGATACCGTTCAGTGTATCTAAGCTTGTGTTTGATACTGTGTGGTGTATCTAAAGGACCCCATACACATTAGAGGAGTCAGGAGGAGGACAGAGAAGCTTGAAGGAGAAAGAGGAATCTGGAGAGGACAGAGGAGTCTGGAGGAGGAGGACAGAGGAGTCTGAAGCAGGAGGACAGAGGACTCTCAAGGACAGAGGAGTGTGGAGGAGAAGAACAGAGGAGTCTGGAGAAGGACAGAGGAATCTGGAGGGGACAGAGGAATCTGGAGGGGACAGAGGAGTCTAGAGAAGGAGAGGGGTGTTTGGAGGAGGAAGACAGAGGAGTGTAGAGGAGGACAGAAGAGTCTGTAGGAGACAGAGGAGTTTGGAGAGGACATAGGAGTCTGGAGGAGAAGGAGAGAGGAGTGTGGAGGAGGACAAAGAAGTCTAGAGGAGGACAACGGAGGAGTCTAGAGGAAGACAGAGTAATCTGGAGGGGACACAGGAGTTTAGAGAAGGAGAGAGGAGTCTAGAGAAGGAGAGGGGTGTCTGGAGGAGACAGAGGAATTCGGAGGAGACAGAGGAGTTTAGAGGAGTCTGGAGGAGAAGGACAGAGGAGTCTGGAGGAGAAGGACAGAGGAGTCTGGAGAAGGACAGAGGAGTCTGGAGGAGAAGGACAGAGGAGTCTGAAGGAGAAGGACAGAGGAGTCTGGAGAAGGACAGAGGAGTCTGGAGGAGAAGGACAGAGGAGTCTGGAGAAGGACAGAGGGGTCTGGAGGAGAAGGACAGAGGAGTTTGGAGGAGAAGGACAGAGGAGTCTGAAGAAGAAGGACAGAGGAGTCTGGAGAAGAAGGACAGAGGAGTCTGGAGGAGAAGGACAGAGGAGTCTGGAGGAGAAGGACAGAGGAGTCTGGAGAAGAAGGACAGAGGAGTCTGGAGGAGAAGGACAGAGGAGTCTGAAGGAGAAGGACAGAGGAGTCTGGAGAAGGACAGAGGAGTCTGGAGGAGAAGGACAGAGGAGTCTGGAGAAGGACAGAGGGGTCTGGAGGAGATGGACAGAGGAGTTTGGAGGAGAAGGACAGAGGAGTCTGAAGAAGAAGGACAGAGGAGTCTGGAGAAGAAGGACAGAGGAGTCTGAAGGAGAAGGACAGAGGAGTCTGGAGGAGAAGGACAGAGGAGTCTGGAGAAGAAGGACAGAGGAGTCTGGAGGAGAAGGAAAGAGGAGTCTGGAGGAGAAGGACAGAGGAGTCTGGAGAAGAAGGACAGAGGAGTCTGGAGGAGAAGGACAGAGGAGTCTGGAGGAGAAGGACAGAGGGGTCTGGAGGAGATGGACAGAGGAGTCTGGAGGAGAAGGACAGAGGAGTCTGGAGAAGGACAGAGGAGTCTGGAGGAGATGGACAGAGGAGTCTGGAGGAGATGGACAGAGGAGTCTGGAGGAGAAGGACAGAGGAGTCTGGAGGAGAAGGACAGAGGAGTCTGGAGGAGAAGGACAGAGGGGTCTGGAGGAGATGGACAGAGGAGTCTGGAGGAGAAGGACAGAGGAGTCTGGAGAAGGACAGAGGAGTCTGGAGGAGATGGACAGAGGAGTCTGGAGGAGATGGACAGAGGAGTCTGGAGGAGATGGACAGAGGAGTCTGGAGGAGAAGGACAGAGGAGTCCGGAGGAGAAGGACAGAGGGGTCTGGAGTAGAAGAACAGAGGAGTCTGGAGGAGAAGGACAGAGGAGTCCGGAGGAGACAGAGTCTGGCAGTGGCTGTCTCAGAGAGTACAGCAGTCCTTGGCTGGTTGCCGTTCCTGTGTATGGGGGAATCAGGAGAGATAGTCGATAGTATGATACTGTGCGGAGTATCTAAGCATCTTGTGTGATACTGTGCAGTTTATCTAACTCATTCATTTAGGCTACTAAACATTGTATCTAAGCCTAGTATGTGGTATACTGTTTGATATATCTAAGCCTATCATATGTCATACTGTCCAGTGTATCTAAGCCTATTATTTTGGCTACTGTCTGATGTATCTAAGCTTATGATGTGTGATAATGGCCGGTGTATCTAAATCTTTTATGTGGTATACGCTTTTATATATCTAAGCCTATCATGTTTGATACTGGCTGGTGTATCAAAGCCTATTATTTTGGCTACTATCTGGTGCATCTAAGCCTATGCTGTGTGCTTCGCTGCTATCGCCCCCTGTTGGTCCGGTGCTGCGCCCCAGTGCTCTGGACTTCCTCACATCTGCTCATTTCGGGGCGAGGTTTACAGAACGTTCAACACAATTACACAAAAACAGGATGCTACAAATCCCCGAACACAGAAAGCGGCCACACTGAGCTGTCACACTGAGCTGTCACACTGAGCTGTCACACTGAGCTGCCACACTGAGCTGCCACACTGAGCTGCCACACTGAGCTGCCACACTGAGCTGTCACACTGAGCTGCAACACTGAGCTGTCACACTGAGCTGCCACACTGAGCTGCCACACTGAGCTGTCACACTGAGCTGCCACACTGAGCTGCCACACTGAGCTGTCACACTGAGCTGCCACACTGAGCTGCCACACTGAGCTGCAACACTGAGCTGCCACACTGAGCTGTAACACTGAGCTGCCACACTGGGCTGCCACACTGGGCTGCCACACTGAGCTGCCACACTGGGCTGCCACACTGAGATGCCACACTGGGCTGCGACACTGAGCTGCGACACTGAGCTGCAACACTGAGCTGCCACACTGAGCTGCCACACTGAGCTGCCACACTGAGATGCCACACTGAGCTGCCACACTGAGCTGTCACACTGAGCTGCCACACTGGGCTGCCACACTGAGCTGTAACACTGAGCTGCCACACTGAGCTGCCACACTGAGCTGCCACACTGAGCTGTAACACTGAGCCGTAACACTGAGCTGCCACACTGAGCTACCACACTGAGCTGCCACACTGAGCTGTAACACTGAGCCGTAACACTGAGCTGCCACACTGAGCTGTAACACTGAGCTGCCACACTGGGCTGCCACACTGGGCTGCCACACTGAGCTGCCACACTGGGCTGCCACACTGAGCTGTCACACTGGGCTGCGACACTGAGCTGCGACACTGAGCTGCAACACTGAGCTGCAACACTGAGCTGCAACACTGAGCTTCCACACTGAGCTGCCACACTGAGCTGCCACACTGAGCTGTCACACTGAGCTGCCCAGGGCCCGGGCCTCCGGGGGGGCCATGTCCAGATTGCCCTCTTTATAATATGTGCGGCGCCAATGCGGCACATACCGGCAGGCAGAGGCGGGGGGGCCCCCGGACCGCTCCCCCAGCAGCTGCGCAGGGCCGCTGCTTCTTCTTCAGCCGGGCCAGCACTGCACCTGTTAACTTCACTGTGTGCTGGCCAGTCCGTGTCACAGCTAGGAGACACGGCCTGTGCGCGGCCATGTCTGCTAGTGTGATGTCACGCAGTGCGCCCTGCACTGCTACTTACCACCGGAGAGGAGCTGGACGACTGGAGCCGAGCCGGGGGATGGTGAGTGAGTGTGTGTGTGAGTGTGTGTGTGCGATTGAGTGAGTGAGTGTGTGTGTGTGTTCGCAGGCAGATATCATTGTGTGATGTCTGTTTATATGTATTTTTCTGTTTCAAATGTCTTTATGCGTGTATGTACAGTACAGACCAAATGTTTGGAAACACCTTCTCATTTAAAGATTTTTCTGTATTTTCATGACTATGAAAATTGTACATTCACACTGAAGGCATCAAAACTATGAATTAACACATGTGGAATTATATACTTAACAAAAAAGTGTGAAACAACTGAAAATATGTCTTATATTCTAGGTTCTTCAAAGTAGCCACCTTTTGCTTTGATGACTGCTTTGCACACTCTTGGCATTCTCTTGATGAGCTTCAAGAGGTAGTCACCGGAAATGGTTTTCACTTCACAGGTGTGCCCTGTCAGGTTTAATAAGTGGGATTTCTTGCCTTATAAATGGGATTGGGACCATCAGTTGTGTTGTGCAGAAGTCTGGTGGATACACAGCTGATAGTCCTACTGAATAGACTGTTAAAATTTGTATTATGGCAAGAAAAAAGCAGCTAAGTAAAGAAAAACGAGTGGCCATCATTACTTTAAGAAATGATGGTCAGTCAGTGCGAAAAATTGGGCAAACTTTGAATGTGTCCCCAAGTGCAGTTGCAAAAACCATCAAGCGCTACAAAGAAACTGGCTCACATGAGGACCGCCCCAGTAAAGGAAGACCAAGAGTCACCTCTGCTTCTGAGGATAAGTTTATCCGAGTCACCAGCCTCAGAAATCGCAGGTTAACAGCAGCTCAGATTAGAGACCAGGTCAATGCCACACAGAGTTCTAGCAGCAGACACATCTCTACAACAACTGTTAAGAGGAGACTTTGTGCAGCAGGCCTTCATGGTAAAATAGCTGCTAGGAAACCACTGCTAAGGACTGGCAACAAGCAGAAGAGACTTGTTTGGGCTAAAGAACACAAGGAATGGACATTAGACCAGTGGAAATCTGTGCTTTGGTCTGATGAGTATAAGTTTGAGATCTTTGGTTCCAACCACCGTGCCTTTGTGCGACGCAGAAAAGGTGAACGGATGGACTCTACATGCCTGGTTCCCACCGTGAAGCATGGAGGAGGAGGTGTGATGGTGTGGGGGTGCTTTGCTGGTGACACTGTTGGGAATTTACTCAAAATTGAAGGCATACTGAACCAGCATGGCTACCACAGCATCTTGCAGTGGCATGCTATTACATCCGGTTTGCGTTTAGTTGGACCATCATTTATTTTTCAACAGGACAATGACCCCAAACACACCTCCAGGCTGTGTAAGGGCTATTTGATCAAGAAGGAGAGTGATGGGGTGCTACGCCAGATGACCTGGCCTCCACAGTCACCAGACCTGAACCCAATCGAGATAGTTTGGGTTGAGCTGGACCGCAGAGTGAAGGCAAAAGAGCAAACAAGTGCTAAGTATCTCTGGGAACTCCTTCGAGATTGTTAGACGACCATTTCCGGTGACTACCTCTTGAAGCTCATCAAGAGAATGCCAAGAGTGTGCAAAGCAGTCATCAAAGCAAAAGGTGGCTACTTTGAAGAACCTAGAATATAAGACATATTTTCAGTTGTTTCACACTTTTTTGTTAAGAATATAATTCCACATGTGGTAATTCATAGTTTTGATGCCTTCAGTGTGAATGTACAATTTTCATAGTCATGAAAATACAGAAAAATCTTTAAATGAGAAGGTGTTTCCAAACTTTTGGTCTGTACTGTATATGTCTGTATATGTTTGTGTGCGTGCGTGACTGCGTGCGGTCTCCCGCTATCTCTGGGGGGTCGCCATGCAGCCTTCCGAAGTATCTTGGGGGCGCCGTGCGGCCTCCCGCTGTGTATAGATGGATACGTGCGGCCTCCCGCTGTTTATTTATGGCACCGTGTGGCCTCCCGCTGCGTATAGATGGCGCCGTGCGGCCTCCCTCTGTATATAGATGGCGCCGTGGGGCCTCCCGCTGAGTATAGATGGCGCCGTGCGGCCTCCCGCTGTGTACAGATGGCTACCTGCGGCCCCCTGCTGTTTATAGATGGCTATGTGTGGCCCCCTGCTGTGTATAGATGGCTACGTGCGGCCTCCTGCTGTGTATAGATGGTGAAGTGCGACCTCCCGCTGTTTACAGATGGCTACGTGCGGCCTCCCGCTGTGTATAGATGACGCCGTGCGGCCTCCTGCTGTGTATAGATGGCTAGGTGCGGCCTCCCGCTGTGTATATATGGCTACATGCGGCCTCCTGCTGTGTATAGATGGCTGCGTGCGGCCTCCCGCTCTGGATAGATGGGTACGTGTGGGCCTCCTGCTGTGTACAGATGGCTCCTGTGTGTAGATGGCACAGTGCAGCCTCCTGCTGAGTATAGATGGCTACGTGCGGCCCCCTGTTGTGTATAGATGGCGCCGTGCGGCCTCCCGCTGTGTACAGATGGCTACGTGCGGCCACCTGCTGTTTATAGATGGCTATGTGCGGCCCCCTGCTGTCTATAGCTATGTGCAGTCTCCTTCTGTTTATAGATAGTGCTGTGAGGCCTCCTGCTGTGTATAGATGGCTACGTGCGGCCTTCCGCTGTGTATAGATGGCTGCGTGCGGCCTCCCACTGTGTACAGATGGCTACGTGCGGCCCCCTGCTGTTTATAGATGGTGAAGTGGGACCTCCCGCTGTTTATAGATGGCTACGTGCGGCCTCCCACTGTGTATAGACGGCGCCGTGTGGCCTCCTGCTGTGCATAGATGGCTACATGCGGTCTCCTGCTGTGTATAGGTGGTGAAGTGCGGCCCCCTGCTGTGTAAAGATGGCTACGTGCGACCTCCTGCTGTCTATAGATGGCTAAGTGTGGCCCCCTGCTGTGTTTAGATGGCGCAGTGCGGCCCCCTTCTGTGTATAGATGGCTGCGTGTGGCCTCCCGCTGTGTATAGATGGCTACGTACGGCCTCCCGCTGTGTATAGATGGCTACGTGAGGCCTCCCGCTGTGTATAGATGGCTACGTGAGGCCTCCTGCTGTGTATAGATGGCTACGTGCGGCCCCCTGCTGTGTATAGATGGCTATGTGCGGCCCCCTGCTGTGTACAGATAGCTGTGTGCGGCCCCCTGCTGTGTATAGATGGCTTTGTGTGGCCCCCTGCTATGTATAGATGGCTACATGCAGCCTCCCGCTGTCTATAGATGGCTACGTGCAGCCTCCCGCTATGTATATATGGCTACGTGCGGCCTCCCACTGTGTATAGATGGCTACGTGCGGCCTCCTGCTGTGTATAGATCGCTACGTGCGGCCTCCTGCTGTGTACAGATGGTGCAGTGCGGCCCCCTACTGGGTATAGATGGCTACGTGCGGCCTCCTGCTGTGTATAGATGGCTACGTGCGGCTGTGCATAGATGGCGCAGTGTGGCCCCCTGCTGTGTATACATGGCTACATGCGGCCTCATGCTGTGTATAGATGGCTGTGTGCGGCCTCCTGCTGTGTATAGATGGCTACGTGCGCCCCCTGCTGTGTATAGATGGCTATGTGCGGCCCCCTGCTGTGTATAGATGGCTACGTGCGGCCTCCTACTGTGTATAGATGGCTACGTGGGGCCACCTGCTGTGTACAGATGGCTACGTGCGACCCCCTGCTGTGTATAGATGGCTACGTGGGGCCACCTGCTGTGTACAGATGGCTACTTGCGACCCCCTGCTGTATGTAGATAGCTAAGTGCGGCCTCCTGCTGTGTACAGATGGCACCTTGCGGCCTCCTGCTGTGTATAGATGGCACCGTGCGGCCTCCTGCTGTGTATAGATGGCACCGTGCAGCCTCCCTCTGTGTATAGATGGCTACGTGCGGCCCCCTGCTGTGTATAGATGGCTACGTGCGGCCTCCTGCTGTGTATAGATGGCACAGTGCGGCACCTTGCTGTGTATAGATGGCTACGTTCGGCCTCCTGCTGTGCATAGATGGCTACGTGCAGCCTTCTTCTGTGTATAGATGGCTACATTCGACCTCCTGCTGGGTATACATAGCGCAGTGCGGCCTCCGGCTGTGTATAGATGGCTATGTGCTGCCCCCTGCTGTCTATAGATGGCTATGTGTGGCCCCCTGCTGTGTATAGATGGCTACATGGGCCCCCTGCTGTGTATAGATGGCTATGTGTGGCCCCTTGCAGTGCACAGATGGCTACGTGCGGCCTACTGCTGTGTATAGATGGCTATTTGCGGCCCCCTGCTGTGTATAGATGGCTTTGTGCGGCCCCCTGCTGTGTATAGATGACTACGTGCAGCCTCCCGCTGTGTATAGATGCCTACAGTACAGACCAAAAGTTTGGACACACCTTCTCATTTAAAGATTTTTCTGTATTTTCATGACTATGAAAATTGTACATTCACACTGAAGGCATCAAAACTATGAATTAACACATGTGGAATTATATACTTAACAAAAAAGTGTGAAACAACTGAAAATATGTCTTATATTCTAGGTTCTTCAAAGTAGCCACCTTTTGCTTTGATGACTGCTTTGCACACTCTTGGCATTCTCTTGATGAGCTTCAAGAGGTAGTCACCGGAAATGGTTTTCACTTCACAGGTGTGCCCTGTCAGGTTTAATAAGTGGGATTTCTTGCCTTATAAATGGGGTTGGGACCATCAGTTGTGTTGTGCAGAAGTCTGGTGGATACACAGCTGATAGTCCTACTGAATAGACTGTTAGAATTTGTATTATGGCAAGAAAAAAGCAGCTAAGTAAAGAAAAACGAGTGGCCATCATTACTTTAAGAAATGAAGGTCAGTAAATCCAAAAAATTGGGAAAACTTTGAAAGTGTCCCCAAGTACAGTTGCAAAAACCATCAAGCGCTACAAAGAAACTGGCTCACATGAGGACTGCCCCAGGAAAGGAAGACCAAGAGTCACCTCTGCTTCTGAGGATGTTTATCCGAGTCACCAGCCTCAGAAATCTCAGGTTAACAGCAACTCAAATTAGAGACCAGGTCAATGCCACACAGAGATCTAGCAGCAGACACATCTCTACAACAACTGTTGAGAGGAGACTTTGTGCAGCAGGCCTTCATGGTAAAATAGCTGCTAGGAAACCACTGCTAAGGACAGGCAACAAGCAGAAGAGACTTGTTTGGGCTAAAGAACACAAGGAATGGACATTGCACCAGTGGAAATCTGTGCTTTGGTCTGATGAGTCCAAATTTGAGATCTTTGGTTCCAACCACCGTGTCTTTGTGCGATGCAGAAAAGGTGAACGGATGGACTCTACATGCCTGGTTCCCACCGTGAAGCATGGAGGAGGAGGTGTGATGGTGTGGGGGTGCTTTGCTTTTGACACTGTTGGGGATTTATTCAAAATTGAAGGCATTCTGAACCAGCATGGCTACCACAGCATCTTGCAGCGGCATGCTATTCCATCCGGTTTGCGTTTAGTTGGACCATCATTTATTTTTCAACAGGACATTGACCCCAAACACACCTCCAGGCTGTGTAAGGGCTGTTTGACCAAGAAGAAGAGTGAGGGGGTGCTACTCCAGAAGACCTGGCCTCCAAAGTCACCAGACCTGAATCCAATCGAGATGGTTTGGGTTGAGCTGGACCGCAGAGTGAAGGCAAAAGGGCCAACAAGTGCTAAGCATCTCTGGCCCCTTGCAGTGTATAGATGGCTACATGCGGCCTCCCGCTGTGTATACATGGCTACGTGCGGCCCCCTGCTGTGTATACATGGCTTTGGGCGGCCCCCTGCTGTTTATAGATGACTACATGCAGCCTCCCGCTGTGTATAGATGGCTACGTGCGGCCTTCTGCTGTTTATAGATGGCTACGTGCGGCCTCCTGCTGTGTATAGATGGCACAGTGCGGCCTCCTGCTGTGTACAGATGGCGCAGTGCGGCCTCCTGCTGTGTATAGATGGCTACGTGTGCCCCCTGTTGTGTATAGATGGCTATGTGCGGCCTCCTGCTGTATATAGATGGCTATGGTCGGCTCCCTGCTGTGTATAGATGGATACGTGCAGCCTCCCTCTGTGTATAGATGGCTACGTGCGGCCTCCTGCTGTGTATAGATGACTACGTGCGGCCCCCTGCTGTGTATAGATGGCAACTTGCAGCCTCCTGCTGTGTATAGATGACTACGTGCGGCCTCCCTCTGTGTATAGATGGCTATGTGCGGCCTCCTGCTGTGTATAGATGGCTATGTGCGGACTCCTGCTATGTATAGATGGTTACGTGCGGCCTCCTGCTGTGTATAGATGGCTATGTGTAGCCTCCTGCTGTGCATAGATGGCTACGTACAGCCTCCCCCTGTCTATAGACGGCTACATGCGGCCTCCTGCTATTTAGAGATGGCTACGTGCGGCCTCCTGCTGTGTATAGATGGCGCCGAGAGGCCTCCTGCTGTGTATAGATGGCTACATGTGGCCTCCTGCTGTGTATAGATGGCTTTGTGCGGCCTCCCGCTGTGCATATATGGCACAGTGCGGCCTTCCGCTGTGTATAGATGGCTATGTGCGACCTCCCACTGTGTATAGATGGCTACGTGTGGCCTCCTGCTGTGTATACATGGCTATATGCGGCCCCCTGCTGTGTATAGATGGCTACGTGTGGCCTCCTGCTGTGTACAGATGGCTACTTGCAGCCTCCCGCTGTCTATAGATGACTACGTGGGGCCTCCTGCTGTGTATAGATGGTTACGTGCAGCCTCCTGCTATGTATAGATGGCTACGTGCGGCCTCCTGCTATGTATAGATGGCTACGTGCAGCCTATAGCTGTCTATAGATGGCTACGTGCGGCCTCCTGCTGTGTATAGATGGCTACGTGTGGCCTCCCGCTGTGTAAAAATGGCTATGTGCGGCCTCCCGCTGTATATAGATGGCTACGTGCGGCCTCCCACTGTATATAGATGGCTACGTGCGGCCTCCTGCTGTGTATAGATGACTACGTGCGGCCTCCTGCTGTGTATAGGAGAATTGTGGCAGCTCATATTGTGTGTAGGGTCTCATGCTGTATATAGGGGATGTCAGCATACTTAATTGTGCTCAATATTAAGTAATTCTAAACTGCCCGGGGTTCTTGCTACTCTTAATCCACCCTTGCTCCTATGTAAAAGAATATAACTACTATAGTACTGCCCCCTATGTACAAGAATATAACTACTAGAATACTGGCCCTATGTACAAGAATATAACTTCTATAATACTGCTCCTATGTACAAGAATAAAACTACAATAATACTGCTCCCTATATACAAGAATATAACTACTATAATACTGCTCCTATATGCAAGAATATAACTACTATAATACTGATCTATATACAAGAATATATCTACTATAATATTGCCCCTATGTACAAGAATATAACTACTATAATACTGCCCCCTATGTACAAGAATATAACTACTATAATACTACTCCTATATAAAAGAATATAACTACTATAATACTGCCCCTATGTACAAGAATATAACTACTATAATACTGCTCCTATGTACAAGAATAAAACTACTATAATACTGCTCCCTATATACAAGAATATAACTACTATAATACTACTCCTATATACAAGAATATAACTACTATAATACTGATCCTATATACAAGAATATATCTACTATAATACTGCCCCTATGTACAAGAATATAACTACTATAATACTGCCCCTATGTACAAGAATTTATCTACTATAATACTGCCCCTATGTTCAAGAATATAACTACTATAATACTGCCTTATGTACAAGAATATAACTACTATAATACTGCCCGCTATGTACAAGAATATAACTACTATAATACTGCTCCTATATACAAGAATATAACTACTATAATACTGCTCCTATGTACAAGAATAAAACTACTATAATACTGCCCCCTATATACAAGAATATAACTACTATAATTCTGCTCCTATGTACAAGAATAAAACTACTATAATACTGTCTCTATATACAAGAATATAACTACTATAATACTGCTCCCTATATAGAAGAATATAACTACTATAATACTGCTCCTATATTCAAAAATATAGCTACTATAATACTTCCCCCTATGTACAAGAATATAACTACTATAATACTGCTTCTATATACAAGAATATAACTTCAATAATACTGCTCCTATGTACAAGAATAAAACTACAATAATATTGCTCCCTATATACAAGGATATAACTACTATAATACTGCTCATATATACAAGAATATAACTACTATAATACTGCTCCCTATGTACAAGGATATAGCTACTATAAAACTGCTCCTATGTACAAGAATATAACTACTATAATACTGCCCCCCTGTACAATAATATAACTACTATAATACTGCCCTATGTACAATTATGTAACTACTATAATACTGCTCTTATGTACAAGAATATAACTACTATAATACTGTCCCCTATATACAAGAATATAACTACTATAATACTGCCCCTATGTACAAGAATACAACTACTATAATATTGCCCCTATGTACAAGAATGTAACTACTTTAATACTGCTCCTATGTACCAGAATATTACTACTATAATACTGCTCCTATGTACGAGAATATAACTGCTATAATACTGCTCCTATGTACAAGAATATAACTACAATAATACTGCTCCTATGTACAAGAATATAACTACTATAATACTGCCCCTATGTACAAGAATACAACTACTATAACATTGCCCCTATGTACAAGAATGTAAATACTATAATACTGCTCCTATGTAAACGAATATAACTACTATAATACTGTCTCTATGTACAAGAATATAACTACTATAATGCTGCCCCTATGTACAAGATTATAACTACTATAATACTGCTCATATGCACAAGAATATAACTACTATAATACTGCTCCTATGTACAAGAATATAACTACTATAATACTGTCTCCTATGTGCAAGAATATAACTGCTATAATACTGCTCCCTATGTACATTAATATACCTACTATAATACTGCCCCTATGTTCATGAATATAACTACTATAATACTGCTCCTATATACAAGAATATAACTACTATAATACTGCGCCTATGTACAAGAATATATCTACTATAATACTGCTCTTATATACAAGAATTTAACTACTATAATACTGCCCCCTATGTACAAGAATATAACTACTATAATACTGCCCCCTATGTGCAAGAATATAACTACTATAATACTACCCCTATGTACAAGAATATAACTACTATAATACTGCTCCTATGTACAAGAATATAACTACTATAATACTGCTTCTATGTACAAGAATATATCTACTATAATACTGCTCTTACATTCAAGAATATAACTACTATAATACTGCCCCCTATGTACAAGAATATAACTACTATAATGCTGCCCCCTATGTGCAAGAATATAACTACTATAATACTGCCCCTATGTACAAGAATATAACTACTATAATACTACCCCCTATGTGCAAGAATATAACTACTATAATACTGCCCCTATGTACAAGAATATAACTACTATAATACTGCTCCTATGTGCAAGAATATAACTACTATAATACTGCTCCCTATGTACAAGAATATAACTACTATAATACTGCCCCTATATACAAGAATATAACTGCTATAATACTGCTCCCTATGTACAATAATATACTTACTATAATACTGCCCCTATGTCCAAGAATATAACTGCTATAATACAGCTCCTATGTACAAGAATATGACAACTATAATACTGCTCCTATGTACAAGAATATAACTACTATAATACTGCTCCTATGTACAAGAATATAACTACTATAATACTGCTCCTATGTGCAAGAATATAACTACTATAATACTGCTCCCTATGTACATAAATATAACTGCTATAATACTGACCCTATATACAAGAATATAACTGCTATAATACTGCTCCCTATGTACAATAATATACTTAATATAATACTGCCCCTATGTCCAAGAATATAACTGCTATAATACTGCTCCTATGTACAAGAATATAACTACTATAATACTGCTCCTATGTACAAGAATATAACTACTATAATACTGCCCCTATGTACAAGAATATAACTACTATAATACTGCCCCTATGTACAAGAATGTAACTACTAAAATTCTGCTCCTATGTACAAGAATATAACTTCTATAATACTGCTCCTATGTAGAAGAATATAACTACTATAATACTGCCCCTATGTACAAGAATATAACTACTATAATACTACCCCTATGTACAAGAATGTAACTACTATAATACTGCCCCCTATGTACAAGAATATAACTACTGTAATACTGCTCCTATGTACAAGAATATAACTACTATAATACTGCCCTGTATGTGCAAGAATATAACTACTATAATACTGCTCGTATGTACAAGAATGTAACTACTATACTACTGCCCCCTATGTACAAGAATATAACTGCTATAATACTGCCCCTAAGTACAAGAATATAACTACTATAATACTGCTCCTATGTACAAGAATGTAACTACTATAATACTGCTCCTATGTAAAAGAATATAACTACTATAATACTGCTCCTATGTAGAAGAATATAACTACTGTAATACTGCCCCTATGTACAAGAATATAACTACTATAATACTGCCCCTATGTACAAGAATATAACTACTATAATACTGCCCCTATGTACAAGAATATAACTGCTATAATACTGCTCCTATGTAGAAGAATATATCTACTATAATACTGCTCCTATGTACAAGAATGTAACTACTATAATACTGCTCCTATGTAGAAGAATATAACTACTATAATACTGCCCCTATGTACAAGAATATAACTACTATAATACTGCCCCTATGTACAAGAATGTAACTACTATAATACTGCTCCTATGTAAAAGAATATAACTACTATAATACTGCTCCTATGTAGAAGAATATAACTACTGTAATACTGCCCCTATGTACAAGAATATAACTACTATAATACTGCCCCTATGTACAAGAATATAACTACTATAATACTGCCCCTATGTACAAGAATATAACTGCTATAATACTGCTCCTATGTAGAAGAATATAACTACTATAATATTGCTCCTATGTAGAAGAATATATCTACTATAATACTGCCCCTATGTACAAGAATATAACTACTATAATACTGCCCCTATGTACAAGAATGTAACTACTATAATACTGCCCCCTATGTACAAGAATATAACTACTATAATACTGCCCTCTTTGTACAAGGATATAACTACTATAATACTGCTCCTATGTACAATAATGTAACTACTATAATACTGCTCCTATGTACAAGAATGTAACTACTATAATACTGCCCCCTATATACAAGAATATAACTACTATAATACTGCTCCTATGTAAAAGAATATAACTACTATAATACTGCTCCTATGTAGAAGAATATAACTACTCTAATACTGTCCCCTATGTACAAGAATATAACTACTATAATACTGCTCCTATGTATAAGAATGTAACTACTATAATACTGCTCCTATGTACAAGAATGTAACTACTATTATACTGCTCCTATGTAGAAGAATATAACTACTGTAATACTGCCCCTATGTACAAGAATATAACTACTATAATACTGCTCCTATGTAGAAGAATATAACTACTATAATACTGCCCCCTATGTACAAGAATATAACTACTATAATACTGCCCCTATGTACAAGAATATAACTACTATATTACTGCTCCTATGTAGAAGAATATAACTACTATAATACTGCCCCTATGTACAAGAATATAACTACTATAATACTGCCCTCTATGTACAAGAATATAACTACTATAATACTGCTCCTATGTACAAGAATATAACTACTATAATACTGCTCCTATGTGCAAGAATATAACTACTATAATACTGCTCCCTATGTACATAAATATAACTGCTATAATACTGACCCTATATACAAGAATATAACTGCTATAATACTGCTCCCTATGTACAATACTATACTTAATATAATACTGCCCCTATGTCCAAGAATATAACTGATATAATACTGCTCCTATGTACAAGAATATAACTACTATAATACTGCTCCTATGTACAAGAATATAACTACTATAATACTGCCCCTATGTACAAGAATATAACTACTATAATACTGCCCCTATGTACAAGAATGTATTTACTAAAATACTGCTCCTATGTACAAGAATATAACTTCTATAATACTGCTCCTATGTAGAAGAATATAACTACTATAATACTGCCCCTATGTACAAGAATATAACTACTATAATACTACCCCTATGTACAAGAATGTAACTACTATAATACTGCCCCCTATGTACAAGAATATAACTACTGTAATACTGCTCCTATGTACAAGAATATAACTACTATAATACTGCCCTGTATGTGCAAGAATATAACTACTATAATACTGCTCGTATGTACAAGAATGTAACTACTATACTACTGCCCCCTATGTACAAGAATATAACTGCTATAATACTGCCCCTATGTACAAGAATATAACTACTATAATACTGCTCCTATGTACAAGAATGTAACTACTATAATACTGCTCCTATGTAAAAGAATATAACTACTATAATACTGCTCCTATGTAGAAGAATATAACTACTGTAATACTGCCCCTATGTACAAGAATATAACTACTATAATACTGCTCCTATGTACAAGAATATAACTACTATAATACTGCTCCTATGTACAAGAATATAACTGCTATAATACTGCTCCTATGTAGAAGAATATAACTACTATAATATTGCTCCTATGTAGAAGAATATATCTACTATAATACTGCCCCTATGTACAAGAATATAACTACTATAATACTGCCCCTATGTACAAGAATGTAACTACTATAATACTGCCCCCTATGTACAAGAATATAACTACTATAATACTGCTCTCTTTGTACAAGGATATAACTACTATAATACTGCTCCTATGTACAATAATGTAACTACTATAATACTGCTCCTATGTACAAGAATGTAACTACTATAATACTGCCCCCTATATACAAGAATATAACTACTATAATACTGCTCCTATGTAAAAGAATATAACTACTCTAATACTGTCCCCTATGTACAAGAATATAACTACTATAATACTGCTCCTATGTATAAGAATGTAACTACTATAATACTGCTCCTATGTACAAGAATGTAACTACTATTATACTGCTCCTATGTAGAAGAATATAACTACTGTAATACTGCCCCTATGTACAAGAATATAACTACTATAATACTGCTCCTATGTAGAAGAATATAACTACTATAATACTGCCCCCTATGTACAAGAATATAACTACTATAATACTGCCCCTATGTACAAGAATATAACTACTATATTACTGCTCCTATGTAGAAGAATATAACTACTATAATACTGCCCCTATGTACAAGAATATAACTACTATAATACTGCCCTCTATGTACAAGAATATAACTACTATAATACTGCTCCTATGTACAAGAATATAACTACTATAATACTGCCCCTATGTGCAAGAATATAACTACTATAATACTGCCACCTATGTACAAGAATATAACTACTATAATACTGCCCCCTATGTACAAGAATATAACTACTATAATACTGCTCCTATGTACAAGAATATAACTACTATAATACTGCCCCTATGTATAAGAATATAATTACTATAATACTGCTCCTATGTACAAGAATATAACTACTATAATACTGCCCCTATGTGCAAGAATATAACTACTATAATACTGCCACCTATGTACAAGAATATAACTACTATAATACTGCCCCCTATGTACAAGAATATAACTACTATAATACTGCTCCTATGTACAAGAATATAACTACTATAATACTGCCCCTATGTATAAGAATATAACTACTATAATACTGCTCCTATGTACAAGAATATAACTACTATAATACTGCCCCTATGTACTAGAATATAACTACTATAATACTGCTCCTATGTACAAGAATATAACTACTATAATACTGCCCCCTATGTACAAGAATATAACTACTATAATACTGCCCCCTATGTACAAGAATATAACTACTATAATACTGCCCTCTATGTAGAAGAATATAACTACTATAATACTGTCCTCTATGTACAAGAATATAACTACTATAATACTGCCCCCTATGTACAAGAATATAACTACTATAATACTGCTCCTATGTACAAGAATATAACTACTATAATACTGCCCCTATGTATAAGAATATAATTACTATAATACTGCTCCTATGTACAAGAATATAACTACTATAATACTGCCCCTATGTGCAAGAATATAACTACTATAATACTGCCACCTATGTACAAGAATATAACTACTATAATACTGCCCCCTATGTACAAGAATATAACTACTATAATACTGCTCCTATGTACAAGAATATAACTACTATAATACTGCCCCTATGTATAAGAATATAACTACTATAATACTGCTCCTATGTACAAGAATATAACTACTATAATACTGCCCCTATGTACTAGAATATAACTACTATAATACTGCTCCTATGTACAAGAATATAACTACTATAATACTGCCCCCTATGTACAAGAATATAACTACTATAATACTGCCCCCTATGTACAAGAATATAACTACTATAATACTGCCCTCTATGTAGAAGAATATAACTACTATAATACTGTCCTCTATGTAGAAGAATATAACTACTATAATACTGCCCTCTATGTAGAAGAATATAACTACTATAATACTGCCCCCTATGTACAAGAATATAACTACTATAATACTGCCCTCTATGTAGAAGAATATAACTACTATAATACTGTCCTCTATGTAGAAGAATATAACTACTATAATACTGCCCTCTATGTAGAAGAATATAACTACTATAATACTGCCCTCTATGTAGAAGACATTTATTGGAGATGATTGTGGCTTTTTTGTGCACTTCGGAGACGGTGGTTGAATGATATCAGTAAGGACGAGGCTGGATATTACAGAGCAGCCTCATTATATGAGAAAGGAAATGGAGATGAATAAAGTAATGATGTTTGAGTTAGATGAAGACCGGAGCAGAGTTCTCGGCAGCACAGAGGATTGTTTCTTT
The DNA here is from genome assembly GCF_046119375.1 of Phyllobates terribilis. NCBI lineage: Eukaryota > Metazoa > Chordata > Amphibia > Anura > Dendrobatidae > Phyllobates > Phyllobates terribilis. Next base: position 952,293,402 of record NW_027362762.1, read on the forward strand.
GCTGCATTAAAGATGTTCGACATATTTTGATTTTGGTTTTTGGACCCAATGAATTGTCTGTATCCTGCCCCCATCTACCATGTGCAGTATATAATGTGCAGTATATAATGTGCTGTATATAATTCCAGTGTCTTCTTAGTTTGCATGGGGCGTTATGACTGTATTGGGCTGCAGGGTCCCTGTGTGATTAGAACCTCCGCTCCCCCTACAGCCGCACCCTGAACCCATCAATCACAACGGTTTTCTTAGTATAGATGCCTCCTGTGTTGCTTCCTGAGTACACGCTGTGGTCGTGACTGAAATTTTCTCATCGGAAGTCAGGCCTGAAATCACACTTCACACGTCCTCTATAAAGCTACGTAGACTGCAGATTATTAATTATCACGTATCATCCACATCATCACACACATCATCTAATCATCACATTTCACCCATGCAATCACTCACATCATCAGTCACACATCATCCATGCCATCATACAATCTAATACATATTATCCAAGTCATCACACAGATCATCCACATCACCGCACACATCAGCCATACAATCACTCATATCATGTAACAATCACACATCATCTAAGCCAGACATATCACCATCAATATTACACATCATCCACTCAGCACACATGCCATCCATATTGTAACACATATCATCTACTCATTAAGCAGGATTCTTATCGCCATTAACATCATCCACATTTCATCTTTATGTCCACTCATTGCATCTGTATAATCATACATAATCATTGTATAATTATCATACATGCAAGTCATCTAATCATCACAAATATGACCCTCACCATTACACATATGTTCTGTATCATCTCATAAACGATTGGCATTCTTTCACACATATCTTCCATATAATCTATATCATGACACTCATAGTGGCCCACAACATTTATATCATCATGCTTATCACATCATCATCACACATAACGATATCATTATACATATTTATATATCACACTTATCTCATAATTACACATATAATTACACAAATCATCCATATTATTACATTTATGATTAGTGGAGCAGAACAACATCAGAGCATCCTGCCCTTGAATATTGTGCTGTGAGCCAGATCCATGAGAGATCTTATATGTCTCCTTCTTTACCCCCACCTCTATGTTATCTATCTCTTCCCGTACCGGCTGCCCCGTGGCAACACATTGCTATGGACTTTATTACTGATCTCCCTGTTTCTGCCGGTTGTACGGTCATTTGGGTGGTCGCTGACCGCTTTTCTAAAATGGCTCACTTCATCCCTCTGCCTGGTCTCCCGTTTGCATCTGTGCTGGCTAAGGACTTTATCCATCACATCTTTTATCTCCACGGCCTACCCCTCCACATAGTGTCTGATCGCGGGGTCCAGTTCACTTCGCGCTTCTGGAGAGCTACGTGTAAGCTGCTGGATGTCTCCTTGGATTTCTCCTCTGCTTATCATCCTCAGTCCAATGGTCAAGTGGAACATATCAACCAGATCCTTACCAGCTTTCTCCGGCACTTGGTCAACGCTCACCATAACGATTGGGTTGAGCTCCTACCCTGGGCCGAGTTCTCCTATAGCAACCATGAGAGCGAGTCCTCTTCCAAATTCCCGTTCTTTGTGGTCTTCGGTCAACATCCCCGGATTCCGTTTCCCGTCTCTTCTTCAGTGGACAATCCTGCCGCAGAGTCTCTGGTCAACGAATTTTCTGCAATTTGGGAAAGACACTAGATCCGCACTTCTTCAGTCCTCCGAGCGGATGAAGAAACATGCTGATAAGGTCTGGCTTTCCTCCAAATATGTTCGTCTCAAAATATCATCATATAAGTTGGGTCTGCGGTTCATCGGCCCGTTCGAGGTTCTGAACCAAATCAATCCCGTGGCCTACAAGCTGAAACTCCCGGCCACTTTACGGATTCCCAACTCCTTCCACATATCTCTCCTCAAACCTGTTGTTCTTAATTCTTTTTCTGACGATCCAGGTACCACCCCAGCTCCGGTCTCCACTGAGGACGTCTATGAAGTAAAGAACATTTTGGCCACCAAAAGGGTAAGAGGAAAGACCTTTTTTCTGGTGGATGGGAAGGGGTTTGGCCCAGAGGAGAGGTCTTGGGAACCCAGGGAGAACATCCATGCCCCTCTTCTTCTTAAAGAATTTCTTGCGAGTCTAAAAAAGAGGGGGCGTAAAGGAGGGGGGTACTGTAGCATCGGCGTCTCTGCCCCCTGCCAGGCAGAGAGCCATTCCCCTTACTGCCGCGGTCCTGGTCCGGCGTCTCCCGGCCTCCCTGCAGCTGCTGGTACACGCAGCTTCCCGGGCACTGTGCTTAGGGCGCCCGCCATCCTAAAAGTCCCCGGTCAATGGCCGGAGGACTTTCCCTACTTAAAGCACCTCCTCCAATATGGAGGTGCCCGTGCAAGGTTGTTTCTCTGTGTTCTTACTGTTGCTTCAGCCCTCGGGTCCCTCTGTAAGTCAGTCCTGTCCGCCAGTCTGCTCTTCAGTCCAGCACGCCAGTCTGACTACAAACCAGCCCGACAGTCTGTCTACAGTCCAGTCCACCAGTCTGTCTATGGGCTCTGCCCGCCTGATTACCCGGAAGCACCTGCCAGTTACCTGCCGTGTCCGCCAGCCTGCTTACCTGGAAGCACCTGCCAGTTACCCATTGTGCCCGCCAGCCTGCCTACCCGGGGCATCCATCTGGCTATCAGCCGAATCAGCCTGCTAATCCGCTGTACCGGTCTGTTCATGCCATCTGACCCGTGGGAGCCCCCCTGCTCGGTCCCTCCCTGGTTCACGGAGTCGACTGAGCCGAATAGGTAATTAGTAATATAGGCTGGATGTGAGGTCTGTGTGTCTCTCCCAGTAATATAGGCTGTATGTGAGCTCTGTGTGTCTCTCCCAGTAATATAGGCTGGATGTGAGCTCTGTGTGTCTCTCCTAGTAATGTAGGCTGGATGTGAGGTCTGTGTGTGTCTCCCAGTAATATAGGCTGGATGTGAGGTCAGTGTGTCTCTCCCAGTAATATAGGCTGGATGTGAGGTCTGTGTGTCTCTCCTAGTAATGTAGGCAGGATGTGAGGTCTGTGTGTCTCTCCCAGTAATATAGGCTGGATGTGAGGTCTGTGTGTCTCTCCCAGTAATATAGGCTGAATGTGAGGTCTGTGTGTCTCTCCTAGTAATGTAGGCTGGATGTGAGGTCTGTGTGTCTCTCCCAGTAATATAGGCTGGATGTGAGGTCTGTGTGTCTCTCCTAGTAATGTAGGCTGGATGTGAGGTCAGTGTGTCTCTCCCAGTAATACAGGCTGGATGTGAGATCTGTGTGTATGCAGAGTTCTTCTTCACTTGCTTTCATGTATCTTTGCAGTTGCAATACTGTATAATCTTTCCTCTTTGTCTATAACGAGTTTTTGATGTCCTCTGAGATACTTTTTCCCCTCTACACTACAGATCTGTGTACAACTCCCTCGGGGAGGTGCACACATTAAGTATTTGTTGCAAACACTTCTCTTGGCAGTAAAAATGCTGCGTAAAAGACGTGCGTTTTCGATGCATTTTTTTTATACTCTTTTTTTTTTCCATTCATCAGAATGAGTGAAAAATGCTGCAAAAACACTGAAAGAATTGACATGCAGCAGTTATGAAACTGCTTCAAATCTGCAAGGAAAAAATAAGCAACATTTGTATGAGACTTCAGGAATCTCATTCACTTTGCCAGGACAGTAAAATGTTGTGTTTTTCAATTGAAAAAAACGCGGCAAAAAAGTGACGTGTGAACATACCTTCACTGTCTCTAAGGTCTCATACTCATCTGCGAGAAAAACGGAGGAGTTTAATCCAATAAAAAATCAGATTACACTCTGACTAATGGTATCCTATGATTCCCTGCTCATCTGCAATTTTTTTCTCAGCTCATATCAGACTGAGAAGAAAATCGCAGCATGCTGTGAGTGGCCACATATATCGGACGAGACTCGCCAATGCAAGTCAATGGGTGCGAGAAAAAAATCACACAGCACACGAACCAAGCGAGTGCCGTCCGAAAAAATCTCCTAGAAAAACCCGACAATTTATCAGCTGAGTACAGTAAAATCACAGTGTGACAATCAGAATACAATAGAAAGAATAGATATATACATAGAATAGATAGAAAGATGTCAGTGACATATATATAATTAGTGCAGTGCGTGTGTAGCTTACTGTACATGTATTTTAGTAATATATAAATTAAAGAAAAAAATTGCGTGGGTTCCCCCGAAATTTTGTTGACCAGCTGAGGTAAAGCAGACAGCTGGGGCTGATGTTTATAGCCTGGGAAGGGGTTAATAAAGATGGAGCTTCCCAGGCTATTAATATCAGCTCACAGCTGTCTACTTAGCTATTTCTGGTTATTAAAATGGGGGACCCCCCCAAAAAAATAACGTTCAGTCCCCCCTATAATTAATAACCAGCAAAGGCTAGGCAGACAGCTGTGGGCTGAGCTGATATTAAAAGGCTAGGAAGGGGCCATGGATATTGGCCCCCTTCCAGACTAAAAATATCAGCTCTCAGCCACCCCAGAAAAGGCCCATCCATAAGATGGCGCTTAGCCTCTGCTCTTCCCACTTGCTCTGGTGTGGTGGCAAGTGGGGTAATAGTATAGGGGTTGATGTCAGCTTTGTATTGGCAGCTGACATCAAGCCCAGGGGTTAGTAATGGAGAGGCGTCTATGAGTTGCCCCCCATTACTAACCCCATAGTCATATTGTATTGACTCACGGTGACGGGAATAAGGTGAGCGGTGTTCATAGCCGATGAACTCCGTTCATCTCACTGACGTCAGCGCAAGTGGCGTGGGAAAGTTATCACGCTGACATTAGTGAGGTGAAATCGGCTATGAACTCCGCTCACCTTATTCCCGTCACCGCGAGTCACTGATGCTGCACTAGCACGCGCAGCTCTGTGTCTCTGCTGGATACCAGGCTGAATGGTCACATCATGCAACCATTCAGCAAGGCACCTAGATGTAGCAAAGCTAGACTCGTTGCGGGACAAATGGATTATCCTCTCATTTGACAGGTGCGGAATATGGTGGTTTATTATTTTTCCTTTTTCCATAATAAATGGGTAAATGAGGGACGGGGAGTGTTTATTTCAACTAAAGGACTTTATTCTGGGTGTTTTTTATTCACAATATGACTATGGGGCTAGTAATGGGGGTGTCTTATAGACGCCTCTCCATTACTATCCCCTGGGCTTGATGTCAGCTGACAATACAAAGCTGACATCAACCAACCCCAATACTATTAACCTCACTTGCCACCGCACCAGAACAAGTGTGAAGAGCGGAGGCTAAGTGCCAGAATTGGCGCATCTTATGGATGCGCCTTTTCTGGGGTGGCTGGGAGCTGATTCTTTTAGTCTGGGAGGGGGCCAATATCCATGGCCCCTTCCTAGCCTATTAATAACAGCCCCGCAGCTGTATGCATAGTCTTTGCTGGTTATTAATTATAGGGGGGACCCCACATCATTGTTTGGGGGGATCCCCCATTTTAATAACTAGTAAAGGCTAAGTAGACAGCTGTGAGCTGATATTAATAGCTTGTGAAACTCCAAGTTTATTTTCCCCTTCCCAGGTTATAAACATCAGCCCCAGCTGTCGGCTTTCCCTCAGCTGGTTATTTAAATTTCGGGGGATCCCACCCCATTTTTTCCTTTAATTTATTTATTAATTAAATACATGTAGTGTAAGCTACACACACAAAACAATGATTATATACCTAACTCACATATTTCTCTCAATCTATTACTATCTATCTATCTACAAGCGCTTCTCACAAAATTAAAATATCATCACAAAGTTAATTTATTTCAGTTCTTCAATACAAAAAGTGAAACTCCTATATTATATAGAGTCATTACACACAGAGTGATCTATTATATAGAGTCATTACACACAGAGGGATCTATTATATAGAGTCATTACACACAGAGGGATCTATTGTATAGAGTCATAGAATCATAGAATCATAGAATGGTAGAGTTGGAAGGGATATCCTGGGTCCTCGTGTCCAACCCCCTGCTCAAAGCAGGATTCACTAAATCATCTTAGATGTCTGTCCAGCCTCTGTTTGAAGACGTCCATTGAAGGGGAACTCGCCACCTCTCGTGGCAGCCTGTTCCACTCATTAATCACCCTAACTGTCAAAAAGTTTTTTCTAATATCTAATCTGTGTCTCCTCCCATTTAGTTTCATCCCATTGCTTCTAGTCTTTCCTTGTGCAAATGAGAATAAAGATGATCCTTCTACAATGTGACAGCCCTTGACATATTTGTAGACAGCTATTAAGTCTCCTCTCAGTCTTCTTTTTTGCAAGCTAAACATTCCCAAATCCTGCAACCGTTCCTCATAGGACATGGTTTGCAGACCAGTCACCATTCTGGTCGCTCTTCTCTGAACTTGCTCCAGTTTGTCTATGTCTTTTTTAAAATGTGGTGCCCAAAACTGTACACAGTATTCCAGATGAGGTCTGACCAAAGAGGAGTAAAGACCGATAATGACTTCACGTGATCTAGACTGTATGCTTCTGTTAATACATCCCAGAATTGTATTTGCCTTTTTTGCTGCTGCATCACACTGTTGACTCATGTTCAGTCTATGATCTATTAGTATACCTAAGTCTTTTTCACATGTACTGTTGCTTAGCTCTATTCCTCCCATTCTGTATATGCTTTTTTCATTTTTATTGCCCAGATGTAGTACTTTGCATTTTTCCCTGTTAAAAACCATTCTGTTGGTTGCTGCCCACTGCTCCAGTTTATTTAGGTCTTTTTGAATCCTCTCTCTCTCTTCTCTAGTATTAGCTATCCCTCCTAGCTTTGTGTCATCAGCAAATTTAATCAGCTTACCCTCAATTCCTTCATCTAAATCATTGATAAAGATGTTGAACAATACAGGTCCCAGGACGGAGCCCTGTGGTACCCCACTTGAGACATTCATACAGCTGGATGTGAAGCCATTTACAACCACCCTTTGAGTCCGATCACTAAGCCAGTTATGAATCCACCTAACAGTTGCCTGGTCCGTTGCATACTTGGTCATTTTTTCAATAAGGATGGTGTGAGATACTTTGTCAAATGCTTTGCTGAAGTCAAGATATACTATATCTACAGCATTTCCCTGATCCACCCAGTCAGTGATTCTGTCATAGAAGGAAATTAAGTTAGTCTGACATGACTTGTTAGTTACAAACCCATGCTGACTCTGGTTAATCACTTCATTCTTATCCATGTACTTACATACATGTTGTTTAATAATTTGTTCAAAGATCTTTCCTGGTATAGAAGTCAGACTCACCAGCCTATAGTTCCCTGGGTCCACCTTCTTCCCCTTTTTGAAGATAGGAACAACATTTGCTCTTCTCCAGTCTTCTGGGACTTCTCCTGTTCTCCAAGAATTTTCAAAGATTATGGAGAGTGGTTCTAAAATTTCTTCTACAATCTCCTTCAGTACTCTGGGGTGTAATTCATCTGGACCTGGAGACTTGAACTCATTTATGTTAGCTAAATATTCCCTCACAATCTTTCTGTTTACAGATAACTTGGATTCCTCTATTCCTTTAAAAGGACAGTGAAGATCAGTTGATGTTACATTTTCTTTCTGAGAGAAAACAGATGCAAAATAGGAATTAAAAAGTTCGGCCTTCTCAACATCCTCTCTTACTATTTCTCCATTTTCATCCTGTAAAAATCCTATAGCATCTTTGACTTTTCTTTTACTTTTGACATACCCCCAAAATCCTTTTTTATTGCTTTTGACATCTCTTGCAAGCCTTAATTCATTGTCAGCTTTAGCTAACCTGATACGTGCCCTGCAGGATCTGCAGACTGCATTATAATCTTCTTTAGATATGCCTCCCTCTTTCCATTTAATAAACATTTCTTTCTTTCTTTTTAGCATGTGTTTAAGTTCTGTGTTCATCCATCCTGGTTTCCTTAAATGCTTCCCATTCTTCCTACTTTTCGGGATTGTTAACGATTGTGCTTTGAGAATCTCATTTTTAAAAATTTCCCATCCTTCCTGGACATTTTTGTCCTTAAGGACATCCAGCCATTGGATCCCTCCTATTCTCTTTCTGAGTCTCTTAAAATCTGCCTTTCTAAAATCTAACCTTGAAGTTTGAGTCTTCACATGTCTTCCTCCTCTAGTTATCCAAAATTCTATAATAGCATGATCGCTGCCTCCTAGGGTCCCAGCCACCTTTACCTCCTCAACCATTTCCTCCCTGTTTATAAGGATTAGATCCAAAGTAGCAGATCCCCTTGTTTTCTCCCCTACCTTTTGGAAGATAAAGTTGTCAGCAAGAGAGGATAAGAATTTGCTTGACCTGTTAGTTTTACTTGAGAGAGATTCCCAACAAATGTCTGGATAGTTGAAATCTCCCATGACCACTACGTCATATTTTTTGGAGAACTTGGTCATTTGATACATAAAGAGCTCATCCATATCTTCAGCTTGCCCAGGTGGCCTGTAGTAAATGCCTACAATGGTGTCCTTTCCGTTGTTCTCTCCTTGTATTCTTACCCAAACAGTTTCCACAGAACTCCCAGTCTCTGAAGCTTCAATCTCTGTGCAGATATACGCTTTTCTAACATACAATGCGACACCTCCTCCTCTTTTATCAAGTCTGTTTCTGGCAAATAAGTTGTATCCTTTTAGCCTTTTATTCCAATCATGTGTATCGTCCCACCAAGTTTCAGTGATTCCAATGACATCATATTCCTTTTCCTGCATTAGTAGTTCCAATTCTCCTTGTTTGTTGCCCATGCTTTGTGCATTTGTATAAAAACATTTTAGTTTGTGATTGGTTTCTCTTCCTCCCATATTTTTATTATTTAAATTGTTTTGTCTTTGTTCTTCCTTTCCACTTCCAGTAGCAGAGATCTCAATAGTATTTGTCAGCTGTATGGCTTTTTCTGGCCTTTTGCTTCCCTTCCCACATTGTTCTAGTTTAAAGCTCTTCTGATGAGTGTAGCAAGGCGACTTCCAAATACATGTTTTCCAGTCTTCGTAAGGTGCACCCCATCTCTAGCAAGTAGTCCATCGTATAGGTAATTCATTCCGTGATCCAGAAATCCAAATCCTTGTTGACAGCACCATCGACGTAGCCAGTTGTTCACCTGTAGAATCTTATTCCACCTCATTGTTCCATGGCCATCCACTGGGAGGATGGATGAGAAGACCACCTGCGCTCCCAATTCTTTCACTTTCTTGCCTAAGTCTTCAAAGTCACTGCAGATGGTTTCCAGGTCCTTTCTTGCGGTGTCATTTGTCCCCACATGTATTAGCAGGAATGGGTAGTGATCTGTAGGTCTGAAGAGTCTTGATATCCTGTCAAACACATCTTTAATTTTTGCTCCTGGAAGACAGCACATTTCTCTTGAGGTTATGTCTGGTCTGCAGATAGCGGCCTCTGTTCCTCTTAACAGGGAATCCCCCATAACCACCACTCTCCGATTTTTCTTCACAACATTCTTCTTTCTCCATCCAGGAGGATTCTGAGGGCTTACAAGGTTATTCATTGCTGGCAAAGTCTTATTTTGCTGTATTTCTTCATGGTTCTCCTGCGTGAGAGCCTGGTACTGGTTCCTGAGCAGTATGGGTGCTGACTGCCTCTCGATCCTCCTGCTTCTGTGGGTCACAGGCTTCCATTCCTCTGTTTCGTCAGGTGCAGTTCGAATTTCTTCTCTTTCTGAATCATGAAGAGATAATTCTGCTCTGTCTAAGAACTCTTCACCTTCCTTAATGATTTTCAAGGTAGTTAACCTCTCTTCTAGATTTCGCAACTTTTCCTCCAACAGGGACACAAGCTGCATTTCTGGCATGTGAAGTTTGGCTTTTCCACTGGCAAGTCTGTGAACATGTAGCAGGATATGCAGCTCACCAAATGGCTCCTGGACTCTTCCATGTCCTTACTGTTAATGTTCTGGAAACAGTGAAAAAAGCTTAAAAAAAAAGCTTCAAAATGCCGATGTCCTCTTTTCAGCTCCAACAGCCAAAATCCAGTGTTCTTTGAGCTCGCGGAGACTCTTCACTTACCCCAAAATGCAGTGGGAATATGCAAATTATCTCCTCAGGACTCCTCCCCTGGTTTACCGATGTCCTCTTTTCAGCTCCAACAGCCAAAATCCAGTGTTCTTTGAGCTCGCGGAGACTCTTCACTTACCCCAAAATGCAGTGGGAATATGCAAATTATCTCCTCAGGACTCCTCCCCTGGTTTACCGATGTCCTCTTTTCAGCTCCAACAGCCAAAATCCAGTGTTCTTTGAGCTCGCGGAGACTCTTCACTTACCCCAAAATGCAGTGGGAATATGCAAATTATCTCCTCAGGACTCCTCTCCTGGTTTACCGATGTCCTCTTTTCAGCTCCAACAGCCAAAATCCAGTGTTCTTTGAGCTCGCGGAGACTCTTCACTTACCCCAAAATGCAGTGGGAATATGCAAATTATCTCCTCATTACACACAGAGGGATCTGTTATATAGAGTCATTACACACAGAGGGATCTATTATATAGAGTCATTACACACAGAGGGATCTATTATATAGAGTCATTACACACAGAGGGATCTATTATATAGAGTCATTACACACAGAGGGATCTATTATATAGAGTCATTACACACAGAGGGATCTATTATATAGAGTCATTACACACAGAGTGATCTATTATATAGAGTCATTACACACAGAGGGATCTATTATATAGAGTCATTACACGCAGAGGGATCTATTATATAGAGTCATTACACACAGAGGGATCTATTATATAGAGTCATTACACACAGAGTGATCTATTATATAGAGTCATTACACACAGAGGGATCTATTATATAGAGTCATTACACACAGAGGGATCTATTATATAGGGTCATTACACACAGAGGGATCTATTATATAGAGTCATTACACACAGAGGAATCTATTATATAGAGTCATTACACACAGAGGGATCTATTATATAGAGTCATTACACACAGAGTGATCTATTATATAGAGTCATTACACACAGAGGGATCTATTATATAGAGTCATTACACACAGAGGGATCTATTATATAGAGTCATTACACACAGAGTGATCTATTATATAGAGTCATTACACGCAGAGGGATCTATTATATAGAGTCATTACACACAGAGGGATCTATTATATAGAGTCATTACACGCAGAGGGATCTATTATATAGAGTCATTACACACAGAGGGATCTATTATATAGAGTCATTACACACAGAGGGATCTATTATATAGAGTCATTACACACAGAGTGATCTATTATATAGAGTCATTACACACAGAGGGATCTATTATATAGTCATTACACACAGAGGGATCTATTATATAGAGTCATTACACACAGAGGAATCTATTATATAGAGTCATTACACACAGAGGGATCTATTATATAGAGTCATTACACACAGAGGGATCTATTATATAGAGTCATTACACACAGAGTGATCTATTATATAGAGTCATTACACACAGAGTGATCTATTTCTCGTGTTTATTTCTGTTAATGTTGATGATTGTGGCTTACAGCCAATGAAAACACAAAAGTCATTATCTCAGTAAATTAGAATACTTTATAACAACAGCTTGAAAAATGTTTTTAAAATCCGAAATGTTGTCCTCCTGAAATGTCTGTTCAGTAAATGTCCTCAATACTTGGTCGGGCTCCTTCTGCATCAATTACTGCATCAATGCGGCAATGTGGCATGGAGGGATCAGCCTGTGGCCCTGCTGAGGTGTTATGGAAGCCCAGGTGGCTTTGATAGCAGCCTTCAGCTCGTCTGCATTGTTGCATCTGGTGTCTCTCATCTTCCTCTTGACAATACTCCAGTAGCGTAGCTACCGGGGGGGGTGGGGGCAAAGGGGGGCGGTGGTCCTGGGCCCCGCGCTCTGAGGGGGCTCACCCGGAGCTACGCCAGTGTAACTGTATCCGGCGTTCGTGTATCCAGGAACAACATCAGACTGATTTTTTTTAAGGATGAGCCCTAACAATGAGAGAAGGAAGTGGGGGCTATAGCCATCAGAGCCAGGACCAGGAACATTTATAACATTTTTCAGATCACTGAGTTACATAAAAGACTGACACATATTCTGCAGCAGCAAAATGGTAGAAAAATGTTAATGAATACTTAGAAAGTTGCAAAACTTTGCATTTAGGAAGAAAAGGTGTGAATAACCTTTTCTATTTCTTTCTATTTGAATTTTCTTTTTAATAAGAAAGTAACATAAAACCTGCAGATTTCTATTTGTCATGTTTTGTTGTTTTTTTTGCTTGTAAAGTTTAGGTAATTTCTGTTCCACCCAGATGAGACCACTGAAGACATCTCACCACTTGTTCCAGTGAGGTCACTTCCTAAGTAAGATGCTGCAGAGTCCGCAGTGCCCGCCCGGCCCTCCGCACATGTGAGGAGTCACATCTTGCTCGGCCCGGTGTTTCCTGTCCTAAGTAAAACATGCGAAGGATGGAGGGAGGAGGAGAGGAGAAACCTGAGGAGGAGGAGAGGGAGAGGAGAAACCTGAGGAGGAGGAGACACCTGAGGAAGAGGAGGAGGAGGAGAGGGAGAGGAGACACCTGAGGAGGAGGAGAGGGAGAGAAGACACCTGAGGAGGAGGAGAGGGAGAGGAGACACCCGAGGGAGAGGAGACACCTGAGGAGGAGGAGGAGAGGGAGAGGAGACACCTGAGGAGGAGGAGAGGGAGAGGAGACACCTGAGGAGGAGGAGGAGAGGGAGAGGAGACACCTGAGGAGGAGGAGGAGGAGGAGAGGGAGAGGAGACACCTGAGGAGGAGGAGAGGGAGAGGAGACACCTGAGGAGGAGGAGGAGAGGGAGAGGAGACACCTGAGGAGGAGGAGAGGGAGAGGAGTCACCCGAGGATGTGTGACATTGAGGGTCTGCATGAGTGACATGTAGCCGCGCTTCTCAGGTTAAAGGGGTCCTCGGGCAATTGAGGGGAGGGGGCTCTACCTGTCTGCCTAACCATAGAGGAGCTCTCTATAGAGGACCACATTGCTCTATGCATTACATGGACACCTGCCATCTTTCCCTCAGAGCCACCTTAAAGGAGAAGTCCAGGATCTTCCACAATCAGTGCCACCCCTGCCTAGAGATTGTGATCACTATTGCTGCTCTTCCCCATTACTTTCAATACAACTGTAATACCAGACACAACCTGTAGCCAGGGGTGGCGCTGTTTTGGGAAGAAAGCAGCTATTTTTTTTTTAACCGCTTCAACATACGATTGTGACAAGATGTTATACACAGTTGTACCCTACAGCAATCAAAGGGAACATGTCCACGCGTTTTTAAATATGGACGTAGTAGACGCGCTTGTTCCTCAATAAAAATGATACCTTTTTTTTGTAGAAATCCGATGTGCCAGTCACGAGATATCTGGTATATAAGTCAAATCAGGCTGGAAGTGCATTGGGGGCGTGTCTGACTGAGTCTTCTAACTGCATTGACACGCCCCCAGTGCATTTCCAGCCTGATTAGCATATGACTTCTACGCCAGATTTCTCCTGACTGGCACATCTGATCTCAATAAAAATGGTATAATTTTTATTGGGGGGACAAGCGCCTAGAAAGCAACACTGCTACTTACATGCGTAAAAATGTGCGGAGAACTCCCCTTCAACCCTTTAAATGCCGTGATTAAATCCAGTTGCGGTACTATAGGGCGATAATAATGGTTTCAATTCTTCTAAATAGGAACATTGTAGAAGTCTCTGGAGACCTGATACTTCTAACAGCTGAGGGTTTGTTACAGTCATTTCCAGTATGAACAATCCTCTGAGAGGTAAACAGCCTGGACTGCAGACTGATACATTGTAGCAAAATATCAGGACAGGAGAAAAATGTGAGCTTCTGATGTGTTTAGTAGTCATAGTAGTTTCAAAACTCTAAATCAAAAGAACAAGTGAAAATAAGAAACTTTTGTAACATATCTTATTAGAGAAATCTACTTCTTTCTCCACTTATGAGACACTTCTTCTTCTCCTTTATTTCCTGAACTTATCATCCATTCTGAAACAGTTATATTCTATCTTTCTCAAGACACAACTGCAATCTCACTGACGGATCAGATTACAGCTGTCAGGTGAAGTCTATGGAGATTGAGAACCAAAGGCAAGCAGAACCAGTGCTGTTGCTATCTAGTAAGTGTTTTATCTCACCCCAATGATAGATTACTAGTTCGGTACTGCTGTTTACTGTCCTCCATACTGCTGCTTTGTGGTAAGTGTTTTATCTAACTTCAGCACGGGATTCACAGCTACACTATTCAGTACTGCTGTATAATGTCATCCATGCTGCTGCTTTCTAGTAAGTGTTTTATCTTGCCACTGAACTTGATTCGCAGCCACACTTCACAGTATTGCTGTATCATGTTCTCTATGCTGCTGCTGCTTGTAATAAGTTTTTTTTCTCACCCCTGAGCTCGATTTAAAACTACACTTTTCAGTACTGCTATATAATGTCCTCTATGCTGCTGCTTTCTAGTAAGTGTTTTAGCTAACCCCAGTCCTAGATTCACAGCTACACTGTTCAGTATTGCTGTATAATGTTCTCCATGCTGCTGCTTTCTAGTAAGTGTTTTATCTTGCCACTGAACTTCATTCACAGCCACATTGCACAGTATTGCTGTCTCATGTTCACTAGGCTGCTTCTAGTAAGTGCTTTATCTAAGCCCAGTGCTGGATTCACAGCTACACTGTTCAGTACTGCTGTATAATGTCTTCCATGCTGCTGCTTTCTAGTAAGTGTTTTATCTCGGTACTGAACTTGATTCACAGCCACACTTCATAGTATTGCGGTATCATGTTCTCTATGATGCTGCTGCTTCTAGAAAGTAAATGCAAAGATAGAGAGTGTCTTATCTCACCCCTGTGCTGGATTCTCACAGCTACACTGTTCAGTATGACTGAACTCACTGCTGAACTGGATTCACAGCCACACTGCACAGCATTGCTGTATCATGTTCCATATGCGACTTCTGCTTTTAGTAAGTGTTTAAACTCACCCCTGTGCCGGGTTCACAGCTGCACTCTTTAGTAATGCTGTATAATGTCCTCCATGCTGCTGCTTTCTAATAAATGTTTTATGTCACCACTGAGCTGGATTTATAGATACAGTGCTCAGTACTTCTGTATAATGTCCTCCATTCTGCTTCTAGTATGTACTTTATCTCAACCCAGAGCTGGATTCACATCTACACAGCTCAGTACTTCTGTATAATGCCCTCTATGCTGCTGCTTCTAACATTTTTTTTAAACCCAGAGCTGGAATCATAGCTAAACTGCTCAGTACTGGTGCATAATGTCCTCCAATGTTCTCCTTATACCTTTCAATGGGAGAAGGAGACTGACTTGGAAGCCAGTGAAGACTATATGTATGGCTTCCAGAGGGGGAAGGAATTTAACTGGGGACTTACTGAGAACAATATAAGTGCTTGTAATGGATTTTGGAAGTTGTAGGTAGAATGAAAAATAAAAACAATAAAGTAAAATAAAAATAATGAAAAAATTGTTAAAAAATAATGTTTAAATCACCCCCATTTTCATATTTAAAAAAAATATCTAAAAAAAACATTTTGATGTATTTAATATCGTTGTGTTTATAAAAGTCCGACCTATCAAAATATCACATTATTTAAACCGTGAAAAGAAAAGGGGAGGCGCCAGACTTGCCGTTTTTTGCAGTTGTTGCACCTCCCCAAGAAAAATGCAATAAAATGCCGACATTTTTTTTTTTTTTTTTAAAAATTTGAGATTTTTTAAACCACTAAACAAACTTTGGTATCTGTGTAATCGTACTGCGCTGGAGAGTCACATTTCCGGGTTCTTTTTTTACCGTAAAATAAACGCCGTAGAAACAAAACCCAACAAAATGAAAGAAATACTGAAATAAACACTTTTTAATATTAAATTAAAAGTGCAAAATTTTACCCCCCCCCCCCAAAAAAAAAAAAAAAACCCAGAAAACATCAGGTCATGTGAGGTATAAACATGGCGGTCATTCAGTAGTTAAAATATTGGGAGTATTTATGTTTTTCACATTTTTGAGAAGAATGAGATATTCTCCTTCGGATTTTGCGCCATATTTGCGCCATTTTTTTAACGCTTTTTTTTTTGGTGGCCTCGGTGATGTCATCATCCCGCAGTTTATAGAACGGTCATGTGTGATCTACCTGCATGTGGATGATGGGGGTATTAGTAGCGGCACCCCGTCCTGCGTGCCGGCTGTGAGCCCCGCGTGCCGGTTGTGGTCCCCCCGTGCCGGCTGTGAGCCCCCCGTGCTGTCCCCATGTATGGGCAGGTCAGCTCTGCTCTCGCCCCTCCGGGCTCCGCTTTGCTCTCAGTATCTGTTTAGATTTGTGTCTATATATAACCGCTGATTGCTTCCCCTCCCCTCCTTCCTCCCCTCTCGCTCCAGTTTTCGCAGGACTGCTCTTTTGGGCAGGGTCCCCGCTCTGGTGTCTCGGGACGCAGCAGCGAAGTGACAGGAGGCGAGGACGGAAATTGCAAGAAGTGAAGTTGGCGACGCAGCGCACGAGGGTCCTGGAGGTTTCGGGGTCCGGTCCCCTCCTGTGACTGAGGATATGGAGGTAGAGTCCTGCACGCTCCGGGGTTTACACTGGGTTCCTCGCTGTCACTGCGTTTGGTTGCTGCGCTCGCATCAGGTTTCCCGAAGGCGGTTGAGGGCAGGACAGTGATTTCGGGGTTAACGGGTCGCATTTTACTAGGTTGGTTATCCTCAGATGTAGCAGAGCTAGCCTCTCTTGGGTTATGATACTTGTGGCACGAGCCTCTTATAGAATCACAGGTCACATATCGTAAAAGCTCCGAAATTTGCTGCACTACATCTGACAAACTGAGTTCTGCTACATGTGTGTAATGTGCTAGTGTGTATGAGGCCAACGCAGCGTGAATTACATATCTACCATCTACAAGTGTCTATCAGTCTCCAGACACCTGGTAAAGGGGATCTCAGAAGTCTTACTGATCAGACACTGACAATCGGGGTACAGGATAATGACACTGACACTCGGGGTACAGGATAATGACACTGACACTCGGGGTACAGAATAATGACACTGACACTCGGGGTACAGGATAATGACACTGACACTCGGGGTACAGGATAATGGCACTGATACTCGGGGTGCAGGATAATGGCGCTGACACTCGGGGTACAGGATAATGACACTGATACTCGGGGTACAGGATAATGACACTGACACTCAGGGTGCAGGATAATGACACTGACACTCAGGGTACAGGATAATGACACTGACACTGGGGCTACAGGATAATGGCACTGATACTCGGGGTACAGGATAATGACGCTGACACTCGGGGTACAGGATAATGGCACTGACACTCGGGGTGCAGGATAATGGCACTGACACTCGGGGTGCAGGATAATGACGCTGACACTCGGGGTACAGGATAATGGCACTGACACTCGGGGTGCAGGATAATGGCACTGACACTCGGGGTACAGGATAATGGCACTGACACTCGGGGTGCAGGATAATGACACTGACACTCGGGGTGCAGGATAATGGCACTGACACTCGGGGTGCAGGATAATGACACTGACACTCGGGGTGCAGGATAATGACACTGACACTCGGGGTGCAGGATAATGACACTGACACTCGGGGTACAGGATAATGACACTGACACTCGGGGTGCAGGATAATGACACTGACAGCCGGGGTACAGGATAATGACACTGACACTCGGGGTACAGGATAATGACACTGACACTCGGGGTACAGGATAATGACACTGACACTCGGGGTGCAGGATAATGGCGCTGACACTCGGGGTGCAGGATAATGACGCTGACAATCGGGGTACAGGATAATGACACTGACACTCGGGTACAGGATAATGGCACTGACACTCGGGGTGCAGGATAATGGCGCTGACACTCGGGGTGCAGGATAATGACGCTGACACTCGGGGTACAGGATAATGACACTGACACTCGGGTACAGGATAATGACACTGACACTCGGGGTACAGGATAATGACACTGACACTCGGGGTACAGGATAATGACACTGACACTCGGGGTACAGGATAATGACACTGACACTCGGGGTGCAGGATAATGACACTGACAGTCGGGGTACAGGATAATGACACTGACACTCGGGGTACAGGATAATGACACTGACACTGGAGGTACAGGATAATGACGCTGACACTTGGAGTACAGGATAATGACACTGACACTCAAGGTACAGGATAATGACACTGACACTCGGGGTACAGGATAATGGCGCTGACACTCAGGGTACAGGATAATGACGCTGACACTCGGGGTACAGGATAATGACGCTGACACTGGGGGTACAGGATAATGACACTGGGGGTACAGGATAATGACGCTGACACTTGGGGTATAGGATAATGACACTGACACTCGGGGTACAGGAAAATGACACTCGGGTTACAGGATAATGACACTGGGGGTACAGGATAATGACACTGGGGGTAGAGGATAATGACGCTGACACTCGAGGTACAGGATAATGACGCTGACTCTGGGGGTACAGGATAATGACACTGACACTTGGGGTACAGGATAATGACACTGGGTGTACAGGATAATGACACTGGGGGTAAAGGATAATGACGCTGACACTTGGGGTATAGGATAATGACACTGACACTCGGGGTACAGGATAATGACACTCGGGGTACAGGATAATGACACTCGGGGTACCGGATAATGACACTGACACTCAGGGTACAGGATAATGACACTGGAGGTACAGGATAATGACACTCGGGGTACAGGATAATGACACTTGGGGTACAGGATAATGACACTGACACTCGGGGTACAGGATAGTGACGCTGACACTCGGGGTACAGAATAATGACGCTGACACTCGGGGTACAGGATAATGACAATGACACTCGGGGTACAGGATAATGACGCTGACACTCGGGGTACAGGATAATCACAATGACACTCGGGGTACAGGATAATGACACTGACACTCGGGGTACAGGATAATGACACTGACACTCGGGTATAGGATAATGACACTGACACTCGGGGTACGGGATAGTGACACTGACACTCGGGGTACAGGATAATGACACTGACACTCGGGGTAAAGGATAATGACGCTGACACTCAGGGTACAGGATAATGACAATGACACTTGGGGTACAGGATAATGACGCTGACACTCGGGGTACAGGATAATGACGCTGACACTGGGGGTACAGGATAATGGCACTGACACTCGGGGTAAAGGATAATGACGCTGACACTCAGGGTACAAGATAATGACAATGACACTTGGGGTACAGGATAATGACGCTGACACTCGGGGTACAGGATAATGACACTCGGGGTACAGGATAATGACACTGGGGGTAGAGGATAATGACACTGGGGGTACAGGATAATGACACTGGGGGTACAGGATAATGACACTGAGGGTAGAGGATAATGACACTGACACTCGGGGTACAGGATAATGACACTCGGGGTACAGGATAATGACACTGGGGGTACAGGATAATGACACTCGGGGTACAGGATAATGACGCTGACACTCGGGGTACAGGATAATGACACTGACACTCAGGGTACAGGATAATGACAATGACACTCGGGGTACAGGATAATGACGCTGACACTGGGGGTACAGGATAATGACACTGGGGGTACAGGATAATGACGCTGACACTCGGGGTACAGGATAATGACGCCGACACTCAGGGTACAGGATAATGACGCTGACACTCGGGGTACAGGATAATGACGCTGACACTGGGGGTACAGGATAATGACGCTGACACTTGGGGTATAGGATAATGACACTGACACTCGGGGTACAGGATAATGACGCTGGGGGTACAGGATAATGACACTGGGGGTACAGGATAATGACACTGGGGGTAGAGGATAATGACACTGACACTCGGGGTACAGGATAATGACACTGGGTGTACAGGATAATGACACTCGGGGTACCGGATAATGACACTGGGGGTACAGGATAATGACACTGGGGGTACAGGATAATGACACTGGGGGTAGAGGATAATGACACTGACACTCGGGGTACAGGATAATGACACTCGGGTTACAGGATAATGACACTCGGGTTACAGGATAATGACACTGGGGGTAGAGGATAATGACACTGACACTCGGGGTACAGAATAATGACACTGACACTCGGGGTACAGGATAATGACACTGACACTCGGGTATAGGATAATGACACTGACACTCGGGGTACAGGATAATGGCACTGACACTCGGGGTACAGGATAATGACGCTGACACTCGGGGTACAGGATAATGACGCTGACACTGGGGGTACAGGATAATGACACTGGGGGTACAGGATAATGACGCTGACACTTGGGGTATAGGATAATGACACTGACACTCGGGGTACAGGATAATGACACTCGGGTTACAGGATAATGACACTGGGGGTACAGGATAATGACACTGGGGGTACAGGATAATGACACTGGGGGTAGAGGATAATGACACTCAGGGTACAGGATAATGACACTGGGGGTACAGGATGATGACACTCGGAGTACCGGATAATGACACTGGGGGTACAGGATAATGACACTGGGGGTAGAGGATAATGACACTGACACTCGGGGTACAGGATAATGACACTGGGGGTACAGGATAATGACACTCGGGGTACAGGATAATGACACTCGGGTTACAGGATAATGACACTGGGGGTACAGGATAATGACACTGGGGGTAGAGGATAATGACACTGACACTCGGGGTACAGGATAATGACACTGGGGGTACAGCATAATGACACACGGGGTACAGGATAATGACGCTGACACTCGGGGTACAGGATAATGACGCTGACACTCGGGGTACAGAATAATGACGCTGGGGGTAGAGGATAATGACACTGACACTCGGGGTACAGGATAATGACACTGGGGGTACAGGATAATAACTCTCGGGGTACAGGATAATGACGCTGACACTCGGGGTACAGGATAATGACAATGACACTCAGGGCACAGGATAATGACAATGACACTCGGGGTACAGGATAATGACGCTGACACTCGGGGTACAGGATAATGACGCTGACACTGGGGGTACAGGATAATGACACTGGGGGTACAGGATAATGACGCTGACACTTGGGGTATAGGATAATGACACTGACACTCGGGGTACAGGATAATGACACTCGGGTTACAGGATAATGACTCTGTGGGTACAGGATAATGACACTGGGGGTAGAGGATAATGACACTGACACTCGGGGTACAGGATAATGACACTCGGGGTACAGGATAATGACACTGGGGGTACAGGATAATGACACTCGGGGTACCGGATAATGACACTGGAGGTACAGGATAATGACACTCGGGCTACAGGATAATGACACTTGGGGTACAGGATAATGACACTGACATTCGGGGTACAGGATAATGACACTGACACTGGGGGTACAGAATAATGACATTGGGGGTACAGGATAATTACACTGGAGGTACAGGATAATGACGCTGACACTCGGGGTACAGGATAATGACAGTCGAGGTGCAGGATAATGACACTGACACTCGGGGTACAGGATAATGACACTGACTCTCGGGGTACAGGAGAATGACGCTGACACTCAGGGTACAGGATAATGACACTGACACTGGGGGTACAGGATAATGACACTGGGGGTACAGGATAATGACGCTGACACTCGGGGTACAGGATAATGACACTCGGGGTACAGGATCACGGCACTGATACTTGAGATACAGCAGGATAATAACATTGACACTCGGGGTACAGGATAATGACACTGGGGGTACAGGATAATGACACTCAGGGTACAGGATAATGACACTCGGGGTACAGGATAATGACGCTGACACTCGGGGTACAGGATAATGACACTGGGGGTACAGGATAATGACACTCGGGGTACAGGATAATAACACTGACACTGAGGTACAGGATAATTACGCTGACACTCGAGGTACGGGATAATGACACTGACACTCAGGGTACAGGATAATGACACTGATACTTGGGGTACAGGATAATGACACTGACACTCAGGGTACAGGATAATGACACTGACACTCAAGGTACAGGATAATGACACTCGGGGTACAGGATAATGACGCTGACACTCGGGGTACAGGATAATGACGCTGACACTGGACGTACAGGATAATGACACTGGGGGTACAGGATAATGACGCTGACACTTGGGGTATAGGATAATGACACTGACACTCGGGGTACAGGATAATGACACTCGGGTTACAGGATAATGACTCTGGGGGTACAGGATAATGACACTGGGGGTATAGGATAATGACACTGACACTCGGGGTACAGGATAATGACACTGACATTGGGGGTACAGAACTGTCATATAAATCACCACTTGTGAGTCAGGGTCTTCTGTGACTTGTGGTTCTCCACCATGTGACGGGTGGATGATCAGTGTCAGGCTCAGGTCAGCTCTTGTCTGTTGTTGTCCTGTATTCCGGCCGCTCATCTCCGGTGCCGTCTCGTCATTTTCTTTACACTTGTGGATTTATAGATATTTGTATGTAATAACGGGTAGAAATCAGAAACATTCTAACTTAAGTAGAAAATCTCCTTTTTGCTTTTCTCTCCGAGTTAATAATGGGAGGTCACATGACTTTATATATAGGTAAATCCGAAACATGTGATGCCCTCCTGACTCGCTCCTCTGCCGCCCGGCGTGTGACACATTCTGACATCTCCTGGGTTTTTCGTCTCTGTTCCATTCGCGCAAATTCTCCTTTTAATTTTCACCTTTTTTAGTCCGTTTTTTATGTGTTCACCTTTTTCTTTATATATTGTGTATGAGGTTTGGGGGTTTCTAAATATTTGCTGCCAGATTATCAATTGATACATTTTTTAAAAAAAAAATTCAAAGTTTTTGCACAAATGTCAGAGTTTTGTGCGGCATTTTAATGGATCACGTGACTTAAAAGACAAAAATAATGGGCCAATTCATCTGCTGATTTTTTTTTGTCTCTTTTGTTTTGTTTTGTTTTTGTCTTGTTGTATTTGTGGGTTTCCTTCATAAAGGCGCGTAAAAATGTTTTTGAATTTTACATTTTTTTTTGCAACTTTTTAATGTAAGTCACGTGTTCTGACTAAATTTTGCAAAATTTGCGCCAAAATTTCAGGCGTGCATTAAATAATTTATGTGTTTTTTGTAAAAAAAAAAAAAATGCCTGCCCATTCTGATGAACGTAGAAAAAAAAAAAATGAATAGATAAAAAAAAAAGGATCAAATTAAAAACAGGCGAAATAAAGAACAAAAAGTTGCGTAAATGCAACAATGGATCGGGCCCTTTGTGCTTTTACTTGCAGAGTCTCGTAGGATCTGGCGCTGTTGGGAGCTGTGATCCGGCAGCTGGAACTATTGGCGCTGACCACTGGTGGTCACTTTATAGGGGTCTCCAGTATTAACCTTCCGCACAGAACAGGACGGACGCCCTGGAACCGTTCCTAGAATGTCAGCGATGAGTCCAGAGCGGGATATTCGCCCCCGGACAGAAGCGTCTGTCAGCGATCTGAGCCTGGACCTGTCCGTACGTGTGCGATACAGGAGGCTGCACTGAGCTGTCTCTGTACACCTGCAACCATTGTACACAACCTGTATACATCCAGGGGTATATAGGGGTCCGGCATGCTGCTGTATACACTCAGGGGTATATAGGGGTCTGGCATGCTGTTGCATACATCCAGGGGTATAGAGGGGTCCGGCATGCTGCTGTATACACTCAGGAGTATAGAGGGGTCCGGCATGCTGCTGTATACATCCAGGGATATATAGGGGTCCGGCATGCTGCTGTATACACCCAGGGGTATAGAGGGGTCTGGCAAGCTGCTGTATGCACGCAGGGGTATAGAGGGGTCCGGCATGCTGCTGTATACATCCAGAGATATAGAGGGGTCCGGCATGCTGGTGCATACACCCAGGGGTATATAGCGGTCCAGCATGCTGCTGTATACACCCAGGGGTATAGAGGGGTCCGGCATGCTGCTGTATACACCCAGGGGTATAGAGGGGTCCACAATGCTGCTGTATACACCCAGGGGTATAGAGGGGTCCGGCATGCTGCTGTATACACCCAGGGGTATAGAGGAGTCCGGCATGCTGCTGTATACATCTAGGTGTATATAGGGGTCCGGCATGCTGCTCTATACATGCAGGGTTATATAGGGGTCCAGCTGGAGGGGTCACACTACACACGGGCCGGACACGGGACCGGGCGAGGCTGTGGCAGCTCCTGGTCTTCTCATATACGGAGACACAGAGGCACCATGTTGGTCGCAGTTCTTTGAGTGATGTTGGGGTCATTATGGGGCACCATGGACGCTGTTCTGGGGACACTGATCTGTCCCCTCTTACTCCAGATTCTCTCATCTCTTGGCATCACGGACTTGGCTCTCCTCATACTTAACAGACAGGACATTCAGCGTCTCCCACTCACGCACCACCTCCTCATCTCGCCCCCTATCTGTCGGTGTCCCCCAAGGTTCAGTTCTAGGACCCCTGCTCTTCTCCATCTACACCTTCGGCCTGAGACAGCTCATAGAGTCTCACGGCTTTCAGTATCACCTCTATGCTGACGACACACAGATCTACCTCTCTGGACCCGATATCTCCTCCCTACTAACCAGAATCCCACAATGTCTGTCCGCCATCTCATCCTTCTTCTCCGACAGGTTTCTAAAACTCAACATGGATAAAACAGAGTTCATCATCTTTCCACCCTCTCATTCACATCCCCCATCCGACCTATCCATCAACGTCAATGGCTGTTCACTCTCCCCAGTCCTACAAGCTCGCTGCCTTGGGGTAACCCTGGACTCTGATCTCTCCTTCAAGCCACATATTCAAGCCCTTTCCACCTCCTGCCGACTCCAACTCAAAAACATCTCCCGGATCCGTGCATTCCTCAGCAAAGACTCTGCAAAAACACTAGTGCATGCCCTCATCATCTCCCGCCTCGACTACTGCAACCTCCTGCTCCGTGGCATCCCTTCCAACACTCTTGCACCTCTCCAATCTATCCTAAACTCTGCTGCTCGACTAATCCACCTGTCCCCCCGCTATTCCCCGGCCTCTCCTCTCTGTCAATCCCTTCACTGGCTCCCTATTGCCCAGAGAATTCAGTTCAAAACTCTAACCATGGCATACAAAGCCATCCACAACCTGTCTCCTCCATACATCTGTGACCTAGTCTCCCGGTACTTACCTGCACGCAACCTCCGATCCTCACAAGATCTCCTGCTCTACTCCCCTCTTATCTCCTCCTCCCACACTCGTATACAAGATTTCTCCCGTGCTTCCCCCCTACTCTGGAACGCTCTACCCCAACATATCAGACTCTCGCCGACCGTGGAAACCTTCAAAAGGAACCTGAAGACCCACCTCTTCCGACAAGCCTACAACCTGCAGTAAACACCACTGCACGACCAGCTCTACCCTCACCTACTGTATCCTCACCCATCCCTTGTAGACTGTGAGCCCTCGCGGGCAGGGTCCTCGCTCCTCCTGGACCAGTCGCTGACTCGTTTTGTTAAGATTATGTAAATGCTTTTGTTATGTATATCCCTATCACATGTAAAGCGCCATGGAATAAATGGCGCTATAATAATAATAATAAATAATAAATAAATAAATTATGGGGCAATATTGCTCTCACAATGGAAGCACTGTGGATGCCATTATAGGAAGGGGGTAGATGTTGTTATTATGGGGGCATCATAGCCCTAGTTATGGGGCACTGGGAATGTTGATATTATGTGGAGGGTGTGGATGCTGTTATGGGGCACCATGCTTGTTTTTGTAAAGAAAATGTGACTATAGGTTTGGGGGTGCCGTATATGTTATTATTATGGGGGAACATTGGCTGTAGTTATGAGCACTGTAGATTATATTATTATGGAGCACTGTGACTGTAGTTATAGGTAACTGTAGATGCTCTTATTATGGGGGCACTGTGACTGTAGCTATAGGTAAAGGTAGATGCTCTTATTATGGGGCACTGTGACTAGTTATGGGCACTGTAGATATTATTATTCTTAGGGCACTGTAACTAGTTATGGGCACAGTAAATTATGTTATTATGGGGGCACTGTGACTGTAGTTATGGGGCTTTGTAGATGCTCTTATTATGGGGGCACTGAGACAGGTTATGAGCACTGTAGATTGTTATTATGGGGGCACTATGACTGTAGTTATTGGGCACTGTATATATTATTATGGGGGCACTGACTAATTATGGGGCATGATTGATGCTGTTATTATGGGGGCACTGTGATGTTACTTATGTTGCTTTGTGAATGTTATTATAGGACCATTATGACTGTACGGTAGTTATGGGGCACTCTGCCATTATCAGGCACTATGTATTTTCTTATGGGGCACCATGACTGCTGTTATTATAGAAGTGTGACTAGTTATGGGGCCCTGTGGATGCTGTTATTATGGGGGCACTATTTAGTTACGGGACACTGTAGGTCTTATTATTATGGGGCTCGATAGATGATATTACTATGGTGCACCTTGGTTATAGCTATGGGGATCTGTGAATGCTGTTATTATGGGGGAACTGTGATGTTAGTTATGGGGCACTGTGGAAGTTGATATTATGATGGGGCACTGAATAGTTATGGGCACGGTAGATGCTGTTATTACGGGGGCACTGTGATGTTACGTCTGTTGCTCTGTGGATGTTGATATTATGAGGCCATTATGTCTGTAGTTATGAGGCACTGTACATGATGTTATTATGGGGGCACTGTGACTGCATTTAGGCGGCAGGCTGGACTTTCTTATTATTAGGACCATCACTACAGGATGCAGCTGATGTTGTTATGGGGCACCATGCACATTGTTCTAATAGCGGCTCTGTGACTTGTAGTTATGGGGCTTGTTCAGTAGGAACTCTGGCGATGTCTGTGGTTGTGGGGACACTATAGTTGTGGGGGACATGGTTGTTGTATTTTTATGAGGGCACTGTACTCATATTAGGAACCCTGTGGCTGCATTATGGACACAATGGTGGGATTTGTTTTGTGTGGTGAGCGTTTTAGAGGATTAAGGCCTGGAAACCATCAGCATGCAGCTGTTGACAGACTCTTTCTCATTATTATTTATATTTAGTACTTTGAATACATGATGGAGTCTGCTTCTGGGGAAATAATCCCAGCTGCTGCAGAACCTCCTCGACAAGTGGTCTTTTACCATCCGCCCTCCTTAATGGATGAAGCCATTCGGTCGAGAAGACGTGAGCAGAGGTGGAGTCTCCATATCTCCCATTGACTCCAATGGAGAGGGCTGGACACAAATGTGGCTGCTTCAGGGAGTCCGGTGGAGTCTGGCTCCCAGAGGAGCCAGTGGGACCCCAACCACATATTTTGTGCATGAGGATCTAAGCGCTGGTGACATAGGTTAGTGGTCATGGGAGGAGGACTGGTCGCTTTCTGGACTTCTTACCATTTATTGCAATGGGTGGACACCATGATGACATGGGTGGTCCACAGTGGTGCTTCGTCTTCACGGTCCATTGGGCTTCATTGCTGTGCATGATTCCACAGCCTGAGATCATGTCTTCCACCCTCATCACAGTTCCAGTATAGTCATGAGATCATCCTCCGGCATTATGTAATCATTGGGGTGGAGGACCAGGACTCTCACACCGATACATGACTCCATGGTAGAATTGAGTCGTCCAGTTCTTGTTACAACTTCTATTAAGGTGACAACCTTTCTTACTTGTTTCTTCATCCTCGGATGACGTCTTGAAGATCTGCCTGTCATGAGTCCTAAAAAACTGAGTTACTGATATGACCAATATTATTGGTTGTATTGAGACGATAACTCCTGGACACCAATGTAAAATCTGTCTGGACATGCGCAGTGCTTACAAGCTCTATCCTACTAAGGTTGCAGGCTTGGGATCACTGGAGCGCTCTCTTAGCTCTCTGTCCTGGTTAGCTTCAGACCCGCTGTGCTTCCGATGCGTAGACTAGATGCAAAGCTTCATCGAGAGCTGTGGACAGCAACGTAATGATGCTGCTGGCGTTAACTGTCAAGGAATCAGGAGCACACCGCTCCCTGCACCACCAGGGAAGATGGCAGACTAGGGAGCAGTGTGCTCCTGAAGATAAGTCATGAGAAGAACCCCTTAAGGATAAGCCACCACTTTAGGAGGTGGTGGGACCTTTGGAAGAATGGAAGGGCCTTGGTGTCGATTTAGCACTGTGGTCCCTTTTACAGTATTTCCATGTACAGGGGCACCATAACCACCCGCTGTGCAGGGGAACTGCAGCACAGCTGTACTCCCACACGGTCAGGGTGGAAACCTACAGGGAGAGGGAAAACAACGGGAAGAGGACAAAATTAGTCCTTCAGAAACATCATTCTCAGGATCGATGGTGGTCCCAGAGCTTGGAGCCGCACAGATGATAAAGCAAACTTGTTGTTGGAGGACACCAAAGTGCGTTGTCAATAATTGCTTCCACGTCTTCTGGTCACACTTTGCTATCCCTCTTCTACGTCCCCGTCTCCACCAAAGATGCGCTTCTTTCCGAGAAATTTCGGGACCATTCATCGGGGGCCAAGACATTTGGCAACCGTTCTGAGAGTCCAGGAGATCTTTCCTTTTTCCGGGAATGATCCCTTTAATATTCCGACATCTTATAATAATGGACTGATTGACTCCTATGGGGAAGAGGGACTTTTTGGGCCCCTCATGCACCGGATGCCCAGAGGCAGCTGTCCCCACGCTCTGTTTCTCTCCCGAACAGATTTGCTGTCACAGTTTTCTTAGAAATGGATAACATATTTATTTGCATCCATTAATCAGCTGCACCGCTAGTATTCTCTGTTGTCTGCCATGTTATTAGAAATCTCTAATTGCTTGCGTCTGCTACTAAACAGGACCTCCAGCTAATGTAAATCGTGTCTGCCCGTAACCAGACGCATGGCTCGCCCAACTAAATAGTCACACAAATGAGCAATGCTGCGCTCCTGCGCTGTGTAAACTTCGCTGACAGCTCTGGAGTTCTGACTGCTGCAATTACTGCTTACAAGTCAGATGAACTCATATACACAGCGTTGTGGGGGCATCTCGGCAAATGTCCGACCCCCTCGAATTGAAAGCAGGGTTGGAGAAATGTCTGTGGATGCCTCTGGGCAAAGCATGTTGAGGCAGTTTCGGAAGGAAGAAAATGAAGAGTAAGAATGTCCAGGTATTAGTATTGCTCAGTGCATAAATAATACCTCCATACAGTGCTACACTACAGTGCTATACAATGCTTAGAATACCATAAAATATCCAAATATTATCACCATACTTTTTGTACTCTGCTTCAGATAACATACCTAGAGTACCTAGATAATATCACCATACCGTGCATAGATTATACTGCATTACACCTGTATACTTAGAGTGCCAAGAAATACGAAATAATATCACCATACAGTGCACACATTATAGTACTGTACTTTTAGTACTGTGCTTCAGATAACATACCTAGAGTACCAAATAATATCACTATCAATAATATCATTATGCTGCTATATAGCGGTATAATTAGAGTGCCAAGAAGTACCAAATTATATCACCATGCAGTGCCTAAATGATAGTGCTGTATTGTGCACACACAGCAGGATTATACACTGCTCAAATAAAAGTATCATATACTACCCAAATTATACCACCATAGGACGCCCACATCTTGAAGTTATAAAGAATGCATGGCAATACTATACAGTTCTTCCCAAAGTCATCATCAAGAACCTACATGATAGTGCCGTAAAGTGAAGCACTGCTCAAATAATGGTGCCATATAGTTACAAAATTATACCACCATATGGTGCCCACATATTGATGTTATAGTGAATACATAAAAATACTATACAGTGCAAAAATATCTGTACCTAAATAATAACATGATACCGTATCTACTTGATGTAGGCAGGATGATACAAAATAGTGTAGAATAATACCGTATCCAAATAATAAATACTGCTATATAGTGCCATATGCTGAGCATCTATTAGTGTCCAGATAACAATGTCATATATAAGTACAACATTTTTACAGCTCACTATTAATACGGCAGAGGGAAGATCAGTATGAGAAGCACAAACGCAGACATATTGTTCCTTACCCCTATTATCGTGCCCCAGGCGATATGTTGACCTGACCTACGGGCAAAGCCCCCTAAGGGTCAAAATGAGGATGCAAATATTTATATTTAGTGCACCCGGCCCATTGACATGATGTGTATCTGATGAGACGCCTCCGGCTTAGCTGCATTCCACCACTGCACAAAGACTAATCCATGACTTGGCACCATGTGGCGGTATAACAGCCAACGGTCAGTTATTAATACACCCCGGAGATGTGATCCCACCGCTTATCCTCTATGATATCTGCCGGCCTATTTATAACTTATAAAACATCTTCATCAGACCAAACCTTTTACTGCAGCTAATCCGGCATGTTTTCTAAGAATTAAGGACGGATCCCAGTTAATCCCGGGAGGTGTTTATGGCCGGGGCAAATGAGGTCAATTATCATTATACCCCTGCAGCATTAATGGGGGAGGGGGAGGAACTGTGGGAAAAAACGAGAGAGAGATAGTGGAGCAGTACTAAGTATGACCGTATATGGCGAGCAATACGGCGTATAGGGGTCATACATGTGTCGTTCTCATTTCCTGCATTATCGGGTAACCCCGCAGCAACGTCTTCTACAAGCAGAGCCTGTGTGATAGCAGTGGTCCACGGCCGGGCGTCGTGGTGGCCCCGGACAAGCACCCACCGGGGGCCCAAAAATTCACTTTTACCTAGGTGTAAACACAAGTTGTCGTCCGGTCCCATCCAAATTTAGGCACAGCCATGGGAACCCGGACAATGCCGCAGCAACCAGCTACAATGTGCCATTACAATACCAGTGATGCGATAGTTCTGCCCAAAATATGTTTTTTATTACTTTTCTTTATAGCACAAGTCTTTATAGCACACTCAATAGAGCTACATCCCTGGAGAAACAACACCAGTAGTAGTGCACAACGCCATAGTTCTGCCCAAAAGCTGGTTGTTTTTTATGCCTTTTTTTAAAACTCCGGGAACACTGTATCATGATAAGTGGGTGAGAGAGGGCGCACAGACTTTGTGACAACTTCTAGATACCTGGACAGATACATATCGACGGATTTCATGTTTTTTAATGTTTTTAGTCAAATTTTATAGAATATTTTTAAGAATTTAAAGAAGCAATGTGGCTGTTTTTTTTTTGCATCACCAAGATTCTCGCTTTTTCATTTATTTCATCCCATCTGTTTCATCTATACATTTTTCCCGTTAATTAATTATGGGAAGCTGAGTCATGTAATCTCTAGTTTGACCACCAGTCCAATACATGCAGCTATGTTTACACAGGAAGACAGGGGACAGTATTATAGTAGATATATTCTTGTATATAGGGGGCAGTATTATAGTAGTTATATTCTTGTATATAGGGTGCAGTATTATAGTAGTTATATTCTTGTACATAGAGGCAGTATTATAGTAGTTATATTCTTGTACATAGGGGGCAGTATTATAGTAGTTATATTCTTGTATATAGGGTGCAGTATTATAGTAGTTATATTCTTGTATATAGCGGGCAGTATTATAGGAGTTATATTCTTGTACATAGGGGCAGTATCATAGTAGTTATATTCTTGTACATAGGGGCAGTATTATAGTAGTTATATTCTTGTACATAGGAGCAGTATTATAGTAGTTATATTCTTGTACATAGGGGCAGTATTATAGTAGTTATATTCTTGTACATAGGAGCAGTGTTGTAGTAGTTATATTCTTGTACATAGGGGCAGTATTATAGTAGATATATTCTTGTATATAGGGGGCAGTATTATAGTAGTTATATTCTTGTATATAGGGTGCAGTATTATAGTAGTTATATTCTTGTACATAGAGGCAGTATTATAGTAGTTATATTCTTGTACATAGGGGGCAGTATTATAGTAGTTATATTCTTGTATATAGGGTGCAGTATTATAGTAGTTATATTCTTGTATATAGCGGGCAGTATTATAGGAGTTATATTCTTGTACATAGGGGCAGTATCATAGTAGTTATATTCTTGTACATAGGGGCAGTATTATAGTAGTTATATTCTTGTACATAGGAGCAGTATTATAGTAGTTATATTCTTGTACATAGGAGCAGTGTTGTAGTAGTTATATTCTTGTACATAGGGGCAGTATTATAGTAGATATATTCTTGTACATAGGGGGCAGTATTATAGTAGTTATATTCTTGTACATAGGAGCAGTATTATAGTAGTTATATTCTTGTATATAGGTGGCAGTATTATAGTAGTTATATTCTTATATATAGGGGGCAGTATTATAGTAGTTATATTCTTGTACATAGGAGCTGTATTATAGTAGTTATAGTCTTGTACATAGGGGCAGTATTATAGTAGTTATATTCTTGTACATAGGAGCAGTATTATAGTAGTTATATTCTTGTACATAGGGGGCAGTATTATAGTAAATATATTCTTGTACATAGGGGCAGTATTATAGTAGTTATATTCTTGTACATAGGAGCAGTATTATAGTAGTTATATTCTTGTACATAGGGGGCAGTATTATAGCAGTTATATTCTTGTACATAGGGGCAGTATTATAGTAGTTATATTCTTGTACATAGGAGCAGTATTATAGTAGTTATATTCTTGTACATAGGAGCAGTATTATAGTAGTTATATTCTTGTACATAGGTGCAGTATTATAGTAGTTATATTCTTGTACAGAGGGGCAGTATTATAGTAGTTATATTCTTGTACAGAGGGGCAGTGTTATAGTAGTTATATTCTTGTACATAGGGGGCAGTATTATAGTAGTTATATTCTTGTACATAGGAGGCAGTATTATAGTAGTTATACTCTTGTACATAGGGGGCAGTATTATAGTAGTTATATTCTTGTACATAGGGGGCAGTATTATAGTAGTTATATTCTTGTACATAGGGGGCAGTATTATAGTAGTTATATTCTTGTACATAGGAGCAGTATTATAGTAGTTATATTCTTGTACATAGGGGCAGTATTATAGTAGTTATATT
This sequence comes from Phyllobates terribilis, assembly GCF_046119375.1. Lineage (NCBI taxonomy): Eukaryota > Metazoa > Chordata > Amphibia > Anura > Dendrobatidae > Phyllobates > Phyllobates terribilis. The sequence goes on from NW_027362762.1 coordinate 952,326,640, forward strand.
CTTGTATATAGGGAGCAGTATTATAGTAGTTATATTCTTCTACATAGGGAGCAGTATTATTGTAGTTATATTCTTGTACATAGGTGCAGTATTATAGTAGTTATATTCTTGTACATAGGGGGAAGTATTATAGTAGTTATATTCTTGTACATAGGGGGCAGTATTATAGTAGTTATATTCTTGTATATAGGGGGCAGTATTATAGTAGTTATATTCTGTACATAGGGTCAGTATTATAGTAGTTATATTCTTGTACATAGGAGCAGTATTATAGTAGTTATATTCTTGTACATAGGAGGCAGTATTATTGTAATTATATTCTTGTACAGAGGGGCAGTATTATAGTAGTTATATTCTTGTACATAGGGGGTAGTATTATAGTAGTTATATTCTTGTACATAGGAGGCAGTATTATAGTAGTTATATTCTTGTACATAGGGGGCAGTATTATAGTAGTTATATTCTTGTACATAGGGGGCAGTATTATACTAGTTATATTCTTGTACATAGGGGGCAGTATTATAGTAGTTATATTCTTGTACATAGGAGCAGTATTATAGTAGTTATATTCTTGTACATAGGGGCAGTATTATAGTAGTTATATTCTTGTATATAGGGAGCAGTATTATAGTAGTTATATTCTTCTACATGGGGAGCAGTACTATAGTAGTTATATTCTTGTACATAGGTGCAGTATTATAGTTATATTCTTGTACATAGGGGGAAGTATTATAGTAGTTATATTCTTGTACATAGGGGGCAGTATTATAGTAGTTATATTCTTGTATATAGGGGGCAGTATTATAGTAGTTATATTCTGTACATAGGGGCAGTATTATAGTAGTTATATTCTTCCACATAGGAGCAGTATTATAGTAGTTATATTCTTGTACATAGGAGGCAGTATTATTGTAGTTATATTCTTGTACAGAGGGGCAGTATTATAGTAGTTATATTCTTGGACATAGGGGGCAGTATTATAGTAGTTATATTCTTGTACATAGGAGGCAGTATTATAGTAGTTATATTCTTGTACATAGGGGGCAGTATTATAGTAGTTATATTCTTGTACATAGGGGGAAGTATTATAGTAGTTATATTCTTGTACATAGGGGGCAGTATTATAGTAGTTATATTCTTGTATATAGGGGGCAGTATTATAATAGTTATATTCTGTACATAGGGGCAGTATTATAGTAGTTATATTCTTGTACATAGGAGCAGTATTATAGTAGTTATATTCTTGTACATAGGAGGCAGTATTGTTGTAGTTATATTCTTGTACAGAGGGGCAGTATTATAGTAGTTATATTCTTGTACATAGGGGGCAGTATTATAGTAGTTATATTCTTGTACATAGGAGGCAGTATTATAGTAGTTATATTCTTGTACATAGGGGGCAGTATTATAGTAGTTATATTCTTGTACATAGGGGGCAGTATTATAGTAGTTATATTCTTGTACATAGCAGCAGTATTATAGTAGTTATATTCTTGTGCATAGGGGGCAGTATTATAGTAGTTATATTCTTGTACATAGGGGGAAGTATTATAGTAGTTATATTCTTGTACATAGGGGGCAGTATTATAGTAGTTATATTCTTGTATATAGGGGGCAGTATTATAGTAGTTATATTCTGTACATAGGGGCAGTATTATAGTAGTTATATTCTTGTACATAGGAGCAGTATTATAGTAGTTATATTCTTGTACATAGGAGGCAGTATTGTTGTAGTTATATTCTTGTACAGAGGGGCAGTATTATAGTAGTTATATTCTTGTACATAGGGGGCAGTATTATAGTAGTTATATTCTTGTACATAGGAGGCAGTATTATAGTAGTTATATTCTTGTACATAGGGGGCAGTATTATAGTAGTTATATTCTTGTACATAGGGGGCAGTATTATAGTAGTTATATTCTTGTACATAGCAGCAGTATTATAGTAGTTATATTCTTGTGCATAGGGGCAGTATTATAGTAGTTATATTCTTGTATATAGGGAGCAGTATTATAGTAGTTATATTCTTGTACATAGGGAGCAGTATTATAGTAGTTATATTCTTGTACATAGGTGCAGTATTATAGTAGTTATATTCTTGGACATAGGGGGCAGTATTATAGTAGTTATATTCTTGTACATAGGAGCAGTATTATAGTAGTTATATTATTGTACATAGGGAGCAGTATTATAGTAGTTATATTCTGGTACATAGTGGGCAGTATTATAGTAGTTATATTCTTGTACATAGGGGCAGTATTATAGTAGTTATATTCGTGTATATAGGGAGCAGTATTATAGTAGGTATATTCTTGTACATAGGAGCAGTATTATAGTCGTTAAATTCTTGTACATAGGTGCAGTATTATAGTAGTTATATTCTTGGACATAGGGGGCAGTATTATAGTAGTTATATTCGTGTATATATGGAGCAGTATTATAGTAGTTATATTCTTGTACATAGGTGGCAGTATTATAGTAGTTATATTCTTGTACATAGGAACAGTATTGTAGTAGTTATATTCTTGTACATAGGGGCAGTATTATAGTAGCAATATTCGGGGCAGTATTATAGTAGTTATATTCTTGTACATTGGAGCAGTATTATAGTAGTTATATTCTTGTACATAGGAGCAGTATTATAGTAGTTACATTCTTGTGCATAGGAGCAGTATTATAGTAGTTATATTCTTGTATATAGGAGCAGTATTATAGTAGTTATATTCTTGTACATAGGAGCAGTATTATAGTAGTTATATTCTTGTACATAGGAGCAGTATTATAGTAGTTATATTCTTGTACATTGAGGCAGTATTATAGTAGTTATACTCTTGTACATAGGGGGCAGTATTATACTAGTTATATTTTTGTACATAGGGGCAGTATTATAGTAGTTATATTCTTGTACATAGGAGCAGTATTATAGTAGTTATATTCTTGAACATAGGGGCAGTATTATAGTAGTTATATTCTTTTATATAGGGAGCAGTATTATAGTAGTTATATTCTTCTACATAGGGAGCAGTATTATAGTAGTTATATTCTTGTACATAGGTGCAGTATTATAGTAGTTATATTCTTGTACATAGGGGGAAGTATTATAGTAGTTATATTCTTGTACATAGGGGGCAGTATTATAGTAGTTATATTCTTGTATATAGGGGGCAGTATTATAGTAGTTATATTCTGTAGATAGGGGCAGTATTGTAGTAGTTATATTCTTGTACATAGGAGCAGTATTATAGTAGTTATATTCTTGTACATAGGAGGCAGTATTATAGTAGTTACATTCTTGTACATAGGGGGCAGTATTATAGTAGTTATATTCTTGTACATAGGAGGCAGTATTATAGTAGTTATATTCTTGTACATAGGGGGCAGTATTATAGTAGTTATATTCTTGTACATAGGGGGAAGTATTATAGTAGTTATATTCTTGTACATAGGGGGCAGTATTATAGTAGTTATATTCTTGTATATAGGGGGCAGTATTATAGTAGTTATATTCTGTACATAGGGGCAGTATTATAGTAGTTATATTCTTGTACATAGGAGCAGTATTATAGTAGTTATATTCTTGTACATAGGAGGCAGTATTATTGTAGTTATATTCTTGTACAGAGGGGCAGCATTATAGTAGTTATATTCTTGTACATAGGGGCAGTATTATAGTAGTTATATTCTTGTACATAGGAGCAGTATTATAGTAGTTATATTCTTGTACATAGGAGCAGTATTATAGTAGTTATATTCTTGTACATAGGAGCAGTATTATAGTAGTTATATTCTTGTACATTGAGGCAGTATTATAGTAGTTATACTCTTGTACATAGGGGGCAGTATTATAGTAGTTATATTTTTGTACATAGGGGCAGTATTATAGTAGTTATATTCTTGTACATAGGGGGCAGTATTATACTAGTTATATTCTTGTACATAGGAGCAGTATTATAGTAGTTATATTCTTGAACATAGGGGCAGTATTATAGTAGTTATATTCTTTTATATAGGGAGCAGTATTATAGTAGTTATATTCTTCTACATAGGGAGCAGTATTATAGTAGTTATATTCTTGTACATAGGTGCAGTATTATAGTAGTTATATTCTTGTACATAGGGGGAAGTATTATAGTAGTTATATTCTTGTACATAGGGGGCAGTATTATAGTAGTTATATTCTTGTATATAGGGGGCAGTATTATAGTAGTTATATTCTGTAGATAGGGGCAGTATTGTAGTAGTTATATTCTTGTACATAGGAGCAGTATTATAGTAGTTATATTCTTGTACATAGGAGGCAGTATTATAGTAGTTACATTCTTGTACATAGGGGGCAGTATTATAGTAGTTATATTCTTGTACATAGGAGGCAGTATTATAGTAGTTATATTCTTGTACATAGGGGGCAGTATTATAGTAGTTATATTCTTGTACATAGGGGGAAGTATTATAGTAGTTATATTCTTGTACATAGGGGGCAGTATTATAGTAGTTATATTCTTGTATATAGGGGGCAGTATTATAGTAGTTATATTCTGTACATAGGGGCAGTATTATAGTAGTTATATTCTTGTACATAGGAGCAGTATTATAGTAGTTATATTCTTGTACATAGGAGGCAGTATTATTGTAGTTATATTCTTGTACAGAGGGGCAGCATTATAGTAGTTATATTCTTGTACATAGGGGCAGTATTATAGTAGTTATATTCTTGTACATAGGAGGCAGTATTATAGTAGTTATATTCTTGTACATAGGGGGCAGTATTATAGTAGTTATATTCTTGTACATAGGGGGCAGTATTATAGTAGTTATATTCTTGTACAGAGGAGCAGTATTATAGTAGTTATATTCTTGTACATGGGGCAGTATTATAGTAGTTATATTCTTGTATATAGGGAGCAGTATTATAGTAGTTATATTCTTGTACATAGGGAGCAGTATTATAGTAGTTATATTCTTGTACATAGGTGCAGTATTATAGTAGTTATATTCTTGGACATAGGGGGCAGTATTATAGTAGTTATATTCTTGTACATAGGAGCAGTATTATAGTAGTTATATTATTGTACATAGGGAGCAGTATTATAGTAGTTATATTCTGGTACATAGGGGGCAGTATTATAGTAGTTATATTCTTGTACATAGGGGCAGTATTATAGTAGTTATATTCTTGTATATAGGGAGCAGTATTATAGTAGGTATATTCTTGTACATAGGAGCAGTATTATAGTAGTTATATTCTTGTACATAGGTGCAGTATTATAGTAGTTATATTCTTGGACATAGGGGGCAGTATTATAGTAGTTATATTTGTGTATATATGGAGCAGTATTATAGTAGTTATATTCTTGTACATAGGTGGCAGTATTATAGTAGTTATATTCTTGTACATAGGAACAGTATTGTAGTAGTTATATTCTTGTACATAGGGGCAGTATTATAGTAGTAATATTCGGGGCAGTATTATAGTAGTTATATTCTTGTACATAGGAACAGTATTATAGTAGTTATATTCTTGTACATAGGAGCGGTATTATAGTAGTTATATTCTTGTACATAGGAGCAGTATTATAATAGTCATATTCTTGTACATAGGAGCAATATTATAGTAGTTATATTCTTGTATATAGGAGCAGTATTAGAGTAGTTATATTCTTGTACATAGGAGCAGTATCATAGTAGTTATATTCTTGTACATTGAGGCAGTATTATAGTAGTTATATTCTTGTACTTAGGGGCAGTATTATAGTAGTTATATTCTTGTACATAGGAGCAGTATTATAGTTGTTATATTCTTGTACATAGGGGGGAGTATTATAGTAGTTATATTCTTCTACATAGGGGTAGTATTATAGTAGTTGTATTCTCGTACATAGGAGCAGTATTATAGTAGTTATATTCTTGTACATAGGGGGCAGTATTATAGTAGTTATATTCTTGTACATAGGGGCAGTATTATAGTAGTTATATTCTTGTACATAGGGGGCAGTATTATAGTAGTTATATTCTTCTACATAGGGGTAGTATTATAGTAGTTGTATTCTTGTACATAGGAGCAGTATTATAGTAGTTATATTCTTGTACATAGGGGGCAGTATTATAGTAGTTATATTCTTGTAGATACGGGCACTATTATAGTAGTTATATTCTTGTACATAGGGGGCAGTATTATACTAGTTATAGTCTTGTACATAGGGGGCAGTATTATAGTAGTTATATTCGTGTACATTGAGGCAGTATTATAGTAGTTATATTCTTGTACTTAGGGGCAGTATTATAGTAGTTATATTCTTGTACATAGGGGGCAGTATTATAGTAGTTATATTCTTGTACATAGGGGCAGTATTATAGTAGTTATATTCTTCTTCATAGGGGTAGTATTATAGTAGTTGTATTCTTGTACATAGGAGCAGTATTATAGTAGTTATATTCTTGTACATAGGGGGCAGTATTATAGTAGCTATATTCTTCTACATAGGGGTAGTATTATAGTAGTTGTATTCTTGTACATAGGAGCAGTATTATAGTAGTTATATTCTTGTACATAGGGGCAGTATTTTAGTAGTTATATTCTTGTACATAGGGGCAGTATTATAGTAGTTATATTCTTGTACATAGGGGGCAGTATTATAGTAGTTATATTCTTCTACATAGGGGTAGTATTATAGTAGTTGTATTCTTGTACATAGGAGCAGTATTATATTCGTTATATTCTTGTACATAGGGGGCAGTATTATAGTAGTTATATTCTTGTAGATACGGGCACTATTATAGTAGTTATATTCTTGTACATAGGGGGCAGTATTATAGTAGTTATATTCTTGTACATAGTGGGCAGTATTATAGTAGTTATATTCTTGTACATAGGGGGCAGTATTATAGTAGTTAAATTCTTGTACATATGGGCAGTATTATAGTAGTTATATTCTTATACATATGGGGAAGTATTATAGTAGTTATATTCTTGTACATAGGGGCAGTATTATAGTAGTTATATTCTTGTACATAGGGGGCAGTATTATAGTAGTTATATTCTTCTACATAGGGGTAGTATTATAGTAGTTGTATTCTTGTACATAGGAGCAGTATTATAGTAGTTATATTCTTGTACATAGGGGGCAGTATTATAGTAGTTATATTCTTGTAGATACGGGCACTATTATAGTAGTTATATTCTTGTACATAGGGGGCAGTATTATACTAGTTATAGTCTTGTACATAGGGGGCAGTATTATAGTAGTTATATTCGTGTACATTGAGGCAGTATTATAGTAGTTATATTCTTGTACTTAGGGGCAGTATTATAGTAGTTATATTCTTGTACATAGGGGGCAGTATTATAGTAGTTATATTCTTGTACATAGGGGCAGTATTATAGTAGTTATATTCTTCTTCATAGGGGTAGTATTATAGTAGTTGTATTCTTGTACATAGGAGCAGTATTATAGTAGTTATATTCTTGTACATAGGGGGCAGTATTATAGTAGCTATATTCTTCTACATAGGGGTAGTATTATAGTAGTTGTATTCTTGTACATAGGAGCAGTATTATAGTAGTTATATTCTTGTACATAGGGGCAGTATTTTAGTAGTTATATTCTTGTACATAGGGGCAGTATTATAGTAGTTATATTCTTGTACATAGGGGGCAGTATTATAGTAGTTATATTCTTGTACATAGGGGGCAGTATTATAGTAGTTATATTCTTGTACATAGTGGGCAGTATTATAGTAGTTATATTCTTGTACATAGGGGGCAGTATTATAGTAGTTATATTCTTGTACATATGGGCAGTATTATAGTAGTTATATTCTTATACATATGGGGTAGTATTATAGTAGTTGTATTCTTGTACATAGGAGCAGTATTATAGTAGTTATATTCTTGTACATAGGGGGCAGTATTATAGTAGTTATATTCTTGTAGATACGGGCACTATTATAGTAGTTATATTCTTGTACATAGGGGGCAGTATTATACTAGTTATAGTCTTGTACATAGGGGGCAGTATTATAGTAGTTATATTCGTGTACATTGAGGCAGTATTATAGTAGTTATATTCTTGTACTTAGGGGCAGTATTATAGTAGTTATATTCTTGTACATAGGGGGCAGTATTATAGTAGTTATATTCTTGTACATAGGGGCAGTATTATAGTAGTTATATTCTTCTTCATAGGGGTAGTATTATAGTAGTTGTATTCTTGTACATAGGAGCAGTATTATAGTAGTTATATTCTTGTACATAGGGGGCAGTATTATAGTAGCTATATTCTTCTACATAGGGGTAGTATTATAGTAGTTGTATTCTTGTACATAGGAGCAGTATTATAGTAGTTATATTCTTGTACATAGGGGCAGTATTTTAGTAGTTATATTCTTGTACATAGGGGCAGTATTATAGTAGTTATATTCTTGTACATAGGGGGCAGTATTATAGTAGTTATATTCTTCTACATAGGGGTAGTATTATAGTAGTTGTATTCTTGTACATAGGAGCAGTATTATATTAGTTATATTCTTGTACATAGGGGGCAGTATTATAGTAGTTATATTCTTGTAGATACGGGCACTATTATAGTAGTTATATTCTTGTACATAGGGGGCAGTATTATAGTAGTTATATTCTTGTACATAGGGGGCAGTATTATAGTAGTTATAGTCTTGTACATAGGGGGCAGTATTATAGTAGTTCTATTCTTGTACATTGAGGCAGTATTATAGTAGTTATATTCTTGTACTTAGGGGCAGTATTATAGTAGTTATATTCTTGTACATAGGGGGCAGTATTATAGTAGTTATATTCTTGTACATAGGGGGCAGTATTATAGTAGTTATATTCTTGTACATAGTGGGCAGTATTATAGTAGTTATATTCTTGTACATAGGGGGCAGTATTATAGTAGTTATATTCTTGTACATATGGGCAGTATTATAGTAGTTATATTCTTATACATATGGGGAAGTATTATAGTAGTTATATTCTTGTACATAGGGGCAGTATTATAGTAGTTATATTCTTGTACATAGGAGCAGTATTATAGTAGTTATATTCGTGTACATAGGAGCAGTATTATAGTAGTTATATTCTTGTACATAGGAGCAGTATTATAGTAGTTATATTCTTATATATAGGGGGCAGTATTATAGTAGTTATATTCTTGTACATAGGGGCAGTATTATAGTAGTTATATTCTTGTACATAGGGGGCAGTATTATAGTAGTTATATTCTTGTACATAGGGGGCAGTATTATAGTAGTTATATTCTTGTACATATGGGCAGTTTTATAGTAGTTATATTCTTATACATATGGGGAAGTATTATAGTAGTTATATTCTTGTACATAGGGGCAGTATTATAGTAGCTATATTCTTGTACATAGGAACAGTATTATAGTAGTTATATTCTTGTACATAGGAGCAGTATTATAGTAGTTATATTCTTGTACATAGGCGCAGTATTACAGTAATTATCTTCTTGTACATAGGAGCAGTATTATAGTAGTTATATTCTTGTACATAGGGGGCAGTATTATAGTAGTTATATTCTTGTACATAGGGGCAGTATTATAGTAGTTATATTCTTGTACATAGGGGGCTGTATTATAGAAGTTATATTCTTGTACATATACAGCAGTATTTTAGTAGTTACAGTTGTGCTCAAAAGTTTACATACCCCGGCAGAATTTTTGCTTTCTTGACCTTGTTTCAGAGAATATGAATGATAACAAAAAAAAATTTTCTCCACTCATGGTTATTGGTTGGGTGAAGCCATTTATTGTCAAACTACTGTGTTTTCTCTTTTCAAATCTTAATGACAACCAAAAACATCCAAATAACCCTGATCAAGAGTTCACATACCCCAGTTCTTAATACCGTGTATTGCCCTCTCTAACATCAATGACAACTTGAAGTCTTTTGTGGTAGTTGTGGATGAGGTTCTTTATTTTCTCAGATGGTAAAGCTGCCCATTCTTCTTGGCAAAAAGCCTCCAGTTCCTGTAAATTCCTGGGCTGTCTAGCATGAACTGCGGGCTTGAGATCTCCCCAGAGTGGCTCAATGATATTGAGGTCAGGAGACTGAGATGGCCACTCCAGAACCTTCACTTTGTTCTGCTGTAGCCAATGACAGGTCGACTTGGCCTTGTGGTTTGGATCATTGTCATGTTGGAACCTCCAAGTACGTCCTATGCGCAGCTTCCGGGCTGATGAGTGCAAATTTGCCTCCAGTATTTGCTGATAACGTGCTGCATTCATCTTGCCTTCAACTTTTACCAAGTTTCCTGTGCCTTTGTAGCTCACACATCCCCAAAACATCAGCGATCCACCTCTGTGCTTTACTGTAGGAATGGTGTTCTTTTCATCATAGGCCTTGTTGAACTCTCTCCAAATGTAATGTTTATGGCTGTGGCCAAAAAGTAACATTTTGGTCTCATCACTCCAAATTACCTTGTTCCAGAAGTTTTGATGCTTGTCTCTGTGCTGTTTGGCATATTGTAGGCGAGATACTTTGTGGAATTTGTGCAGTAATGGCTTTCTTCTGGCGACTCGACCATGCAGCCCATTTTTCTTCAAGTGCCTCCTTATTGTGCATCTTGAAACAGCCACACCGCTAGTTTTCAGAGAGTCCTGAATTTCAGCTGATGTTATTTGTGGGTTTTTCTTAGCACCCTGAACAATTTTCCTGGCAGTTGTGGCCGAAATCTATGTTGGTCTACCTGACCGTTTTGGTTTTTACAGAGGCCTTGATTTTCCATTTGTTAATCACAATTTGAACGCTGCTGACTGGCATTATCAATTCCTTGGATATTTTTTTGTATCCCTTTCCTGTGTTATACAGTTCAACTACCTTTTCCCGTAGATCCGTTGGCAATTTTTTGGCTTTCCCCATGACTCACAATCCAGAAACGTCAGTGGCTGAATGAAAGATGCAAGAGTCTGTCTGGATCCCAGAAACTCACTCAGCTTTTATGCACACACACTGATTACAAGCAAAAAAGTCACAGGTGAGGATGTTACCTTTAGTAGCCATTCAAACCCATTTGTTTCAAATTCTGTGCATGTTATCAGGCCAAAATCACCAGGGTATGTGAACTTTTGATCAGGGTCATTTGGATGTTTTTGGTTGTCATTAAGATTTAAAAAGAGAAAACACAGTAGTTTGACAATAAATGGCTTTACCCAACCAATAACCATGAGTGGAGAAAAAGTTTTTTTGTTATCATTCATATTCTCTGAAACAAGGCCAAGAAAGAAAAAATTCTGCTGGGGTATGTAAACTTTTGTGCACAACTGTATGTTATTAGACATACGGGGTAGTATTAGCAGTCTATTCAGATTCCTTAACTATATTCCAAATGCATTTTCAGTACATTTGTTGTGTGGGCTTGAAAAGTGCCGAAAACGCTTTTCCATTCACCCTTCCGCCTCTCTGTTTGGTATTATAGTTGGTACAAAGCAGATTTTCAGCAGAAAGGATTCTTGTATGTTGTAAAACTATGTAAAATGACAGATTACTGTATAATTGATGTGGTGATTAGTTGTGTTGGGAATTGCTCTTAAAGGGACCATAATTGGAATGCATATTTTTGCAGTGACGTTTAGGAAGAGATATACGGCACTTTGTTCCTGTTTGCACATTTCCTTTTCTTGCAATGCAGTAGATGTCTGAGCTCTGCCATGTGGTCGGTGAGTTGTGATATGAAGCTTTCTGGCATTAGTACGTGCAGCGTCAGTGTGAACACGCGGCTCTGCTCTCAGACAAGGACCATGGGCTGCAGGGTAGAAAGTAGCACATAGTTTTATATCATGAACTGTTGTAGTCAAACTTATTTTGTTGCAAACTGAATGGCTGAAATAATTATTGTTAAAGTTCGATTATAAAGTTGTTTTTTGCACAGAATCATTTTTGTGAGTGATAGTATGAGTTTTCAGATACATAATAAATTTTATGCAGCAGTTTTTTTGTGGTTAACCTATGTAGGAGGTACGTGGAGGTTTGCAATCAAGCTATTGCCGGATACATGGGGTATTGAATTCTATCGTAAGGGACAAAATTACAAGTGTTTTTTTTTTTTACCGCTTCCCTTTTTGGCGATTTTTTTATTTTTGCTCTTTTCTTTTTCCCTCCTTTTCTTCCAACAGCCATCACTTTTTTTATTTTTCCATAGCCGTACGAGGGCTTGTGGTTTTATGTTTTTTTTTTTGTTTTTTTTGCGGGACAGGTTTTAGTTTTGAATGGAACCATTAATTTTACTGTATAATGTACTGTAAAATGAGAAACAAAAAATTCCAAGTTGGGGTGAAATATTGAAAAAAATGCAATTCCGCCATAGATTTTATTAGGTTTCGTTTTGATGGTGTTCTTTCTGCGGTAAAAATTACCTGGAAACATTCTCCAAGTCAGTACAATTGTGGTGTTAGCAAACTTGTATATTGTTGTCATATTTTGACGGCTAAGATAAAATCACAATTTTGTAAAAAATAGAATTTTTGTGTTTGTGTCGCCATTTTCTGAGATCCCTAATTTTTTTAATTTTTCGGTTGAAGACTCGTTGATTCGCGTGACGAGCTGTGATTTTCATTGGTACATAAGACTGATTTTTATCTCAGTTTTTGATGTAATTGCATATCAACAAAAAAGGCAATGCTGACATTTTTATTTCTTATTTTTATAATGTTTATCTTATGGATTAATTACGTGATATGGTAAAAATGATGGTCTTTTGCCTGAGGCAGAGCTCAACAGGAGTACCAAATGGTAGCCTTTAGCAGTCCCCAAGCTTCCATAGCAATCTATTGGCACCCTATGACCACATCATTAAAACAGAGTGCCTCCAGAATCTCCACTTAAATGCTGCTGTCAGAGACTTGCAACTTTCAGGATATCTTCATCCCTGGAGGTCTCAGTAGGGAGATATTGTTGTCATGTTTCCAATCACGATTTTACCTTTCTATAGGGAGGAAACATGGCATGGATAGCATCATCCATCTGAGCGATATTAAATTGAAAATGTTCGGCCTTACAGTGATGCGAATGAATGCATTATGTTCGTCCCCTCACTATGACACTGAAAATATATCTCCCATAAATATCAGACCGATGCAAACCCTAATATTCATCACTGACCACTGACTCTAGAAATCCATAGATAATTACTTTGAACAGAGGAAGCCCCTATACTTCTCTGCCACTGAGTATATGAACCCTAGACTTGGTGGCTGCCTCTCAACAGATTCCTTGTCGCAATTACATGTTCACAGCAGGAGGTCCCTACTTCAATGGAGGCTAAAGTGTCAGCTCTTTCTCACTTTCCCAGTTATAATTAATCAAATAATTATCAATGTGAGAGCGATATGTCCCCTCTCCTGAGATGTCTTTATGGTTTTTTACAATTTTTCTTTACGACATGCTCACTATGTAAAACAATATAACTTCTATAATACTGCTCTTACATACAAGAATATAAGTACTATAATACTGCCCCCTATGTACAAGAATATAACTACTATAATACTGCCCCTATGTACAAGAATATAACTACTATAATATTGCCCCTATGTATAAGAATATAACTACTATAATATTGCCCCTATGTACAAGAATATAACTACTATAATATTGCCCCTATGTATAAGAATATAACTACTATAATACTGCCCCTATGTACAAGAATATAACTACTATAATACTGCCCCCTATGTACAAGAATATAACTACTATAATACTGCTCCTATGTACAAGAATATAACTACTATAACACTGCTCCCTATGTACAAGAATATAACTACTATAATATTGCCCCTATGTATAAGAATATAACTACTATAATATTGCCCCTATGTACAAGAATATAACTACTATAATATTGCCCCTATGTATAAGAATATAACTACTATAATATTGCCTCCTAAATACAAGAATATAACTACTATAATACTGCCCTCTATGTACAAGAATATAACTACTATAATACTGCTCCTATGTGCAAGAATATAACTACTACAATACTGCCCCCTGTGTACTAGAATATAACTACTATAATACTGTCCCTATGTACAAGAATATAACTACTATAATACTGCTCCTATGTACAAGAATATAACTACTATAATACTGTTCCCTATGTACAAGAATATAACTAGTGTAATACTGCCCCCTATGTACAAGAATATAACTACTATAATACTGCCCCTATGTACAAGAATATAACTACTATAATACTGCTCCCTATGTACAAGAATATAACTACTATAATACTGCCCCTATGTACAAGAATATAACTCCTATAATACTGCTGCTATGTAGATATATTTGGCAGTCTGTGCAGGGGTTATGAAGGAATGTTTTAATATTTGGATTTTTTTCCTGTCTCCTCTGACATATTCCAGCTGCAGACACAGAACAGTCGGGGCCTCATCGTCTCCTCTTTAATAGGAAATAACAGACACATTTCTTGCTTTGTGTTTACTTGCAGGATCCAGACTGTTAAAATATTATAATTCTATATCTCCTTCCTGCGACCTAATGTAATAGTACGTCAAGAGTCCGGGGTATCATGTCCAGGGGACGGTGCGAGCACGACTCAGAGATTGCTCAGATCCGGGTACTTAAATCCTACAGTGCCACAATTAACTTGATATATGGGGACGATCTAACTACAGGACACCACCTGTTATATTCTAAATCCAGCTTCCTCCGGGCCATATGTTAAACAGGTTGTCCACTTTTGGAGTAAATCCAACAGCAGGAGCCACAGTGTGACGATACAGTTGTATGAAGGCGTTTCTAGCGCTTCTAACCATAGACCAGATGTAGCTTTTCTAATTTGCTTTGCCGAATTGGATCCCCAAAAACTATGAAAATTCATGGTCTCTCCACCTAAAAAGCGTCCCGCTTGCTCATCTTGTGAGGAGGCACAAGGGCGAGCGATGGATGGGATGTGATGTGGAAGGAACTAGGGCTTTGCAGGTGCTCCCAAAATGGGCAACTATGTTTCCAATGTATCGGACCTTCCTTGTACGTTCTTTGACCATAATTGATCTTTAAATCCAACTTTTTAGGATCTATGTCAACAAGAACATACTGCATACCCAATAAGGGTCCACAAACCAAGATAAAATCAGGATCCAAACACCCAATACAGTCGCCACCTCTACACCCACCCGATTGTTTATTGCATTTGCACTTTTTATATGTCTTGTTTTTAGTCTGTTTTTCCTTTGCTCCTTATTCTCCTTTTAATTTGTGAATTCTATTTCATATTTGTTATCATATTTTATTTTATTTTTTTTTTAAAGATTTTTGACATTGTGGATAGGTTTTTGGATTTTGAGAAGTTTTTGGCTGCGATTTTTTTTTAAAAAAGTTGCAAAATTTTGTCGAAAAATGCACTCTAGTCTCTTCCAGTAGTGATTTTAGGTACTTCTGAAAGTGTTGCACTTATTTTGTTACATTGATGCGAACATGTGAACTTATGAGCCAAAGAAAGTTGCAGAAAAGGCTGTAGACAAAATTAAGTGCCTTATTTATCACTTTGTTTTTTTTTGGGGCTTGTGGTATTAATTGATGTTTTTTGCACCAAATTCTTAACAAGTTGCCGGCGGTTCACGAATTCTGCGCAAAACCAAAAATGTTCATAACTTTTGCCTCTAATGTTTTTTGCTACTTTTTAGTGCAAAAATCTCCATGTTCTGCTAAAATGTAGCAACATTTGTGTTTAGAATCGCTCTGAAGGGACGAGGTTAGACTGGGGTACATTTGCTCAAAACTTTTTGCAACTTTTTAAAAAGTTGCAATTGATAAATCACCCGTTAGAAACAAGCGGTAACCCGTTCTCCCCTCTTTCAAGAAAATAATAGCAAGTAGTAGATTTTATTGGGGCAACGGAGGAGGAACCATCAGTTCTCTCAGGTCTATGGACAACTTTTTGAAGCCCACTATGAAGTATGTAGGTCCTAGAAGAGCAGTAGAGGGGATCGGTGTTCAAATTCCCACAGATTTTGGAATCTTATCTTGCGTTTGGGGTAATTTATCCACCCCTACCTAATCTATAAAAAACAACCCTTTAATTTTTCCATTACACGTCACTGGATTGTGAAACATTTTCCTTAATTACCAAAAGTGACTGATTGTGACCTTTTCGGAGGTTTTTCCGCTCTCGCGGCTGCACCTGCACCGTGCAGACTGTTCACAAGGCACAAGATCAGATCTGAGATCTTGTGAACAAAAGTAACCCATAAACTGATGCCCGAGCGCCACTGTCTCTGCGGCTGCACTCATGTCTTGTGTTGATAATGGCCTCACTTCCCGCTTCTGCTCCAGATGTTTCCTGTAAAGGTCCAGGCCGAAAGGAACTGGCACAGTGGCACAGTGAGACCTACCAAGCCCATTAAGACAAACCAGGCCTCAGGTACATTACAACAGTGCCAGCCACAGTGCCTTCATAACAGTGCCAGCCACAGTGCCCTCACAACAGTGCCAGCCACAGTGCCATCACAATAGTGTTAGCAATAGTGCCCTCACAACAGTGCCAGTCACAGTGCCCTGACAACAATGCCAGTCACAGTGCCCTCACAACAGTGCCAGCCACAGTGCCATCACAATAGTGTTAGCAATAGTGCCCTCACAACAGTGCCAGCCACAGTGCCCTGACAACAGTGCCAGCCACAGTGCCCTCACAACAGTGCCAGCCCCAGTGCCCTGAGAACAGTGCCAGCCACAGTGCCCTGAGAACAGTGCCAGCCACAGTGCCCTGACAACAGTGCCAGCCACAGTGCCCTGACAACAGTGCCAGCCACAGTGCCCTGACAACAGTGCCAGCCACAGTGCCCTCACAACAGTGCCAGCTACAGTGCTTTCACAACAGTGCCACCCACAGTGCCCTAACAACAGTGCCAGCCATAGTGCCCTGACAACAGTGCCAGCCACAGTGCCGTCACAGCAGTGCCAGCCACAATGCCATCACAGCAGTGCCAGTCACATTGCCCTCACAACAGTGCCAGCCACAGTGCCCTCACAACAGTGCCAGCCACAATGCCCTCACAGCAGTGCCAGCCACAGTGCCTCACAACAGTGTCAGCCACAGTACCCTCACAACAGTGCCAGCCACAGTGCCCTCACAACAGTGCCAGCCACAGTGCCCTCACAATAGTGTCAGCCACAGTGCCCTCACAACAGTGCCAGCCACACTGTCCTCACAACAGTGCCAGCCACAGTGCCCTCACAACACTGCCAGCAATAGTGCCCTGACAACAGTGCCAGCCACAGTGCCCTGACAACAGTGCCAGCCACAGTGCCCTGACAACAGTGCCAACCACAGTGCCCTCACAACAGTGCCAGCCACAGTGCCTTCACAACAGTGCTAGCCACAGTGCCCTCACAATAGTGTCAGCCACAGTGCCCTCACAACAGTGCCAGCCACACTGCCCTCACAACGGTGCCAGCCACAGTGCCCTCACAACAGTGCCAGCAATAGTGCCCTGACAACAGTGCCAGCCACAGTGCCCTGACAACAGTGTCAGCCACAGTGCCCTGACAACAGTGCCAACCACAGTGCCCTCACAACAGTGCCAGCCACAGTGCCTTCACAACAGTGCCAGCAATAGTGCCCTCACAACAGTGCCAGCCACAGTGCCCTGCCAACAGTGCCAGCCACAGTGCCCTGACAACAGAGCCAGCTACAGTTCCCTCACAGCAGTGCCAGCCACAGTGCCCTGACAACAGTGCCAGTAACACTGCCCTCACAACAGTGCCAGCCACAGTGCCCTCACAGCAGTGCCAGCCTCCGTGCCCTCACAGCAGTGCCAGCCACAGTGCCCTGACAACAGTGCCAGCCACAGTGCCCTGACAACAGTGCCAGCCACAGTGCCATCACAACAGTGCCAGCCACAGTGCCCTCACAACAGTGCCAGCCACACTGTCCTCACAATAGTGCCAGCATTAGTGCCCTCACAACAGTGCCAGTAATAGTGCCCTCACAACAGTGCCAGCCACAGTGCCCTGACGACAGTTCCAGCCACAGTGCCCTCATAATAGTGCCAGACACAGTACCATCAAAACAATGTCAGCCACAGTGCCCTCACAACAGTGCCAGCCATAGTGTCCTCAAAACATTGCCAACCACAGTGTCCTCACAACACTGCCAGCCACACTGCCCTCACAACACTGCCAGCCACACTGCCCTCACAACACTGCCAGCCACACTGTCCTCACAACACTGCCAGCCACACTGCCCTCACAACACTGCCAGCCACAGTGCCATCACAACAGTGCGAGCCAAAGTGCCCTCACAACAGTGCCAGCCACAGTGCCCTCACAGCATTGAACATTGCCAACCACAGTGTCCTCAAAACACTGCCAGCCAGTGCCCTCACAACAGTGCCAGCCACAGTGCCCTCACAACAGTGCCAGCCACAGTGCCCACATAACAGTGCCAATCACACTGCCCTCAGAGCAGTGCCAGACACTCTGCCTTCACAATAGTGCAAGCCACAATATCCTCACAACAGTGCCAGCCACTCTGCCCTCACAACTATGCCAGCCACACCGCCCTCAGAACACTGTCAGTCACACCATGCGTGTTCACAGATGAGCCCCCATATCAGTGCTAAACACAGTACCCCATAAAAGTGCCAGAACCAGTGCCTCCTTAACAGTGCCAGACACATACAGACATCTACATGGTCCCCATATCAATGCCAAACACAATAACAGTACACAGGTCCACATTGTCATCATATGAGTCTTAGCCACGGTTTATCCTTTTACTGTGCCACCCACAGTGCCCCCATGACAAAGGCATTCATCTTCTGTGCTCCATAACAGAGACAACCACGATACCTACATAATGGTGGACCACACATTGAGAGCCACATTGCCACCATAATGCCAACGCAGCAGCGCAAGTCACAGTCCCAAACAGAGAAAAGTAAAAGTGTCCCATAACAGTGGCAGCATACCATAATTCCCCCATAACAATGCCGGCCACAGTACCCCATAAATGTGCAGGTCCCAGGTGCCTGTTAACCGTTTGCTTCCTCCTGCATCATCAGCACAAAAATAACTTCTCTTTTAGCTGTCTTTGACAGAAGGAGAGATTTACAGAGCAGTTTGTTGTTTTTTTGTCATTTTTAAACCAATATCCTTATTTTGCAGTTATTTTAAGTTATGTTTTCAGTCACTTCTCCGGTCACTTCTGAGGCTGCATTCAGATTTCTGCTGAGTGATCCTGAAAACAGACAGAAGTCTATCTAAACTTTGTTTTCAGCTCTTTCCAAACTCCCACAATACACTTTTCCTGGAATCAAATGTCTAGCTGAATTCTGAATGCAGCTCTGGATGTGACTGGAGGAGAGCATGTATGTTGGTACCTTGTAAAAAGAGCAAAATATTTACAAAGTTACCGAATACAATATGTAGAATTAAATGGGAATTTCACCCCTTATAAGAATTGTCTTCTCCTTAGGCAGATGTGGGGAACCACCGGCCAATGTAATATGGTTTCCCCTTCGGGCAGATTCCCGGTGCGCATCGGTGCTTGGGTCGCAAGCCCCATTTTTCCACCTGCTGGCCCTTTAAATCCCTAAAGTGTGAGCACACAAAAGTTATGACTGGTCTCAAGCAATGCTGACTCACTGACGCTGGCCAGTGCCAAAGTCAGGACATTCTTTGTGAGCACAGTTAGCATGCTCTGCACTCTGGTCCTACCCTTTCCTGTGATGTATATGACGCGCCCCCTGGGCCATGTTGTTAGGGATACCCGGAGCCGGATCAGATGGGGGTTGTAGTCTCCGAGTGGCTGTGACCCGGTCCGTGCCCAGGGTGTCAAACTCAGTGTGCGGCAGTCCTTATAGATGTTATTAGTGTCGACTACGCCACCCGTTGATTTGCGGTCAAAAGGCCGCCGCTGCAAGATGGTCCGCTGAGGCTGGTGGTGTGTGTGCAGCTGCGGTAGTATAACCCCCAACGGGAGGGGTATAGCCTCAGGGGGTCAGCCGTGGAGGATGGTGGTTGTGAAGGTGCAGCAAGGAGACTCAGAGGCATAAAATGCAGTTCCAGGGTTTTACTTACTGGTGTTGCTCGGGTCACTGTGTACAGCAGTGACCACCCAAGCCGTGCTGCGTCCACCAGGTCCTGGACTCGGTCAACTCCCAGGCAACTCCGGAGTGTGGTCCTGAGCTCCCTTTCTGACTTGTCCTCCTCTCCGGCCTTCCCCACCAGGGATCCACCTAAGTCCGGCTCCCTCGGGCCTCTTGTTGGTAAACCCTTGTCTCTGGGTTCCCTGACCCTATTCTTGGTTTGCCTTCCGGGTGGATTTAGTGGGTGGTCGTGGCAGATCCTGCCCACGACCTCCGGTCTCTGGCTAAGGATTAGGGCCCTCCACCAGCTTGGGATCCGGTACCCTTGTGCCAACTCTTCACCCTCTGATCTAATTTTGGGTTCTTGGAGTTCCCTCTTCTCCCCCTCTGGGTCCTTCTTTCTCCTCTCTCTCTCTCTTGGCCTTGGAGCTGGCTGAGCTGCTCTGCTTCTCTGACTCAACTCTGACAGACTGACCCTGATCTAAGATGGTTCCCACCTTATATACTCCCTCTATGTGTGAGCTCAGGTGACCAGCACCCAATGAGCTCCTAGCTTTACCCAGGCTGCTCCCCCTATCTGCCCCTACACTACTGGGATGTTCCACCCCCCTCCCACTCCAGCCAGGAACAGACACTGTCGTACCTGCACATAAACTGGTGGGAGTACCGTCGGTCTGTTCCTCGGAAATGGGATGTGTGTAGTGCATGCAGCTAACTGAGCTCAGCTCCACACTCCATCCTTACCCGGGAGTGGAATATCACACCTCTGGGTTGAGGTGCAATACCCCTGTAGCAGCCGAATCCTCAGGGTGCTACATATACAGCAGTCCTGGTGTCTTCTATGTGATGTATATATAGCAGTCTTGTGTCTCCTATGTGAGGTATATGCAGTAGAGTCTCGACGTATCCTATATGATGTATATAAAACAGTCCCAGTGTCTCCTTTGTGATGTATACACAGCAATCTTGGTGTCTCCTATGTGATATATATACACCAGAGTCTCAGTGTCTCTTATGTGATGTATATACAGCAGTCTCAGTGTCTCCTATGTGATGTATATACAGCAGTCTCAGTGTTTCCTTATGTGATGTATATATAGCAGAGTCACAGAGTCTGTGTCTCCTATGTTATGTATATACAGCTGTCTCAGTGTCTCCCATGTGATGTATATACAGCAGAGTCTCAGTGTCTCCTATGTGATGTAAATACAGCAGACTCAGTGTCTCCTATGTTATGTATAGACAACAGCCTCAGTGTCTCCTTTCTGATGTACACAGCAGCCTCAGTGTCTCCTATGTGATGTACCCAGCAGTCTCGGTGTCTTCCATGGAATGTATACAGCAGTGTCAGTGTCTCCTAATTGATGTAAATACAGCAGACTCAGTGTCTCCTATGTTATGTATAGACAGCAGCCTCAGTGTCTCCTCTCTGATGTACACAGCAGTCTCTGTGTCTCCTATGTGATGTATACAGCAGTCTCGGTGTCTTCCATGGGATGTATACAGCAGTCTCAGTGTCTCCTAAGTGATGTATCTGCAGCATCAGTGTCTCCTATATGATGTATATATTGCAGTCTCAGTGTATCCTATGTGATGTATACAGAAGTCTTGGTGTCTCCCATGTGATGTATACAGCAGTCTCGATGCCCCCTATGTGATGTGTATATACAGCAGTCTCAGTGTCTCCTATGTGATGTATATACAACAGTCTCAGTGTCTCCGATGTGATGTATATACAGCAGTCTCGGTGTATCCTATATGAGGTATACAGCAGATCTCCCACTGCTTGAGTTATATGATATGTGAGCAATGAATTTCCAACTGTGAAGAGACGTGCAGTGAAAATTTATATATATATATTTATACACGCACAGTGGGGAAAATAAGTATTTGATACACTGCCGATTTTGCAAATTTTGCCACCTACAAAGAATGGAGAGGTCTGTAATTTTTATCGTAGTTACACTTCAACTGTGAGAGACAGAATCTAAAAATAAAAAAAACAGAAAATCACATTGTATGATTTTTACATAATTAATTTGAATTTATTGCATGAAATAAGTATTTGATACAATAGAAAAACAGAGCTTAATATTTGGTACAGAAACCTCTGTTACAATTACAGAGGTCAGACGTTTCCTGTAGTTCTTGAACAAGTTTGCACACACTGCGGCAGGGATTTTGGCCCACTCCTCCATACAGATCTTCTCCATATCTTTCAAGTTTTGGGGCTGTCGCTGGGCAACATTGAGTTTCAGCTCCCTCCAAAGATTTTCTATTGGGTTCAGGTCTGGAGACTGGCTAGGGCACTCCAGGGCCTTGAAATGCTTCTTACAGAGCCACTCATTTGTTGCCCTGGCTGTGTGTTTCAGGCTATCGTCATGCTGGAAGACCCAGCCACGACCTATCTTCAATGATCTTACTCAGGGAAGGAGGTTGTTGGCCAAAATCTCGCGGTACATGACCCAATCCATCCTCCCTTCAATACAGTGCAGTCGTCCTGTCCTCTTTGTAGAAAAGCACCCTCAAAGTATGATGTTTCCCCCACCATGTTTCATGGTTGGGACGGTGTTCTTGAGGTTGTACTCATCCTTCTTCCTCCTCCAAACACGGCGAGTGGAGTTGATAGAAAAAAGTTCTATTTTGGTCTCATCTGACCACATGACCTTCTCCCATGCCTCCTTTTGATCATACAAATGGTCATTGGCGAACTTCAAACAGGCCTGGACATGTGCGGCATGAGCAGGGAGACCTTGTGTGTCCTGCAGGATTTAATCCATGATGGCATAGTGTTACTAATGGTAATGTTTGAGACTGTGGTCCCAGCTCTCTTCAGGTCATTGACCAGGTCCTCCTGTGTAGTTCTGGGCTGATTCCTGACCTTTCTCAAAATTATCCTTACCCTACGAGGTGACCTTTTGCATGAAGCCCCAGGCCGAGGAAGATTGACAGTCATCTTGTGTTTCTTCCATTTTCTAGGTCTACAATTTTGTCCCTGGTGTCCTTAGACAGCTCTTTGGTCTTGACCATGGTGGAGAGGTTGGAGTGTGATTGATTGTATAGTGTCTTTTATACAAGTAACAAGTTCAAACAGGTGCAATTAATACAGGTAATGAGTGCAGAGTAGGAGGGCTTCTTAAAGAAAAACTAACAGGTCTGTGAGAGCCAGAATTCTTGCTGGTTGGTAGGTGCACAAATACTTATTTCATGCAATAAAATGCAATTTAATTATGTAAAAATCATACAATGTGATATTCTGGGTTTTTTTTTTTTTAGATTCTGTGTCTCACAGGTGAAGTGTACCTACGATAAAAATTACAGACCTCTCCATTCTTTGTAGGTGGGAAAACTTCCAAAATCGGCAGTGTATCAAATACTTATTTTCCTCACTATATATATATATTTTTTTTTATATACCCCCATTTACTGCCCTGGAAGTGACTAGAGATCTCACCATAATGTGCTCAGCTCCTCTTCAGGGGACCACTAGAACATTTTCATCCACCCATAACCAGAAACGCTACATCTGCAGAGGCGTAATATAAAGCTCCAACCATAACAGGCCATTTATAATTTTATGATGCAGGTGCCTTCATAGATGGACCCTTTTCATGTATCAGAGCCTCGGTATAACTGAAACTTTGAGCCCTGAAGCTGTAATTAAGGGAATCGCTAACTAAGCGATCAGATCAGAACGTTCATCATCTGCCATAGGATTTGTACTCATTCCCAGTACCATGTATTAGTGGGAAGCTGTTCCCGCCGGTCGCCCACATTCACTTCATTCCCCTTCTAGAATGCCCCCCTCCCCTCCACCTGACATCTGCTACTGTCCCTTTAAGCGCGCCAGACATTGAAAACAGCAGGGGGGGGATTGAGTGAAGAACTCTGGGAATGTCATTCCCTATAAGACCCCATGTGACATCTTATTAGACAGATCCTCCGTGCTGATGCCACTCGCAGCGGTCACTTATAATAAGGGGCTCAGTTTGCAAGGGTCAATGTCTTGCGTCCACCTGCCAGCGATGAGGACCAGCCTCTCTCCGTCCACCCGGCTGGAGGGTCTCAGGACGTTGTGCGATGCTCCGTGTGATGGTGACACCTAGCCGGGATCCCCCGCCTCCCATTGTAGAGACTCTGACAGATGACCTGTATTGACCAGCTGTTCGTCACATGACGTCCTTCGCAGTAATCTTCAGGGGAGCTGCAGACGTTCGTCCCTTGCGTCACACGACATCGGACTCCCTGGGCATCCTGACTATTCCGTGAGTCGCTGGTTCATGGGTGAGCTGTGTCTAGACGGGTGGGTCCGCGATCGGATGTAGATGATGTGGAGTGGATGAGGCTGCCCGGTATTTCGGATGAAACAGAGCTGAATTTGTCATTGGATGGACTCAAGTTTTAATCGTTTATCATCTATAGTGATATCACCAGAAATAACAATCTCGGCTCTGCTACATTTGCTTTTCATATGTGCTAATGAGATAATGATGATTATTTTGTGCAAGGTACAGAGGAAGCTGTTATGGATTCTGCATCGGGGCCCAGGAGCTTCTAGTTTTGCCTCTGACTTTGCAATTTGCCAGTAGTTGGACAGAACTGGAAGAAGGAGATGTGTGCATGGTAATGGAAGCTTTCCTTTCTTATATTGGGTGGATACATGTAGCAAATTTGTAGAATTTCTGATGCTACATTGTCACATTCTATTATAAGCAGGCACGGACTGGCCCACAGGCGGACAGGAGAATCCTCCGGTAGGCCCCTGTGAAGAAGAGCTAAAGAATAGTGCAGGGAAAAGTATCATCGTATCATTCATTAAGCAAGCTAGCCAAATTAGTATTACAAAGAAGCAAAAGTTAATTTGTTTACAAGGGTCAATTTATTTTTGCATGTAGCTGAACAGTGGACCCCAAGAATCACTGTTACTGGTGGGCCTTTACCAATCCAGTCCGACACTGATTACAGCCCTGCATGTATCACCTGATTCCTGAAATGTAATGGTATACACCTTTTAAGGGGTTCTTTAATGGCGGCCTCCAGAGTGGTGGTAAGAGGATGGGGTGAGGGGGGGGGCTAATTTTATTTTTTTTTTGGGGGGGTGGTCATACGATCTACAGTACAGACCAAAAGTTTGGACACACCTTCTCATTTAAAGATTTTTCTGTATTTTCATGACTATGAAAATTGTACATTCACACTGAAGGCATCAAAACTATGAATTAACACATGTGGAATTATATACTTAACAAAAAAGTGTGAAACAAACTGAAAATATGTCTTATATTCTAGGTACTTCAAAGTAGCCACCTTTAGCTTTGATGACTGCTTTGCACACTCTTGGCATTCTCTTGATGAGCTTCAAGAGGTAGTCACCGGAAATGGTCTTCCAACAATCTTGAAGGAGTTCCCAGAGATGCTTAGCACTTGTTGGCCCTCTTGCCTTCACTCTGCGGTCCAGCTGACCCCAAACCATCTCGATTGGGTTCCGGTCTGGTGACTGTGGAGGCCAGGTCATCTGGCGTAGCACCCCATCACTCTCCTTCTTGGTCAAATAGCCCTAACACAGCCTGGAGGTGTGTTTGGGGTCATTGTCCTGTTGAAAAATAAATGATGGTCCAACTAAACGCAAACCGGATGGAATAGCATGCCGCTGCAAGATGCTGTGGTAGCCATGCTGGTTCAGTATGCCTTCAATTTTGAATAAATCCCCAACAGTGTCACCAGCAAAGCACCCCCACACCATCACACCTCCTCCTCCATGCTTCACGGTGGGAACCAGGCATGTAGAGTCCACCCGTTCACCTTTTCTGCGTCGCACAAACACGGTGGCTGGAACCAAAGATCTCAAATTTGGACTCATCAGACCAAAGCACAGATTTCCACTGGTCTAATGTCCATTCCTTGTGTTCTTTAGCCCAAACAAGTCTCTTCTGCTTGTTGCCTGTCCTTAGCAGTGGTTTCCTAGCAGCTATTTTACCATGAAGGCCTGCTGCACAAAGTCTCCTCTTAACAGTTGTTGTAGAGATGTGTCTGCTGCTAGAACTCTGTGTGGCATTGACCTGGTCTCTAATCTGAGCTGCTGTTAACCTGCGATTTCTGAGGCTGGTGACTCGGATAAACTTATCCTCAGAAGCAGAGGTGACTCTTGGTCTTCCTTTCCTGGGGTGGTTCTCATGTGAGCCAGTTTCTTTGTAGCGCTTGATGGTTTTTGCAACTACATTTGGGGACACTTTCAAAGTTTTCCCAATTTTTCAGACTGACTGACCTTCAATTCTTAAAGTAATGATCGCCACTTGTTTTTCTTTACTTAGCTGCTTTTTTCTTGCCATAATACAAATTCTAACAGTCTATTCAGTAGGACTATCAGCTGTGTATCCACCTGACTTCTGCACAACACAACTGATGGTCCCAGCCCCATTTATAAGGCAAGAAATCCCACTTATTAAACCTGACAGGGCACACCTGTGAAGTGAAAACCATTTCCAGTGACTACCTCTTGAAGCTCATCAAGAGAATGCCAAGAGTGTGCAAAGCAGTCATCAAAGCAAAAGGTGGCTACTTTGAAGAACCTAGAATATAAGACATATTTTCAGTTGTTTCACACTTTTTTGTTAAGTATATAATTCCACATGTGGTAATTCATAGTTTTGATGCCTTCAGTGTGAATGTACAATTTTCATAGTCATGAAAATACAGAAAAATCTTTAAATGAGAAGATGTGTCCAAACTTTTGGTCTGTACTGTATGTGTTTTCTGAATTTGGCTCTGTTTTGGTCTCTCTTAAATAACCCCAGTCACTTATTTTATAATATAATACAGAATTATATAACTGGAGGATTTTAGTCAATTTTGCGTTGTTGTTGCAACATCCCAGGATGCATTGCAAAATGGGTGACTTCACAGTGTTTCATAACCATGTAACTGTCGTTCCTCCTCTGATATCAAACCAACGTTCTTAGTGTCTCATGCAGTGCAGGAGTAATCGCCATGTGTATGTTTATATATATATATAGATATATATATCTATATATATGGTCCTCTGATGCTGATGCCCTTGTAAGGCGTTCAGTCACCAAATTGCTAACCTCTGCCAAGATAGGATTACCCTATTTTGATGTGGGACTCCCCTCCATCCTTTGTTGAAATAATCCATGGATGATAAGTTACTCATGGGTGTTCCCCAGCTCCAGGTACCTCCCATGCTCAGCACAACATATAGGAATACGTTTCTCATGGGTGATATCCAGCTCCAGGTACTTCCCATGCTCAGCATATAGGAATAAGTTTCGGTGGTATCCAGCTCCAGGTACTTCCAATGCTCAGCCTATTGGGATGATAGATTACTCATGGGTGCTCCCCAACTCCTGGAAGCTCCCATGCTCAGCTAATAGGATTGATTAGTTACTCATGTCCCCAGCACTCAAGTGGCATAAATGTTGATGAATTAGACAAGTGGACTTTGCCACGACCCGTCCCAGCACAGCCAATTTTGGTGAAGCTGGCAGGGACTGACTTAAAAACTCCAAATGTCCCAAAAAGTTTCCACAACTTCGACATTGCAACATTTCAAAGCGGTTTACAACCAGAATACACCTTGGTGAATAGGACCCTAAGTCTTCATTGGTCATCACCAGCTGCTGGTACATCCCATGCTCGGCTTATAACGATAAGTTCCTCATGGGTGGCCCTCAGTTCCTGGTAGCTCCTATGTTTAGCTTAAAGGGTTGATAAGTTAATTCATGATTGGGCTCGAGCTCCTGGTACCTCTCATGCTCAGCCTATAGGGGTAATAAGTTACTTATGGGTGGGCCACAATCCTCTCATGCAGTAAAGTGGTGTCAATTTTGATAAACTAGTTGGGTGAGTTTTGCTCCACCCCATACCGTCCCAGCTCTGCCCACTTTGACGAAGCTGGCCAGGACTGATGTAAAAATGACAAAAGTTGCAATATTGCAAGGTGTTTTACAGCAGAAAAGTGGAGTAAACACCTTGATGAATTAGGCCCTTAGTTCTCGGTGGCCTCTAGCTCCTGGTACCTCAGATGTTCAGCCTTGTAGGGATAAGTTACCTGTGGGTGATTCCTAGCTCCTGATACCTCCCATGCTTTACTAGCAGGGGTGATAAGTTACTCATGGGTGGTCACCATCTCCTTGTACACCTCATGCTCAACCTATAGGAATGATGTTACTTGTGGGTGATCATCAACTCCTGATACCTCACATACTCACCCTATAGGAATGATAAGTTGCTCATGGGTGGTTCCCGGCTCCTCGTACCTCTCAAGTTCAGCCTATAGGGATAAGTTATTCATGGGTGACCACCAACTCCTGATACCTCACACACTCATCCTATAGGGATGAGAAGTTTGTCATGGGTGGCTACCATCTCCTTGTACCTACCATGCTCAGCCTATAAGGATGATAAGCTAATCATGGGGATCACCAGCTCCTGGTACCTCCCATGCTTAGTCTGTAGGGATAAGTTATTCATGAGTGGTCACCAGCTCCTGGTACTTCCCATGATCAGCCATTAGGGAAGCCTTTTCTTCTTCTCTCTGGCTGACATAGGGTTTCTCCATCTATTGACATAACCAACAAATCTACTAAAATATTCTCAGTGCCACTAAATAAAATAAATGTACAAAACCTTCTACCTTGTGATGAGTTTGAGGAGGACCTCAGGGAATAAAAGACATTGAATGTAATGGCTCAGATGGAGTCAAGGGCCAGCACTGAGGGCTCCATAGTGGGGTAAGTTGTATATCTCTGCTGTTCCAGACTAGACTACAGTGGCCACAATTGATAAGATGACCCACTAGGGGTACCCGCTTAGGGATTTTAGGACCACTTCAGGTCCTGTGGCCCCAGGGGATCTATCTGACTCTGGCTTGAAGAAATTGGCTGTAAAAACTAGTGGTTGAGAGTGGCTGGCTGATCATAGAGCCTGTCTGGCCTTTGTCGTTGGTGGCTCATCTCGTGGATGGTGAAGCCTGGTCTGTTCCCCTGCCACCAGATATGACATGTAGTCTCTTTTTTTATTGTTTTTTGCTGTTGGTACAATGTACGGTTCAGCAGAACTAGCGGAAGTGTGTACATTTCCTCTGGTAAGTCTTTGTATTACACGCGCACGTTCTTACGCTGGTTGCACGTTGCCTCCGCTCACTGACAGAGTCCTATCTCTGCGGCATGGCGGGACTGTCCTCGCATTAAGTGAGACCTCTGGCACACAGACGGCGTCTGATCCTCAAAACTTCCTGATTATGTTGTTTCACAAGTCTTACAAAGAAACATTTGGCAGCCTGAAGCAATGACCGCAGAGGGAATTACGCAATACTCCGCCACCGCAAGACCCATCACCCATTTCCATAAGAACTGTGTTGATAACGATTGAAATGTTTTGTTTTTTGCTATGAAGACTGGCAAAAAAAATCCTATAGAAAATTCTATACAGATTAACCCATATTTGGCCATCTTAAGGGAGCAAAACCAGAAATCGCCAGCGATCAGCAGTGGTCTATCTGGCAGTAGCTGTTCCGTTTCCCTGCAGCACTCCCGCTGGAGAAATTAAGTATTACAAGATATCCATTCTTACCAATGGGTTATCAGTGTAATGCAGGGCAAGAGAGGTCCTCCAGAACAAGAGACACTCTTTAAAACCTTCCAGCCCAAAAGGAAAGGTTACCTCCTTTATTTTTTGCCATAATTGAAGCAACATGGCAAACAGTGAGGACAAGCTTTCACCATCATTTCTATCTGTGGTGTCTCTTTAAATGGCATTTCTTCCTCCTACGCTGGATAAGCCAGGTATAATCATAAAGATACAAGACAGAATTGGGGACATGTAATGCAACCAGTTCCTAAACAGCTTATTCACACTGTCTGCGGGAGTCTGAGTCCTTGGCTGACACTAGACGATTAATGAGTGATCAGCCACGTGAGAGCTTAATGAGTAAACCCTTAAATCTCCGATCACTGTCATTAGAAACTTATGATAGGATGTGGCCAGACTTGCTACAAAACTGGAGACAAATATGCTTATTCTGGACTTAGGAGTCCAATGGGCGGGCCTTCTGGCATTCTGAAAAAAAAAAAAAAAAAAAAAAAGAACCGCCCACTTGACTCCTAAGCCTAAAATAAATAGCGGATTATATGAATGATTTACTAATTCTCTCGAGTACTTTTCCCACAAATATGTATATCTATCTGCTCAGCTCCTCCTGCTCATTAAAAGTTATTCATAGATAGGATTACTTTTTAAAGAGGTCGTGAAATAACGGCAGCTCCTTACTGTATATCTTACTAGGACTAAGGGACATCATGGTTGTTCAACCTTCGGAATCCTTCTTCATGATCCTGAGCAGAAAGCTACAAACAAAAAGTGATGTTTTCTGTAATGGAACTTGCACACCATGTATTCCATGGTCAGCCATTCGTTTAAATGTACAGAGCGCAATACAACATTTCTCCTGTAGTGGCCGCAACACAATGAAAATTCCCCCAATATCGGCTGTTTGTTAGAGGCTTCTTTAGGGACCTCACTGCAATCACATTAATAAAGTTGGTGTAATTTAAAAACTGAAGTTTTTTTTTAGATGAGTCAACTCCTTGTAAGGGTAGCTCCAACTCTTAAAGAATTTATTATTTTCCGTGGTTTATTCATTTTTCAATTCATGGTCCATTCTGACATAAGGTTTCTAAAAAGTTATGGACAGACAGCACTTATTACTAGTGTCACATGATCTTGTTTAAAGGGTTTTTGGGAACCATAACCTGTTAAAGATTCGGTCGTTTACTCTTTTCCGGACGAGGTATATTTTCGTACCTGCAAATTTAAGAGCTATAAAAAAATGTTTGTTCGGTTATTCAAATAATTTCTTAATCTTTTTTTTTTTCTTCATTATACGTGGGGAGTAATTTTTATATTGTTTTCATTTTTTTTTGTCGATGTCAGACGATATTGGCGGAAAATTAAAGAGAATATGTGTCTGTTTTCCACTTTTTAGAAAAATGTATTTTGTTATTTTTTTTTTCATTGCAAAAATTGAATCTACTTTCTGTAACAATTATTTTTATATATTGAACATGGTTTGTTTATGTTTTAATGAGGGTGCGGCAAGTAACAGTGATTTGGATCGGCAGCAGCTTTTCATTCATTTATTTTTTTTTTTTCCTGCTTATTATTGATTTATTTTTCATTTTTTTTCACATATTGTACCTCTTATAAAGTCATAAAAGACCTGTTGGGGTAGAATTTCAAAATTTAAATTTTTTATTTTTTTACATAATTTCCCCTGTAACCGGGGCTGGTATATTATATCCAGTTACAGGGGAGGGAAATTCAAACTCCTGGCTGCATAGCACAGCTGACTGGGTCTCCTAGGACTTAGCAGCTCCTGATCCCTCCTTATACAGAGCCATCACATGACTGCAGGGTATGGATGAGGAAGCGCTGTTAGGGTGCGTTCCCATGATCAGGAGCTGCTGCGGGTTTGACGCTGCGTCAGGCGGCTACGGATCGTGGGCACATACTCTTAGCTCTTCCTATACACAAAGGTTTGTTCAGTGCTGTGTATACAGCAATTGAGATGGTAGAGACAGTAATAAATCATTTCTGCCTTCTGTATGAGGAGTCTGGCTGTGTCTGACGCAATCATGCAGCTGCTCTATTATGTAATATAATATTTAAAGGGAAACTCCATTCAAAATATTTCAGTTCTTTGGATAAGGAGGTTTCTTGACTAAATAAAGGGAGATTAAGTAGCCAAGCTATTGTTATTTTTTTCAGGTTTATCTAAAGCCTTACGTTAATATTTCATTTAAAAATCATGGAACTGTCTTTTTAGCAATTCCCTGTTCTACTTCTATTGCCACACCGCTTGGCTATAGAAGCAAAAGTGGCTAATCGTATAGCAGATACTATTATAGCATTCGTTCTGCCCATAGGAGTCCGCGCTGGACCAACGATTCGGGCCCAGGTTCAAACAGTGACTCCACTGAGGATTAAGGGCTGATTTACCGGGGCAGATTTGTCACCTTACTAATATTTTGTAGAGACTCCAACATTACAATGTCAGCCCGGAGACAGAGCCTCTGTGTGCAGAGCCCTAAGCATCCATGTACAGATAAACCAAGGAGGATTGTGTAATTCCTGTTACGTAATGACTTCTGTCAGATCATCAAACGTCTGAGTGTTCCATAACCCAGAGATTATTCCTGTATCTGACGCAGCGTGATAAGTTTCAAAGCAAAGGGAGGAAAGTGAGTCTGGCACAAGCTCAGATCCAGAGAGAACAGGGAGGGAGATAAAATGCATAATGTATACGGTGTGAGTACTGCCCAAATACGTCATCTGTGTAATAGGAACAGACCAAGAAATATTGCATCGTGTTCATAAAGAACAGGGTTATAAATTATATAGTAGTTATATACTTGTAGATAGGGGCAGTATTATAGTAGTTATATTCTTGTACATAGGAGCAGTATTATAGTAGTTATATTCTTGTACATAGGGGGCAGTATTATAGTAGTTATATTCTTGTACATAGGGGCAGTATTATAGTAGTTATATTCTTGTACATAGGAGCAGTATTATAGTAGTTATATTCTTGTACATAGGGGGCAGTATTATAGTAGTTATATTCTTGTACATAGGGGCAGTATTATAGTAGTTATATTCTTATACATAGGGAGCAGTATTATAGTAGTTATATTCTTGTACATAGGAGCAGTATTATAGTAGTTATATTCTTGTACATAGGAGCAGTATTATAGTAGTTATATTCTTGTACATAGAAGCAGTATTATAGTAGTTATATTCTTGTACATAGGGTCAGTATTATAGTAGTTATATTCTTGTACATAGGAGCAGTATTATAGTAGTTATATTCTTGTACATAGGGGGCAGTATTATAGTAGTTATATTCTTGTACATAGGGAGCAGTATTATAGTAGTTATATTCTTGTACATAGGGGCAGTATTATAGTAGTTATATTCTTGTACATAGGGGGCAGTATTATAGTAGTTATATTCTTGTACATAGGAGGCAGTATTATAGTAGTTATATTCTTGTACATAGGAGCAGGATTATAGTAGTTATATTCTTGTACATAGGAGCAGTATTATAGTAGTTATATTCTTGTACATAGGGAGCAGTATTATAGTAGTTATATTCTTGTACATAGGGGCAGTATTATAGTAGTTATATTCTTGTACATAGGGGGCAGTATTATAGTAGTTATATTCTTGTACATAGGAGGCAGTATTATAGTAGATATATTCTTATACATAGGAGCAGGATTATAGTAGTTATATTCTTGTAGATAGGAGCAGTATTATAGTAGTTATATTCTTGTACATAGGAGCAGTATTATAGTAGTTATATTCTTGTATGTAGGGGCAGTATTATAGTAGTTTTATTCTTGTACGTAGGGGCAGTATTATAGTAGTTATATTCTTGTGCATAGGGGGCAGTATTATAGTAGTTATATTCTTGTACATAGGGGCAGTATTATAGTAGTTATATTCTTGTACATAGGAGCAGTATTATAGTAGTTATATTCTTGTACATAGGGGGCAGTATTATAGTAGTTATATTCTTGTATGTAGGGGCAGTATTATAGTAGTTTTATTCTTGTACGTAGGGGCAGTATTATAGTAGTTATATTCTTGTATATAGGGGCAGTATTATAGTAGTTATATTCTTGTGCATAGGGGGCAGTATTATAGTAGTTATATTCTTGTACATAGGGGCAGTATTATAGTAGTTATATTCTTGTACATAGGAGCAGTATTATAGTAGTTATATTCTTGTACATAGGGGGCAGTATTATAGTAGTTATATTCTTGTACATAGGGGGCAGTATTATAGTAGTTATATTCTTGTACATAGGGGCAGTATTATAGTAGTTATATTCTTGTACATAGGAGCAGTATTATAGTAGTTATATTCTTGTACATAGGGGGCAGTATTATAGTAGTTATATTCTTGTACATAGGGGCAGTATTATAGTAGTTATATTCTTGTACATAGGGGCAGTATTATAGTAGATATATTCTTGTACATAGGAGCAGTATTATAGTAGTTATATTCTTGTACATAGGGTCAGTATTATAGTAGTTATATTCTTGTACATAGGGAGCAGTATTATAGTAGTTATATTCTTGTGCATAGGGGCAGTATTATAGTAGTTATATTCTTGTACATAGGGGGCAGTATTATAGTAGTTATATTCTTGTACATAGGAGGCAGTATTATAGTAGTTATATTCTTGTACATAGGAGCAGGATTATAGTAGTTATATTCTTGTACATAGGAGCAGGATTATAGTAGTTATATTCTTGTACATAGGGAGCAGTATTATAGTAGTTATATTCTTGTACATAGGGGCAGTATTATAGTAGTTATATTCTTGTACATAGGGGGCAGTATTATAGTAGTTATACTCTTGTACATAGGAGGCAGTATTATAGTAGATATATTCTTATACATAGGAGCAGGATTATAGTAGTTATATTCTTGTAGATAGGAGCAGTATTATAGTAGTTATATTCTTGTACATAGGGAGCAGTATTATAGTAGTTATATTCTTGTATATAGGGGCAGTATTATAGTAGTTTTATTCTTGTACGTAGGGGCAGTATTATAGTAGTTATATTCTTGTATATAGGGGCAGTATTATAGTAGTTATATTCTTGTGCATAGGGGGCAGTATTATAGTAGTTATATTCTTGTACATAGGGGCAGTATTATAGTAGTTATATTCTTGTACATAGGAGCAGTATTATAGTAGTTATATTCTTGTACATAGGGGGCAGTATTATAGTAGTTATATTCTTGTACATAGGGGCAGTATTATAGTAGTTATATTCTTGTACATAGGAGCAGTATTATAGTAGTTATATTCTTGTACATAGGGGGCAGTATTATAGTAGTTATATTCTTGTACATAGGGGCAGTATTATAGTAGTTATATTCTTGTACATAGGGGCAGTATTATAGTAGATATATTCTTGTACATAGGAGCAGTATTATAGTAGTTATATTCTTGTACATAGGGTCAGTATTATAGTAGTTATATTCTTGTACATAGGGAGCAGTATTATAGTAGTTATATTCTTGTACATAGGGGCAGTATTATAGTAGTTATATTCTTGTACATAGGGGGCAGTATTATAGTAGTTATATTCTTGTACATAGGAGGCAGTATTATAGTAGTTATATTCTTGTACATAGGAGCAGGATTATAGTAGTTATATTCTTGTACATAGGAGCAGTATTATAGTAGTTATATTCTTGCACATAGGGAGCAGTATTATAGTAGTTATATTCTTGTACATAGGGGCAGTATTATAGTAGTTATATTCTTGTACATAGGGGGCAGTATTATAGTAGTTATATTCTTGTACATAGGAGGCAGTATTATAGTAGATATATTCTTATACATAGGAGCAGGATTATAGTAGTTATATTCTTGTAGATAGGAGCAGTATTATAGTAGTTATATTCTTGTACATAGGAGCAGTATTATAGTACTTATATTCTTGTATATAGGGGCAGTATTATAGTAGTTTTATTCTTGTACGTAGGGGCAGTATTATAGTAGTTATATTCTTGTATATAGGGGCAGTATTATAGTAGTTATATTCTTGTGCATAGGGGGCAGTATTATAGTAGTTATATTCTTGTACATAGGGGCAGTATTATAGTAGTTATATTCTTGTACATAGGAGCAGTATTATAGTAGTTATATTCTTGTACATAGGGGGCAGTATTATAGTAGTTATATTCTTGTACATAGGGGCAGTATTATAGTAGTTATATTCTTGTACATAGGAGCAGTATTATAGTAGTTATATTCTTGTACATAGGGGGCAGTATTATAGTAGTTATATTCTTGTACATAGGGGCAGTATTATAGTAGTTATATTCTTGTACATAGGGGCAGTATTATAGTAGATATATTCTTGTACATAGGAGCAGTATTATAGTAGTTATATTCTTGTACATAGGAGCAGTATTATAGTAGTTATATTCTTGTACATAGGAGCAGTATTATAGTAGTTATATTCTTGTACATAGAGGCAGTATTATAGTAGTTATATTTTATTACATAGCAGTATTATAGTAGTTATATTCTTGTATATAGGAGCAGTATTATAGTAGTTATATTCTTGTACATAGGAGCAGTATTATAGTAGTTATATTCTTGTACATAGGGGGCAGTATTATAGTAGCTATATTCTTGTACATAGAGGCAGTATTATAGTAGTTATATTCTTGTACATAGGGGGCAGTATTATAGTAGTTATATTCTTGTATATAGGGGCAGTATTATAGTAGGTATATTCTTGTACATAGGAGCAGTATTATAGTAGTTATATTCTTGTATATAGGGGCAGTATTATAGTAGGTATATTCTTGTACATAGGAGCAGTATTATAGTAGTTATATTCTTGTACATACAGTAGGAGTAGTATTATAGTATTTAAAACGGAATAAGTCCAGCGCTATAAGTCCATAAAAAATCTATTCTTCATGTATTTCATAGCTTCAAACAGTATAAAATGTTTTCCAGTATTATAGTAGTTATATTCTTGTACATAGAGGCGGTATGATGTAATTTTACTGTATCATTGATGTGACATGTATCTGTGTAGTCTCACGGCTCTTTCACGTGATGATGTTTTATGTCTGAGAACTTTTTGCGCTGTAAATTTTACTGCGCCAGAACTTTAGTCGTCATCACAAATAATAAGCACCTGGAAAGTTTCCCATGAGAAGCTGCTTTGACTTCCATTAAATACAAAGTAGCAGGAGATAGCTCCTCTCGCAGCGTCTGTTTCCTTGTTGGCATAAAGTCAGAACATATCTAATAGCGCCAATAAGAAATGTTTGATGCCTCTTAACATTCATGCTGCACTTAGGAGGCTGATGAGGACAAGGGTTAATAAAGGCACACTGTCATCTTATGCACACAGCCATGCACATTAGGTGACGGTCTGCCATAATGGCGCATCTCATGGGATACTAAGTACACCCTAGTATGGCCTCCTGGATCCTTACAGAGGATTATCTAGGCTGGTTACAATTGTAACAAACCCTCTGCTGTAAGAATGATTTATGCAAGGATCAGCTTGAGCATTTCTATTCATTGTCAGTAAGCAGAGATCTTGAAAAAGGTTGGAAACTTAGATACAACAAATATGGGAATTGTTAATGTTCATTTTCTTTTTATTTTCCAGGGGAAATCAGTCGAGAGCAGCGCAACCGAAGAGTCAGCGCCACCGTCTGTCGCTAAGCTCGCCGGCTTATTCGGTGACACCTTTAACAGTCCAAGAAAGGAGGTGATTACAGGGCGAGGGACGAGGGGAGCACCACTTCTTGGACCACTCCAAGAGTGGCGCTCAGTACATTGGATGTCCTCCTGGATCATTTGACAATGGGGGCGGATGAGGAAGATGGAAATGTTTGCACCCGCATATAATTTGGTGCCCTGGGCAACTGCCCATGTTGCCTTTCCCTATACTATGTCACTGTGTGACACGCGGGACAACGATAATGATGACAATGTAGGTGCTGTGTCTGACTCGATGCTATAACAAGAGCCTCATGAGTGTCCTTACCGTCTATGCGATTCAGTGGAAAGTGGAGCCGGCATTAACCGGTTATTGTCAGAGATCGCAGTGTCCGGTCCGAGCGGTCAGACTGCGTCCGACGTCGCTCATGGGTTCAATAATGTTGTGTCTTTTCTTAGGTTCCACCACACAAGCCGACCAGAAGGAAACCACCATGTTCTCTGCCGCTGCCGAAGCCCGAGATTACCAATAATGGGGATGAGGTAGGTTTACCCCGAGTGTCAGTGTCATTATCCTGTACCCCGAGTGTCAGTGTCATTATTCTGTACCCCGAGTGTCAGTGTCATTATCCTGTACCCCGAGTGTCAGCGCCATTATCCTGTACCCCGAGTATCAGTGTCATTATCCTGCACCCGAGTGTCAGCGTCATTATCCTGCACCCGAGTGTCATTATCCTGTACCCCGAGTGTCAATGTCATTATCCTGTACCCCGAGTGTCAGTGTCATTATCCTGTACCCAAAGTGTCAGCGTCATTATCCTCTAACCCAAGTGTCAGCGTCATTATCCTGTACCCCGAGTGTCAGCGTCATTATCCTGTACCCCGAGTGTCAGCGTCATTATCCTGCACCCTGAGTGTCAGTGTCATTATCCTGTACCCCGAGTGTCAGCGTCATTATCCTGTACCCCAAGTGTCAGCGTCATTATCCTGCACCCCGAGTGTCAGTGTCATTATCCTGTACCCCGAGTGTCAGTGCCATTATCCTGTACCCTGAGTGTCAGCGTCATTATCCTGTACCCCAAGTGTCAGCGTCATTATCCTGTACCCTGAGTGTCAGCGTCATTATCCTGTACCCCGAGTGTCAGTGTCATTATCCTGTACCCCAAGTGTCAGTGTCATTATCCTGTACCCCGAGTGTCAGCGTCATTATCCTGTACCCCGAGTGTCAGCGTCATTATCCTGTACCCCGAGTGTCAGTGTCATTATTCTGTACCCCGAGTGTCAGTGTCATTATCCTGTACCCCGAGTGTCAGCGCCATTATCCTGTACCCCGAGTGTCAGTGTCATTATTCTGTACCCCGAGTGTCAGTGTCATTATCCTGTACCCCGAGTGTCAGCGCCATTATCCTGTACCCCGAGTATCAGTGTCATTATCCTGCACCCGAGTGTCAGCGTCATTATCCTGCACCCGAGTGTCATTATCCTGTACCCCGAGTGTCAATGTCATTATCCTGTACCCCGAGTGTCAGTGTCATTATCCTGTACCCAAAGTGTCAGCATCATTATCCTCTAACCCAAGTGTCAGCGTCATTATCCTGTACCCCGAGTGTCAGCGTCATTATCCTGTACCCCGAGTGTCAGCGTCATTATCCTGCACCCTGAGTGTCAGTGTCATTATCCTGTACCCCGAGTGTCAGCGTCATTATCCTGTACCCCAAGTGTCAGCGTCATTATCCTGCACCCTGAGTGTCAGTGTCATTATCCTGTACCCCGAGTGTCAGTGCCATTATCCTGTACCCTGAGTGTCAGCGTCATTATCCTGTACCCCAAGTGTCAGCGTCATTATCCTGTACCCTGAGTGTCAGCGTCATTATCCTGTACCCCGAGTGTCAGTGTCATTATCCTGTACCCCAAGTGTCAGTGTCATTATCCTGTACCCCGAGTGTCAGCGTCATTATCCTGTACCCCGAGTGTCAGCGTCATTATCCTGTACCCCAAGTGTCAGTGTCATCAGGCCTCAGCACAATTCAATTATTGCTTTGCAATGATTAATTTTTTGGTTTTCTTCTGGTCCTGATGTCTTGTAGAAACTATCTCCCCCACAGTCACAAGTGCCTAAGATCAAAGTGAAGAGCTCCCCCCTAATTGAGAAACTCCAGGTAAGATTATAGCCGAAAATATGCAGTGGTTAATTATATATAGCAAATAAGTTACATACTGTATACAATGCTGGTATAACCTGGGTATCTCCTGTATATAATTACAGTTG
Organism: Phyllobates terribilis; assembly: GCF_046119375.1. NCBI lineage: Eukaryota > Metazoa > Chordata > Amphibia > Anura > Dendrobatidae > Phyllobates > Phyllobates terribilis. Next base: position 952,366,285 of record NW_027362762.1, read on the forward strand.
AAACCAGAAGTTTCCATACACTATATAAAAAGACACTTTCATGTTTTTCTCAATATCTGACATGAAATCAGAATAAACCTTTCCCGTTTTAGGTCAATTAGGATTACCATCATTTTTAATATTTGCCAAATGCCAGAATAATGAGAGAGAGAGAATGTTTTAAGGCATTTTTATTACTTACTGCAAAGTCAAAAGTTTACAGACATTTCATTAGTATTTGGTGCCATTGCCCATAAACTGAATGACTTGGGTCACACGTTTGGGATCTTCTTCCACAAGCTTCTCACAATAGTTGGTGGGAATTTGGGCCGATTCCTCCTGACAAGACTCGTGTAACTGATCCAGGTTTGTAGGTCGCCATGCTTGGCGCTCGCAGCCTTTTCAGCTTTGCCCATAAATTTTCAATAGGATTGAGATCTGGGCTTTGTGATGGCCACTCCAAAACATGGACTTTATTATCCTTAAGCCACTTTGTTACCATTTTGGCAGTATGCTTCAGGTCATTGTCCATTTGGAAGACCCATTTCTGCTCAAGCTTTAACTTCCTGGCTGATGTCTTGAGATGTTGCTTCAGTATTGCCACATAATATTCTTTTCTCATGACACCATCTATTTTGTGAAGTGCACCAGTCCCTCCTGCAGCAAAACAACCCCACAACATGATACTGCCACCCCCGTGTTTCACAGTTGGGATGGTGTTTTTAGGCTTCCGAGCTTCTCCCTTTTTCCTCCAAACATAACGATGGTCATTATACGCAAAAAGTTCAATTTTAGTTTCATCAGACCACAGGACATGTCTCCGAAAATTAAGGTCTTTGTTCCTGTGTGCATTTGCAAACATTAATCTGGCTTTTTTTATGTTTCTTTTGGAGTAATGGCTTCTTCCTGGCAGAGTGGCCTTTCAGCCCATGTTGATACTGTACTCATTTCACTGTGGTTATTGACACAATCTTACCAGCTTCCACCGTCATCTTCACAAGGTATTTTGCTTTTGTCCTTGGGTTGATATGCACATGTCGGACCAAAGCACGCTCATCTCTGGGACACAGAACCCGTCTCCTTCCTGAGCGGTACGATGGCTGGACATTCCCATCTTGTTTGTACTTGCATATAATTGTTTGTACAGATGAATGAGCACCTTCAGGGATCTTGAAATTGTACCCAAGGATGAGCCAGACTTGTGCAAGTCCACAATTCTCTTCCTGATATCTTGGCTGATTTCTTTAGTCTTTCCCTTGATGCTACACAAAGAAGCATTGTGTTTCAGGTGTACATTAAAATACATCCACAGGTGTGTCTCTAATTAACTCAGATGTTGCCAAAAATCCAAAGCTTCCAAACACTTGACATCATCATATGGGCAGTCCAGAATTGTTTAAAGGCATAGTAATCTTAGTGTATGTAAACTTTTGACTTTGCTGTAAGTAATAAAAATGCCTTAAAACATTCTCTCTCTCTCTCATTATTCTGGCATTTGGCAAATATTAAACATTATGGTAATCCTGATTGTCCTAAAACGGGAAAGATTTATTCTGATTTCATGTCAGATATTGAGAAAAACATGCAAATGTGTCTTTTTTTATAGTGTACAGTGGGTATGGAAATTATTCAGACCCCTTTAAATTTTTCACTCTTTGTTTCATTGCAGCCATTTGGTAAATTCTAGAAGTTCATTTTTTTTTCTCGTTAATGTACACTCTGCACCCCATCTTGACTGAAAAAAAACTGAAATGTAGAAATTTTTGCAAATTTATTAAAAAAGAAAAAACTGAAATATCACATGGTCATAAGTATTCAGACCCTTTGCTCAGTATTGAGTAGAAGCCCCCTTTTGAGCTAGTACAGCCATGAATCTTCTGGGGAATGATGCAACAAGTTTTTCACACCTGGATTTGGGAATCCTCTGCCATTCTTCCTTGCAGATCCTCTCCAGTTCCGTCAGGTTGGATGGTGAACGTTGGTGCACAGCCATTTTTAGGTCTCTCCAGAGATGCTCAATTGGGTTTAGGTCAGGGCTCTGGCTGGGCCAGTCAAGAATGGTCACAGAGTTGTTCTGAAGCCACTCCTTAGTTATTTTAGCTGTGTGCTTAAGGTCTTTGTCTTGTTGGAAGGTGAACCTTCTGCCAAGTCTGAGGTCCAGAGCACTCTGGAAGAGGTTTTCATCCAGGATATCTCTGTACTTGGCCGCATTCATGTTTCCTTCAATTGCAACCAGTCTTCCTGTCCCTGCAGCTGAAAAACACCCCCATAGCATGATGCTGCCACCACCATGTTTCACTGTTGGGATTGTATTGGGCAGGTGATGAGCAGTGCCTGGTTTTCTCCACACATACCACTTAGAATTATCACCAAAAAGCTCTATCTTCGTCTCATCAGACCAGAGAAACTTTTTTTCCATAGTCTGGTAGTCCTTCATGTATTTTTGAGCAGACTCTATGCAGTCTTTCATATGTCTTGCACTGAGGAGAGGCTTCCGTTGGGCCACTCTGCCATAAAGGCGCAACTGGTGGAGGGCTGCAGTGATAGTTGACTTTGTGGAACTTTCTCCCATCTCTCTACTGCATCTCTGGAGCACAGCCACAGTGATCTTGGGGTTCTTCTTTACCTCTCTCACCAAGGCTCTTCTCCCACGACTGCTCAGTTTGGCTGGACAGCCAAGTCTAGGAAGACTTCTGGTGGTCCCAAACTTCTTCCCTTTAAGAATTATGGAGGCCACTGTGCTCTTAGGAACCTTGAGTACTGCAGAAATTCTTTTGTAACCTTGGCCAGATCTATGCCTTGCCACAATTCTGTCTCTGAGCTCCTTGGGCAGTTCCTTTGAGCTCATGATTCTCAGTAGGTCTGACTTGCACTGTGAGCTGTGAGGTCTTATATAGACAGGTGTGTGCCTTTCCAAATCAAGTCCTATCACTTTAATTAAACACAGCTGGACTCCAATGAAAGAGTAGAACCATCTCAAGGAGGATCACAAGGAAATGGACAGCATGTGACTTAAATATGAGTGTCTGAGCAAAGGGTCTGAATACTTATGACGTGTGATATTTCAGTTTTTCTTTCTTAATAAATTTGCAAAAATTTCTACATTTCTGTTTTTTTCAGTCAAGATGGGGTGCAGAGTGTACTTTAATGAGAAAAAAATGAACTTTTTAGAATTTACCAAATGGCTGCAATGAAACAAAGAGTGAAAAATTTAAAGGGGTCTGAATACTTTCCGTACCCACTGTATGTAAACTTCTGGTTTCAACTATATGTATGTACAGCTGGTATAACCCGGGAATCTTCTGTATATAATTATATATGTTCTGCTGTTATAACCTGGGCATCTTCTGTGTATAATTATATATGCACAGGTGGTATAACCTGGGCATCTTCTGTGTATAATTATATATGTACAGGTGGTATAACCTGGGCATCTTCTGTGTATAATTATATATGTACAGGTGGTATAACCTGGGCATCTTCTGTGTATAATTATATATGTACAGGTGGTATAACCTGGGCACCTTCTGTGTATAATTCTTCTCTGTTTCCAGGCTAATTTGGCCTTCGCTCCTGCATCGCTTCTCCCAGGACCATCCCCAAAGAGCCCTGGATTAAAAACCATGGCCTCCCCATGGGGCACTCCTCCATCGACACCCAGCAGCCCTGGTGTCCAGCCACATTCCAGCAGCACAGAGGAATCACCAGTCAGTTTTGAACAACCACCAGAGGGCACCCATCTCCAGAGCTACAATAAGGTAATGAATAGACAGAAAATAATTTTTGTCTCAAAAGGCAACACCAATACATGGATACCGCCAAACAGTGACAATAGCGAGGGCGAAACGTGCGTTGGGGCACAGGACCACATCCCATATCTACTCATTTGGACATGTCAGTCGCCTTGTCACTATTCCTCTTCCATTTTGGATGTTTCTTTACATACAGGGGATCTCTTATAGGGCTTGGATACCATATATGCGCACCTACTTGGGCTCTTGAATTCATGAAGTTATCCTTTAATAGCTTCTATAGACATTTACATTTCCCCTTAGTTAATATTAACCACATAGATTTATATTTAGATTGTGCAATATTAATAATTAGGATTTTCTGACTTTCGCGTTTTATAAACCTATATATACCTTAACTACTATATCTTTACAAATATGATATTCATGTGTCGTGTTACGTGGTCTTCCATTGCTATACTCTGTAGGATTGTTCTTTTGTAATCTTTATTTAACAAACGAATATTCTTTGTTGGCGTAAAAAAACACCTATTGTCTCTGTTTGGTGATATACAAAAAAGTAACGTCTGTGCACTGGAGGACAGTATGGAGCACTCACATGGTGAGCGGCATAAATAATACGACTATGATTGCTCAATATTCAGACAATGCAGACGCCAGGTTTCTCACAATGTGGAGTGTGTAACTTGGAAGCTGAGGATTCAAATATTTACCCTCCCCGCTCCCATTATTCCTGATTGTGCAACACAAGAAACATGGGTCACAGCAGTCATGTCCTGGACTCCAGTCTGATGGCTCTGATACATTGTAACAACACCAGCAACTGTGTGAGCAGGACAGGGTCAGAAAGGATTACCATCATATTTTCCTTCACTGACAAGGAAAGGAAATAGTTATGTGCTCAGTATGGCAGCATTATATATAGTATACGGGAAATGGTTATGTGCACAGTATAGCAACATTATTTAAATATAGTGTATGGAGGAAATAGCTATGTGACCAGTATGGCTGCATTATGTACAGTACAGACCAAAAGTTTGGACACACCTTCTCATTTAAAGATTTTCCTGTATTTTCATGACCATGAAAATTGTACATTCACACTGAAGGCATCAAAACTATGAATTAACACATGTGGAATTATATACTTAACAAAAAAGTGTGAAACAACTGAAAATATGTCTTATATTCTAGGTTCTTCAAAGTAGCCACCTTTTGCTTTGATGACTGCTTTGCACACTCTTGGCATTCTCTTGATGAGCTTCCAGAGGTAGTCACCGGAAATGGTCTTCAAACAATCTTGAAGGAGTTCCCAGAGATGCTTAGCACTTGTTGGCCCTTTTGCCTTCACTCTGCGGTCCAGCTCACCCCAAACCATCTCGATTGGGTTTAGGTCTGGTGACTGTGGAGGCCAAGTCATCTGGCGTAGCACCCAATCACTCTCCTTCTTGGTCAAATAGCCCTTACACAGCCTGGAGGTGTGTTTGGGGTCATTGTCCTGTTGTAAAATAAATGATGGTCCAACTAAACGCAAACCGGATGGAATAGCATGCCGCTGCAAGATGCTGTGGTAGCCATGCTGGTTCAGGATGCCTTCAATTTTGAATAAATCCCCAACAGTGTCACCAGCAAAGCCCCCCCCACACCATCACACCTCCTCCTCCATGCTTCACGGTGGGAACCAGGCATGTAGAGTCCATCCGTTCACCTTTTCTGCGTCGCACAAAGACACGGTGGTTGGAACCAAAGATCTCAAATTTGGATTCATCAGACCAAAGCACAGATTTCCACTGGTCTAATGTCCATTCCTTGTGTTCTTTAGCCCAAACAAGTCTCTTCTGCTTGTTGCCTGTCCTTAGCAGTGGTTTCCTAGCAGCTATTTTACCATGAAGGCCTGCTGCACAAAGTCTCCTCTTAACAGTTGTTGAAGAGATGTGTCTGCTGCTAGAACTCTGTGTGGCATTGACCTGGTCTGTAATCTGAGCTGCTGTTAACCGGTTCAGGATCGCCCACTGTACATAAACGTCGGCGCTGCCCGGGCTCTGTGCAGCGCCGACGTTTAGAAACGGTGGGTGGTCCCGCAGCGCTCAGGACCCCCAGGGTCCTTCTAGCGCTGCGGTACCGGTTCAGAGCGATAGCTCTGACATGTGGCATCATGGGGACCTGAATGGATCAGGTCCCCATGATGTTAACCTGTTCCTATCTTCTAGATGCCGCGATCCATAGCGATCGCGGCATTTAAAAGATAGTAACAGCTGGTGGTCGGCGATTGGGACCCCCCACATACCTCAGGAGCGGCGGGGATCCCGGTGCTGTGACCTCTGACATCATTGAGACCTGATTGGCTCAGGTCTTGATGATGTCAGCGTCACACCAGCCAATCAGAGAGATCACCAGGGAAGTTTGTTTTAGCAACAAACTTTCCCGGGCAGAGCCCGATAAATACACTGTTTCTCCTCCGATCTCAGTGAGAGAGCAGAGGAGAAACAGTGTGACAAGAGCTGTCAGCCTTGCCACTGTGAAAGTAAAAAAAATAAAATAAAAAAGAAAGTAAGAGTTAGGGTTAGTGAGTCTGTCAGATCAGTCAGTCCTGTCAGATCTGTCAGTCAGTCAGTCCTGTCAGATCTATCAGTCAGTCCTGTCAGATCAGTCAGTCCTGTCAGATCTGTCAGTCAGTCAGTCCTGTCAGATCTATCAGTCAGTCCTGTCAGATCAGTCAGTCCTGTCAGATCTGTCAGTCAGTCAGTCCTGTCAGATCAGTCAGTCAGTCCTGTCAGATCAGTCAGTCCTGTCAGATCTGTCAGTCAGTCAGTCCTGTCAGTCAGTCAGTCTTGTCAGATCTGTCAGTCAGTCAGTCCTGTCAGATCTGTCAGTCAGTCAGTCCTGTCAGATCTGTCAGTCAGTCAGTCCTGTCAGATCAGTCAGTCAGTCCTGTCAGGTCAGTCAGTCCTGTCAGTCAGTCCTGTCAGATCTGTCAGTCCTGTCAGATCAGTCCAGTCAGTCAGTCCTGTCAGATCAGTCCAGTCAGTCAGTCCTGTCAGATCAGTCCAGTCAGTCAGTCCTGTCAGATCTGTCAGTCAGTCAGTCCTGTCAGATCAGTCCAGTCAGTCAGTCCTGTCAGATCAGTCCAGTCAGTCAGTCCTGTCAGATCTGTCAGTCAGTCAGTCCTGTCAGATCAGTCAGTCAGTCCTGTCAGGTCAGTCAGTCCTGTCAGATCAGTTCAGTCCGGTCCGTTCAGTCCAGTCAAAAAATCTAAAAATAAAATGGCCCGTCAGACTTATACCGCAGAGGAGGTGTATGCCCTGCTATGTTCTGACACTGATGACAGCGCAATCTCAGATGGAGATATGGATTTTGAGGGCTTTAGTAGCGGCGACACTGAGAGCTCAGAAATGAGCAGTGATTCTGGTCCATCCTCAAGCCCAAGGACCAGTACAGCAATAGGGGCAAATAGCGCTACTGGAGAAACGTCTCCAAATCAGGGAACACTGCCCAGTACAAGCGCTGTCCCTGCTACTAGTGAATTGGCGCACGCCAGTGTACAAGGGGCGTTGCCACATGATCTAGCATTTCCCAGATGGGAGGCTTCGGATTCGGCTGCTCCATTCAGCCCTGATTTCAACGCCACTCCTGGTATAAATGTGGAGGTGGAAGATTTTGGACCAATTCATTTTTTTAATTTGTTTTTTACAGGCAGCTTGCTAGAGCATATTGTCGTGCAAACAAATTTATATGCATCCCAATTCATAAGCCAGAATCCCCGATCTTACTATGCTAGGGCAAATTTATGGACACCAACTAATGTCCCGGAAATAAAAAAATTTTTAGGACTTACATTTGCCATGGGGCTTGTTAAAAAACCGAGCATTCGATCCTACTGGTCCAACCACCCTGTTCAAGCCACCCCTATGTTTTCAGTCGTTCTGCCTAGGACCCGTTATGAAATGCTCATGCGGTTTTGGCATTTTAACGACAATAGTCAATGCCTGCCCAGAAATGCCCCAGAACATGACAGGTTATATAAAATTAGACCCATCATTGAAAATTTGTCAGAAAAATTCTTAAGCCTCTACACCCCAACACAAAATATTTCTATAGATGAGTCCCTTGTAAAATTCAAAGGAAGACTGCACCTCAAGCAATTTATCCCATCTAAAAGGGCAAGGTTTGGAATAAAGCTCTATAAAATGTGCGAAAGTTCAACCGGATACACATCCGCTTTCCGCATATATGAGGGGAAAGATAGCCAACTAAACCCACCAGGATGCCCTACTTATCTGGGGACATCTGCAAAAATTGTTTGGGAGCTGATAAGTCCATTTTTTCAAAAAGGCTACAATCTATATGTGGACAATTATTACACCAGCATACCCCTATTTAAAAGTCTGGTTGAACACAACATCGGGGCTTGTGGGACCATCCGTAAAAACCGTCAGGGGTTTCCACAACCATTGGTCAACCAAAAGTTTCAAAAGGGGCAGTCAGGGGCTGTACGCAACGGAGAGCTGCTTGCCCTGAAATATAGGGATAAGAGGGATATTTTTGTCCTCAGCTCGATCCACACAGATGCCACAAGGGCCACTGTAGAACTAGGATCCACCACTCCGAAGCAAAAACCTGTGTCAGTCATTGACTACAACAAACACATGGGGGGTGTGGACCTTGCAGACCAGGTTCTACAGCCATACCAGGTATCAAGAAAGTCCTATACCTGGTATAAAAAGTTGGTTATCTATTTGTTTCAGGTGGCCACATACAATTCTTTTGTGTTGTACAAAAAAGCAGGAAATTCAGATCCTTTTCTTGATTATCAAGAAAAGGTAATTGAAAATCTTGTCTTTCAAAGTGTTAGCCCCGCTCATCCATTAGAATCTGAGGATGTGAAAATACTCACTGAGCGACATTTTATTGCACTTATTCCAGCAACGGAAACAAGAAGGAACCCCCAGAAAAGATGTCGTGTATGTACTAAGAGAGGAATGAGGCGTGATACCCGCTACTATTGCCCACAATGCCCATCATTGCCAGCCTTATGCGTCACTGACTGCTTTAAAATCTACCACACAGAACCACGTTTTTAAACTGTAAAAATGTATCCCAATTTGTCATTCAAACATTTGGTTCATTTAGTGAATGACATATTCGAGTAGAGCTCACTTAATTTCCAGGGGGGGTTCTCCAGAATCTAAACCTTCCATTGCGTGCTTGTTTCTGGAAATCATCCATCGAGTTAAAATGGTCACTAAACCCATAGATGAATTCCCAGAGGGGTTTCATTTCCAAAATGGGGTCACTTCAGGGGGGATTCTTTAGCTCTGGTACTCTGAAAAGTGCCAGAACAGCATAATCCCCCCTGAAGTGACCCCATTATGGAAATGACACCTCTGTGGGAATTCATCTATGGGTTTAGTGACCATTTACCTACTTATTTTCCCACCACTAGATTAATTTATACAGAGGAGTAGATTGTAAAATTCGGTCACTTGTTGTGGGTTTCCTCTGTTTAGGCACCTCAGGGGCTCTCCAAATGCAACATGGCGTCCGCTATCCATTCCAGTCAAATTTCCATTCCAAAAGTCAAATGGCGCTCCTTACCTTCCGAGCCATGCCGTGCGCCCAAACAGTGGCTTTGCACCACATATGGGGTATCAGCGTGCTCAGGAGAAATTGCACAACACATTTTGGGGTCCATTTTTTCTGGCTGCCCTTGTGAAAATTAAAAATTTGAGGCTAAAGTAGCAGTTTTGTGAAAAAAAGTTAAATGTTCATTGTTTTCTTCCACATTCCAAAAATTCCTGTGAAGCACCTGAAGGGTTAATAAACTTCTTGAATGTGGTTTTGAGCACCTTGAGGGGTGCAGTTTTTAGAATGGTATCACTTTTGGGTATTTTCTGTCATAAAGGCTCCTCAAAGTCACTTCAAATAAGATGTGGTCCCTAAAAAAATGTTTTTGTAAATTTTGTTGTAAAAATGAGAAATCGCTGGTCAACTTTTAACCCTTATAGCTTCCTAACAGAAAAAAATTTTGGTTCCAAAATTGTGCTGATGTGAAGTAGACATGTGGGAAATGTTATTCATTAACTATTTTGTGTGATATATCTCTCTGATTAAAGGGCATGAAAATTCAAAGTTTGAAAATTTCAAAATTTTCAAAATTTTCGCCAAATTTCCGATTTTTTCACAATCAAACGCAAGTGATATCAAAGAAATTTTACCACTATCATGAAGTACAATATGTCACAAAAAAACAGTCTCAGAATCAGGGAGATCCGTTGAAGCGTTCCAGAGTAATTACCTCATAAAGTGACAGTGGTCAGAATTGAAAAAATTGGCTCGGTCACGAAGGCAAAAACAGGCTCTGGCGCGAAGTGGTTAACCTGCGATTTCTGAGGCTGGTGACTCGGATAAATTTATAATCAGAAGCAGAGGTGACTCTTGGTCTTCCTTTCCTGGGGCGGTCCTCCTGTGAGCCAGTTTCTTTGTAGCGCTTGATGTTTTTTGCAACTGCACTTTGGGACACTTTCAAAGTTTGCCCAATTTTTCGGACTGACTGACCTTCATCTCTTAAAGTAATGATGGCCACTCGTTTTTCTTTACTTAGAATTTGTATTATGGCAAGAAAAAAGCAGCTAACAGTCTATTCAGGAGGACTATCAGCTGTGTATCCACCAGACTTCTGCACAACACAACTGATGGTCCCAACCCCATTTATAAGGCAAGAAATCCCACTTATTAAACCTGACAGGGCACACCTGTGAAGTGAAGACCATTTTCGGTGACTACCTCTTGAAGCTCATCAAGAGAATGCCAAGAGTGTGCAAACCAGTCATCAAAGCAAAAGGTGGCTACTTTGAAGAACCTAGAATATAAGACATATTTTCAGTTGTTTCACACTTTTTTGTTAAGTATATAATTCCACATGTGGTAATTCATAGTTTTGATGCCTTCAGTGTGAATGTACAATTTTCAAAGTCATGAAAATACAGAAAAATCTTTAAATGAGAAGGTGTGTCCAAACTTTTGGTCTGTACTGTAATATATATATATATATATATATATATATATATATATATATATATATATATATATGTGTGTGTGTGTGTATGGAAATAGTTATGTGCACAGTGCCCATATTAACGTAGATAAAAACTTCTTAGTGCAAAACAGAGAATCCCTAAACATTTTCTTTTACCTTTTTACCCAAAGAATTTTTTTTTTTGCAGCCTTTAAATCATGTGACACTATTGCTGGCTGGGATCTCACAGCCATAGTCAGGAGCTACCCCTGGTACATGGCTGGGGTTACAGAGAGCACATCTTTGCTGTACCAGGACTGCAAATTACGTGACAACTTTTTTTTTACTCCATTTCTGTCATTCTGAGGTTTGCAGATGGGACTTTCCTACACTTCTTGATCTGCTGATTGTTGAAGGGTAAATACTAATTCACCTGCTCTGTCACTCCCCCATTTTTTTTACACTACAGCTCTGCTTGTTCTGATTGACTATTGAGATAAGCACAAGCCCACCACAAGCTGAGCAGGCAATAATACAGTGAGGTCAGTCTGCAATGTAATAATCTTATTGTCTTATCTCTAGGTCCGCACAAGAGGCTCCTTAAAGCGGAGACCTCCCAGCCGGAGGTTCAGAAAATCCCAATCTGATATGGACTTTGATATTGAAACGAGCAACGAAACGAGCAATGAAACCGCCAAAGAGAATGGAGATAAATCGGACGAGGGTGACATTTTTGTGAAGGACAAGGAAGATGGAGAAGCATCCCCAGTGACGGAGAAATCACCATCTGAGTCTGCGGACAAGACGTCAGAGAACCCAAAAAGTAACCAGGAAGACTCTGCCAAACAGGAGGAGGCAGTGGAGGAAAAACAGACAGAGACGGAGGAAAAGTCAGATAGAGAAGAGGAAAAATCGTGCACAAGCGAGACGGTGACGCCAGATGTAGAACAGGAGATGCTGAACATAGAAGAGAAGAGCGAAGATCCAGGAGACCAGACCGGACTAGAGGACAAGGAGGAAAGCAACGAGCAAAAGTCCGATGGGGATGTAAGTGGTTAACGAACGCTGTGTACTCTGCCCCCTGGTGGAGACAAAACACATATCAGCCCCCAAAAATATATTAAAGACCTCTTAGCGGAGATTAAAATGTACTGACGGCCACAGCTACCATCCTGGCGCTCCTAAAATGTTTAAAAAATATTTTACAAATATAAAAGTTTAAATCACTTCTCTTTTTCCCAGTTCAAAAATAAAGAAATTAAAAAAAATAAACATATTCAGTATTAAAGCGACTGAAAAAGTCTGATCAAAATATGAAATGAAATTATTTACACCAGATGTTAAATGACAAAAAGAAAAAAAAGAATCGCTATGTACAGCCACAGCATTTCTCCACCCCAAAAACATTTAAATAAAAGCTATCAAAACTTCCTTTGTACCCCAAAGATGGTATCATTAAAAATGTCAGACTCTTATACGTGTATATCAATGAAAGAGTAAAAAAGTTACGGATTGTAGAAAATGGTGACACGAAGCTAAATTTTTTTTTTTTTTAGAAAGTTTGCAATAAATGCTCTAAAAAGTGTCCAAAAACAACAGCTGTTTCCCAAAATGAGGCCAATAAAAACTACAGATCGGCACACAAAAAACAAGCCTTCGAACAGCTCCATCGAAAGAAATACAAAATGAGTCATGGGTCTCAGAAAATTGCGACAATTTTTTTTTTTTACCATTAAAATAGAAAAAATATTTAAAAAAAATCAGAAAATCAAAAGTTGCTATTTTTTGTCTGCCATACTTTTCCCAGTAAATGCTCTAAGGCTGTGTGCCCACGTAGCGTTTTTCAAGCGTTTTTGATGCGGAATTTCCGCAGCGGAAACGCTTGTAAAACGCTTGGTAACCCGCACCCCATGGTCCCCAATGGGATTCCGCAAGTTCTATGCACATGCTGCGGATTTTTCCACAGCGTTTATGCTGCGTTCAAAAATCCGCAGCATGTCAATTAATTTTGCGTTTCCGCAAGCAGAATTGCCTTTGTCCAATGCATAAAAAACGCAAGGCAATTCCGCATGTGGAAAACGCGTGATAAACGCGCGAAAAATGCGCGATAAACGCGTGCGGAATTCCGCATGCGTTTTTCCGGGAGAGGACTTGCAGAAATGAAGCAGAAATTTTCTGCTTCATTTATGCAACGTGGGCACATAGCCTGAAAAAGCAATCAAAATGTAGTTTGTTCCAAAAATGAGGCAAGTAAAAATTATAGCTCGGCATGTAAAAAAACAAGCCCTGACACAGCTCCATTGACTTTAAAAAAAAATTGAGGATGTCAGAAAATGGCGGCATAAACAACATTTTTTTTTTAAGTCAATAAAATTGTAAAATAAACTATACAAGTTTGGTATCTGGAGATGGTACAGACCTGCACGATATTAGCAGGTAATTGTTTTTTACCAAATAATGATCCCTGTAAAAAAAAAGTTTCCAAAAATGTAAATGCTGTTTTTTGGGGGGAGTTGGGGGTGGGAGCCCCCCAAAAAAATGCATTTACATTTTTTTTTCCATATGACCTGAACCCGTTCCATCAATCCCGGCCAGGTTCAAAACAGTGCTTGCAAGCTCAATAGAAAAGAGCTTTTAAGCACTGCGCATAATCTGCTGTCTAGCAGTGGTGGTCGGTCTCCATGGCAACCAGATATAATGGAAAGAAAACTGTTAATATCTCCAGAACGGCTGAAAATTTTTAATAAGCGGTAAATTTCAATATTGCTAGTATTGACAAGCACTTTCCGACAATACCCATCTATGACATTGGCAATAACCCTTTAAACGTTTCCCTCTTATAGGATAAACCTGAAAAATGAAGCGAAAATGGCCAACAGTAAAATCACAGGCCTTGACCCGGCGAACTTGGGCACCCGCCATGTTTGAGCAAAGACCTGATAATGGATGGTGTCTGTCGTCACAGCAGCACAGCCGGCATCAGCGCCAACTGGAGAATTCCTTACAGATATATAAGAACTGTGATGCACGGGGTTAACGGTCAACGCGCCATGTATATATGCTATATACATTTATAGGACGGGCGGCTCGACACCTGTTCAGAAGGATGGGAGTTGTAGTTCTCTCTCTTTGAGCCGTGTTAGAATCGATTTTGATATATTTATGGCGTCCCTGAGGTTTATAGATATTTTATGTATTAATTACATCTTGTGCCTCGTGCTCATTTAGAGCCTCCGTTAAAAAAAAAAAAAAAAAGTCATTCTGTGACTGGGTGACAAGCAATATGGCCGCCTTCTTGGTGGAAACCAATATGGTAGCCGTCTTGGTGGAAACCAATATGGCCGTCATCTTGGTGACAACCAAAATGGCCATCACATGGGTAACAAACAATATGGCCACCACCTGGGTAACAACCAATATGGTCGCCACCTGGGTGACAACCAATATGGCCACCATCTGAGTGACAACTAATATGGCTGCTCTCTTGGTGACAACCAATATGGCCGCCACCTGGGTAACAACCAATATGGCTGCCACCTGGGTAATAACCAATATTATCGCCACCTGGGTGACAACCGATATGGCTGCTACCTGGGTGACAACAAATATGGCTGCCATTACGGATTCCACTTGTTTTTTTTCCAGAATTAAAAGGTATATACTGTATGTCCCTTCATCCTATTACTAGGCTAGCAGACTTGGCGAGAAGCTGGGTGACAACCAATATGGCCTCCATTAAACCTCAATAGTTGTCACTCAGCTTTCCCTGACTTTTATGTGATACTTGTTTTGATAATTATAGTGATTATGGCAAAACCAGTACTGCACACTACTGCGCGATGTAAAACCTAGCCTTAAAGACTCTACAGACAAAAAAATAAAATATGTCTACATGCTGTGAAAGAGGGTCTATAAATCTGTTTAATTTTCCGATAAACGGACGTAACAATGGAAATACACAAGGCCCACGTTTAAGGGTATCAAAACTGTGATTAAGACAGAAAATGGCCTTGTTGTCCATAGCGACCAATCAGAACTGAGCTTCCATTTCGTATACCCTGCATAAAAAATGAAACGTGGCCTCTGATTGGTTGCTAGGGGCAATTTCCATAGAGACTGAGGCCTAGGGGGAAAAAATTAGCCTCTGTCACATATTTACGCACCCACTGCCACTCTGGGGTCAGAACCATCTTTTATGGCGAGACCTTACTGTGTTATTAAAGGGGTTGTCCAGGATTAGAAAAACATGGCTGCTTTCTTTCAGAAACAGCGTCACTGCCCTGCCATGGGTTATGTGTATTATTGTGGCTCAGCTCCAATCACTTCAATGGAGCTGAGTTATAATATCAGATACAACCCATGGTCAACGAGTGGCGCTTTTTCTGAAAGAAAGCAGCCATGTTTTTTCTAATCCTGGACAACCCCTTTAACCAGTGACTTGTAATCTACATTTATAATGACCTTTATATTAATATACTGTATGAAAATCAGTGTTCTTAAAGGGACGCTCCACCTATGGTTCAAAAGACGGCAAACCCAGTATAATCAAACTTCTCCATGATATATTGCTGTTACATTTCATGATTTAAGTTCTCATTTATACCGGTGCTCATTGGAAACCATCAACAAACTGCTGTTGATTCATCTTCCTTCTCCATTAATTTCCTATCCAAATTATCCCCTAACTTCTCACAAATGTCTCCAATGGGGGGTTCCAGGCACTGGCAAACTCCAAAAAAGTGCGCCCCTGTCAGGGGTCTAACAAGCCAGAACTGAAGCGTTATCATATTAGGACACAACCATCTGATATAAAAGTAGCAAATCGAATCGCATAATGTGAGCAACGGATCTGTCAACAGCAGTTACTTCTTTACTTGCTGATGGTTTGCAGATTTTTTTTTACAGCGTATAATATGAGCAATGGATCTCTCAACAGCAGTTACTTCTTTACTTGCTGGTGGTTTGCAGATTTTTTTTAAAGCGCATAATATGAGCAACAGATCCGTCAACAGCAGTTACTTCTTTACTTGCTGATGGCTTACAGATTTTTTTTTTTAAAGCGCTAATATGAGCAACGGGGCCGTCAACAGCAGTTACTTCTTTACTTGCTTATGGTTTCCAGATTTTTTTTTACAGCGCATAATATGAGCAACGGATCCGTCAACAGCAGTTACTTTTTTACTTGCTGATGGTTTGCAGATTTTGTTTTCATAGTGGAAAAAGAAATAAAGATTTATTACAAAGATTATACGTAGAGCTGGTGTGACGCTTCGCAATAAAATCTGATGCAAAATTTTTTTTGTGGGGGGGGACAGTCGCCATGTTCTCGTTCTTCTGCACTGTCCAGTTACGTCTCAGGTGAAATCAACATACGTCATTTATTTTTATTTTTTTTTAGAAGAATATATATTACTGGGGTGACCCAGCTGCTTTACTGTATATAAATCTTCCCCTATAATAGTGTGATATAGAGGGTCCCTATTCCAGTGGGGCCCTGTAGTTCTGTATGTAATGACGCACGGTCCGCTTCTGCCCTCTTTGACCAGTGGTAGAAGTTTATGACCGCCAGTGCTGCTCCTGTTGACGTTTGTGTCATGTGTCATGTGACCGGATAATCTATACCGCCATTCATTGTGACGCTAAAAAATTGCGGTCATGTGACCAGGGGCTTTGAAAAGCAAATATTGTATGTAATAGCCAGGTATGCCTGGTGCTGGAAATGTTATAATCTTATTATTGCCACACACTCATGACAAGCGAAAGCCGCCATTTTCTCACAGGGAAAGCCGCCATTTTGTGATACTGTATATCACAACAGGTTGACTATGGTTACACATTTTGAGGTGTTCAGATGCACATATTAAAAAAAAAAAAAACAAAAAAAAAAAAACAACGTGCGTGATGTCACGTTTGTGACAGACTGGTTGCTAGGGACTTCCTACATGACAACCCATATCGAAGGCTGTGGTTGTTAAGCATCCATAGCAAACAAACCCAAAATTACCTGTTTTCCTGTGGGGTTTGTAAATGTGACTAAAAATTGCACATTTATGGGATATTTTGTGGGGGGTATCAGAGCTTTAAAATATCCCATGATATTGGGAGTTATGTTATGACTCCATACGCCATCTTGGCCTGCGATATCTCTCAGACTTTTGATGCCTCAAAATGGCCGTCACCTCCGTAGATCATTGTTGTCTTCATTTGTTTCACCCTTTATCTGGGCCCTGACCTTTTAGTCTTCATTTTATTACCTCATAAATGGGCCTGAAAACCGCCATAGGTTATTTTTTTTTTGGTCATCAGGTCGTCTAGAAGATGCTTATCTTTTTTTTTGCCTGTTTTATGATTATTTTCTCTGTTGTTGCCTTATAGATTTCTATTTTAGCTGTTAATATCATGAAATAAAATAAATAACGGGAAGACGGCGTCCATGTCTGCATCTGTGGACAACGTGTCCGCCACTGTAAATTATAATTAAATGCATATTCTTTATAAGACTCGGCCTCCTGTGTCATTCCTTACTACCGGGGGGCTTCCATGATGACGAGCCCTCGGTAAGGGGTTATAATGTGCGTCGTCCATTTCTAAACGTATATGTGCTGCAATTTCAGTACCTCCTACACTACATAGACAAAAGTTTGTGCCCCTTCCATATTACACTGCATGGAGCCCTTCTGACCCCTCATTCCATTAATATGGAGACGGTCCTGTTGCAGCTATAACAGCTTCTACAAGATTTTGGGGGTGTCTGTGGGAATGGTTGCCCCTTTATCCAGAAGAGCATTAATGAGGTCAGACATTGATGTTGGACACTTCGTAATGTCCCACTTGTTGCGTGCCTTACATCACTACATCCAACACTTGGACTTGTGCTTGGTGATGTAAGGCTCGCAATCCCATACTATGAAGCCTCCTGGCTGAGGGCACAGTTTCTGTCCTGATGTTAATGGCAGAGGAGGTTTGGAAACGGGTGCTGTTATGAAGGGGGTTGAGAGTGCGGTGCAACCCTATTTAATGGTTCTCTACGAGGGTTACTAAGAACGCTGGCACTGGAGAAACCATGGCTGGTAATAATGGTGCAGGGTAGCTGGCACTTGAGTGATTGTGGCTGTGGGCACGTTAGCTAACACTGGACCATGGGTGTTACTGGGTGCGCCATGACTGGCCCTTGAATAGCAATGGGTTGGCGCTATGGCTGACAGGTGGATTGGTGTTGTGGATAGCTGGGGGGCAATTCAGGGCCCACAATGTGGAACTGAGGGCACTGTGGCTGGCAACTGGGGGATTTGGGCTAGAAGCACTGTGCACAGCCCTAGGGGTACTGTGGGTGGCTGTGACTGTCGATGTGGGCACAATGACTTAATGAGAGTCCTGAGGCTGCAGATGATGGCACTAAGGCTGGTAAAGGAGGCTTTGTAACTGGTAATGAGGGCACTAGGTCTGCTGGGGTGTTTAGTCTGTCTGAGCACAATGTAATGTACAGTACAGACCAAAAGTTTGGACACACCTTTTCATTTAAAGATTTTTCTGTATTTTCGTGACTATGAAAATTGTACATTCACACTGAAGGCATCAAAACTATGAATTAACACATGTGGAATTATATACTTAACAAAAAAGTGTGAAACAACTGAAAATATGTCTTATATTCTAGGTTCTTCAAAGTAGCCACCTTTTGCTTTGATGACTGCTTTGCACACTCTTGGCATTCTCTTGATGAGCTTCAAGAGGTAGTCACTGGAAATGGCTTTCACTTCACAGGTGTGCCCTGTCAGGTTTAATAAGAGGGATTTCTTGTCTTATAAATGGGGTTGGGACCATCAGTTGTGTTGTGCAGAAGTCTGGTGGATACACCGCTGATAGTCCTACTGAATAGACTGTTAGAATTTGTATTATGGCAAGAAAAAAGCAGCTAAGTAAAGAAAAACGAGTGGCCATCATTACTTTAAGAAATGAAGGTCAGTCAGTGCGAAAACTTTGAAAGTGTCCAAGTGCAATTGCAAAAACCATTAAGCGCTACAAAGAAACTGGCTCACATGAGGACCGCCCTAGGAAAGGAAGACCAAGAGTCACCTCTGCTTCTGCGGATAAGTTTATCCGAGTCACCAGCCTCAGAAATCGCAGGTTAACAACAGCTCAGATTAGAGACCAGGTCAATGCCACACAGAGTTCTAGCAGCAGACACATCTCTACAATGTAATACTATTGTAGGAACTCAAGGATTCTGGTGGCGTGGGGCAATTAATAATCACAGACGGGTTTCTTTAATGCAAATAGTGTATTTGTGCAACAGCAATAACACCCAAAAACAATATGCAGATAACCTGTAGTGACATACAATGAAATAAGTCCAGCGATATTAAGTCTTTGGAACCTATATAGCAAAGTCATCAAGGTTCTTACGACGGAGTCCTCACACAAATGTGATCAAAAGGAAAGTCTGACACACTGGTGACGTGGCTTGATTCAAACACTGCTGGTGTAGTAAGAGTCAGATCCAGGTATGCAGTAGCCACAGGGAAGTCCAGAAACAAGGTCACATTTAAGTAATATTCCAGTAAATAGTTCCAGCAGCCCTCACCGGAGGGAGTGAACAAAGGGTTAAACAGCAACACACAGTTCATAAACACAGTTCTTACCAGGTAGAGTGAGCCAAGGGTTAAAATTCCAAAGTCAACAGGTTAATGATAACACAGTGAGTGTAGCTTACATATGCAGAGAATGTCCAGAGCCACTGGTAGAAGCTCACTGCTGCTGAGAAACACCTGAAGATTAACCTGGTAAATACACAAGAGATCTGGGAGATAATAGTAGGACAAGGCAGCTGGGTTGAAGGGAACCGGAAGCAGAATACTCCAGCAAGGAAGCCAGCACCTGAGCCGGGTTTTAAACAAACGAACAGGAAGTAGGGGAAACAAGAACAGCAAACTCCATCTTAACAAAGGGCAAAATCATTCACAAGGTTACCTAGAAAACCCGGAATACTGACCTACAACAACTATTAAGAGGAGACTTTGTGCAGTAGGCCTTCATGGTAAAATAGCTGCTAGGAAACCACTGCTAAGGACAGGAACAAGCAGAAGAGACTTGTTTGGGCTAAAGAACACAAGGAATGGACATTAGACCAGTGGAAATCTGTGCTTTGGTCTGATGAGTCCAAATTTGAGATCTTTGGTTCCAACCATCGTGTCTTTGTGCGACGCAGAAAAGGTGAACGGATGGACTCTACATGCCTGGTTCCCACCGTGAAGCATGGAGGAGGAGGCGTGATGGTGTGGGGGTGCTTTGCTGGTGACACTGTTGGGGATTTATTCAAAATTGAAGGCATACTGAACCAGCATGGCTACCACAGTATCTTGCAGCGGCATGCTATTCCATCCGGTTTGCGTTTAGTTGGACCATCATTTATTTTTCAACAGGACAATGACCCCAAACACACCTCCAGGCTGTATAAGGGCTATTTGACCAAGAAGGAGAGTGATGGGGTGCTACGCCAGATGACCTGGCCTCCACAGTCACCAGACCTGAACCCAATCGAGATGGTTTGGGGTGAGCTGGACCGCAGAGTGAAGGCAAAAGGGCCAACAAGTGCTAAGCATCTCTGGGAACTCCTTCAAGATTGTTGGAAGACCATTTCCGGTGACTACCTCCTGAAGCTCATCAAGAGAATGCCAAGAGTGTGCAAAGCAGTCATCAAAGCAAAAGGTGGCTACTTTGAAGAACCTAGAATATAAGACATATTTTCAGTTGTTTCACACTTTTTTGTTAAGTATATAATTCCACATGTGGTAATTCATAGTTTTGATGCCTTCAGTGTGAATATACGATTTTCAAAGTCATGAAAATACAGAAAAATCTTTAAATGAGGTGTGTCCAAACTTTTGGTCTGTACTGTAGATGGATCTGTGGCTGACTGGTACAGGGGGCATTGTGTGTGCCACTGAGGGCTATTTAGTCAGTGACATTGGTGGCATTGTGGCTAATACTGGAGGCACTGTAGCTGATACAGAGGGCAGTGTGGATAATACTGGGGGCACTGTGACTGGTATTTGGGGTCCTGTAGCTGATACTGTGGGCACTTTGGTTGGTACAGTGAGCATTGTGGCTAATACTGGAGGTATTGTGGCTGGTACAGGGGGCACTGTGTCTAATACTTGTTGCATTGTGGTTGGTACAAAGAGTATTGTGGCTAATGCTGGAGGCACTGTGGCTAATACAAGGGGGCATTGTGGCTGGTATAGTGAGCCGCTGTAGCTGGTATAGGGGGCGCTGTAGATGATTCTGGGGGCATTGTGGCTGGATATGGGGCACTGTAGCTGGTATAGGGGGCGCTATAGCTGATACTGAAGGCATTGTGGCTGGTATAGGGGGCACTGTGGGTGGTATAGGCGGCGCTGCAGCTGATACTGGGGGCATTGTGGCTGGTATAGGGGGCGCTGTAGCTGATACTAGGTGTGCTGTAGGTGGTATAGGGAGCATTGTAGGTGGTATAGGGGGCGCTGTAGATGGTATAGGGGGCGCTGTAGCCAATACTGGGGGCGCTGTAGATGATACTGGGGCCGCTGTAGATGGTATAGGGGGCACTGTAGCTGATATAGGGGGCACTGCAGCTCATACTGCGGGCATTGTGGCTGGTATAGGGGGTGCTGTAGCTGATACTGGGAGCACTGTAGCTGGAATAGGGGGCACTGTAGCTGGTATAGGGGGCGCTGTAGCTGATACTGGGGGCGCTGTAGCTGGTATAGGGGGCGCTGTAGCTGATACTGGGGACACTGTAGCTGGTATAGGGGGCGCTGTAGCCGATACTGGGGGCGCTGTAGATGGTATAGGGGGCGCTGTAGCCGATACTGGGGGCGCTGTAGATGATACTGGGGCGCTGTAGATGGTATAGGGGGCGCTGTAGATGATACTGGGGGCGCTGTAGATGATACTGGGGGCGCTGTAGATGGTATAGGGGGCACTTTAGCTGGTATAGGGGCACTGTAGCTGATACTGGGGGCACTGCAGCTGGTATAGGGGGCGCTGTAGCTGGTATAGGGGGCACTGTAGCTGATACTGGGGGTGCTGTAGCTGATACTGGGGGTGCTGCAGCTGGTATAGGGGGTGCTGTAGCTGGTATAGGGGGCGCTGTAGCTGGTATAAGGGGTGCTGTAGCTGATACTGGGGGCGCTGTAGGTGGTATAGGGGGCACTGTAGCTGGTATAGGGGGCACTGCAGCTCATACTGCGGGCATTGTGGCTGGTATAGGGGGTGCTGTTGCTGATACTGGGGACACTAGCTGATACTGGGGGTGCTGTAGCTGATACTGTGGGCGCTGTAGCTGGTATAGGGGGTGCTGTAGCTGGTATAGAGGGTGCTGTAGCTGGTATAGGGGGCGCTGTAGCTGGTATAAGGGGTGCTGTAGCTGATACTGGGGGCACTGTAGCTGGTATAGGGGGTGCTGTAGCTGGTATAGGGGGCGCTGTAGCTGGTATAGGGGGCGCTGTAACTGGTATAGGGGGTGCTGTAGCTGATACTGGGGGCGCTGTAGCTGGTATAGGGGGCTCTGTAGCTGGTATAGGGGGTGCTGTAGCTGATACTGTGGACACTGTAGCTGGTATAGACTGTAAGCTTGCGAGCAGGGCCCTCACTCCTTTCTATATGAGTTATGTTTATTCTGTATTGTTTGTATAAGTCCCCCCTAAAATTTGTAAAGTGCTGCGGAATATGTTGGCGCTATAAAAAAATTATTATTATTATTATTATTATAGGGGGTGCTGTAGCTGATACTGGGGGCACTGTAGCTGGTATAGGGGGCGCTGTGGCTGGTCTAGGGGGCACTGTATAGCTGATACTGGGGGCGCTGTAGGTGTGTAGCTGGTATAGGGGGGCGCTGTAGCTGATACTGGGGACACTGTAGCTGGTATAGGGGGTGCTGTAACTGATACTGGGGGCACTGTAGCTGGTATAGGGGGCGCTGTGGCTGGTCTAGAGGGCGCTGTATGTAGCTGATACTGGGGGCGCTGCAGCTGGTATAGGGGGCACTGCAGCTCATACTGCGGGCATTGTGGCTGGTATAGGGGGTGCTGTAGCTGATACTGGGGGCGCTGTAGCTGGTATAGGGGACACTAGCTGGTATAGGGGGCGCTGTAGCTGATACTGGGGACACTGTAGCTGGTATAGGGGGCGCTATAGCCGATACTGGGGGCGCTGTAGATGGTATAGGGGGCGCTGTAGCCGATACTGGGGGCGCTGTAGATGATACTGGGGGCGCTGTAGATGGTATAGGGGGCGCTGTAGCCGATACTGGGGGCGCTGTAGATGATACTGGGGGCGCTGTAGATGGTATAGGGGGCACTTTAGCTGGTATAGGGACACTGTAGCTGATACTGGGGGCGCTGTAGATGATACTGGGGGCGCTGTAGATGGTATAGGGGGCACTGCAGCTCATACTGCGGGCATTGTGGCTGGTATAGGGGGTGCTGTAGCTGATACTGGGGGCGCTGTAGCTGGTATAGGGGGCACTGTAGCTGATACTGGGGACACTAGCTGGTATTGGGGGTGCTGTAGCTGGTATAGGGGGTGCTGTAGCTGGTATAGGGGGTGCTGTAGCTGGTATAGGGGGCGCTGTAGCTGGTATAAGGGGTGCTGTAGCTGATACTGGGGGCGCTGTAGCTGATACTGGGGGCGCTGTAGCTGGTATAGGGGGCACTGTAGCTGGTATAGGGGGCACTGCAGCTCATACTGCGGGCATTGTGGCTGGTATAGGGGGTGCTGTAGCTGATACTGGGGCCACTAGCTGGTATAGGGGGTGCTGTAGCTGGTATAGGGGGCGCTGTAGCTGATACTGGGGGCGCTGTGGCTGGTATAGGGGGCGCTGTAGCTGGTATAGGGGGCGCTGTAGCTGATACTGGGGGCGCTGTAGCTGGTATAGGGGGTGCTGTAGCTGATACTGTGGACACTGTAGCTGATACTGGGGGCGCTGTGGCTGATACTGGGGGCGCTGTAGCTGGTATAGGGGGCGCTGTAGCTGGTATAGGGGGTGCTGTAGCTGATACTGTGGACACTGTAGCTGGTATAGACTGTAAGCTTGCGAGCAGGGCCCTCACTCCTTTCTATATGAGTTATGTTTATTCTGTATTGTTTGTATAAGTCCCCCCTAAAATTTGTAAAGTGCTGCGGAATATGTTGGCGCTATAAAAAAATTATTATTATTATTATTATTATAGGGGGTGCTGTAGCTGATACTGGGGGCACTGTAGCTGGTATAGGGGGCGCTGTGGCTGGTCTAGGGGGCACTGTATGTAGCTGATACTGGGGGCGCTGTAGGTGTGTAGCTGGTATAGGGGGCGCTGTAGCTGATACTGGGGACACTGTAGCTGGTATAGGGGGTGCTGTAACTGATACTGGGGGCACTGTAGCTGGTATAGGGGGCGCTGTGGCTGGTCTAGAGGGCGCTGTATGTAGCTGATACTGGGGGCGCTGCAGCTGGTATAGGGGGCGTTGTAGCTGGTATAGGGGGCACTGTAGCTGATACTGGGGACACTGTAGCTGGTATAGGGGGTGCTGTAACTGATACTGGGGGCATTGTAGCTGGTATAGGGGGTGCTGTAGCTGATACTGGGGGCGCTGCAGCTGATACTGGGGGCGCTGCAGCTGGTATAGGGGGCACTGTAGCTGATACTGGGGGTGCTGCAGCTGGTATAGGGGGCGCTGTAGCTGGTATAGGGGGCACTGTAGCTGATACTGGGGGCACTGTAGCTGGTATAGGGGGCGCTGTGGCTGGTCTAGGGGGCACTGTATGTAGCTGATACTGGGGGCGCTGTAGGTGTGTAGCTGGTATAGGGGGCGCTGTAGCTGATACTGGGGACACTGTAGCTGGTATAGGGGGTGCTGTAACTGATACTGGGGGCACTGTAGCTGGTATAGGGGGCGCTGTGGCTGGTCTAGAGGGCGCTGTATGTAGCTGATACTGGGGGCGCTGCAGCTGGTATAGGGGGCGTTGTAGCTGGTATAGGGGGCACTGTAGCTGATACTGGGGACACTGTAGCTGGTATAGGGGGTGCTGTAACTGATAACTGGGGGCATTGTAGCTGGTATAGGGGGTGCTGTAGCTGATACTGGGGGCATTGTAGCTGGTATAGGGGGTGCTGTAGCTGATACTGGGGGCGCTGCAGCTGATACTGGGGGCGCTGTAGCTGGTATAGGGGGCACTGTAGCTGATACTGGGGGCACTGTAGCTGGTATAGGGGGCGCTGTGGCTGGTCTAGGGGGCACTGTATGTAGCTGATACTGGGGGCGCTGTAGGTGTGTAGCTGGTATAGGGGGCGCTGTAGCTGATACTGGGGACACTGTAGCTGGTATAGGGGGTGCTGTAACTGATACTGGGGGCACTGTAGCTGGTATAGGGGGCGCTGTGGCTGGTCTAGAGGGCGCTGTATGTAGCTGATACTGGGGGCGCTGCAGCTGGTATAGGGGGCGTTGTAGCTGGTATAGGGGGCACTGTAGCTGATACTGGGGACACTGTAGCTGGTATAGGGGGTGCTGTAACTGATACTGGGGGCATTGTAGCTGGTATAGGGGGTGCTGTAGCTGATACTGGGGGCGCTGCAGCTGATACTGGGGGCGCTGCAGCTGGTATAGGGGGCACTGTAGCTGATACTGGGGGCGCTGCAGCTGGTATAGGGGGCGCTGTAGCTGGTATAGGGGGCACTGTAGCTGATACTGGGGGCACTGTAGCTGGTATAGGGGGCGCTGTGGCTGGTCTAGGGGGCACTGTATGTAGCTGATACTGGGGGCGCTGTAGGTGTGTAGCTGGTATAGGGGGCGCTGTAGCTGATACTGGGGACACTGTAGCTGGTATAGGGGGTGCTGTAACTGATACTGGGGGCACTGTAGCTGGTATAGGGGGCGCTGTGGCTGGTCTAGAGGGCGCTGTATGTAGCTGATACTGGGGGCGCTGCAGCTGGTATAGGGGGCGTTGTAGCTGGTATAGGGGGCACTGTAGCTGATACTGGGGACACTGTAGCTGGTATAGGGGGTGCTGTAACTGATAACTGGGGGCATTGTAGCTGGTATAGGGGGTGCTGTAGCTGATACTGGGGGCATTGTAGCTGGTATAGGGGGTGCTGTAGCTGATACTGGGGGCGCTGCAGCTGATACTGGGGGCGCTGTAGCTGGTATAGGGGGCACTGTAGCTGATACTGGGGGCACTGTAGCTGGTATAGGGGGCGCTGTGGCTGGTCTAGGGGGCACTGTATGTAGCTGATACTGGGGGCGCTGTAGGTGTGTAGCTGGTATAGGGGGCGCTGTAGCTGATACTGGGGACACTGTAGCTGGTATAGGGGGTGCTGTAACTGATACTGGGGGCACTGTAGCTGGTATAGGGGGCGCTGTGGCTGGTCTAGAGGGCGCTGTATGTAGCTGATACTGGGGGCGCTGCAGCTGGTATAGGGGGCGTTGTAGCTGGTATAGGGGGCACTGTAGCTGATACTGGGGACACTGTAGCTGGTATAGGGGGTGCTGTAACTGATAACTGGGGGCATTGTAGCTGGTATAGGGGGTGCTGTAGCTGATACTGGGGGCATTGTAGCTGGTATAGGGGGCGCTGTAGCTGATACTGGGGGCGCTGCAGCTGATACTGGGGGCGCTGCAGCTGGTATAGGGGGCGCTGTAGCTGGTATAGGGGGCACTGTAGCTGATACTGGGGGCACTGTAGCTGGTATAGGGGGCGCTGTGGCTGGTCTAGGGGGCACTGTATGTAGCTGATACTGGGGGCGCTGTAGGTGTGTAGCTGGTATAGGGGGCGCTGTAGCTGATACTGGGGACACTGTAGCTGGTATAGGGGGTGCTGTAACTGATACTGGGGGCACTGTAGCTGGTATAGGGGGCGCTGTGGCTGGTCTAGAGGGCGCTGTATGTAGCTGATACTGGGGGCGCTGCAGCTGGTATAGGGGGCGTTGTAGCTGATACTGGGGACACTGTAGCTGGTATAGGGGGCACTGTAGCTGATACTGGGGACACTGTAGCTGGTATAGGGGGTTCTGTAACTGATACTGGGGGCATTGTAGCTGGTATAGGGGGCGCTGTGGCTGGTATAGGGGGTGCTGTAGCTGATACTTGGGGCGCTGCAGCTGGTATAGGGGGTGCTGTAGCTGATACTGGAGGCACTGTAGCTGGTATAAGGGGCGCTGTAGCTGATACTGGGGCACTGTAGCTGGTATAATAGGGGACACTGTAGCTGGTATAATAGGGGGCGCTGCAGCTGGTATAGGGGGCGCTGTAGCCGATACTGGGTCATTGTGAGCGGCACAGTATCAGTTCTCGTGCAGTTCCCCTTCACCCCCACGAGGGGGAGCGCTTCCCCGTGATTTCTTCTTCCCTCCATGTAACATACAGTCACTACTGTAAATGAATTAATCAGAGCCCCTGCAGCCTGGCCGGGAGACCCCCTACACGCGCATCTTTCTGGGGGAGTCATCTGCGCTCGGTCACTGGCTTTGGTCTCCTTCCCTCCATCTTCCTACACCCGCCGCCGCGTCCGCTGCAGGACTCTGACGTTCACCGGCGGCGCGTCTCCGTTCTCCCACAGATGTATAGCCTGTCCGTCTTGTCGGCCGGGAGATTGACTTGGCATAAATCCGCATCCGGTCACTGAAAATAAAAAGACCGACGTCGCGGCGACATCCACGGCGGCCGCAGGGAGAGCAACATGGCGGTCGGGGAGGAAGTGAGCGGTCGGGATGTGACGAGTTAAAGCGCTGAAGACGCAGATCAGACATAGCGAGTGGCTCGTTGGTCTAGGGGTATGATTCTCGCTTCGGGTGCGAGAGGTCCCGGGTTCAAATCCCGGACGAGCCCAGTTTTTATTTTTTAATTACTTTACTTTTTTTTTTTTTTTTTGCTGTGTAGTCAGGATTAAAGGAGAAATAGAGGAAACCGCCCAGCTCTGCTCAGCCTCACACACTGCGACACTATGGGCGAGCAGACGACAGGGGGGGGCGATGAGATGCTAATTTACATTACTGCTCAATTCACCAGATTTGCTGTTTTTTTTTTTTTCTCTAAAGTGGAGAAAACGGTAATAAAATTAAGAACGTTCATAAAAAACTGGGCTCGTCCGGGATTTGAACCCGGGACCTCTCGCACCCTAAGCGAGAATCATACCCCTAGACCAACGAGCCAATATATATATACATTCAGCTGGAGAATGAAGTATACAGCAGTGCATGCTGGGTAGATGGTGAAAAAGAGGGTGGCCCATAACAAGTACCGTGCCCCCAAATATCAGCCAACTGTCCCATAATAAGTACCATTCCTTTAATATCATCCAACTGCCCCATAATAAGTACTGTTCGCCAATATCAGCCAAGTGCCCCATAAGTACAGTACCCCCAATATCAGCCAAGTGCCCCATAACAAGCACCGTGCCACCAATAACAGCCAAGTGCCCCATGACAAGCACAGTACCCCCAATTTCAGCCAAGTGCCCTATAATAAGTACCATACCCCAATATCAGCCAACTGCCCCATAACAAGCACAGTACCCCCAATATTAGCGAAGTACCCCATAACCAGTATAGTGCCCCCAATATCAGCCGAGTAACCCATAACAAGTACTGTACCCCAATATTAGCCAAGTGCCCCATAATAAGTACAGTGCCCCCAATATCAGCCAAGTGCCCCATAACAAGTACAGTGCCCCCAATATTAGCCAAGTGCTCCATAACCAGTACAATGCCCCCCAATATAGGCAAGTATCCCATAACCAGTATAAAGCCCCCAGTATTAGCCAAGTGCCTCAAAAAGCACAGTGCGCCCCCAATACAAGCCAAGCGTCCCCATAACAAGCACAGCGTCCTCTAATAGTCACATTTTTGTTTTGCAGTCACTATGCTGCCCAAAAATTAAAGGGTAACTATCCTGGTGATCAGTTACTCGGTAATGGGGCGTTTACTTTATACAAATCAAGTCATGAATTATATTCATTCATTTTAGACACTTTTCCTATTGTCTGAAAATCTTTAATTCCAACAATCATAAATAATTTAGCTAAAACTGGGCTCGTCCGGGATTTGAACCCGGGACCTCTCGCACCCTAAGCGAGAATCATACCCCTAGACCAACGAGCCGGCATACAATGCATGATTGACGTAATCATTTTACTAATACCAAGTGAACGGAACTGCTCTTCCATCTTGTATTGTCATACTGATACATCACACTGCCATACTGATACATCACACTGCCATACTGATACACTGCCATACTGATACATCACACTGCCATAATGATACATCACACTGCCATACTGATACATCACACTGCCATACTGATACATTCTCTGATACTGATACATCACACTGCCATACTGATACATTCTCTCATACTGATACACACTGCCATATTGATACATCACACTGCCAGATGGATACATTCTCTGATACTGATACATACTGCCATACTGATACATCACACTGCCATATTGATACATCACACTGCCATACTGATACATCACACTGCCATATTGATACATCACACTGCCATACTGATACATCACACTGCCATGTTGATACATCACACTGCCATACTGATACATCACACTGCCATACTGATACATCACACTGCCATACTGATACATCATACTGCCATACTGATACATCACACTGCCATACTGATACATCATACTGCCATACTGATACATCACACTGCCATACTGATAGATCACACTGCCATACTGATACATCACACTGCCATACTGATACATCATACTGCCATACTGATACATCACACTGCCATACTGATACATCATACTGCCATACTGATACATCATACTGCCATACTGATACATCATACTGCCATACTGATACATCACACTGCCATACTGATAAATCACACTGCCATACTGATACATCACACTGCCATATTGATACATCACACTGCCATATTGATACATTCTCTGATACTGATACACACTGCCATACTGATACATCACACTGCCATACTGATA
Source organism: Phyllobates terribilis (assembly GCF_046119375.1). Taxonomy (NCBI): domain Eukaryota; kingdom Metazoa; phylum Chordata; class Amphibia; order Anura; family Dendrobatidae; genus Phyllobates; species Phyllobates terribilis. The sequence goes on from NW_027362762.1 coordinate 952,396,022, forward strand.
CATTCTCTCATACTGATACACACTGCCATGTTGATACATCACACTGCCATATTGATACATTCTCTGATACTGATACACACTGCCATACTGATACATCACACTGCCATACTGATACATTCTCTCATACTGATACACACTGCCATGTTGATACATCACACTGCCATACTGATACATCACACTGCCATATTGATACATTCTCTGATACTGATACACACTGCCATACTGATACATTCTCTCATACTGATACATCACACTGCCATATTGATACATCACACTGCCATATTGATACATTCTCTGATACTGATACACATTGCCATGTTGATACATCACACTGCCATATTGATACATTCTCTGATACTGATACACACTGCCATACAGATACATCACACTGCCATACTGATACACTCTGCCATACAGATACATCACACTGCCATACTGATACATCACACTGCCATACTGATACATCACACTGCCATTCTGATACATCACACTGCCATACTGATACATTCTCCCTTACTGATACATCATACTGCCATACTGATACATTCTCCCATACTGATACATCACACTGCCATACAGATACATCATACTATCATACTGATACACACTGCCATACTGATACACACTGCCATACCGATACATACTGCCATACCGATACATACTGCCATACTGATACATCATACTGCCATACTGATACGTCACACTGCCATACTGATACACTGCCATACTGATACATCACACTGCCATACTGATACATCACACTGCCATACTGATACACTGCCACACTGATACATCACACTGCCATACTGATACACTGCCATACTGATACATCACACTGCCATACTGATACACTGCCATACTGATACATCACACTGCCATACAGATACATCATACTGCCATACTGATACGTCACACTGCCATACTGATACACTGCCATACTGATACATCACACTGCCATACTGATACACTGCCATACTGATACATCACACTGCCATACAGATACATCATACTGCCATACTGATACGTCACACTGCCATACTGATACACTGCCATACTGATACATCACACTGCCATACTGATACACTGCCACACTGATACATCACACTGCCATACTGATACATCACACTGCCATACTGATACACTGCCATACTGATACATCACACTGCCATACTGATACATCACACTGCCATACCGATACATACTGCCATACAGATACATCATACTGCCATAATGATACATCACACTGCCATACTGATACATCACACTGCCATAATGATACACTGCCATACTGATACATCACACTGCTATAATGATACACTGCCATACTGATACATCACACTGCCATAATGATACATCATACTGCCATACTGATACATCACACTGCTATAATGATACACTGCCATACTGATACATCACACTGCCATACTGATACATCACACTGCCATACTGATACACTGCCATACTGATACATCACACTGCCACACTGATACATCACACTGCCATACTGATACATCACACTGCCATACTGATACACTGCCATACTGATACATCACACTGCCATACTGATACATCACACTGCCATACCGATACACTGCCATACAGATACATCATACTGCCATAATGATACATCACACTGCCATACTGATACATCACACTGCCATAATGATACACTGCCATACTGATACATCACACTGCTATAATGATACACTGCCATACTGATACATCACACTGCCATAATGATACACTGCCATACTGATACATCACACTGCCATAATGATACACTGCCATACTGATACATCACACTGCCATAATGATACATCATACTGCCATACTGATACATCACACAGCTATAATGATACACTGCCATACTGATACATCACACTGCCATACTGATACATCACACTGGCATAATGATGCATCACACTGCCATAATGATACACTGCCATACTGATTACGACATGATCTCCAGCAATATATAGTATGTTTCACTACGAACATCCTGCAGTAAAATACCTCCCCATTCTTCTTGCAACCTGAAATAATCAAACACTGCTCTTTTCATAGCTACAATCATAGGTGGTGAACAGGAGAGCCCGAGCTCAGGGGCAATGATATCGGTCGTTCCTACCACGGCTGTGGTTCTGTCCGTGGTTCTGTCGGCTGTCCCTGGACTCCTGGGTGTGCATTGTCTCCAGCACTGCCATACAGCATGTGAGGGGCTGTGGAGTGGTCACCGGTCAGGTGTTTTATTTTATTGGATTTTAACCCTTTAAGAAGTGAAATTTTGGTTTTACATTTGCATTTTTTTCCTTCCCTTCTTCAAAAAGCCATTTGTCCGTCAACATAGACTAATGAGAGCTTTGTTTTCACAGGACAAGTTGTAGTTTTGAACGACACCAATGAAAAACAAGAAAAATATTTGAGGCGAGATGAAAAGGTAAAAGAGAAATGCAATAACGCCATTAATTTTTTGGGTTTTGTTTTTTACGGTGTTCATTGTGGGAGTAAAACTGACCCTGTAACCTGAGTTTCCAGGTCACTACGATTACGGCGATACCAAACTTGTATCATTTTTTTTATTTATTTTTAAGATGGTGAAAAAAAAATTCAAAAGTTTATAAAGAAAATAAATAAAAAACAAAAATGAGGATTTGTGTCCGAGACTCGTAACATTTTTATTTTTCCGTCAATAGAGCTGTGTGAGGGTTTGTGTTCTGAGCCCTGAGATGATGGTTTTATTGATGCCGATTTGGACTGCATACAATGTTTTCTTACATTTTTATTGCATTTTTTAAGGAGTTGCTGTGACTGAAAAATCACAATTATGGAGTCTATAATTTTTTTTTCGTTATAGCATTTTACCATACAGGATAATTCATTGGAGAAAAAAAAAGATGGTTTGAATTTTTACTTTGTAGTTCCCTTATGGCCTTGAATCTATGATTGTCCGACCGCTTGTTCTACTTACACTATAAAGTGTAAACCGCGGTATCCTATGAAGCTTGGCCTGTACCTGACCTTTGGAGGAGGACCAGGATGGCAGGAACACAGGCCTCCAGCAAGCACCGGGGTCTGAGGCGGAGGTCGATGCGGTGACACTTTTTATTTTTGGGTATGTCTGACTATAATGCATCTTTATCTCTTTGCTACTGATTTAATTTTGTGCATTACATTGCTATAGATCCGACCTTCAAAATTGCATTGTAATTAACTATGTAACTAACTTTGTGCATATACATATGTGCATATACATACCTGTTACCATCATTCCTTGGTAGTAATGTAATGTATGTACACAGTGACTGCACCAGCAGAATAGTGAGTGCAGCTCTGGAGTATAATACAGGATGTAACTCAGGATCAGTAATGTAATGTATGTACACAGTGACTGCACCAGGAGAATAGTGAGTGCAGCTCTGGAGTATAATACAGGATGTAACTCAGGATCAGTAATGTAATGTATGTACACAGTGACTGAACCAGCAGAATAGTGAGTGCAGCTCTGGAGTATAATACAGGATGTAACTCAGGATCAGTAATGTAATGTATGTACACAGTGACTGCACCAGCAGAATAGTGAGTGCAGCTCTGGAGTATAATACAGGAGGTAACTCAGGATCAGTAATGTAATGTATGTACACAGTGACTCCACAAGCAGAATACTGAGTGCAGCTCTGGAGTATAATACAGGATGTAACTCAGGATCAGTAATGTAATGTATGTACACAGTGACTCCACCAGCAGAATAGTGAGTGCAGCTCTGGAGTATAATACAGGATGTAACTCAGGATCAGTAATGTAATGTATGTACACAGTGACTGCACCAGGAGAATAGTGAGTGCAGCTCTGGAGTATAATACAGGATGTAACTCAGGATCAGTAATGTAATGTATGTACACAGTGACTGAACCAGCAGAATAGTGAGTGCAGCTCTGGAGTATAATACAGGATGTAACTCAGGATCAGTAATGTAATGTATGTACACAGTGACTGCACCAGCAGAATAGTGAGTGCAGCTCTGGAGTATAATACAGGAGGTAACTCAGGATCAGTAATGTAATGTATGTACACAGTGACTCCACAAGCAGAATACTGAGTGCAGCTCTGGAGTATAATACAGGATGTAACTCAGGATCAGTAATGTAATGTATGTACACAGTGACTGCACCAGCAGAATAGTGAGTGCAGCTCTGGAGTATAATACAGGAGGTAACTCAGGATCAGTAATGTAATGTATGTACACAGTGACTGCACCAGCAGAATAGTGAGTGCAGCTCTGGAGTATAATACAGGAGGTAACTCAGGATCAGTAATGTAATGTATGTACACAGTGACCCCACCAGCAGAATACTGAGTGCAGCTCTGGGGTATAATACAGCATGTAACTCAGGATCAGTACAGGATCAGTAATGTAATGTATGTACACAGTGACTGCACCAGCAGAATAGTGAGTGCAGCTCTGGAGTATAATACAGGATGTAACTCAGGATCAGTAATGTAATGTATGTACACAGTGACTGCACCAGCAGAATAGTGAGTGCAGCTCTGGAGTATAATACAGGATGTAACTCAGGATCAGTAATGTAATGTATGTACAGAGTGACTGCACCAGCAGAATAGTGAGCGCAGTTCTGGAGTATAATACAGGATGTAACTCAGGATCAGTAATGTAATGTATGTACACAGTGACTGCACCAGCAGAATAGTGAGTGCAGCACTGGAGTATAATACAGGAGGTAACTCAGGATCAGTAATGTAATGTATGTACACAGTGACTGCACCAGCAGAATAGTGAGTGCAGCTCTGGAATATAATTCAGGATATAACTCAGGATCAGTAATGTAATGTATGTACACAGTGACTGCACCAGCAGAATAGTGAGTGCAGCTCTGGGGTATAATACAGGATATAACTGAGTATCCAATATGCTAATTTTTCTGGTCTTTATAAAGTGGATTATCTGGGGATGTGTCTTTATGCTGCTCTGCATAATTACCAAGATTAAGGAACGCCCACTTGTAAAGACAATAAAAATGAGTATATTGAAAAAAAATAGCATATTAGATGCACTAAATGAAAATGTCAATATCTCAGGAACCATATGGCAAATTTTAAAAAGATAAAAACGGAACATTCAAAATACAGGCCACTTTTGACCGGACGACAAGTCTTCTTTAAGGCTCAGCTTTACTTTACATTGTTACATGACACAGGAGTAAGGGTATGTGCACACGTTCAAGATTTGAAGCTGAAATTTCCTGAGCATTTTTTGCCTCTCCCTGGCAGAAAAAAACGCATGCGGATTTACATGCGTTTTTTTTGCGTTTTGTGAAGCATTTTTGCATATCAATGAATGATTTTTGGAGCTAAATAAAGTTGGTGGGACATTGCTTAAGCCCTTGGATTACCATAAAAACTGGGGTGAGTATATTGGTTGATTTAAATGATTAAAGAATGAGTCTGTTGTTTTTCAAATAAAGTGTTTACGCTGTGTCTGTGTGTTTCTTTACTTTAATTAAAGTTTGGGCATGAAAATGTCCGATTGACACCTTGACATCACCAAACAAAAGAGCTGAGTGTCAGCTAGTCCCATTCACCCAATCTTCATTAGCATTTATATTCACGTAATTTATGCGGCTGCTGTGAGCTGCTAATTTTAGCCTGGTAAGGTGCCATTAGGCAAACATGGTCCCTGGCCATTAAATAACATCTCACAGCTGGTTCGTTAGCCGCTACATCCCCTAATAAGCACTCAGCAGTGCTTTGGACACAACGTATTTATGTTGTGTCCAAAACGCTGTGTTCTAATGCCGCACTTTTGTTGTCAGTACATGTGAATCCACCCCATATAATGACATTTCAATCGGTCAAAATCTGCAGTGGAGACTAGCGTGTCCACTACAGAAATTGACATGCTGCCGGTGAGTTTGGGTACGTGGCCACGGTCAGGAGCCGCTGCAGGTTTGAAGCTGCGTGTTTATACAGCGTCAAACCAGCAGCGTCCAGTTGTTACAGCATAGTGGATGGGATCTCTAGAAATCCCATGTCCACTATGCGTGCATCTGAGGCTGCGGATCACCCATGGACACTGACATGCAGCGCGTCTTTCAGGACTGCAGCATGTCAAATTCTCTTGCAGAGTCGCTAGTCTCCGCAACAGAAATTTGACCACTAGAAAGTATATAATGTGGTAAATATGCATGGTTCAGTGAACACATGTGGATTTACCTGCATTCAATAGAAATCAACGTTTTGGACGCAGCAAAAATTTGCGTCCAAAGTGGTGCTACGTCTGAATTATGGGCACAGCGCCTAAAATTAAAAAGCAAAATGGTGTGGGCTCCCGCGTCATTTTTATAACCAGCAGAGGGAAAGCCGACCTCTGGGGGCTGATATTAGTAGCCGCGGAAGGGGCCATTAGCCAACAATGTTCCCTGGCTATTAATATCAACCCACAGCTGTTTGTTTAGCCTTTACTGGCTAGATTACAGAGGGACCCCAGAAAAAAATTGACATGGGGTCCCTCAATAAAATCTAACCAGCAAAGGCTAAACTAGACAGCTGCAGGCTGATATTAATAGCCATAGAAGGGGCCATGGATCCTGGCCGTCTCCTGGCTATTACGATCACCCCTCAGCAGTCCCAGAAATGGCGCATCCATAAGATGCACCAAATCTGGAGCTTAGCCTTGCTCTTCCCACTGCCGTGTAGCGGTGGCGATTGGGGTAATGGGGTTGGGTTTCACGTCAGCCTTGTATTGGCGGCTGACGTGAAGCCCAGGTTAGTAATGGAGGGCGTCTATAAGACTATAAGACACCCCCATTACTAACCGCGTAGTACAGTGAACGGCGCTTTTTCAATAAAAACACAGGCAGAATAAAGTATTTTAATGAAATAAAAAACACACGGTTTTTTAAAAATGTTTATTGCACCCCTCTGCGAAGCCATCGATCTCCTGTAAAAAACGTAAAATAACAAACAACCATATCCTCACTTGTCCGCCGTCAACGCCGCAGTCCACGATCACCGCCGAGTGTCCCATGACGATCTGTGTCACTTCTACAGCTGTGAAATCAGAAATCACTGATGTCACAGCTGTAGAATACAGCACTGTATACTGACAGGGGTGTAAAATCACCCCCTGTCAGTATACAGGCTGCAGGAGGTCACTGGGGTTCATCAGCTGAAGATCAGCTGATGAGCCCCGGTGAGTTTACCACCGTGGGAACATTCTTGCGAATGTTCCCACGGCGAGCATCAGCTGATCGGTCATGAGACCGATCAGCTGATTACCGGCGTCAGCAATCAGCTGATGGTCACGTGACCATCAGCTGATTGCTGACGTCACCGATCAGCTGATGGTCGCGTGACGATCAGATGATCAGTGACGTCACAGCAGGTCCTGGCAGTACACTGCCAGGCGAAAGCCCGCGCCCTGCAGTGTACCGCTAGCTGCCGAGGACAGAGCATCGCCGCCGGGGACCAGGAGTACACCAGGGGGCCGCCGGACAGGTGAGTATAAAGTTTTTTTCTTTTATTTTTACTTTTTTATTCTATTTTTTACTACTGCGGTCACGCGGGCTGAGAAGTGCAGACTGCTGCTCCTCCCATCCATGCTGCTCTCGCTGTTATCAGCCAGAGCAGCAGTTGGATGAGAGGAGTAGCAGCCTTCTCTCCCGACCCGGGTACCACCCGCAGCGTGATTCCGGCGCGATTTTGTGCCTATTGATTCTCATTGAAATGCAGCAAATCCGCTTGTATAGATATTATACATGCGGGTTTGCTGCGATTCAGTTCAAGTCAATGGGTGCGAATTTGCGGCAGAATCGCGCTAGAAATGGTCCTGCTGCGGTTTTTGCACCAATGGTAATCCGTAGTGGAAATTTCTGCATCATGTGCACAGCACATGCGGATTACCATTGCTATATACGGCAAACGCATTAACAAGCGGCTTTAATGCGTTTCCGTGGTGGAAAAAAACGCATCGTGTGCACTCAGCCTAATATATTGCACTCCAATAGAGTTTTCTCAGATATCTACAGTGGTGGCATCTAGATAGGTGCCTTGGGTGGTCTAGTTTCCAAAATGGGGTCACCTGTGGGGGAGCTCCAATGTTTAGGCACACAGGAGCTCTCCAAATGCAACATGGTGTCCGCTAACAAATTGGAACCATGTCGCGTTTGGAGAGCCCCTGTGTGTCTAAACACTGGAGCTCCCCCACAAGTGACCCCATTTTGGAAACTAGACCACCCAAGGCACCTATCTAGATGCATAGTGAGCACTTGGAACCCCCCAGGTGCTTCACAAATTGATTCATAAAAATGAAAGTGTTTTTTTTCCACTTTTTAATTTTTACGAATCAATTTGTGAAGCACCTGGGGGTTCCAAGTGCTCACTATGCATCTAGATAGGTGCCTTGGAGGGTCTAGTTTCCAAAATGGGGTCACTTGTGGGGGGTTTCCATTGTTTAGGCACATCAGGGGCTCTCCAAACCCGACATGGCGTCCGCTAATTATTCAAGCAAATTTTACAATCAAAAAGTCAAATGGCGCTCCTTCCCTTCCGAGCCCTGCCGTGCGCCCAAACAGTGTTTTTTCCCCACATATGGGGTATATGCGTGCCCATGGGAAATTGCACAACAAATTTTGGGGTCCATTTTTTCTTGTTACCCCTGTGAAAATAAAAAAAATTGGGTCTAAAGTAACATTTTTGTGAAAAAAGTTAAATGTTCATTTTTTTCTTCCACATTCCAAAAATTCCTGTGAAGCACCTGAAGGGTTAATAAAGTTTTTGAATGTGGTTTTGAGCACCTTGAGGGGTGCAGTTTTTAGAATGGTGTCACTTTTGGGTATTTTCTGTCATAAAGACCTCTCAAAGTGACTTCAAATGTGATGTGGTCCCTAAAAAAAATGGTTTTGTAAATTTTGTTGGAAAAATGAGAAATCGCTGGTCAACTCAACTTTTAACCCTTATAGCTCCTTAACAAAAAAAGATTTGGTTCCAAAATTGTGCTGATGTAAAGTAGACATGTGGGAAATGTTATTTATTAAGTATTTTGTGTGACATATCGCTCTGATTTAGGGGCATAAAAATTCAAATTTTGATAATTGCTAAATTTTCAAAATTTTTGCCAAATTTCCGTTTTTTTCACAAATAAACGCAAGTGATATCGAAGAAATTTTACCACAATCATGAAGTACAATATGTCACGAAAAAACAATCTCAGAATCAGGGGAATCCGTTGAAGCGTTCCAGAGTAATTACCTCATAAAGTGACAGTGGTCAGAATTGTAAAAATTGGCCTGGTCATTAACGTGCAAACCACCCTCGGGGGTAAAGGGGTTAAACTTCTTGATGACACTGCGCACGGAAGACACAGGAACATTCAGGTCTTTGGAGATGGACTTGTAGCCTTGAGATTGCTCATGCTTCCTCACAATTTGGTTTCTCAAGTCCTCAGACAGTTCTTTGGTCTTCTTTCTTTTCTCCATGCTCAATGTGGTCACACAAGGACACAGGACAGAGGTTGAGTCAACTTTAATCCATGTTAATTGGCTGCAAGTGTGATTTAGTTATTGCCAACACCTGTTAGGTGCCACAGGTAAGTTACAGGTGCTGTTAATTACACGAATTAGAGAAGCATCACATGATTTTTCAAACAGTGCCAATACTTTTGTCCACCCCCGTTTTTAGGTTTGGTGTGGAATTGTATCCAATTTGGCTTTAGGCCAATTCTTTTTGTGTTTTTTCATTGAAGACAAATTAAATGAAGATAATAATACCAAAGAATTTGTGATTGCAATCATTTTCAGGAAGAAACTGAGTATTATCTGACAGAATTGCAGGGGTGCCAATACTTTTGGCCACCACTGTATAAGAAAACCTCCCTCGTTCTCTTGTCCCGGCTCTCGGTTTCCTGCATTTTTGAAGCGGACAGTGAAGATTTGGGGGCGGTGGAGCCAGTTGTGTTGATCACAATGATGTTTTCTCTGCAGTTTCAGTCGTTGGCCGCACATTACAAAAATGACGAGAAACAGGAGGGGTTTTCAAGGCCGTTTAGAGGTCAAATATTTGTTTGATTGTAACATTATTTCATGGCAATAATCATCACAGTTTCTGTCCAGGGCGCAATTTCCTTATTTTCGTCTTTTAGGAAGAATTTTAATATGTTCCCGTGATGACCGATGATTGTATACGTGGGTATATACAATATGTATCTACAATATGTTGGAAAGTTATTGCATGGGATGTAATGAGACAGATGCAATGACTGCAGAGCACGTGATTGCACGGATGTTCTGCAAAAATGTCGCAAAACTTTTAAGGGTATGTAAAAGAACTCCAGGAAGGAGGTGGGGGGGGACTGGTATACATTTGAGTAAAAAGTTTGCACAAAACTCACGCCCATTATGTTGAGCCTAAAAAAAAACCAAGTGAATACATATAAAATAGAGTTCAAAAAGGCTCAAAATAAAAGAAGAATTGGTTCAAATCAAAAATGGTAAAAACACCAAAGACTAGGCAAAAGATGGCAGAAACAATGTATCGGGCCCTTGTGTTGATTCTGCTGTCTCCCTCTCTTATTGGAACATTGTATCCGATAATCCTTCCTGTAAGATCCAACTGGGACGCGGGAAGAACGAGTCATTATTGTGGAGCGTGTCCCAGCCTGCTGCCAATTATTCATGGGAAACTAAACCGATAGAGACACCCAACATGGCTGCCTTCATTATTTTAAAGGGGATCATGCTTAAAGGGATCACTGCGAGTCTGACTTTTTGGTAGCACAACCTCTTTAAAAGGCTTGTAGTACCTGGAAAGTCCCTTTTTTCTATAAAAATAAGTGCTAGAACTTGCAGCAATGGCAGCGGAGATCAGATGCAAGTCCTCAATTACACTGCAGCTCCCCCCACAGAAGAAATAAGGTATTACACTGTTCTTATTAAAATCAATGGAATCCCGGGTTCTCCAGACAGAAGTGCAGTCTGTAACTACCCGCCACTCTGGATACTTAAAGCGGTTGTCTTTTTTTAAAAAAAAAAAAAAAAACACCTTTTTTAACACTTTATCCATTATGGAGAGGCTCGATGTGTGCGGAACGGGCTCAGGAGCTGAGCCCGCTCCCAAAGGTGCCAGGACCTGCCTCAATCAGCAGTGATCGGAGCTAGCTAGAACCAGGGTTAGGACTAGGGTTAGAACTAATGTAATGCAATAATAACATGTAAAATGTAATTAAAAAAAATTGTATAACAAGGAAAATTTTTTATTTTTTTATAATTTTATGTCAGATTTCAGCAAAAAAAAAAGCAGAAAAAATTGAGGGTTAAAGGGAAAACTATAATTAGATGAATATTTTCTTAAAAAAAAAAAAACAATATATGTTCTTGTGGGATCAGGGGTTCAGTAATGAACTGGGGAAAGAGACTCAGGGAACGGTCCGTGGGTTAGGGCTGCAAATTGCTGGCCTTGTCCCAGGAGCTGGCAACCCTTGGTAGGAGTCGGACCCTCATCAATCACAAGAATGGGGGTCTCCTGACATGGTTTATTGATTCATAGAGGCAGTGCTTCCCATAGACTACAATGGTGAGGGAGTCATTGCAGTCTATGGAGGCTACAGAAAAAGCACGTCCATCTCTCCATTGAAATCCATGGAGAGCGCTGCCTACGTTAATGATCAAATTGCTCCCGTTATCTGAATATATGAGATTCATAGAGGGGGGAGCGACACATTTATGGCATATTAATTGTGTAGAATGGGCATGCCCTGCTAAACATGGAATAAGTATTATTATTATGCTATTTATTTCTATTTATTTACTTTTTTTTATATTTGAGAGAACAATGGTAATAATAATAACAATAACAGTAATAATAATAATAATAGTAATGACAGTAGTCATAAATCATAAAAATAATAGTAATAACATTAACACTAAGAAATAATAATAATATTAGTAGTAATAACAGTAATAATTAATAAACAAAATAACAATAGTAATAGTAGTAATAATAATTAATAAACAAAATAACAATAACAGTAGTAGTAATAATTAATAATAAAAATAACACTAATAATAGTAGTAATATCAGTAGCAGTAATAATAATAGTGATAATAAGAGTAGTAATAATAATAATTAATAATAAAAACACTAATAATGGTAGTAATAACTAGTAATAACAACAGTAGTAATAACAGTAATAATATTTAATAATAAAAATAACTAATAGTAATAATAACAGTAATAATAATGACTATAATAATAGTAACAATAACAGTAGTAGTAATAATAATAAATCATAAAAATAACACTAATAATAGTAATAACAGTAGGAATAATAACAAGAACAAAAATAATAATAAATATGACATTAATAAAAACTAAAAATATAAATGTAATAATAATAATAATAAAAAGTAAAATAAAGGAAACAATAAGTACAAAATGTATATATATATTTAAAAAGTTTTTCTATTTCTCAATAGAAGTAACACATGCTTTTTATATTTGCTTCATTTTATATTTCTCATTTCCATTTTAAATGTTTTCATATTTATTAATAAAAAACAAAACAAAAACTGGGCTCGTCCGGGATTTGAACCCGGGACCTCTCGCACCCTAAGCGAGAATCATACCCCTAGACCAACGAGCCAAGGTGCTGACTCAGTGCAGCTGCTCGCCCTGTGTCGCTCCCAGCAGTGTCACACGTATTTCCTCCTCTTTCTCCTCTTCTTTTCCTCATTGCTGCTGTTCAGGACAAATCTCCCGGAGGCTCCACAATCTTTCCTCTGTGCCAAACCCTAAAAAACATCCGATTATCATGATCTTCTCGTATGAACCAATCAGATTGAGCTCTTGGTTTCTGGTTTGCGATGGACATCGCTGTCAGCCAATAAGATTCGTGTGTGCAAAGTAGAAGCGAGGCGTTCCGACCAATCGTGAGTGAATATTCATCCTTAGCAGTTCACGGACTCGTCATGGTCTCATAGTGAAGTTGCGCTCTGGAGGTGATGGCTGCGGTTCTGGTGCGGATGTTCGGGCTGATGGCTGCGGTTTTGGTGCGGATGTTCGGGCTGATGGCTGCGGTTCTGGTGCGGATGTTCTGGCTGATGGCTGCGGTTCTGGTGCGGATGTTCGGGCTGATGGCTGCGGTTTTGGTGCGGATGTTCGGGCTGATGGCTGCGGTTCTGGTGCGGATGTTCGGGCCGATGGCTGCGGTTCTGGTGCGGATGTTCGGGCCGATGGCTGCAGTTCTGGTGCGGATGCTCGGGCCGATGGCTGCGGTTCTGGTGCGGATGCTCGGGCCGATGGCTGCGGTTCTGGTGCGGATGTTCGGGCCGATGGCTGCGGTTCTGGTGCGGATGCTCGGGCCGATGGCTGCGGTTCTGGTGCGGATGTTGGGGCTGATGGCTGCGGTTCTGGTGCGGATGCTCGGGCCGATGGCTGCGGTTCTGGTGCGGATGTTCGGGCCGATGGCTGCGGTTCTGGTGTGGATGTTCGGGCTGATGGCTGCGGTTCTGGTGCGGATGCTCGGACCGATGGCTGCGGTTCTGGTGCGGATGTTCGGGCTGATGGCTGCGGTTCTGGTGCGGATGCTCGAGCTGATGGCTGCGGTTCTGGTGCGGATGTTCGGGCTGATGGCTGCGGTTCTGGTGCGGATGTTCGGGCTGATGGCTGCGGTTCTGGTGCGGATGTTCGGGCTGATGGCTGCGGTTCTGGTGCGGATGTTCGGGCTGATAGCTGCGGTTCTGGTGCGGATGTTCGGGCTGATGGCTTCGGTTCTGGTGCGGATGTTTGGGCTGATGGCTGCGGTTCTGGTGCGGATGCTCGGGCTGATGGCTGCGGTTCTGGTGCGGATGTTCGGGCTGATGGCTGCGGTTCTGGTGCGGATGTTCGGGCCGATGGCTGCGGTTCTCTGTATCGGTGATTCTCATTCACTTTCAGAAATATTCACTTTGTTTTAGCCTTTTGCACAGTTGACAAAGTTTAAACCTTAATATCAATTTTGCCTTTAATTTTTTTTTCTATTTTTATTCACTTTTATTTTATTCATTTATATAAAAATATAGTTATTTGACTATTTTTTTATTAAGATATAAATAACCTTTTTTCTTATTCTAGAATTGAACCATGGACATTCTGTCAGATGGTTTCCTTGCAGATCCCTGATCGGAGAATATTCTGATCCCGACTGTTTAAAGGAGAAGTCCCACTAAAGACATTTATCACCTATCCACAGAATAGGTGACAAGTGTGTGACTACTGGGGGAGTCGACCGTTGAGACCCCCACCAAACCTGAAAACTGGGGAGGAAGTCATTGCTAAATCGACACAGGGGCACTTGCAATAATATATTTATTACCCATGATATGACTAGGGGGTAAATGGATTTGGTAGGGGATAAAAAATCCTTTAACCCTTACGGGGTCCTTCTCCAACATCACACAATCAACAGAGCAAGAGAAGATTGAACAATTCCAAGATCTTTATTATAGGCAAAAATGAAAATCCATATACAATCCACTACACAGAAGATAAAATAATCCAGAACACGAGTGAAGTTCAGTAACGGGATAAATGTACCGGGAGATGAGAGTCCAACAATCCAGCAGACAGAGGATAAAATAGTCCAGATGGTTCTCTTTCTCTCTGAGGTGCTGTGTTCACACAAGATCTCACCAGGGTCTCTCCTGGCTGTGATATTTAAAAGTCCCTCTCCTCATTCACAGGTCAGGGGGGAAGGTGGCATTGTTGGTCCTTCCATTGCTTTACAAAATCAACAAGCTGGCCTGGTTCAATATGTCATTAGCATATTAGCAAACAGTATTATTCACTGACCCTGTGCAAAGATAACAGTACAATAAGCTGTGGGAGCTGATATCAGATGATAAATAACAGCTATTCATCAATTAACAAATATCAACTCAACCTACAAGAGAAGTCAACATTAGAGGGACACAGAGCAACAAGAGAACACTATGAAAATCAGTAAAATATAAATATACACAAAATGATACCCACATACCATATCACACCACCACACCTTCTGATGCCACAACCATCACAACCTCTCCTTCCTCATAATAAGTGAGCGTGCCATGAGGTCTCCACAGACCTCTGGCCTGCTCACTTTAGTCCACATGGCTCAATTGTTGATAGTTCCTTGTCCAGTGGCAGGGGTAGGTCAGCCTGAGGGAGTTTATGGTTCTTCTTGTCGGGACAGTCCATCGACGTTCTGGTGTTGGCTTCCCCCGTTTGTATTGGTTGGAGAAGCTGTAGGGTTGTAAAGCCAAACTCCACTAAGGCCATCTCCTCACACTCCTCCTCCTTTTTCAGCACTGACATGAATGTAGGAGGTCTCACCTTTATTAGAACGAAACTTTGTATCATCCAGTTGCCTCAAAGCATATTCCATGTCATCCTTATGAATAAACTCCACAGCCCTCATTCCACCCTGGTGCACACCAACATAGTAGACATCTCCAGCTTCCCTCATATGATCTTTCAGATCCTGCCGATGGCAGAAGCCCTGAGACAAGGACTCTGTATTTATTTCACTGGGACAGGGGTCTATATCTCCCTCGGGGTCCCCGATATCCTTTCTCTGATTCCCGATTTGTCCTGGGAAGCTCCACACGTACCCGGCGAGAGCCAAACTTGTATCCATTGTGTCCAATCCCCGAGTGCTGACCCCCAGTTGGAGGGATGGTCACTTGGTGGCCCGGTAAATAGTGTTCTGGGGAGACAATATCTGGGCTGACCATGGTGAATATAGACCCAGTGTCTCAAAGTCCCTGGGCCTCCTCCCTGATGCCATTTACATCCCGTTCACATTCCTTCATGGTACCAGTCATTGCATTTTGTGCATTACTCACCACAGATGGGGGGTCAGTCTGCAGGTTAAGAATGCTCCGTTCCCTCTTGGTTGATGCAGGGTGAACCGGTCCTGGGCTGTGGGTTACGACATTGGCCCAGTGGCATAACAACCCTGCTCCTAGGTTGTTTCCCAGCAACACATCTACTGGTAGGTGCCGCACTACTACATCCACAAGTCCACGACTGCGACCCCAGTCTAAATGTAATCGGGCCCTCCGAATGTTCAGGGATTCTCCTCCGGCTATGTTCACTAACATACGGCTGCCAGGAACAATACATTGGTCGGGTACTAAATGTTCTTTGATCAATGTGACTGAGGCTCCGGAGTCATGGAACCCTGCAGCCTCCACAGCCTCTACCCAGACCGACTGCAGATGCTGGTTCATGGTCGCTGAGGGGTCCCGTATAGTCTGGGACTCTTGTCCTTGTACCACACATGCCTCTTCGTCTTCCGGTCGGGTTAGTGGGATCCTCTCCAGTGGGGATGGTGATAACTTTTCCTCAGGTGGGATGGAGTGCACAAGATGCACCGGATGAGGTGGAGGTCCATGGGGCTCCCTCCGTATCCTTGAGGGACAGCTGGATTGCAGGTGCCCAGGTTGCCCGCACTCATACCATCTCCTCTCTCTGATTCCCCCAGGTCGTGGTCGGAACTGTTGAGGCCCGGGATTGTGAGACATGGTTGTCATCGGCCTGCAGCTGGGTGGAGAGGCAAATATAACCAGAGGGGGCCTGAGCACGGGAGCAGGCTGTGTATTGTCCAGAAGCCTCCTCCATTGCGGTCGGATAGTAAGAGCCTCATCAGACAGGGCTGCAGCTCTATCAAAGGTGCACGGCATGCGCTCCCGGACCCATTCCCGTATTTCTGAGGGGCACTTGGCAAGAAATTGTTCTATAAAGAACACCTGTTTAACGTCTTCCACAGTGAAGGTGTTTTCTGTTTTCAGCCATCTCCGACATGCCTGGGACATCTTAAGTGCATACATCCTAAACGATCCCCCCGTGGTGCATGGGAGGTCTCGGAACTGAGTCCTATATGAGTCTGGGGTGATAGCATGGTAATCAAGAATAGTCCGCTTTACAATGTTATAATCCTGATTCTGCTGTAAGTCAATGGTTCGGTAAGCCTCCGCCATGCTTCCATTCAGGAGTCCCACTAACAATGTGCATCCAGCCAGAGTGGGGCATCTCCATCACAGCACACTGCTGCTCAAAGTCCTTGAAGAACTCCTCCACATCTCCGGAAGCGTCATCAAATGGCTTAAAGTCCGTCCGGGTGATCCGTACAGGCTCCCGGATCGTTGGGTTTACACTCCACATTGCATTACTCCCTCTTTCGAACTCCATTGCTTCTTGTCTCTGCTGTGCTCGGCGAGCAGCTTCCTCCTTATACTCCTGAGAGACTCCTGGGCCCAGAATCGCCATCTCTTCTTCGTACCAAACCAACCACTGGCTTTTTGGGCTGGGGATCCCCATCTCCTTCAGACATCTGGGAGGAGGTGGCCTGGCTAGATCAATTAAGGCTTCTGTAGTCAGTCCCTGGTAGTTCAGGCCCAGGTCTCTGTCTCTCTCCTGTAAACTGGATACAGTCCAATTTCTGTACTCACTCTGTGGGTGGCTCTCCATGTGGTTACGCTCTGTTGATCCCACCGCTGCCACCAGTTGTCACGGGGTCCTTTTCCAACATCACACAATCAACAGAGATCGAGAAGATTGAACAATTCCAAGACCTTTATTATAGGCAAAACTGAAAGGTCCATAAACAATCCACCACACAGAAGATAAATTAGTCCAGAACACGAGTGAAGTTCAGTAACAGGATAAATTTCCCAGGAGATGAGAGTCCAACAATCCAGCAGACAGAGGATAAAATAGTCTAAAATAGTCCAGATGCTTCTCTTTCCCTCTGAGGTGCTGTGTTCATCCCACACAAGATCTAACCAGTGTCTCTCCTGGCTGTGATATTTAAGGCTATGTGCCCACGATGCAGAAATGCTCAGGATTTTTTCCTGAGCGTTTCTGCATCTCCCTGGCAGAAAAAAACGCATGCGGATTGTACATGCGTTTTCCTGCCAGGGACATGCGGATGTGAAGCGTTCTTCACTTGCATTTCCACATGCGGGTTGACAAGCGCTTTCCAGGCGATTTTAGCATCACTTGGAAAGTGCTTGTCAACTTGGTCACACTATGTAAATCCATGCAACCGGCATGGATTTACATAGTGTGACCCGAGAGAATGTGAAAAAATAAAAATGTATACTTACCCTCCGATGGCCCGCGCTGGCTTGCTTCACCGTCCCGGCTGCCGGCAGCGGTACACTGAAGGACCTGCTGACGTCAGCGTCGCGTGACCCGTCACATGACTCTGACGTCAGCGCAGGTCCTTCATTCCATCGCGAAGTGCCGGGAAGAAAGGAGGAGCGCAGCGTGGGCCGCCGGAAGGTAAGTATACATTTATTTTTTATTTTATTCTTTTTTTACAGCTTTTTTAATGGTACCTGGGTGTGGAGGAGACTCCTCTCCTCCACACCCGGGTACCATCCGCACATTAGAACGCGCCAATTACGCCAGTACAGATGCAGTCTTGCGGAATTGGCGCGTTCTAATGCAAGTCAATGGCGGCGAAAACGCAGTGCTTCCGCAAAATAATTGGTAGTGCTGCGTTCTTTCCCGCAATTATAATCCGCAGCGGAAATTTCTGCAGCATGTGCACAGCACATGCGGATTATCATTGGGGGACATCGCAGGCCTTCTACAATGCGTTTTTTAAGCGTTTCTGCAGCATTTTTGCCGCTGCGGAAACGCTTAAAAAACGCATCGTGGGCACACAGCCTAAAAGTCCCTCTCCTCATTCACAGATCAGGGGGGAAGGTGGCATTGTTGGTCCTTCCATTCCTTTACAAAATCAACAAGCTGGCCTGGTTCAATATGTCATTAGCAAACAGTATTATTCACTGACCCTGTGTAAAGATAACAGTACAATAAGCTGTGGGAGCTGATATCAGATGATAAATAACAGCTATTCATCAATTAACCAATATCAACTCAACCTACAAGCGAAGTCAACATTAGAGGGACACAGAGCAACAAGAGAACACAATGAAAATCAGCAAAATATAAATATACACAAAATGATACCCACATACCATATCACACCACCACACCTTCTGATGCCACAACCAGTAGCACTCACGGCCTTGATCATTAGCCCTGGCAATAGCGATCAATAAAGATTCCCCCCTGAAGGCTTCACTTCAGGGGGCGTCGTAGTAAGAGGAGATGCGCTGGCAAAACTGCAGCTTGACTGTACACATTCTTTTAAGAGCCCCGTCACACTTAGCGACGCTGCAACGATCCCGACAACGATACGACCTGTCAGGGATCGTTGCTGCGTCGCTATGTGGTCGCTGGTGAGCTGTCAAACAGGCAGGCTCACCAACGATCAGGGGAGCAGCGACATCGTGGAAAGAATCTTTCCACGATGTCCTGCTCCTGGTTACCAGCCTGCTGAAGCAGGAGCAGGCTGGTAACCATAGTAAACATTGGGTTACTAGGGGCACACGCGCACCTAGTAACCCGTTGTTTATCATGGTTACCACTCTGCTACAGTGAGCGGGAGGTTACCGCTCACTTTAGGAGGCTCGTAACCATGATAAACAACGGGTTACTAGGTGCGCGTGTGCCCCTAGTAACCCGATGTTTATCATGGTTACCAGCCTGATCGCTGCTCCTGCTGGTCACACACAGCGATGTGTGCTGACCAGCGGGAGGGCAACGACCAAAAAATGGTCCAGGACACTTTGCAGCGATCAGCGACCTCACAGGGGCCTGATCTTTGCAAAGTGTCACACATAGCGACATCGCTGGTGAGGTCGCTGTTGCGTCACCAAAACCGTGACACAGCAGCGATCTCACTATGTGAGACGGGGGCTTAAGTCTCAGGTTAGAATCTGAGAGTCAACTGGAAAGCAGCAAAATTCTTCTAGAAGACCCATTGAAGCTATTTGGTTTGGGATGAAAATGGACAAAAAAACCTGTCGACTTTGATTTAGATATTTCTGTCCCTTTGATCACCTGTTCTTTTTTTCTTCTTTACATTTTCTACTTCATCGGCGGGAAGGAGTTCCCCGGTGTTCCGCCACGTTTTAAAGATCGGGTGACCTGGGCTGGAGACATCAATAATAAGGACGTGTCTATCAAGATCGATAAGATTACCTTCAAGGACAACAGCACCTACAGCTGCGCCGTCATGAATCCCCCAGATATTCTCAATACCCCCAAGCAGATAAAGCTGCGGGTCGTGGAGAAGGGCGAGTTTTTCTGGGCAGACTTGCCAGCATTTGATAGCTTTGTTGGTCTCTAAGGATGAGTCTCTTGTCTTCCAGATAATCTCGTGTCCAAAAGGGAGTAAAAATTCTGTTCCAAAAGAGAAAAAAAAACATTAAAGAGTCGTCCATTCTTTTTATTTTGAAAAGGAGACAATAGTACAAATAAAATAAACCATATTCATCTATCCGACTATATCTGTACACTGTTCCCCGTCGGTATCCTCACTTTTTTGTCTTCTAACGGGAAGTCACATGACCTTTGCAATCAGTGGCTGCTGACTGGATGGAGTGGTCATGGGAGCACAGGAGAGCAGTAGCGCTGGAGAGCCTGAGCACAGGAGAGCAGCAGTGCTGGAGTGCCTGAGCACGAGAGAACATCAATGCTGGAGAGCCTGAGCACAGGAGAGCAGCAGTGCTGGAGAGCCTGAGCACCAGAGAACATCAATGCTGGAGAGCCTGAGCACAGGAGAGCAGCAGTGCTGGAGTGACTGAGCACAGGAGAACAGCAGTGCTGGAGAGCCTGAGCACAGAAGAGCAGCAGTGCTGGAGAGCCTGAGCACAGGAGAGCAGAAGTGCTGGAGAGCCTAAGCACAGGAGAGCAGCAGCACTGGGGAGCCTGAGCAAAGGAGTGCAGCAGTGCTGGAGAGCCTGAGCACAGGAGAGAAGCAGTGCTGGAGAGCCTGAAACAGGAGAGCAGCAGTGCTGGAGAGCCTGAGCACAGAAGAGCAGCAGTGCTGGAGAGCCCGAGCACAGGAGAGCAGCAGTGCTGGAGAGCCTGAGCACAGGAGAACAGCAGCGCTGGATAGCCTGAGCACAGGAGAGCAGCATTGCTGGAGAGCTTGAGCATGAGAGAACAGCAATGCTGGAGAGCCTGAGCACAGGAGAGCAGTAGTGCTGGAGAGCCTGAGCACAGGAGAGCTGCAGTGCTGGAGAGCCTGAGTACAGGAGAGCAGTAGCGCTGGAGAGCCTGAGCACAGGAGAGCAGCAGTGCTGGAGTGCCTGAGCACGAGAGAACATCAATGCTGGAGAGCCTGAGCACAGGAGAGCAGCAGTGCTGGAGTGCCTGAGCACAGGAGAACAGCAGTGCTGGAGAGCCTGAGCACAGGAGAACAGAAGTGCTGGAGAGCCTAAGCACAGGAGAGCAGCAGCACTGGGGAGCCTGAGCAAAGGAGTGCAGCAGTGCTGGAGAGCCTGAGCACAGGAGAGAAGCAGTGCTGGAGAGCCTGAAACAGGAGAGCAGCAGTGCTGGAGAGTCTGAGCACAGAAGAGCAGCAGTGCTGGAGAGCCCGAGCACAGGAGAGCAGCAGTGCTGGAGAGCCTGTGCACAGGAGAACAGCAGCGCTGGATAGCCTGAGCACAGGAGAGCAGCATTGCTGGAGAGCTTGAGCATGAGAGAACAGCAATGCTGGAGAGCCTGAGCTCAGGAGAGCAGTAGTGCTGGAGAGCCTGAGCACAGGAGAGCTGCAGTGCTGGAGAGTCAGAGCACAACAGAACAGCAATGCTGGAGAGCCTGAGCACAGGAGAGCAGCAGTGCTGGATAGCCTGAGCACAGGAGAGAAGTAGCGTTGGAGAGCCTGAGCACGAGAGAACAGCAGTGCTGGAGAGCCTGAGCACAGAAGAGCAGCAGTGATGGAGAACCTGAGCACAGGAGAGCAGCAGTGCTGGAGAGTCTGAGCACAACAGAACAGCAATGCTGGAGAGCCTGAGCACAGGAGAGCAGCAGTGCTGGATAGCCTGAGCACAGGAGAGCAGCAGTGTTGGAGAGTCTGAGCACAGAAGAGCAGCAGTGCTGGAGAGCCCGAACACAGGAGAGCTGTAGCGCTGGAGAGCCTGAGCACAGGAGAGCAGCAGTGCTGGAGAGCCTGAGCACAGAAGAACAGCAGTGCTGGAGAGACAGAGTACAGGAGAGAAGTAGCGTTGGAGAGCCCGAACACAGGAGAGCTGTAGTGCTGGATAGCCTGAGCACAGGAGAGCAGCAGTGCTGGAGAGCCTGAGCACAGAAGAGCAGCAGTGCTGGAGAGACAGAGTACAGGAGAGGAGTAGCGTTGGAGAGCCTAAGCACGAGAGAACAGCAGTGCTGGAGAGCCTGAGCACCGTAAGAGCAGCAGTGATGGAGAGCCTGAGCACAGAAGAGCAGCAGTGATGGAGAGCCTGAGCACAGGAGAGCAACAGTGCTGGAGAGTCTGAGCACAACAGAACAGCAATGCTGGAGAGCCTGAGCACAAGAGAGCAGCAGTGCTGGATAGCCTGAGCACAGGAGAACAGCAATGCTGGATAGCCTGAGCCCGGGAGAGCAGCAGTGCTGGAGAACCTGAGCACGGGAGAGCAGCAGTGCTGGAGAGCCTGAGCACGGGAGAGCAGCAATGTTGGATAGCCTGAGCCCAGGAGAACAGCAATGCTGGATAGCCTGAGCCCGGGAGAGCAGCAGTGCTGGAGAACCTGAGCACGGGAGAGCAGCAGTGCTGGAGAGCCTGAGCGCAAGAGAACAGTAATGCTGGAGAGCCCGAGCACAGGAGAGCAGTAGCGCTGGAGAGCCTGAGCACGAGAGAACAGCAATGCTGGAAAGCCTGAGCACAGGAGAACATAAATGCTGGAGAGCCTGAGCACAGGAGAGCAGCAGCACTGGGGAGCCTGAGCACAGGGGTGCAGCAGCAGTGGAGAGCCTGAGCACAGGAGAGCAGCAGTGCTGGAGAGCCTGAGCACAGGAGAGCAGCAGTGCTGGAGAGCCTGAGCACAGGAGAGAAGCAGTGCTGGAGAGCCTGAGCACAGGAGAGAAGCAGTGCTGGAGAGCCTGAGCACAGAAGAGCAGCAGTGCTGGAGAGCCCGAGCACAGGAGAGCAGTAGCGCTGGAGAGCCTGAGCACGAGAGAACAGCAATGCTGGAGAGCCTGAGCACAGGAGAGCAGCAGTGCTGGAGAGCCTGAGCACAGGAGTGCAGCAGCAGTGCAGAGCCTGGGCACAGGAAAGCAGCAGCACTGCAGAGCCTGAGCACAGGAGAGCAGCAGCACTGGAGAGCTGGAGCACAGGAGAGCAGCCGCGCTGGAGAGCCTGAACACAGGAGTACAGCAGTGCTGGAGATCGTGAGCACAGGAAAGCAGCAGTGCTGAAGAGCCTGAGCACTGGAGAGCCTGAGCATAGGAGAGCAGCAGCGTTGGCAAAAATGCTGAGCCACTCTGTACCTGTGGCGTTCCATGTGGACGTTTGCTTTTTTTCCTTTATGATGCAGCCATGATTTGATTGATCAGTGTCATAGAAGGGAAAAAGCCTATAGAGAAGTTGTGGGGTATATACCCACTTGGCTGAAGGGAAAATTAGCATCTTTATTACCAGTGGACACAGAAAAAATTTTTGGAAAAAACTAAAACTGATCCATAATCTGTTGAATAGCTGCAATTTGAGGAGTTATTCTTATTAAATGGAAAGATCCAGCGAAACGTCCCCCTTCTTCTAAGGTCCCAGGGGCCATAACTTTTTCTATTTTTCTGATGATGGACGTACGATTACTTGCTTTTTTTTGCAGAATGAGTTGTAGTTGTGAATGACACCATTCACTTTACGGTGCTGGAAATGTGAGAAGTCAAATATTTCTTTGTTGTAATCTCTGCAGACAAGCCGTTGCTGGAAAAATTAATCATGTCGGCCTTGGCCATATGGAACATATGGGAAAAGTAAACGACTCCATCAGAAAGAACCTTAAATGTAAGTCACCATTTATAACTGTACTGTAGTGTCTGCTGTGTTCGGCAGGACTGGTATCTGCCACTAAGTCACTGTATGGTGATAATATCAGGGTTGGTGTTTGCATTGTGATTTTTTTTTTAATAACAGCGCAATCATCTGCTGAGGTTCCCCTATACCCACTATGATTAGGGTGCGCTACCGTAGTTGTAAACTTGGTTACCAAGGTTAGGCGCGCACTCATATGCGTTTCCCCCCTTCTCTGTGCTGAACCCCTACCTATAACTCTGCCGATAACTGCTCTAAACACAGCTGATAACACAGGATCCACAATTTACAATAGGTGATGTCACAGCTCACCTCCTCCCCCTCCTGTTCAATGACTGATAACACCTCTATACAGTAGATAACACAGGATCCACCACTCAATAGGTGATATCACAGCTCACCTCCTCCTCATGTACAATGACTGATAACACCTCTATATACAGTAGATAACACAGGATGCAACATTCACAATAGATGATGTCACAGCTCACCTCCTCCTCCTCCTCCTCCTCTTGTACAATGACTGATAACACCTCTATATACTGTAGATAACACAGTATCCATCATTCACAATAAATTATATCACAGCTCAGTGATACAATGTTTCGATTGCCTCTTATTGCATGTTTTGGTGGAATTGCGGCGGCTAAGAAAAAAAGAAAAAACAAAATTCTGGCCAACTCCATACACAGCGCCTTGACACAGGACGTACTATTATGTCTTATGTTGGGAAGGATGTGGGGAAAAAAATATTGTCATAAAGAAAAAAAAATAAAAATAAAGACAATACAAAAACCTGATGTAAACATAAGTCATTTTCTGATAATTGTTTCCCTTTAGTGACTAAAATTAAAAAAATCTACGTGTTTCTTATATTTGAAGAAAGAAGAAAGGAAAAAGAGGAAATGGGAAGAGGCCAACAGAGAATATTGTATCCACATCATCCATGCATTCTCAATATTCATGATATTCCACTGCTACATCGCACCATGATATTAGTGCACGCTGTTCACATGACGAGTTGTGTGTGGATTGCTGCCCCGCTTATTGAATAAAGGTTATTAGCATTTTTATACTTTTTTTCTTAGTAGTCACTGCCAGTTGCTCTCTTTTTATGGGTTGGTAGACTGGTCTCACTCCAACTTAGAAGTTTCTAGGATTCAAGGTGAGACTAGAAGAAACATACAGGCAGGCGATTTCTAACAATCTCCAGAGGGTTCCGGAGTGTTCAGTAATTTATAGGCTTCATGAATAATGGGTGATCCATTCATAAATGTAGGTGGTTCATCCTTCATTTCAAACAGCAGAACTCATGACTGGACGAGCGAAGCTCCAACTCCAATGTTTACAGTTCAGTAAAAAGCGTAAAAAGAAGAGTTTAGCTTCCTGACATCCCACACTAAAGTTTATATCATTTAGGAAATTTGATGAAAAATTGGCCTAAAACGAAATGTGTAATTAAAACATGACTGACGGTTTACAGCATGTTCTTATTTTAAATGTTGTTTTTGTTTTTTTATATCACTATCTAAAAAAGTAATATTAGTCCTAATATTAGTTTAATGATTCCAGTTCTGTTTGGAAGACTCTTCAGAAATCTCATTATCATTAGAGACTGGATTCCAATGACCGGTAACAACCTCTGTATACAGCTGATGACAGCATCAGTCCACCATAGGTGATGTAACAGCTCAGTTCCTCCTCCTGTACAAGGACTGATAACACCTCTATATACAGTTGATAACACAGGATCCACCATTCACAATAGGTGATGTCACAGCTCACCTCCTCCTCCTGTACCATGACTGATAACACCTCTATATACAGTAGATAACACAGCATTCACCACACACAATAGGTGATGTCACAGCTCACCTCCTCCTTCTTCTGTACAATGACTGATATATACAGTACAGACCAAAAGTTTGGACACACCTCATTTAAAGATTTTTCTGTATTTTCATGACTATGAAAATTGTGCATTCACACTGAAGGCATCAAAACTATGAATTAACACATGTGGAATTATATACTTAACAAAAAAGTGTGAAACAACTGAAAATATGTCTTATATTCTAGGTTCTTCAAAGTAGCCACCTTTTGCTTTGATGACTGCTTTGCACACTCTTGGCATTCTCTTGATGAGCTTCAAGAGGTAGTCACCGGAAATGGTCTTCACTTCACAGGTGTGCCCTGTCAGGTTTAATAAGTGGGATTTCTTGCCTTATAAATGGGGTTGGGACCATCAGTTGTGTTGTGCAGAAGTCTGGTGGATACACAGCCGATAGTCCTATTGAATAGACTGTTAGAATTTGTATTATGGCAAGAAAAAATCAGCTAAGTAAAGAAAAACGAGTGGCCATCATTACTTTAAGAAATGAAGGTCAGTCAGTGCGAAAAATTGGGAAAACTTTGAAAGTGTCCCCAAGTGCAGTTGCAAAAACCATCAAGCGCTACAAAGAAACTGGCTCACACGAGGACCGCCCCAGGAAAGGAAGACCAAGAGTCACCTCTGCTTCTAAGGATAAGTTTATCTGAGTCACCAGCCTCAGAAATCGCAGGTTAACAGCAGCTCAGATTAGAGACCAGGTCAATGCCACACAGAGTTCTAGCAGCAGACACATCTCTACAACAACTGTTAAGAGGAGACTTTGTGCAGCAGGCCTTCATGGTAAAATAGCTGCTAGGAAACCACTGCTAAGGGCAGGCAACAAGCAGAAGAGACTTGTTTGGGCTAAAGAACACAAGGAATGGACATTAGACCAGTGGAAACCTGTGCTTTGGTCTGATGAGTCCAAATTTGAGATCTTTGGTTCCAACCACCGTGTCTTTGTGCGACGCAGAAAAGGTGAACGGATGGACTCTACATGCCTGGTTCCCACCGTGAAGCATGGAGGAGGAGGTGTGATGGTGTGGGGGTGCTTTGCTGGTGACACTGTTGGGGATTTATTCAAAATTGAAGGCATACTGAACCAGCATGGCTACCACAGCATCTTGCAGCGGCATGCTATTCCATCCGGTTTGCGTTTAGTTGGACCATCATTTATTTTTCAACAGGACAATGACCCCAAACACACCTGCAGGCTGTGTAAGGGCTATTTGACCAAGAAGGAGAGTGATGGGGTGCTACGCCAGATGACCTGGCCTCCACAGTCACCAGACCTGAACCCAATCGAGATGGTTTGGGGTGAGCTGGACCGCAGAGTGAAGGCAAAAGGGCCAACAAGTGCTAAGCATCTCTGGGAACTCCTTCAAGATTGTTGGAAGACCATTTCCGGTGACTACCTCTTGAAGCTCATCAAGAGAATGCCAAGAGTGTGCAACGCAGTCATCAAAGCAAAAGGTGGCTACTTTGAAGAACCTAGAATATAAGACATATTTTCAGTTGTTTCACACTTGTTTGTTAAGTATATAATTCCACATGTGTTAATTCATAGTTTTGATGCCTTCAGTGTGAATGTACAATTTTCATAGTCATGAAAATACAGAAAAATCTTTAAATGAGAAGGTGTGTCCAAACATTTGGTCTGTACTATACACTGCTCAAAAAAATAAAGGGAACACTCAAATAACACATCCTAGCAGCAGGACCGCTACCTCCGCCTTTGTGCAAGGAGGAACAGGAGGAGCACTGCCAGAGCCCTGCAAAATGACCTCCAGCAGGCCACAAATGTGCATGTATCTGCACAAATGGTTAGAAACCGACTCCATGAGGGTGATATGAGGGCCCGACGTCCACAGATGGGGGTTGTGCTCACAGCCCAACACCGTGCAGGACGCTTGGCATTTGCCACAGAACACCAGGATTGTCAAAGTCGCCACTGGCGCCCTGTGCTCTTCACAGATGAAAGCAGGTTCATACTGAGCACATGTGACAGACGTGACAGAGTCTAGAGACGCCGTGGAGAGCGATCTGCTGCCTGCAACATGCTTCAGCATGACCGGTTTGGCAGTGGGTCAGTAATGGTGTGGGGTGGCATTTCCTTGGAGGGCCGCACAGCCCTCCATGTGCTCGCCAGAGGTAGCCTGACTGCCATTAGGTACCGAGATGAGATCCTCAGACCCCTTGTGAGACCATATGCTGGTGCGGTTGGCCCTGGGTTCCTCCTAATGCAGGACAATGCCAGACCTCATGTGGCTGGAGTGTGTCAGCAGTTCCTGCAAGATGAAGGCATTGAAGCTATGAACTGGCCCGCCCGTTCTCCAGACCTGAATCCCATTGAGCACATCTGGGACATCATGTCTCGCTCTATCCACCAACGTCACGTTGCACCACAGACTGTCCAGGAGTTGGCGGATGCTTTAGTCCAGGTCTGGGAGGAGATCCCAGAGGAGACCATCCGCAACCTCATCAGGAGCATGCCCAGGCATTGTAGGGAGTTCATACAGGCACGTGGAGGCCACACACAATACTCAGCCTCATCAGGAGCATGCCCAGGCGTTGTAGGGAGGTCATACAGGCACGTGGAGGCCACACACAATACTCAGCCTCATCAGGAGCATGCCCAGGCGTTGTAGGGAGGTCATACAGGCACGTGGAGGCCACACACAATACTCAGCCTCATCAGGAGCATGCCCAGGCGTTGTAGGGAGGTCATAGAGGCACGTGGAGGCCACACACAATACTGAGCCTCACTTAGACTTGTTTTAAGGACATTACATCAAAGTTGGATCAGCCTGTAGTGTGTTTTTCGACTTTAATTTTGGGGGTGACTCCAAGTCCAGGCCTCCATTGGTTAATAAATGTGATTTCCATTGATGATTTTTGTGTGATTTTGTTGTCAGCACATTCAACTTTATACAGAACAAAGTATTCAATGAGAAGATTTCATTCATTCAGATCTAGGATAAGTTATTTGAGTGCTCCCTTTATTTTTTTGAGCAGTGTATATAGATTCTGCATTTATTGTAAATATTTTTTAAATATTTTATTCTATCTTTCCATGTGACAACACTGGAGATATGACACTTTGATATAATGTAAGTCAGTGTACAGCTTGTGTAACAGTGTAAAGTTGGTGTGTCCTCTAAATAACTCAACACACAGCCATTAAATTCTAAACTGCTGGCAACATAAGTCAGTACACCCCTAAGTGAAAATGATCAAATTGTGCCCTAAGTGTTAATATTTTGTGTGGCCGGCGCCGCCATTGTTTTCAAACACGGCCTGAACTCTCTTGGGCATGGAGGTCACTAGAGCGTCACCCGTGGCCACTGGAATCCTCTTCTCTCCTCCATGACGACATCACAGAGCTGGTGGATGTTAGAGATCTTGCACTCATTCATCTAACGACTGAGGATGCCCCACAGATACGCAATAGGATTTAGGTCTGGAGACATGTACTAGTGGTCGTCCTGGAGGTGCATATTGGGGTCGTTATGTTGGAATACTGTCCTGCGGCCCAGTTTCCGGAGGGAGGGGATCGTGCTCTGCTTCAGTATGCCACGGTTCATGTTGGCATTCATGGTTCCCTCAATGACCTGTAGCTCCCCACAGGCGGCAGCACTCATGCAGCCCCAAACCATGACACTCCCACCACCATGCCAGACTGTAGGCAGGACACACTTGTCTTTGTACTCCTCACCTGGTTTCCTCCACACACAATTGACACCATCTGAACCAAATAAGCTTATCTTGGTGTCACCAGACCACAGGACATGGTTCCAGTAATCCATGTGCTTGATCTGCTTGTTTTCGGCAAACTCTTTGTGGGCTTTCTTGTGCATCATCTTTAGCAGAGGCTCCTTCTGGGATCACAGCCATGCAACCAATGTGATGCAGTGTGCGGCTTATGGTCTGAGTACTGACAGGCAGATCCCCCACCCCTGTAACCTCTGCAGCAATGTGTATGTGTGTATGGTCTGAGCACTGACACCGACTGTAAATCCTTGTATATAGAGGCAG
Organism: Phyllobates terribilis; assembly: GCF_046119375.1. Taxonomy (NCBI): domain Eukaryota; kingdom Metazoa; phylum Chordata; class Amphibia; order Anura; family Dendrobatidae; genus Phyllobates; species Phyllobates terribilis. Next base: position 952,425,856 of record NW_027362762.1, read on the forward strand.
TATTATAGTAAATCCTTGTATATAGGGGCAGTATTATAGTAGTTATATTCTTGTATATAGGAGCAGTATTATAGTAGTTATATTCTTGTACATAGGAGCAGTATTATAGTAGTTATATTCTTGTACATAAGAGCAGCATAATAGTAGTTATATTCTCGAACATAGCGGCAGTATTATAGTAGTTATATTCTTGTACATAGGGGGCAGTATTATAGTAGTTATATTCTTGTACATAGGGGGCAGTATTATAGAAGTTATATTCTCGTACATAGGAGCAGTATTATAGAAGCTATATTCTCGTACATAGCAGCAGTATTATAGTAGTTATATTCTTGTACATAGGGGCAGTATTATAGTAGTTATATTCTTGTACATAGGAGCAGTATTATAGTAGTTATATTCTTGTACATAAGAGCAGCATAATAGTAGTTATATTCTCGAACATAGCGGCAGTATTATAGTAGTTATATTCTTGTACATAGGAGCAGTATTATAGTAGTTATATTCTCGTACATAAGGGCAGTATTATAGCAGTTATATTCTTGTATATAGGGGGCAGTATTATAGTAGTTATATTCTTGTACATAGGGGCAGTATTATAGTAGTTGTATTCTTGTACATAGGGGCAGTATTATAGTAGTTGTATTCTTGTACATAGGGGCAGTATTATAGCAGTTATATTCTTGTATATAGGGGGCAGTATTATAGTAGTTATATTCTTGTACATAGGAGCAGTATTATAGTAGTTGTATTCTTGTACATAGGGGCTGTATTATAGTAGTTGTATTCTTGTACATAGGAGCAGTATTATAGTGGTTATATTCTTGTACATAGGGGGCAGTATTATAATAGCTATATTCCTGTATATAGTACCAGTATTATAGTAGTTATATTCTTGTACATAGGAGCAGTATTATAGTAGTTATAGTCCTGTACATAGGGGGCATTATTACAGTAGTTATATTCTTGTACATAGGGGCAGTATTATAGTAGTTGTATTCTTGTACATAGGGGCAGTATTATAGCAGTTATATTCTTGTATATAGGGGGCAGTATTATAGTAGTTATATTCTTGTACATAGGAGCAGTATTATAGTAGTTGTATTCTTGTACATAGGGGCTGTATTATAGTAGTTGTATTCTTGTACATAGGAGCAGTATTATAGTGGTTATATTCTTGTACATAGGGGGCAGTATTATAATAGCTATATTCCTGTATATAGTACCAGTATTATAGTAGTTATATTCTTGTACATAGGAGCAGTATTATAGTAGTTATAGTCCTGTACATAGGGGGCATTATTACAGTAGTTATATTCTTGAACATAGGAGGCAGTATTATAGTAGTTATATTCTTGTCTATAGGGGGCATTATTATAGTAGTTATATTCTTGTACATAGGAGCAGTATTATAGTAGTTATATTCTTGTACATAGGGGCAGTGTTATAGTAGCTATATTCTTGTATATAGTACCAGTATTATAGTAGTTATATTCTTGTACATAGGAGCAGTATTATAGTAGTTATATTCTTGTACATAGGGGGCAGTATTATAGTAGTTATATTCTTGTAGATTCTTGTAGAAATCTGCTAGATTTCTAAAACTTAACATGGCCAAAACAGAATTCATCATCTTTCCGCCATCTCATTCAACCCCCCCCAACTGACCTATCCATCATAGTCAATGGCTGTCCACTCTCCCCAGTCTTCAAGCTCGCTGCCTTGGGGTAACCCTGGACTCTGAACTCTCCTTCAAACCACATATCCAAGCCCTTTCCACTTCCTGCTGACTCCAACTCAAAAATATCTCCCGATTCCGCACATTCCTCAACCATGAATCTGCAAAAACCCTAGTGCACGCCCTCAACATGTCCCGCCTTGACTACTGCAACCTCCTGCTTTGTGGCCTCCCTTCCAACACTCTCGCACCCCTTCAATCCATCCTAAACTCTGCAGCCCAACTAATCCACCTGTCCCCCCGCTATTCCCCGGCCTCTCCCCTCTGTCAATCCCTTCACTGGCTCCCCATTGCCCAGAGACTCCAGTTCAAAACCCTAACCATGGCATACAAAGCCATTCACAACCTGTCTCCTCCATATGTCTCTGACCTAGTCTCCCGGTACATACCTTCACGCAACCTCCGATCCTCACAAGATCTCCTGCTCTACTCCCCTCTTATCTCCTCTTCCCACAATCGCATACAAGATTTCACCCGTGCATCCCCCCTACTCTGGAACTCTCTACCCCAACATATCAGACTCTCGTCGACCGTGGAAACCTTCAAAAAGAGCCTGAAGACCCACCTCTTCCGACAAGCCTACAACCTGCAGTAACCACCACTCCACCATACCTCGCCACGACCAGCCCTACCCTCACCTATTGTATACTCACCCATCCCTTGTAGACTGTGAGCCCTCACGGGCAGGGTCCTCGCTCTTCCTATACCAGTCGCCATCACATTGTGTTCAAGATTATTGTAATTGTTCTCATATGTATACCCCTTCACACAGGGCCGGCTCCAGGTTTTTCTGGGCCCCGGGCAAAAGAGTCTCAGTCGGCCCCTTTAACACATACCAGGATTCATGATGCACAGATACGGCGGAGAAATAAATATATATATAGTACAATGCAAAGATTTCACTTCTTACATTACATGAGTGATATCTACTGTAAATTCCACAATAGCTCAGAAACCGATGAATCGCTCCACACAGAATACTGGCCCCCATATAAGGCTCCATACGGAATACTGGCCCCCATATAAGGCCTCATACGGAATACTGGCCCCCATATAATGCTTCATACGGAATACTGGCCCCCATATAAGGCCTCATAAGGAATACTGGCCCCCATATAAGGCCCCATATGGAATACAGGCCCCCATATAAGGCTCCATACGGAATACTGGCCCCCATATAAGGCTCCATACGGAATACTGGCCCCCATATAAGGCTCCATACGGAATACTGGCCCCCATATAAGGCTCCATACGGAATACTGGCCCCCATATAAGGCTCCATACGGAATACTGGCCCCCATATAAGGCTCCATACGGAATACTGGTCCCCATATAAGGCTCCATACGGAATACTGGCCCCCATATAAGGCTCCATACGGAATACTGGCCCCCATATAAGGCTCCATACGGAATACTGGCCCCCATATAAGGCCCCATACGGAATACTGGCCCCAATATAATGCCCCATACGGAATACTGGCCCCCATATAAGGCTCCATACGGAATACTGGTCCCCATATAAGGCTGCATACAGAATACTGGCCCCCATATAAGGCTCCATACGGAATACTGGCCTCCATATAAGGCTCCATACGGAATACTGACCTCCATATAAGGCTCCATACGGAATATTGGCCCCCATATAAGGCTCCATACAGAATACTGGCCCCCATATAACGCTCCATACAGGATACTGGTCCCCTTATAAAGCTCCATACAGGATACTGGCCCCCATATAACGCTCCATACAGGATACTGGTCCCCTTATAAAACTCCATACAGGATACTGGCCCCCATATAACGCTCTATACAGGATACTGGCCCCCATATAATGCTGCATGCAGGCTGTTACCCCCCACATAATGCCCCATACAGGCTGTCCCCCCCTTATAATGCTCCATGCAGGCTGTTACCCCCCACATAATGCCCCATACAGGCTGTCCCCCCCCTTTTAATGCTCCATGCAGGCTGTTACCCCCCACATAATGCCCCATACAGGCTGTCCCCCCCCTTTTAATGCTCCATGCAGGCTGTTACCCCCCACATAATGCCCCATACAGGCTGCCCCCCCCTTATAATGCTCCATGCAGGCTGTTCCCCCCACATAATGCACTATGCAGGCTGTCCCCCCCCCCTTATAATGCCCCATGCAGGATGTCACCCCCTATCTTTATAATGCCCCATGCAGGATGTCACCCCCCCCTTTATAATGCCCCATGCAGGATGTCACCCCCCCCCCTTTATAATGCCCCATGCAGGATGTCAACACCCCTCTCTTTATAATGCTCCATGCAGGCTTTTCCCCCCACATAATGCACTATGCAGGCTGTCCCCCCCCCTTTATAATGCCCCATGCAGGCTGTTCCCCACCTTATAATGCCCCATGCAGGATGTCACCCCCTCTCTTTATACTGCCCCATGCCGGATGCCACCCCCCCTCTTTATAATGCCCCATGCAGGATGCCACCCCCCCTTTATAATGCCCCATGCAGGATGCCACCCCCCCTCTTTATAATGCCCCATGAAGGATGTCACCCCCCCTCTTTATAATGCCCCATGCAGGATGCCACCCCCCCTCTTTATAATGCCCCATGCCTCCATACATTAAAAAAATATAATCAAATACTCACCTCCCTCCTCCTCACCTGCTACCTGCTGTCCGCTGCTCGGGTCCGGACTCCAGCGTTGTCGGCGTCTTCCCGCTCAGCGCTCCCTGTGACGGCTCAGGGGAGGGCGCGGTGTAAAGACGTCACAGGGAGCGCGCACCAGGAAGACAGCGGATCTGCGGAGGCACGGGGAGAGGTAAGTATCCGGCTGCCGGGGCCCTGAGCAAGCGGCGGAGAAGGGCGGGCGCTGACACCGCTCTCCTCCGCCCATAGCCCAGCGGGGCGCGTGACCGCCAGTGGGCCCCTCTGCCTGCTCAGGGCCCCGGCACTTGCCCGGGTGCGCCGGGTGCTGACGCCGGCCCTGCCTTCACATGTAAAGCACCATGGAATAAATGGCGCTATAATAATAAATAATAATAATTCTTGTACATAGGAGCAGTATTATAGTAGTTATATTATTGTACATAGGGGGCAGTATTATGGCAGTTATATTCTTGTACATAGGATCAGTATTATAGTAGTTATATTCTTGTTCATAGGGAGCAGTATTGTAGTAGTTATATTCTTGTACATAGGGGGCAGTATTATAGTAGTTATATTCTTGTATATATGGACAGTATTATAGTAGTTATATTCTTGTACATAGGGGCAGTATTATAGTAGTTATATTCTTGTATATAGGGGGCAGTATTATAGTTGTTATATTCTTGTACATAGGGACAGTATTATAGTAGTTATATTCTTGTACATAGGGGGCAGTATTATAGTAGTTATATTCTTGTACATAGGAGCAGTATTATAGTAGTTATATTCTTGTTCATAGGGAGCAGTATTATAGTAGTTATATTCTTGTACATAGGGGCAGTATTATAGTAGTTATATTCTTGTATATAGGGACAGTATTATAGTAGTTATATTCTTGTACATAGGAGCAGTATTATGGTAGTTATATTCTTGTACATAGGGGGCAGTATTATAGTAGTTATATTCTTGTACATAGGGGCAGTATTATAGTAGTTATATTCTTGTATATATGGACAGTATTATAGTAGTTACGTGTAGTATTATTTATATCTCGTAGCACTGACAGTATTTTAGTGGTTAGATTCCAGTCTCTATGCTCATGTGATTGTAGGGCAATGTCAATGATGACTAATATATTTAGACGACTTCTATCTATTTACGAAATAAAAAATGTAGTGACTCCCATTTCATTTTGTAAACTCCTGTTTTATGCATTTTTTTTCATCAGTTAGTGAAGATTTGTGGGTTTTATGTTGATATCAGAAACATCTGGTCTCTAATCTCTGGTTGTAATAATCATTGCTGGTGTCATTGGCCTCATCTTGGTATGAAGAGAAAACTATCCAAAATTGTGAAATCACATACTTGAGATATATAAGGTATGAAGATTGTTGCTTCTGCATCACTGCCCCCATTACTGTAAATAGAAAAATGAAACTTTGTATGGAATAGAAATGGTGAGTCTTTATGGCTAGGGATTAGGTTTTTGCTGGAAAACCCTATTTAATCCCTGCCAGTGATTTATATAGTAATCATATGACCACTTGCCAAAACTTCCTCCCAGTGAAAACGCCAGAGATACACGATAAGATTCTGTCTGCAGCCACCACTAGGGGGAGCTCCCTGTATACAGCGATACATGATAAGATTCTGTCTGCAGCCACCACTAGGGGGAGCTCCCTGTATACAGCGATACATAAGATTCTGTCTGCAGCCACCACTAGGGGGAGCTCCCTGTATACAGCGATACATGATAATATTCTGTCTCCAGCCACCACTAGGGGGAGCTCCCTGTATACAGCGATACATGATAAGATTCTGTCTGCAGCCACCACTAGGGGGAGCTCCCTGTATACAGAGATACATGATAAGATTCTGTCTGCAGCCACCACTAGGGGAGCTCCCTGTATACAGAGATACATGATAAGATTATGTCTGCAGCCACCACTAGGGGAGCTCCCTGTATACAGAGATACAGGATAAGATTCTGTCTGCAGCCACCACTAGGGGGAGCTCCCTGTATACAGAGATACATGATAAGATTCTGTCTGCAGCCACCACTAGGGGGAGCTCCCTGTATACAGAGATACATGATAAGATCCTGTCTGCAGCCACCACTAGGGGGAGATCCCTGTATACAGAGATACATGATAAGATCCTGTCTGCAGCCACCACTAGGGGGAGCTCCCTGTATACAGAGATACATGATGAGATTCTGTCTGCAGCCACTACTAGAGGGAGCTCCCTGTATACAGAGATACATGATAAGATTCTGTCTGCAGCCACCACTAGGGGGAGCTCCCTGTATACAGAGATACATGATAAGATTCTGTCTGCAGCCACCACTAGGGGGAGCTCCCTGTATACAGAGATACATGATAAGATTCTGTCTACAGCCACCTGTAGGGGGAGCTCCCTGTATACAGAGATACATGATAAGATTCTGTCTACAGCCACCTCTAGGGGGAGCTCCCTGTATACAGAGATACATGATAAGATTCTGTCTGCAGTCACCGCTAGGGGGAGCTCCCTGTATAGAGAGATACAGGATAAGATTCTGTCTCCAGCCACCACTAGGGGGAGCTCCCTGTATACAGAGATACATGATGAGATTCTGTCTGCAGCCACCACTAGGGGGAGAACCCTGTATACAGAGATACATGATAATATTCTGTCTGCAGCCACCACTAGGGGGAGCTCCCTGTATACAGAGATACATGATAAGATTCTGTCTCCAGCCACCACTAGGAGGAGCTCCCTGTATACAGAGATATATGATAAGATTCTGTCTGCAGCCACCACTAGGAGGAGCTCCCTGTATACAGAGATACATGATAAGATTCTGTCTGCAGCCAACACTAGGGGGAGCTCTCTATATACAGAGATACATGATAAGATTCTGTCTGCAGCCACCACTAGGGGGAGCTCTCTTTTATGGATTTATCTAGTTAATATTACTCTTAAAGGGAGGTGTAAAAATCTCTGTGTAGTGATCTGTTCCTATATCGGATGCAAACGGAAACTGCGGGGAGTAGGAGAAGCAGTTCATTTCTGGGTCACTTCTCATCATTGGCCCCTAAAGAATCATAATATTTGCTTCAATCAAAGGTCCACCAATGCCAAGTGCTGTGGCCTCTCCTGTCCACAGCATAGTAGGATGTGCAGATTTGCTGTGGAGCCACCTCTCCTTTATGTACGACCTTCACATGGTTGTATGAGTCAGATCGCCATCCCCTTTAAGCGAGTGATTAGAGCTGTATTATTTGTCATGGATCTGTGAATAGGAGACATTTATATTGCCGGATTCTCTATGAGATATGAGACGCATTTAGCCTTTTGCACAATTCAGCATTCTTTGTGACTGAGCAGTGCCGCGTTTCAGTCCATTCATTAACCCTTTATAGACACGACTCATTTTGCACTTCAAGAAGCTGCAAACTTTTGAGCACCTCCGAAAAGTGTTTTTCTGTTTTATAACTTTTATTATATAAAAACTGACATAAAAAGTAATTATAATGTTATTATTAACACAATTTCTGACTATTATTTGACTAGTATCCTCCATTTTTCACCATCTGCTGTCTCTAATTTTCTGTTGTATCTCTGCCAGTGAGGGAAGACTAATGGCTCTGTCTCCCATACACAGCACACGCAGATATGAGGAAACCCTGCTCTCATGTCTTTATATAGCACAGGTTCAGAAGTAGCAGCAACAGAAAGGATTGCATTATACTGCACTATTTTGCAGTGTAACTGTGAATCAGGCTGTAAAGTGAGATAAAACACTTAGTAGAAAGAAGCAGAATGGAGGGCAGTATACATTAGTACCGAGCAGTGTAACTGTGAATCCAGCACTTGGGTGAGATAAAACACTTACTAGAAAGAAGCAGCATGGAGAACATTATACATTAGTACCGAGCAGTGTAACTGTGAATCCAGCATTTGTGTGAGATAAAACACTTACTAGAAAGAAGCAGCATGGAGTACATTATACATTAGTACCGAGCAGTGTAACTGTGAATCCAGCACTTGCGTGAGATAAAACACTTACTAGAAAGAAGCAGCATGGAGGACATTATACATTAGTACCAAGCCGTATAACTGTGCATCCGGCACTGGGGTGAGATAAAACATTTACTTGAAAGAAGCAACATAAAAGGACATTATACAGCAGCACTGAGTGGTGTACCTGTGAATACAAGACTGGGCTGTGTTAAAACAGTTACTACAGAGAAGCACAGTGACTCAGTAGTGAGCACCGTGGTTTAGCAGATCTGTGAATCTAGATGTGGAGTCAGATAAAACACTTACTAGAAAGAAGCAGGATGGAGAACATTATACAGATGTACTCAGCTTTTTAACTGTGAATCCAGCACTAGTGCGAGATAAAACATTTACTTAAAAGAAGCAGCATAGAGGATATTATACAGCAGTATTGAGCAGTGTAGCTGTGAATGCAACAGTGGGGTGAGATAAAACACTTACTAGAAAGAAGCATGGTGACTCAGGAGTGCGCACTTTGGTTTTGTAGAGCTGTAAATCTAGCAGTGGAATGAGATAAAACACTAGTAAAAAAAAAAAAATCAATGTTGAGGACATTATGCAAAAGTACTCAGCTTTTTAACTGTGAATCCATCACGGAGGTGAGAAAAAAATTTTACTAGAAAGAAGCAGCATAGAGGACATTATACAAAATTACTGAACATTGTAACTGCAAATCCAGCACTGAGGTGAGATAATACATTTACTTGAAAGAAATGAAGTATAGAGGACATTATGTAGCAGTCCTGGGTAGAGTAGGTGTGACCACAACAATGCTGTGAGATAAAACACTTACTAGAAATGAGCATGGTGGTTTAGTAGTGACTACTGTTGTTTTGCAATGCTGTGATCCTGAGTTCAAATTTCACTGAGGATAACATCTGCAAGGAGTTTTTTATGTTGTTTGCACCTGTTTCCTCCCACACTCCAAAGACATACTGATAGGTAACTTAGAATTTTGAGCCTCAATGGGGACAGTGATGATGATGTCTGTAAAGTGCGGTGTAATTAATGGCAGTATGTAAAGTAAGTAAAATAAATAAAGAAGCAGCATGGAGCACATTATTCAGCTGTATTGAGCAGTGTAGCTGTGAATTCAGCTCTGAGGTGAGATATAACACTTATTAGAAAGCTAAAGCAGCATGGAGGACATTATACAACAGTTTTCAGCAGTGTAGCTGTAAATCCATCACTGAAGTGAGATAAAACACTTGCTAGAAAGAAGCAGCAAAGTCTGTGGGTGTATCTGACTCTCTCTTTCACTGTGTGACTCCTATCGCTTCCACTCCCCATAGACTTGAGCAAGATTGATTTTAAAGAGGTTTTCAGAGTGAATAATGAGTTCAGGAGGCGAGGAGGAGGGGGAGAAATGGCTCCTAAGTGGAGAAAGAAGCAGATTTCTCTGATAAGATACATTACAAAGTTTCTTGTATTCCCTTATACTATTGATTTATGCAAAGTTTCTATATCAACCATTTAAAACTTTCTTTGTAGTTATCTGACTGCTATTCATTCCATGAAAGGGGATGTTGTTTTCTCTGCTCCGGGACGTCTTACATGGGACTGCAGCATCAAAGGAGCAATGGATGGACTTTGTATTATTGGGAACCGTCATTACAGCCAGAGCAGGAGTGGATGCAGTTGTAACGATCCCGCAGCTGTGAGAAGTATTACATGTGTGGTTGTAAATAAGAATGTTCCTATTCACTGACAGCAAGCAGAGAGGGGTGAGAATAGTGGAATAAGTCTATAAAGTTGTGGTCAGAGAGGAACGAGCCGGTTCCCCTGCAGTCTGCGCTCCCTCCACGTCACGTGTATATATGTATACTCGGAGCGAGCGTAGTACAGTGGTCCCGTTCAGATTCGCAGCCCATCGGCCACGTGTGCTTTTTGCGCCGCGTCCAGGAAGCAGATTGTTTGTGAGGTTTTCCGCTGGCATCCTGATCTGCTCCCAGGAGGGGGATGTGCAGCAAGTGACACAACATCTGCAGGAAGAAATGTGAAAAATAATAACAGAGTCCGTCTGTTAAAGGGGCAGGACTCCACATTTGTAAAAATGCAAGAAAAAGTGTCACAAAGGGGATGTCAGGCTTTACCTACAGGAGAGAAAGATGGCCGTGACCCTGCAGAAATAGTCACAAGGGGGGCGCTGTAGTCATCTCTGGTACGGGGGCTCTGTAGTCATCTCTGGTAAGGGGGAGCTCTGTAGTTATCTCTGGTACGGGGGGGGGGTTCTGTATGTAGTTATCTCTGGTACGGGGGCGCTGCAGTCATCTCTGGTACGGGGGGGACTCTGCAGTCATCTCTGGTACGGGGGGACTCTGTAGTCATCTCTGGTACGGGGGCTCTGTAGTCATCTCTGGTAAGGGGGAGCTCTGTAGTTATCTCTGGTACGGGGGGGGGGTTCTGTATGTAGTTATCTCTGGTACGGGGGCGCTGCAGTCATCTCTGGTACGGGGGGACTCTGTAGTCATCTCTGGTACGGGGGCGCTGCAGTCATCTCTGGTACGGGGGGACTCTGTAGTCATCTCTGGTACGGGGGCTCTGTAGTCATCTCTGGTAAGGGGGAGCTCTGTAGTTATCTCTGGTACGGGGGGGGGGTTCTGTATGTAGTTATCTCTGGTACGGGGGGACTCTGTAGTCATCTCTGGTACGGGGGGACTCTGTAGTCATCTCTGGTACGGGGGGACTCTGTAGTCATCTCTGGTACGGGGGGACTCTGTAGTCATCTCTGGTACGGGGGGACTCTGTAGTCATCTCTGGTACGGGGGGACTCTGTAGTCATCTCTGGTACGGGGGGACTCTGTAGTCATCTCTGGTACGGGGGGACTCTGTAGTCATCTCTGGTACGGGGGGACTCTGTAGTCATCTCTGGTACGGGGGGACTCTGTAGTCATCTCTGGTACGGGGGGACTCTGTAGTCATCTCTGGTACGGGGGGACTCTGTAGTCATCTCTGGTACGGGGGGACTCTGTAGTCATCTCTGGTACGGGGGGACTCTGTAGTCATCTCTGGTACGGGGGGACTCTGTAGTCATCTCTGGTACGGGGGGACTCTGTAGTCATCTCTGGTACGGGGGGACTCTGTAGTCATCTCTGGTACGGGGGGACTCTGTAGTCATCTCTGGTACGGGGGGACTCTGTAGTCATCTCTGGTACGGGGGGACTCTGTAGTCATCTCTGGTACGGGGGGACTCTGTAGTCATCTCTGGTACGGGGGGACTCTGTAGTCATCTCTGGTACGGGGGGACTCTGTAGTCATCTCTGGTACGGGGGGACTCTGTAGTCATCTCTGGTACGGGGGGACTCTGTAGTCATCTCTGGTACGGGGGGACTCTGTAGTCATCTCTGGTACGGGGGGACTCTGTAGTCATCTCTGGTACGGGGGGACTCTGTAGTCATCTCTGGTACGGGGGGACTCTGTAGTCATCTCTGGTACGGGGGGACTCTGTAGTCATCTCTGGTACGGGGGGACTCTGTAGTCATCTCTGGTACGGGGGGACTCTGTAGTCATCTCTGGTACGGGGGGACTCTGTAGTCATCTCTGGTACGGGGGGACTCTGTAGTCATCTCTGGTACGGGGGGACTCTGTAGTCATCTCTGGTACGGGGGGACTCTGTAGTCATCTCTGGTACGGGGGGACTCTGTAGTCATCTCTGGTACGGGGGGACTCTGTAGTCATCTCTGGTACGGGGGGACTCTGTAGTCATCTCTGGTACGGGGGGACTCTGTAGTCATCTCTGGTACGGGGGGACTCTGTAGTCATCTCTGGTACGGGGGGACTCTGTAGTCATCTCTGGTACGGGGGGACTCTGTAGTCATCTCTGGTACGGGGGGACTCTGTAGTCATCTCTGGTACGGGGGGACTCTGTAGTCATCTCTGGTACGGGGGGACTCTGTAGTCATCTCTGGTACGGGGGGACTCTGTAGTCATCTCTGGTACGGGGGGACTCTGTAGTCATCTCTGGTACGGGGGGACTCTGTAGTCATCTCTGGTACGGGGGGACTCTGTAGTCATCTCTGGTACGGGGGGACTCTGTAGTCATCTCTGGTACGGGGGGACTCTGTAGTCATCTCTGGTACGGGGGGACTCTGTAGTCATCTCTGGTACGGGGGGACTCTGTAGTCATCTCTGGTACGGGGGGACTCTGTAGTCATCTCTGGTACGGGGGGACTCTGTAGTCATCTCTGGTACGGGGGGACTCTGTAGTCATCTCTGGTACGGGGGGACTCTGTAGTCATCTCTGGTACGGGGGGACTCTGTAGTCATCTCTGGTACGGGGGGACTCTGTAGTCATCTCTGGTACGGGGGGACTCTGTAGTCATCTCTGGTACGGGGGGACTCTGTAGTCATCTCTGGTACGGGGGGACTCTGTAGTCATCTCTGGTACGGGGGGACTCTGTAGTCATCTCTGGTACGGGGGGACTCTGTAGTCATCTCTGGTACGGGGGGACTCTGTAGTCATCTCTGGTACGGGGGGACTCTGTAGTCATCTCTGGTACGGGGGGACTCTGTAGTCATCTCTGGTACGGGGGGACTCTGTAGTCATCTCTGGTACGGGGGGACTCTGTAGTCATCTCTGGTACGGGGGGACTCTGTAGTCATCTCTGGTACGGGGGGACTCTGTAGTCATCTCTGGTACGGGGGGACTCTGTAGTCATCTCTGGTACGGGGGGACTCTGTAGTCATCTCTGGTACGGGGGGACTCTGTAGTCATCTCTGGTACGGGGGGACTCTGTAGTCATCTCTGGTACGGGGGGACTCTGTAGTCATCTCTGGTACGGGGGGACTCTGTAGTCATCTCTGGTACGGGGGGACTCTGTAGTCATCTCTGGTACGGGGGGACTCTGTAGTCATCTCTGGTACGGGGGGACTCTGTAGTCATCTCTGGTACGGGGGGACTCTGTAGTCATCTCTGGTACGGGGGGACTCTGTAGTCATCTCTGGTACGGGGGGACTCTGTAGTCATCTCTGGTACGGGGGGACTCTGTAGTCATCTCTGGTACGGTGGGACTCTGTAGTCATCTCTGGTACGGGGGGGGGGGCTCTGCAGTTATCTCTGGTATGGGGGGGCTCTGCAGTTATCTCTGGTATGGGGGCTCTGTAGTTATCTCTGGTACGGGGGGGGTTCTGTAGTTATCTCTGGTACGGGGGGGGCTCTGTAGTTATCTCTGGTACGGGGGGGGCTCTGCAGTTATCTCTGGTACGGGGGGGGCTCTGCAGTTATCTCTGGTATGGGGGGGGCTCTGCAGTTATCTCTGGTATGGGGGGGGCTCTGCAGTTATCTCTGGTATGGGGGGGGCTCTGCAGTTATCTCTGGTAGGGGGGGGCTCTGCAGTTATCTCTGGTAGGGGGGGCTCTGTAGTTATCTCTGGTACGGGGGGGGGCTCTGTAGTTATCTCTGGTACGGGGGGGCTCTGTAGTTATCTCTGGTACGGGGGGGGGGCTCTGTAGTTATCTCTGGTACGGGGGGGGCTCTGTAGTTATCTCTGGTACGGGGGGGGCTCTGTAGTTATCTCTGGTACAGGGGGGGCTCTGTAGTTATCTCTGGTACGGGGGGGGCTCTGTAGTTATCTCTGGTACGGGGGGGGGCTCTGTAGTTATCTCTGGTACGGGGGGGGCTCTGTAGTTATCTCTGGTACGGGGGGGCTTTGTAGTTATCTCTGGTACGGGGGGGGGCTCTGTAGTTATCTCTGGTACGGGGGGGGCTCTGTAGTTATCTCTGGTACCGGGGGGCTCTGTGGTTATCTCTGGTACGGGGGGGGCTCTGTAGTTATCCCTGGTATGGGGGCGCTGTAGTTATCTCTGGTATGGGGGCGCTGTAGTTATCTCTGGTATGGGGGCGCTGTAGTTATCTCTGGTATGGGTGCGCTGTAGTTATCTCTGGTATGGGTGCGCTGTAGTTATCTCTGGTATGGGGGCGCTGTAGTTATCTCTGGTATGGGTGCGCTGTAGTTATCTCTGGTATGGGGGCACTGAAGTTATATCTGGTATGGGGGCTGTCAGGGATTTCACAGAGACGACACCGTCTCTGGATCAACATGTTAGGCTATGGGTTGAACTAGATGGACTTAGTCTTCCTTCAACCTTAAAAACTAAAAAAAAAAAAAACTATGTTATTATGAGATCACGCAATATCTCACCATGCCGTCATTGTGTCACGGATTTAGTCCGGAATCGCGAGCACACGATCCAGACTACTCACTTCTTAGGTATCAGCAAGCGAGTGAGCGTATGGCGTCACACCTCTGGATTCCAACGCATGGAATATGTGTTTATGCCCTCCGTACGGTCACTGTCAGCTTCACGATAGCCCAGTTATTTTTATTCTCTGCCACCACCGTCCAGATTTAAAATATAATACAGGCCTGGCCGGACACCTGCGTTCTGGTAGCGTATATGGCTTCGGGGGAGGGATCGATTACAGGACAAAAGAAACAGAACTATTAAATTTCATATTTAATCCAAAAGGGAGGCAGTGTTTAGGAAAAATATATACAAAGATTTTACAAAGGAGACATTACAATACATAAGCAGTTACACAAAATAATAAGGATTAAAGAGGAAACTTACTCCATACAGTTCGCAGGGAGAAACAGCATAGGTGATGGAGGGGCTCCCCAATTTGATCGTTATCGAACGTGACCCATTGCTTATAGTATCTATACCCCCCTGGCAATGAGTACTGCTCCAACCTCAGCAAACTATTTTATGCTTAAGGGAGAGACCTGTCCACACCCCCTTGTGCCAGCAGCACAGGGGCTGGGGCTCCACCCTTCATGTTTGTATTAAAAATCTGTTTTTTTGGGATAACTTATCGCTGGTTGATCCCAGAAGCCCAAAAGTGGTACCATATTTTTTATTATGATTTTACCTTCATTTAGAGACCACACATGATATAGTTGCAGTCCGCTATTTTGTTACTTTTGCGCCACAGCTCCCTGGTTTGGCTTACAGCAATGAGAAAATATGCATATTGCTCCTTGGCTGTCCCTGCCGCTAAAAATATAGGTCCCATTATTATCGGAATTATGGAACTTAGAATATTCCATATCGGTGCTGATGAGACTATAGACTTCCTTTTGAAGCTCGGGAAGCAAGCTTCAACATTTACACGTAAATTACTGCAAGCCTGCGTCTAATCACCCCCTGCATCTGCCAGGGAGAAAGATGCTCGCATTTTAAATTATGTTGTAGCTTTACGAGTCACTTCTACTGTAGGTGATAATTTGCAGAGAGACAGATGCTGGACTGTCAGCTCTCCTGTGACAAATGGGGGATGAGGGGGCTTTAGGGGAAGAAAGAAAGTATATATTTAATATTTCTCAATATTTCCCTGACAGAGGCACTGTATTTATTTCTGGTATGGGGACACTGTAGTTATCTCTGGTATGAGGGCAGTGTAGTTACATCCCATTATTTAGGCACTATAGTCATCTCTGATATGGGGGCACTGCTGTTAGCATTATTATGGGGGGCACTGTAGTTATCTCTATTATTGGGTTATTGTAGCCATTACATTGCAGCAGTAGGATTTGTCGTCCGGGTCCTGATTGGGCAGATGCAGACGGAGAACTTGATCTTCCCAGTTTTGGATGATCCACTTTCATTTGGTAAAAGCGGATCCAGACGGAGCAGAAATCCCGTATTTCTCCAGGAAGAGTGGTGGACGCTCCGCTCCCTGCCGCAGTCATGGAGGTGAAGGGTTTCTCCTTCCTTGTTTTTCTTCCTTCCTCCTGGGACAGGCGGAGTCCTGATCCGCGGCCAGATCCCTCATCATTACCATTATTCCCCTGTTGCCAGTACAGTCCCTTCATGACATTAGTGATCAGGATTAAAGGGGAATAACAACCCTATTATTAAAATTTAAAGGGATTCTTCACTTTGGTCAATACCTATTTTTCTTGACTACACGGTAATCACAATGTGCCCCCCTGCTAAGACCCCAGTGATCAGCTGTAATGTGTGGAAAATCCTGGTATTAAGTGTACAATTTTCCTGCAGCGCCCCCATTGGGTTATTGAAGCATTACACAGTGTCCATTCACTGACCATCTGATCGCTCTGTGTCCTGCACCCAGAATCCCTGGCAAAGATCTAATTCAGCCATGGAAGGCTATGGCCAGCCTGTCTTTTTCCTAGTAGTGACCCCTTCAGGGAATATTTGGCATTACAGTTGGCTTTTATGAGTATGTCCCTTTAAAGTAAATTCGTTAAAGTATAATGATGACTTTATGACTATCCTGTGAGTCAGATGGGAGGAGACATTAGGATCACATGACACTTAGGGGAGTGGTTTCATACCACAGCCAATAAAAAAAAATTCCTGGGAGTAGTTTGATACAATGTATTTCTTAAAGAGACAGTACCCTCTTAAAATGCAACCAGGTGATGATTAGTTGATCGCCTTTTCTCCTGCTGATGTCCAGTAGCCCCCCAATAAGTCGTCATTCCTTCTAGTAGGACACATGGACTAGAGTTGCTGCGTTTTCTGAGTGCAATGAGGATGGAGAAATCGTAATGACGGGTTCCCATTTGCAGCCCCTGAAAAGTGCAAATGAGCGTCCATGTGCGCAGTAAGTAATTTATTGTATGACGTGTGTAAAGTAAAACTCCTGCCCTCAAATAACTCTGCCACCAACAACCCCCTCCCCCCAGCAAAAAAAAGAATGATTCTTAGGAAAGTACCAGGCTTCCTGACGCTCCTGACGCGAGGAACCGTAGAATCCCTTCTATTCTAATCTGATCAGGGTAAAAAGATTTGTTGTGAAAGAGGTTATACATCATGAAAAACAACCTGGCTGCATCATTCCAGAAAGAGCGCCACACCGGTCCACAGGTTGCGGGTGGTATTACACATAGACCGGACCGTTAAATAAATACAGACTCCAGAACATACCTCTCAAATGACAGACCCCCACCAAACAAACCCCAAATAATACTGACCTCAGAGCAAATACCTAACCAAACCAGCCCCCAGAGCAGAACTCTTAAGCTATGTGCCCACGATGCAGAAATGAAGCAGAAAATTTCTGCAGCATTTCTGCATCTCCCTGGCAGAAAAAACGCATGCAGATTGTGCATGCGTTTTTCCTGCAGAATACATGCGGATTCACATGCGTTTCCGCATGCAGATTGACAAGCGCTTTCCAGGCGATAGCATCACTTGGAAAGTGCTTGACAACTAGGTCACACTGTATAAATCCATGCAAACAGCACAGATTTATATAGTGTGACCGTAAAAATTAAAACAAATAAAGCTATACTCACCCCCGAGGCCCCGGCGTGGCTGCAGCGCTCGTTCCTGGCTGCCGGCATATCGCGAGACAGAGCGGTGAAGGGCCTGCGGTCACATGACTGTGACGTCACCGCAGGTCCTCAAGCGATGCCGGCATTCAGAGAGAAGCCGCCGGACAGGTGAGTATAAACTTTATTTGTTATTTTATTATTTTTTTACAGGTACAATGGTACCCAGGTCTGGATGAGAGTCTCCTCTCCTCCACAACTGGGTACCATCCGCACATAGAGACGCATAGAAGCCGCTTGTAAAAATGTACAGTCGCGATTTCTATGCGTCTCAATGTAAGTCAATGGCGGGAGTTCCGCTGCACTTCCGCAAAATTAAATGACATGCTGCGGATTTTGGTATGCAGCATAAACGCTGCGGAAAAATCTGCAGCATGTGCATAGAACATGCGGAATCCCCTTGGGGACCATGGGGTGCGGATTACCTAGCGTTTCACAAGCGTTTACCCTGAGGAAATTCCGCAGCATAAACGCTTGAAAAACGCTACGTGGGCACACAGCCTTAAAAAGATACAGACCCCAGAAAAGCTTTCCTAAATAAATACAGAGCCCAGACAAAACCCCCAAAATAAATACAGGTTGCAGAACATACATCTCTAATAAAAGACCCCAAACCAAATTCTTAAATATTATAGACTTCAGACCAAAAACCTAACTAAACTAGACCCCCTAAATAAACACATAGCCCAGATCTGACCCCCTAAATAAATACCATTCACTAAATATATCCAGACTCGACCGGACAAGGTCAATGAAAATATTTTCCTTTTAGACAGCAGCAAAAAAACACTGTTTCCTATACTGATCATGAGTTACATCCTGTATTATACTCCAGAGCTGCACTCACTATTCTGCTGGTGCGGTCACTGTGTACATACATTACATTACTGAACCTGAGTTACATCCTGTATTATACTCCAGAGCTGCACTCACTATTCTGCTGGTGCAGTCACTGTGTACATACATTACATTACTGATCCTGAGTTACATCCTGTATTATACTCCAGAGCTGCACTCACTATTCTGCTGGTGCAGTCACTGTGTACATACATTACATTACTGATCCTGAGTTACATCCTGTATTATACTCCAGAGCTGCACTCACTATTCTGCTGGTGCAGTCACTGTGTACATACATTACATTACTGATCCTGTACTGATCCTGAGTTACATCCTGTATTATACTCCAGAGCTGCACTCACTATTCTGCTGGTGCAGTCACTGTGTACATACATTACATTACTGATCCTGGGTTACATCCTGTATTATACTCCAGAGCTGCACTCACTATTCTGCTGGTGCAGTCACTGTGTACATACATTACATTACTGATCCTGGGTTACATCCTGTATTATACTCCAGAGCTGCACTCACTATTCTGCTGGTGCAGTCACTGTGTACATACATTACATTACTGATCCTGTACTGATCCTGAGTTACATCCTGTATTATACTCCAGAGCTGCACTCACTATTCTGCTGGTCTAGTCACTGTGTACATACATTACATTACTGAACCTGAGTTACATCCTGTATTATACTCCAGAGCTGCACTCACTATTCTGCTGGTGCAGTCACTGTGTACATACATTACATTACTGATCCTGAGTTACATCCTGTATTATACTCCAGAGCTGCACTCACTATTCTGCTGGTGGAGTCACTGTGTACATACATTACATTACTGATCCTGAGTTACATCCTGTATTATACTCCAGAGCTGCACTCACTATTCTGCTGGTGCAGTCACTGTGTACATACATTACATTACTGATCCTGTACTGATCCTGAGTTACATCCTGTATTATACTCCAGAGCTGCACTCACTATTCTGCTGGTGCAGTCACTGTGTACATACATTACATTACTGATCCTGGGTTACATCCTGTATTATACTCCAGAGCTGCACTCACTATTCTGCTGGTGCAGTCACTGTGTACATACATTACATTACTGATCCTGGGTTACATCCTGTATTATACTCCAGAGCTGCACTCACTATTCTGCTGGTGCAGTCACTGTGTACATACATTACATTACTGATCCTGAGTTACCTCCTGTATTATACCCCAGAGCTGCACTCACTATTCTGCTGGTGCAGTCACTGTGTACATACATTACATTACTGATCCTGAGTTACATCCTGTATTATACTCCAGAGCTGCACTCACTATTCTGCTGGTGCAGTCACTGTGTACATACATTACATTACTGATCCTGGGTTACATCCTGTATTATACTCCAGAGCTGCACTCACTATTCTGCTGGTGCAGTCACTGTGTACATACATTACATTACTGATCCTGAGTTACCTCCTGTATTATACCCCAGAGCTGCACTCACTATTCTGCTGGTGCAGTCACTGTGTACATACATCACATTACTGATCCTGTACTGATCCTGAGTTACATCCTGTATTATACTCCAGAGCTGCACTCACTATTCTGCATGTGCAGTCACTGTGTACATACATTACATTACTGAACCTGAGTTACATCCTGTATTATACTCCAGAGCTGCACTCACTATTCTGCTGGTGCAGTCACTGTGTACAGACATTACATTGATGATCCTGTGTTACATCCTGTATTACCCTTCAGAGCTGCACTCACTATTCTGCAGGCATCGGAAATACATAGCAGTAATTAACACTCCTCCCGGACTCGCACTCCCGCTCCCGCCGCGTCATTCAGATACCGGACATCAAAATCACAGCAGGTTTCGCTCCTCCCACGTGGTCTGTAACCCCTCCTGACTGACGTCGCGCCAAGCCAACCAATCAAAGCTTCCCATGCTGTAGCCAATCAAACTCGGCTTTGTCTTGCTTTGATTAACATTCCTCCGAACCAATAGAATTCATCAGTGCTGACCTGAGGGGCGTTTTCCTGGCCAATGGAGAGTCAGCTCGGTGCGAAGAGGGCGGGCCTCCGACATTGGCAGTGAAGTGGCCGTCCTGAGGCAATGGCTGCGGTTCGGGTGTCGGTTTCTCGGTGCGGGCTGTGTGTTGTGCTGGCCGCGGTGCTATGTGCGGGTGAGTAACGCTCCGTGGCCTCTGCTGGTGGCGGCCTCAGTCAGTGCTGCGGCTGAGGTAATATGGCCACCTTTGTCAGCCTGCCTTTCCCTGGCACGTCTGGCTCCTGTGAATGGGGCTGCACCTCAGCTCTGTCTGAGGGGGTTTCCTGCTTTTATCTGTGGCCCCTGGTGACTGATCTTATTGTGGCCCCTGGGGGTTCATTAATTCAGCTTGAGGTCCGAGCTGTTCATGTGACTGACACCCCTGGGTGCTGCTGCTGCTGCTGTAACAAACCCTCAGCTGTGAGGAGAACCGTTTTGGTTATGGTGGGGGTGGGGGGTTGATAAAATGTGTTTCATTCACTGACAGGAAGCAGAGATCTTCTGCCTGTTCAGAAAGTGACTCGGGATCTTCTGGATCACTGGCAGGATTTGTGCCAAATTGATTTAAAGGGGTAGTCTCAATCGGTGCATTTCTGTGGAGACCACACCTACTTGTCAAATACGGCAGAAAGGCGCTATTTTATAGTACTTTACATCATGCAATATTTTTTTTCCTATGTTTTTTTTTTTTTTTGTGTGCACCTGATGGTACAGTGATGTTTACTGTGACGCAGATGCATCTGGTCACGTGACCCAGTGTGATAGTTCTGTGCTTGCTTGTCCTTGGGCTGGACGTTATCAGTGGTAATAGTCTGCAGATTGTGCTGGTGATCCTCTGCTCTGCAGCAGGCAGGCCTCCAGAGCTGCTCTGTAACTATTTATTTTTTAAAGGTTATATTTTGGTTTTAGCCAGGTGTTACCTTTTAAAGGGGATGTCCGGCAGAGATTTTTTTTTGTCATGTCTGCACATCCCTGTCCTCTCTCCTTATTTTACTTTGCTGCATCACCTTCCACCAGGTTGGAGTGTTGGGAGTTGGATGGATCGACACTGATTATAGAGGGGGGAATTGATGTGTAGGACCCTAATCCACCAGACTGGTCAGCATTCATCCCCGGCACCACTTCTGATCTGTATGGCCAGCGCGACGGGGTGTGCGTTCGCACGCGCGTCATGGTGCTGCGAATCCAGAAGAGGCGCTGAAGAGGTTCCAGCGGTCATGAAATATTGACCAAGGTCCTGCAAATCGTTCCCGCTCATCTCTACCATCAATCTAATATTCATGACCCGCCCTAAGGATACGTCAATAATTTTGTAAGTTGCTGGGAAAAAGAGAAATCTGAAACAGAAATATATTTTTTTTATTTTTAAGTTCTCGTAAAATCTTGCAGTATGAACAGCGGTGCTGTTTTCTGAAGGAAATCAATAGGATCATATTTAGAAGGGATTGGAAGCAGATTTTGGAGCCGAATCCATTAAAAAAAAAAAAAAATCATTGCACTGAGGTTTTTTTTTTCTTCTGGATTTGTGATTTTAGGTCTTTTTTTTTTTTTTGTAGATTTTATTAACAATAATCTGCACTATAGGTTTAGAGAGATATCAGGAAAAAAAAAACTAGTGTATACTCGACACAAAATGGGAAAACGTTCCACTAAAAAATACTTTGAAAAATTTTTGAAACTTGTGGCCTTTATTTGCAAGATTTAAAACTAATGTTTGTAACCTTTTAAAGAGGTTGTCCGGGAGTTTAACATTGATGTCCTATCCTTAGGATAATGTCATCAATGTCTGATTGGTGGGGGTGCGACAGCCAGGGCCCCCGCCGGTCTGGTGGTCCGGTTGTGACCACTATTCCTGGAGCTGTGCTGTGCAGCTCCGTACCTGTCGCACCCCCACCGATCAGACATTGATGGTCTATCCTTGGGATAGGTCATCAATGTTACAGTTCCGGGCAACCCCTTTAAGGGTCTTTTCATGAATGGTCACAAGATTCTGTACAGCAGACGCTCTGTTTTGGCCTTGAACCTTCACCTGTCAGTGACCCTCTGGGTGTAGACGTCACCGCTGATTATATCATGGCCATCTTTTTTTGGACACTTTTGAAGGGTCTCAGATGATCACAGTTTTTTTCCGCTGCTGTGACCTCAGAATAATGTTGGACTGGGGGTGCCGAGGGCCCACTGTTCAGCTGCGTGCAAATATTCACTTCTTTCCCTGGGGTCCAGTCTGATCCAGCCTCCAACTGATCGGTTGTACTCTATGGGAGAATCTGGTGCCAAGTGTTCAGTTCCTCTTTAGCGCCACCACAGGGGAAATAAAGCATTACCTGTTGCCACCTTTGCTCACTAATTCCCAGTTACTTTCTTCCTGATCTCCTGTCCATCCGCTGCGTCTGTAGTAATAAATGCCAATAGACAGATGGAAATCTACATGCTTGGTTGCAATTGGACAAATGTGTACGAATGATAACCTCCTTTAAAGGGCCGCTTACCCTTTAATTGGCACAGAAGCAGCTATTAGTAATTTCTACGGATATGACACTGGTATGGCGTAATGATCAAAGAGGCAGAGTTTACCTAGCACTTTCAGTATTTTTTTTTTATTCTTAATAAATTAGTCAGACTGAAACTGCTGACAACAGGGAGCAATAGAATGAACTTTTTGTGATGTTGAATAAAGCCTGACCCCCCCCCCCCATGAACACTGAAGCTTTATTCTTCATGTCTGCAGTTATTCATAGCTGGTGCAGTCATTGCCTTCTGCTTTATGAATAATGAATATTAATATGTCAGGGGAAAGTGAGTGCGGCTCATTACGGTCGCCGCTGTTTTACTCTCACTTCTCAAAAACTTCCGCTGCGGTTAATTTTGTGATGATGAAACGCCCAAGGAACATCGCTGCTCCCACGGGCTGTCGAGAGAAATTCTGCACATAACTTTATGACAGATGTGTCTGTATTTCACACACGGACGCCTGTATACTGATAGTGGCAGAAAATGGCACTGACCAATATGTAAAGTATTCACACCCCGTGTACTAACTTTCTGTATGTGGTAGCTGCACCAGGGATTGCCAGTGCTGCTCCTCTGATGTGGAGCTCTTTCTCTGCTATGGACTCCATCGTTAGAATCCTCATATGGGCCATTATATTATTAGCCGATCTAAAAAGCGCAGCTTGGGCTCTGGAGGATATGGCACTACTATTTATTATGTATTAAACTTGGAGTCCAGCAATGCAAATATAATCCCCTAAGATTTAACGTCTTACCTTAAGTATCGAAAAATACAGGACCCCCTGAACTGGCCTACTTGTTTCGGGTGGGGTATGAGCCCACCATCAGTAATTGCAGAGTTTTGGGTGCAGCTCACCTGCGCTGCGTCAAAAAGCTGCATTCTACTTTGCAAGCACAGTGGATGGGATTTACAGAAATCCCATGCCCACTGTGCTTCTAATTGACGCTGTGGAAACTGACTGGCGGTGCGGGTTTACGAGCCGCATCATGTCAATTTGTGTTGCGGAAACGCTGGTCTCCGCAACAGAAATTTTCACAATAGAATGTATAGAATGCGATAACTCCGCATTGTTCAGTGAACACATGCAGATTTACCTGCGTGATCGGACGCAACGGAAATACGCTGCGTCCAAAGCGCTGCTGGTTCCTGATCGTGGGAACGTAGCCTAATTTATGGCCGACAGCATTTATTAAAAAAGGCCTATCTCTCTCCAATCGTATGGCACTTTTTTAAAAAACAAACAAAAAAAACCCAGAGGGGCAGCAAGAATGGGGGGGGGGTGGGGGGGGAATGCAAAAACAAACTGTCAACCAGGTACTATATAAAGGGGTTGTCCACTACTCAGACAACCCTCTCTCAATCAGCATATTTGCCCCGAGTAAAATAACAACACTAAGACCACGGCCCCACTATCAGTATTTAGTCAGTATCCTGTCAGTATTTTTTCTCAGGAGTGGGGGCCAAAACCAGGTGAGGAACAATCAGAGAAAAGGTATAATGGAAACAAGTCACCAATTCTGCATTTATCACCCACTCCTGGTTTTGGCTCTCACTCCTAAGAAAAAATACTGACCAAATACTGATGGTGGATCCGTGGCCTAAGTGTTATTATTTCACTCGGGGCAAAGGCTGTGTGCCCACATAGCATTTTTCAAGCGTATATGCTGCGGAATTTCCGCAGC
This sequence comes from Phyllobates terribilis, assembly GCF_046119375.1. Classification (NCBI taxonomy): domain Eukaryota; kingdom Metazoa; phylum Chordata; class Amphibia; order Anura; family Dendrobatidae; genus Phyllobates; species Phyllobates terribilis. The sequence goes on from NW_027362762.1 coordinate 952,450,658, forward strand.
GTAAACGCTTGAAAAACGCATGTATATCCGCACCCCATGGTCCCCAATGGGATTCCGCAAGTTCTATGCACATGCTGCGGATTTTTCCGCAGCGTTTATGCTGCGTTCAAAAATCCGCAGCATGTCATTTAATTTTGCGTTTCCGCAAGCAGAATTGCCTTTGTTCAATGCATAAAAAACGCAAGGCAATTCCGCATGTGGAAAACGCGTGATAAACGCGCGATAAACGCGTGCGGAATTCCGCATGCGTTTTTCCGGGAGAGGACTTGCATTTATGCAGCAGAAATTTTCTGCTTCATAAATGCAACGTGGGCACATAGCCTCACATGCAGATTGAGAAAGGGTTGTCTGAGTAGTGGACAACCCCTTTAAGGCTCTTTTAAGCGTCTCCACTGCAAATACTGACAAAATAGTGCATCATGACCAGATGGACCCAATTGGACAAATGACTCTTCGTACCGCTGATATCTGGATTAGAAAACGCTGATATAAATGAGCCTTAGGATTTGTTCACACATGGTGTTGCTGAATGTTCTTTTTGCTGCAAAAATATCAGGACAGTGAATGAGATTTCTAATATCCCACGCTCATGACTGGTTTTTATTTTGTCGTTTTTTTCCTGAGGCTTGTTTTTTTTTTTTTTTTTGCAGCATTTTTCACCCAATCTAATAAGTTTCACAAGTTTCATTCGTCTTGTATCGCAGTTTCTTGCCACGTTTTTTTGCTACCAGATGTCGGCTGTAAGAGAATTTATAAAAGTATAAAACTTGCTACAAGCGATTGTAGTATTTTGGGATTTACTTATTTTTATCCATTCAAAAGAGGGAAAAAAGCTGCAAAGACACTATAGGGTGTAATTTATCAAGATTTGTCTTTTATTTACCTCTTAAAAAAATTGGCACGTCTTTGGGCTGCCCATGTGCCAACCAAATAGAAGCTAATGTAGATTTCCTCTATTATTGACCCCAGTTATAGTATTTCTCAGGGCTGTGGAGTCGGAGTCGGTATAAAATGGACCGACTTCAACTCCTCAAATATATAATAAATTGGGTGCAGTAGTTCAATGCAGTTTGTGGGGAATATTTATTTTCATAAGAATTTGGGAAAGTTATGAAATGTCCTATTCCTGATCTAAGGGTCTAGACTTTTAGCTGAGATGAATCTGTGCTACAGTAAATTTCTAGAAATCCCACCCACTATGCTGTAACATCGGGCCTCTGCGGTTTTGATGCTGCATAAAAACACAGCGTCAGAGCTGCAGCAAATCCGCACCGTGTGCACATACCCTTGGGAACACTAAGGTTATGTACATACGACGTCTTTATCAGGCGGAAAATGCCCAGAAAGTTGAACATGCGTATATCTATGTAAAGACGACTTGCTGTGCAGATGTTCAGGCTTTTGAGCATCTTTTAACCACTTCCGGTCTCTAAAAACACCAAGCAGGTAAAAAGAGTGGCCAGTTCGTTCTTCTGCCACTTTCCACTCGTACTTTACAGTGGCAAGACTCAAAAGACGCGTGGATATCTTCTGAAGTATTTTGCTTAAAAAAAATAAAAAAAAATAAATCTAGGAGTTCCTTCATTATGGCATAGAGTGAAAAAACTACCAGGAAACAACAAACAAATCCCCCCCCAAAAAAAAACATGGGGGGGGGAACCCTCAAAAAAACACCCACTGGCGGTGAAAACAATCAAGAGAAACGGGGAAGTGACACAAAAAAACTCACAAGACGTGTCAGAAAAAAATGCCAGTTTCCTGGAGCGTCTTCTACGTGAAGAATTCTGGGTTCTTCTGAGTTTTAGGCTGTGTGCCCACTATGCGTTTTTTAAGCGTTTCCACACCATAATTTCCGCCGCGGAAACGCTTAAAAAACGCTTGTTAATAAGTCTGCAATGGGCCCCAATGATAATCCGCATGTGCTGTGTACATGCTGCTGAAATTTCCTCTGCGGATTATCATTGCGGAAAAATCTGCAGCACAACCACTAATTGTGCGGAATCGCGGCGGTTTAGCCGCCGTTGACTTGCATTGGATCACATAATATCCATATGACTACACGTACACATGTGGATATTCTGCGATTCAATGTGCGGATGGGACCCGGGTCTGGAGCAGAGGAGACTCTCCTCCACACCCGGGTACCATAGTACCTGTAAAAAAAAAAAAAGAATTTAAAATAAAAAATAAACATATACTTACCTTCTGATGGCCCCTGGCTGCTCCCGGCAGCGCTGCTGGCTCTTCGGCTGCTCGCGGTGGTAAATGGACCTTGCATGTTGTCATTTGACAGGTCACGCAGAAAAAAACGCATGCGGATTTTACATGCGTTTTTTTTTCCAGCGTTTTTTTTCAGCGTTTTTTTCAGCGTTTATGCATGCGTTTTTTTCAAGCGGTTTTCCAAGCGATTTTGAGCATCACTTGGAAAAGTACTTAACAATATAAGTTGGTCACACAATATAAATCCATGCAACTGGCGTGGATTTATATTGTGTGACCAACTTATGAGGAGATTTCTGCTTCAAATCGTGCATCTAGTGTAAATAAAAAGAAAAAAAAAAACAACCTTATACTCACCTCTCCGGCGGCCCCTGGTCTCCTCCTCAGCGGTCAGGTGATGATTGCGTGACCATCAGCTGACTAAATGACGTCACCGCAGGTCCTGCCAGTACACCGCGGGCCGTGGAGGAGAGCGGATCGCTGCCGGGAGGAGACTGGGGGTCTCCGGAGAGGTGAGTATCAATATTTTTTTTTTATTTTTTACTTTATAATTCTTTTTTAACTTGCAGGTACGATGGTACCTGGGTCTGGAGGAGAGTCTCCTCTTCTCCCAACCGGGGTACAATCCGTGCATTAAACTACATAATATCCGCATGTATACATCCGGTTTTTATGCGGTCCAATGCAAGTCAATGGGCGCGATTTCGCCGCGAAATCACACCCAAATTGGTTGTGCTGCGGATTTTTCCGCAATGATAATCCGCAGCGGAAATTTCCGCAGCATGTGCATAGCACATGCGGATTATCATTGGGGAACATGGCAGGCCTCTTAAGAAGCGATTTTAATGCGTTTCCGTGGCGGAAATGCCGGCACGCAAACGCATTAAATCTGCATCGTGGGCACGCAGCCTAAAAGGCATTGTGTGAACAAAGCCTGAATAGGTATTTGATTTTCAGCAAATATAATGGAAGGGTCTGCAATTTTCTAATACTATCTAGCAAGCACACACCATTTTTCAAGGTCACTGCTTCCTCCTGTGGCTGTCAGGGATTGCTGGGAGTTGTAGTTTACAAACACCTGGATAGCTGCCAGCCGCTGATTCCTGCCCTCATTTACAAGCCCTCCTTGTTTATTTCCCAAGTCTCTGCTTTGGGTTGATACATAGATGCCTGATGGTGACAAGATACTTGGAAATAATGATGCATAATGTATGTTAGAGAATTACAATTGCTTTGTTACCTGAAACTGGAGAACTAGTCTTTACATAAATTGTAAGTGTTTTTTTTTTTCCATCCTGTGGAAGCTCTTCGGTGGATACTATAGTTGCTCACCACTAGTGTTGAGCGATACCTTCCGATATCGGGAAATATCGGATTGGACCGATACCGAAAAAGTATCGGATATCGCCGATTCCGATACCGGAAACCAATGCAAGTCAATGGGACACGAATATCGGAATAAAAATAAACCCTTTCTTTCCTTGTAGGTTAATTCTACATGAAGAAAAACAACTAAGAATAATGTAGAATGTATTATGCGAAAAGCCGGCAATTCATCAGCGGCATACACCGGTACCCGACAATTTACAACAGAAAGAATAGAGCTTCACACATAGATTAGATAGATAGAAACATGTCAGTCACATATATATGAAGTACTGTGACAGTGTTGCTTACTGTACTTGTCATTTAGTGTAAAGGATTTATTAAAAAAAATATTAGTGTTTTCGTGCACCGTCTCTTTAAAAAAGCCGGCCGGCAATTCAGCATCTGTACCCGACAATTTATAACAGACAGAATAGAGCTTCACACATAGATTAGATAGATAGAAACATGTCAGTCACATATATATGAAGTACAGTGATAGTGTTGATTACTGTACTTGTCATTTAGTGTTAAAATAAAGGATTTATTAAAAGAAAAAATTGGCGTGGGGTTCCCCGTAATTTTAGTCTGTAGCGGAGGTTAAGCAGACGGCTGGGGCAGATGTTTGAAGCCTGGGAAGGGGGTAATACCCACGGAGCTTCCCAGGCTCTTTTTTTAAAGAGACTGTGCATGAAAACACTTATTTTTTTTAATAAATCCTTTAACACTAAATGACAAGTACAGTAAGCTGAGCGCTGCCATCCAGCTTGTCATCCTTCAGAGACACTGCAGAGCGCAGGAATTATGGGAACTTCCGATTCCGGTATTCGATATTCTAAAAGTATCGGAACTCAGTATCAGAACTCCGATACCGCGAATATCAGTCGATACCCGATATTACAGTATCGGAATGCTCAACACTACTCACCACCCTACGGCTATGTGCAGACAGTGTCTTTTGAGGAGTTGTATTTGGAGTGCGTCTGCTATAAAAAAACAAAACAAAAAAAAACTCAGAAAACCACTTCAAATAAGACTCTTCCGGCTTCCAAAAACACAAAGTATTTTAAAAAAAGTGACCCGTCGGTAGTTATTTACCGGAAAAGTCAATGAGAAGACTACAAAAATGTCTGGACACCTTTTTGAGCTCCTTGTAAATATTTTTGCATAGTTTTTGCCTTATGAAATTCTAGAGTTGTATTTTTTTTTTTTTTTTTTTTTTTTTTAAAAAAGAGAAAATCTCCTACGAAAATTGCTTTAAATGCACCCAAAAAAGTTTACAAGACACGTTTTTGTGAATCGTTAAAACGCCGGAGGACAAGAAAGCCGCCAGGAAAACGTCACATGGGAGCATTTCCTGGTGCAGTTTCTACTTGGAAAATTCATTTTTGGCCGCCTTATGTGCTCATACCCCAAGTGCTTTGTCTGTCGGACCACCCATGGAAGTCTACAGACACAGCATTCCATAGGTATAAATAAAGATTATTATTATAGGTCATAATTTGCCTTGTAGTGCAGCATTGTGCATAGATATATACGTCTTGTACTTGCTGATAACAGAACGGGTTCCAGTGAGGTATTTTTGGGTACGTTTCTGTGTTTTCCGAGCCTCTGGCTGTGTAACTTTCTATAGGACATTGATCACATTTCCTGGTGCCCCTTTGATGCTTTTGGATGTTTATTTCCTGCTTCTCCTGGACATGTGCAGTACGCAATGAATGTGTCCCAGACATGATCTGCAGTCACCCATCGTCATCGCCCTTTCCTATTCTATAGAGATGCATTTCCCCCGTGTAAGATTTGCATTATGGATTCTTCTTCGCTTCTATTGCCTTATATTGGCACTTTCTGGTTCCTCCCCAGGTCTCTAGTGCAGGGAATTTCCATTTAAACCTGCAGAGTTTGGAGGCTTTTTGTGTGTAAATATTTTGGTTTATTTTGGGTAGACAGATGGGTTATCTGTATGTATTACAGGTGTGAACCACACTCGCTCTTCACCTGTTACCATAATATGACATAGACTGCAATTCAATGGCTGCCTTCTTCTACAATATTGACCTTGGAAGAAAAAAACGCCAGTATTGTGCTCTACTGTAATAATGTCATTATAAGCGATCACCTGGGTATATCGGGATAGGCCGCACATTTCACACCTCCCACTCCGGCTAAACTCTCTCAAAGAGGCCCGACTATTGCGGAGGTGGCCGTACGCAGGTACATAGATGGATTTGCTTATTTTGGCCATCAACAGACAGTGACTGTTCTGACAATGAATGGCTGAAACACAGGAGACTTAAAAGGCAAAACAGGCGCTCCATGGGGAGGTCCTGATGTGATGGAAAGGAGAGACCTAGATGAACCTTGCTTACCTGGTAGAGATGTGCAATGCAGGCACAACTCTGATGAGGGTAGTATTCCATGTGTAGAATGCTGCTCCACCAGTTCAGTCAACGAAGAGTCATCATAAATGCTATGGGAAAAGGAAAAAAAAAAAAGTGGCGGTGAAAGTGCCCACTGCAACATTTTTTTTTTTTTTTTTTTCATTTTCCATTACAACACGGGACAGTAATTGAAGTAATGGGGTTGAAGAACCCCAGGTTCTGAGGGTCCTGCCATGTCATTCTGCTGGATACAGTACCGCCAGTGTAAATATAGACGTATTGTGGTGGATTACGGTATGTAAGGCATCACCAAGTAAAGAAAAATCCCCACGTCCCAAAGGAAAAAGTAAAATAGAAACAAAACCTTTTTCCCATTGGAAAATATTTTACATTGGACAATTTTTTAAAAAAAAAAAAACTAGTTCTGCAACGGTAGCAAAATAATAAAATAAGAATCTATATAAATGTGTCATTGGTGTGATGGTACTGACCTTTAGAACATGGTAATTTTTTACAGCCTAGTGAGTGCCGGAAAAACTAAAACTATTTTTCATTCTATTTACACCATGATAAATCTTATTATGGGCAGGAGCTGTTCTCTGGCAACTTTTACTTCTGTATTAGGGGGGGGGCCCGATGACTTAGCATTTCCAGGTGCTGGCCTGGACACATGGAAACCTGTCGGGCATATGGTGCCCACCTCCTGTTCTCTTGAATGGGACGGGAGTTTGGGTGATTGTGTTCATGTATATGGCATCAAAAATGCTGCTTGGCTATTGATAAAATAAAGGTAAAAACGCTGTTATAGGTGGAAGGGGTCCGTCTGGTGATCTAAGGCCACGTGGAGCCGCCACAAGCTGACTTGAAACTGTATTGTGGGCAGAAACCACAGCAGCTTATACAGCGAATGTTTCTTGAGTTCTCATTTTTTTCTGCACCGTTTATACTTGTTTTTCGGGAGTTTTGCCAGCAGATTAGTTCAAGCTCGGGGCTCTTTAAGAACGAGTGAGGCTGGAAGAGTAATGGACAAGCGTCACTGGATTGTACATCTTATCTGGTGCCGTAATTACCTGCGGTTTCACTTAGATTACTGAGAGTCTCGGTTTGTTCAGTGGTGACTGAAACCTCTGACTCTGATAATTGACCCCTGCCTTATATAATCGCCCTGCATAGCACATTGTTATCTGCAGATTAGCCTTGGAGCTAAAAGGGGTTTCAGCAGTGATAGTATTGCTGCGTCTTCAAACTGTGAAACTACAACTCCCAGCATATCCTGACAGCCACATGAGTTTTCCTCCATTGACATCTGTGTATGACACTACTGCGGCTCCACCAGGTTATTCACGCATGTGGTTTTTAAGTATGTTCCACAAATCGTGACTCCTGCCACAACTGCGTAACTTTCCCATTGGCCTCTGCTGGGTCGCAGCTGTCAGGCGATGACACCACTTCTTTTTTTTTTTTTTTTTTTTTTTTTTATTATTCACAGCTGCAACTTTTCATTTTGAATCTTTTGCACAAACCAATAATATGATAGCTGTGGGTTCCACACAGTGTGAATTTACTCTAAAAGGTGCCCTATTCTTTCTCCTTCACTTACCTAGTCGTCAGCCCCCCATGTTATCAATAGATATAGCAGCAAGCACCTCCTTAGTAATGTCAGCCAAGTTGTCACCTTTCCGCAACAGGCAATAAAAACAAGGTTTCCCCAGTAGTCCCAACAGGCCACCCTCTTACCCCACCAGGTAGCCACGGCAGGGCCACTCTTCTTCTCCCCGCCAGGTAGCCACAGCAGACCTTCCTCCCCCCAGTAGTGACGGCAGGGCCACCCTTCTTACCGCTTCTGGGTAGCCACAGCAGAACTTCCTCCCCCCAGTAGTGACGGCAGGGCAACCTTTCTTCTCCCTGCCGGGTAGCCACAGCAGAACTTCCTCCCCCCAGTAGTGACGGCAGGGCCACCCTTCTTCTCCTTGCCGGGTAGCCACAGCAGAACTTCCTCCCCCCCCAGTAGTGACGGCAGGGCAACCTTTCTTCTCCCTGCCGGGTAGCCACAGCAGAACTTCCTCCCCCCAGTAGTGACGGCAGGGCCACCCTTCTTCTCCTTGCCGGGTAGCCACAGCAGAACCCCCCCCCCCTCCCCCCAGTAGTGACGGCAGGGCCACCCTTCTTCTCCCTGCCGGGTAGCCACAGCAGACCTTCCTCCCCCCAGTAGTGACGGCAGGGCCTCCCTCTCCCTGCTGCGTAGCCACAGCAGAGCTTTCCCCCCCTAGTAGTGACAGCATTGCCACCCTTCTTCCCCCTGCTGGGTAGCCACAGCAGAACTTCTTCCTCCCCAGTAGTGATGGCAGGGCCACCCCTCTTCCTCCGCGGAGTAGCCACAGTAGGGCCACCCTTCTTCCCCCTGTAGTGACAGCAGAGCTCTCCACCTCCATGCCCAATTCTCTCTAGTTAGTCAGACCAGTGCATCGGCTGCTTCCGGACAGACACCTCTCTGGTCAGAGCAGCACTGGCTCCACCTATTGGCAGCCTAATTCTTCAGAAGCTGATGCAGGATGTGACGTGTGGTAGCGCTCTGCCGCCATATGCAGGAAGCAAAATAAATCTTGTCCAGGGCTGCCGGACAGGGTCCATGTAAGGGCCCACCTAGAACATTAAGGCCGTGTGCTTGCAGGAGGCCATAGATGAGACCCCCGGCCATCATATGCTCTGATTCATGCACTGTCGGGGGGCCGCTCTTTCCTGGCAGCGGTGACTAATCTGCAGATGATGTTACTCATAAACTTTTTTTTTTTTTTCCTTTTTATGTTTATTCTGTATTTCTTGTAGTAATTTGAAGAAAGCTTGTTACATGTCGCTGGATAAGTGAGTAACGAGTTACAGCAGGGAGGAGCCAACGTCGGTCCAGCCGAAAATAAAGCATTTCTTACAGGGCCTTAGTTCCTGCAATAAGATCAGATAAAGCATTTTACAGGTTACATATGGAAATAAGAGAGAAGTGAAGGGGTTGTCAACCTTGGATAAATTGATACCCCCCCCTCCCCACAAAAAAAAAACCCTGATAGTGGTTTGTGGAAATTTTAATTCTATAGATTGTGGATGCAGCCTGCAGTGTAAACAATGGTGGTTTCCCTTTTGGTTTCCGTGGCTACAGTTCAAGACTTGAGTTTATCTCCATTGCAGTTGTTTCTTTTATGTGTAATTTTTTGCATAACTTGTTTTTTTTTTATCTAACACTTGCTTGCAAAGTATCACCCATTAGAGTATTTTATGTGTACAGAAGAGGAACTGTATACATATATAATGGCCCTGGGTGTAGCCATGGCAACCCAAAGGAAAACCTCCATTTTGAAAACTGAAATAAATTATTACATCAAAAAGTTACTACTTGACTTGAGAGGAATTATTTAAACAAGTTCTTAAAGGAAAATTCCTCATCCACAATGCTTAAAATAATAAAACCATGCAACATTGCAATAAGTCTTCATCACAAATGTCTTACGGTTTTTCTATCTACAGCTCCCATGCTGATCTGTGTCTCCATGGCAACAGACTACAAACAAACCCTGTGTAGTCTGACGCTGCAGTCGTGTTCTCTACTTCCTGTCCTCTAAATCTTACTAAAATACTCTAGGGTTGGGCTGCACAGAATGATCGCCATCTGTTACCATGGAGACACATAAGCTGCGTAGGAGCTGTAGACACCAAACTATAGGTAATTTTTTCTTTAGCCCTTTTGGAAAGTTGCTTTATTATTCACTTTAAATTTTATATATTTGCGTTCGTCATGAGCATCTGAACAGGGCCTGGGTCACGTTCGTTGCCGCTATCTACACCTATGTTCTGTGTGGTTGGTGCGGCCGGACCCCCACACGTCATGGATTTATAATAATGTTATATTTATTCCTGGTGGATTTTATACGACCCAGATGCTTCCTCCCAGCACGGCTGCAGCCAGCCTGCGCTCCCTCGCCGTAAGGCGTCATGTAATGCTGGATATGCTCCATACCTGGAGGATTAGTGTACAGATGGGGGGGGGTTTAGTACAGTCTCCTTCATAAAGGAGACACCAGAAGATAACTTAAAACATAGTGGGTCCATTAGCAGTCTCTGAAACCCCTTCACAGGTCGGGTCAGGGTGAGCACCGGTGCTGTTATGCAGCCGGCATCTGCCTGTAATGGCAGCGATTGGAGCAAAGCCCGTTTGCTGCTGTTTCTGACAGCGGTATTTAAGGCGCACAGTATCGGGGGGTGTCCGTCGCTCACCCGACATTTTCATTGTGACGTAATCGCAGACTGCTGATGTTTTGGCCATTGTGGCTAGTCGGTCTTTTTGTAAACCCCAGTCTCAGGTTGGGCTTTATAATGGATTGTGATTTATTACATACTGCCAATAAAAATAAAATAAATGAAATTGAAGAAATTAGTATTGCTGTAATAGTACTGTCTTGGAGAATATGTTACCGGGTCATTTGTACCATAAAATGAATGTCGTAATAACAAAATTTCCGCAAAATGGCAAGTCTAATCCTGGACTATTACTTTTAAATGTGTGTTTTGAACCTTCTTTCCAGCAATGTCCTAAGGACTTACTGCTTACAAAGAGGTGGTAAATGTTGTAACTTTACCTCTCGTGGACTGAAAACTACAATTATTGGTCACCGGACACTGAATTGCCAGAATTTGTACTGCTCGTTTTTATGACAGGTGATTAGGGAGAGCTTTCTACCTTTGTGGATATTTCATTGGATGTTTCCCTTCTTTTCTTCCTCAGTGCATTATGCGGGTGCTTTGGAAGTCTACGTACCGAGCGAATTATTCGTCGAGAACGGCACGTACGCAAAACTACCTTGCACTTTCAAGTCTACAGAGGTGACGAGCGTCACGACCTCCATCACGTGGACGTACGCTGAGGAAGGCTCCACTTCGGGGGGTGTCGTGGTAAGTCCTGGTGGCGGTGTGGCGATACCTACCTGTTTTGCACGCTTCCTGGCTGCAGCATGATGACACTCGACCATCGTGCACACTTCCTTGCGACGGCACTGGGCCGCCGTGTGGGCGTCCTCGCGATGACACCAGGCGTGACATCATCGGTGCCGTTTTTGTCTGTTTGATCACTTCTCCTTTTTTAGATTTTCTACTTCATCGGCGGGAAGGAGTTCCCCGGTGTTCCGCCACGTTTTAAAGATCGGGTGACCTGGGCCGGAGACATCAATAATAAGGACGTGTCTATCAAGATCGATAAGATTACCTTCAAGGACAACGGCACCTACAGCTGCGCCGTCATGAATCCCCCAGATATTCTCAATACCCCCAAGCAGATAAAGCTGCGGGTCGTGGAGAAGGGTGAGCGGGTTTTCCTGGGCAGACTTGCCAGCATTTGATAGATTTGTTCGTCTCTTTAAGGCTCTGTGTTTTGTCTTCCAGATAATCTCCCTGCGTCCAATGTCCCCTTCTTGGTCGGCATGATCTGCGCGGCTATCGGCGGCTTACTTGTCATTGCCATCATTGTGTTTGCAGTGGTTATCACTAAAAAGAAAAGGTCTAAACAGAATTACACCGGGTGAGTTCCTCCTGTCCATGTCTGTATGTTGTATACGATGCACATTTATTAATCTGTTCATTATTGAGCTGTTTCTACAGTACACAAGGTTTTGCCTCCCTATAACGACTCTGTGATGTGCCCGGGGAGTGAACACGTTCTGTGCGCGCTCCGATAGGGGTAAAGATGAGCCTATCGCCTGGCAGTGCTTTGTGGTTTTATTTTTTTTTGCAGAAGTGTTTTGCATGTTACTTTTGCGTGTCTCATTTTGGCCTTTTGTATTGTTTGTGTCCGTTACAGGAAAACCACAAAGGAGGGAGGGCAGCGGTTGGAAAAACATCGCTGGGATGTGCCATCACTTGCCCATCTTGGGGGCATGTTTCCTGCACAGAGACACTCCCATCCAGGTGCTGTGGAAGGAGTTGTACTACTTGCCAGGCAACTGGTTGGGAGTGGCAGAATGATCCTTGATATTTCATTTGGCACTGTGCCCCCTTTCATCTGGCATGTCAGCAGGATGGCACATCCTGGAGATCACTTATATGAACTGTTTTAAAGGGGTTGTCCCATTAACAAGCTATATAATAGAAGGGTGTATGATCACTGGGACCTCACTGGTCCTGAGAGCGGGGGGTCCCAAATTCTGTAGAGCAGTAATGAACATGTTTAGTCTATAGTAGAGATGGTCGCACACTCTCACTACTGCCCCATTCACGGTCTATAGTAGTGGTGGTCCCACACGCTCATTACCGCCCCATTCACTGCCTATACTAGAGGTGGTCGCACATGCACACTACCGCCCCATTCACTGTCTATAGTAGAGGTGGTTGCAGATACTCACTACCGCCCCATTCACTGTCTATAGTAGAGGTGGTCGCACACTATCACTACCGCCCCATTCACTGTCTATAGTAGAGGCGGTCGCACATGCTCATTACTGCCCCATTCACTGTCTACAGTAGAGGTGGTCGCACACGCTCACTACCGCCCCATTCACTGTCTATAGTAGAGGCGGTCGCACATGCTCATTACTGCCCCATTCACTGTCTATAGTAGAGGTGGTCGCACATGCTCACTACCGCACCATTCACTGTCTATAGTAGAAGTGGTCGCACACGCTCACTAACGCCCCATTCACTGTCTATAGTAGAGGTGGTCGCACATGCTCACTACAGCCCCATTCACTATCTATAGTAGAGGTGGTTGCACATGCTCACTACCGCCCCATTCACTGTCTATAGTAGAGGTGGTCGCACATGCTCACTACCGCCCCATTCACTGTCTATAGTAGAGGTGGTCACATACGCTCACTACCGCCCCATTCACCCGTTCTCGGGATCAACGGGGGTCTCGGCAGCAGGATCCAGCAGCAGCCATACACTTATCCTTTTAATAACAATGGTTAATGGCATAATCCCTTTAAAAGGAATTATCTGGTGACGTCCAGAAGCGGCACCGATGACGATATGACTCCCACCTTTTGTCAAGATGATTGTGCACTTATTCGCCAGGTATTGTACACGGGTCCTAGCCTAATAAAGGGGTCACAATCACGATTCCCGATGATCGTGCACACTTATTCAGCAGGTGTGCGAGTCCCAACGTCATCGGCTGCCGCTCACTTCTGGTAGTTTTCCTCATTACAGATCTATGGTGGGAGGGTGACCCTATAAGTCCAACCCAAAAACAAGAGTGAAATCTGCTTCTTATGGTCTGTTTGGGCGTACCTTCATATTGACGAGTTCTCTATCAGGGACACCCTTTTATCTGCCAAAGCGATCTGCAGTGACCTGGACGTGGAGCATGCATGAACAGATGCTCGTATTAATCTGGGGGGATTTGCATGGCTTGGTGATTCGGGGGTCTTTTACTGCTTTCTTCCATCATAAACCACTAAACAAGTTTGATCCTCGGTCCTGTTGGAAGATGCATGATCCCGGGACCCTTCCTCCTCCTCCTCCATCTGCACGCAATGCCAGTCTCTCGCTCTCCCTTACAGAGCCCCTATACGATGTAGACGGTGGATTAAGGCCTTGTAGCCGGTGTCTGTGACTCCTCCGCTCTCGAGGCTGGTACTTATATACTGTGTTCTGCTTAACTGTTAACCGCTTCCTGTCCCCGGTGTGCTGCTCTTATCTCCCCGTGTTGTTTTCCCACCTGTTTCCTGCTGTGCTTCTAGTACGTGGTCCATATGGTCCATAGTGATGAGCATCGGCCGTTGGAGGCTTAGGCAGCCAGTAGCCCAATCTACTGCTGATGGGCAGCTTCTGAGAAGCTCTTATCACCTGATTTGCTCAGAAGGTGCCGACGATGCGTAGACTTCTCCTCTGACCATAATTCACATTGAACACGTAGAAGAGGGGAACACTCAGACATGACAGGACATCCCCTAACATAGTCGTTTGCAGAATGGAGCCCGTTGGCAAGCAGTGTACAATAAAGCAATACTCCTGACAGATTTCATCTGCTAACATTGATTTGTGCTAATTATGCTCCAGTCACATCCTGAGCTGCCGTATAGTTTTGCTACAATCTAAGGCTTATGTGCACACCTTGCGTATTTGCAGCATTTTTTTTTTTGCACCAAAAACCTGCATGCTGGAAATTATATCAGATATATATTGCTGGATTACTTCCGCAGCGAAAACTCTTGGTAATTCGTGCCCCATGGTCCCCAATGATAATCCGCATGTGCTGTGCACATGCTGCGGAAATTTCCGCTGCGGATTATTATTGCTTAAAAATCCGCAGCATGTCCATTATTTTTGCGTAAACGTGGCGTAATTGCCGCCATTGACTTGCATTGAATCACTTAATATCTGTATGACTGCACGTGCGGATATTAAGCGATTCAATGTGCGGATGGTACCCGGGTCTGGAGAAGAGGAGACTCTCCTCCAGACCCGGGTACCATAGTACCTGTTAAAAAAAAAAATTAAAATTAAAATAAAAAATATACATTATACTCACCTTCTGATGCTCCCGGCGGCTCGTGATGGTGTAAGAGGACCTTCCATGATGTCATTTAGTCATGTGACAGGTCACGCGACCGCTCACGTCGTCCTTTTACACCACCGCAAGCCGCCCAAGACACCGGACGCAGCGGAGAGAAGACCGGGGGCCATCTGAAGGTGAGTATAATGTTTTGTTTTTTTTTTACCATTTTTATTCTTTTTTTAACTATTAACTTGGTCACACTATATAATTCCATGCCGGTTCCATGGATTTATATAGTGTGACCAAGCGCTTGGAAAAGCGCTTGATAACCCGCATGCAAAAAAACGCTTCAGAAACGCTTCTACCTGGCAGGAAAAACGCATGTAAAATCCGCATGCGTTTTTTCTGCCAGGGAGAAATGGAAAAAATCCAGAGCATTTCTGCTTCGTGGGCACATAGCCTGAAGCAGGTCCACTCCTCCCCCACCCCCACCCCCACCAAAAAAATGCCTGAAAAATTACTTGAAAGCCTCTCCCAGGTTTTTTTGTACTGCAAAATCACTTTGCTGTTCATACGTTTAGTGTGTTATTTTTTTTTTCTGTGTTTTTTTTTTTTTTTTTCCCCGGGTTCAGATTACAAAAAAAATAAAAGCACCTGTGTGCATGTCTCCTCTCCAAAGCAGCTCCTGATAAATACCGCCCCACACAAGGCACAGTCTTATCAGAAGGCCGGGGAAAAAAAATCTTCCAAGAAATTTTTTTTTTTTTTCAATATTGCATCAGTAAATGAAAAACTCAAAAAAAACTCGCCAAAGAAAAGAGGCTTTTTCTGAAAGTTTCCAGTAGAAAACACTTTGTTTTCCCACCAGTTGTTTTTCAAAAAAGTGCTTTTTACTGTAGTTGACTCATGACTTCCTGCTGCGCTGCATTGTGGGTAATGTAGTGTCTGCCAGGAAGCAGAATTTTGACTGCAGCTCCTGATTGTGACTGGAGTATGATACATACAAGATGGATACGGTTTCTCCATTGCGGACTGTTTCACGGTCTGGGTACGGATCGCGGTGTCTGGACGGGGCTGCAGGTCTCCTCACCCCGAACTCACCAGCCTCCTCTATCCCATGGACGTGTTTGACTTCGGTCAGGGGAGCCGCGGCCGCTACGTACTAGAACCGCGAAACTCAGAGCGCTGCCGCCCAGGTCCTGCTGGTGTCAGTGGAGTGGAGTTGCAGTACCAGACGCTTCCCATGGAACTGCACTGATTATGCCGGCAGGCAGCCATGCTTTCTCACCCTGGACAACCGCTATAAGCCTCAGTCACTGGTCGCTCTGCTTCCTCTAGACGTTAGGGGCCCTCTTGTCTGTCTGGGGGGCCCCACTGTGCCTCTGTAGTGCTGACATCGTCCTCCACATCCAGTGTTGAAGTGCATCCCTGTGTTGTGTTATACATGTTATACACCTCCCTTCAGTCCTGTTGGATGCCATTTTTTTTGTGATGTGAGTTTGTTTAGTTTTTTTGTTACACATTCCTCATTATTTATTTCATTATTTGTTTTGTGTTTTGTTTTTTTTTTCTTCCCCCTTCTTTCTATTTTTCTCTTTTTTTTTTTTTTTTTTTTTTTTGTCTCCGTCACTTCTTCCATCCTGCCATCTTTTTTTTTTTTTATTGTTCGGCTCCATTTGCACCCGTGTACGTTCCACCGTTCCTTTGCTTGCTAGCAGTGGAGGCGACGGCGGCCAGACAGAAAGCTTGATGTCCCCCGTTAAGCAGCCGCCACGCCGGTCTCCCTCTGATACTGAGGCTTTGGTAACCAGCGCCCCCTCTGGGACCGTGCAGGTAAATGCTGAGTGTCGCACGTCTGTCTGCCGCTATGTTTTGCTTCGGCTTTGTGAGTTTTCCTGCTGTAAGGGATTGTCCACCATGGGCAAATCGTGATGGATTCTGGTCCTAATACTGGGACCCTTGTGCTACATATATTTGCTCAATCCAAGGACCTGTCCGTCCTTTTACAGCGGAAGAGATGGACATTACCGCATCACTTAAAGGGGTATTACAGTTACTAACTATGGAGACTGGTGGGGGGTCACAGACGTCCCACTCCCCAAACTCCTTAGATGCTGCAATCACCCTGATCCTTAGCATTGCAGACATATACAGCGTCTTGAAACAGTATTCATATCCCCTGAAGTTTTCCACATTTTTTCACGTTACAACCACAAGCAAATTTTATTGGGATTTTATGCGATACAACACAAAGTAACAAGTATTTGTGAAGTGTAAAGGGAATGATACGAGGTTTAATAAATATTTTCTAAATATAAATCTGAAAATTGCGCCGTGCATTAGTATTTAGCCCCTGAATCAGTTCTTTGTAGGATCACCTTTCTCTGCAGTCACTGCTGCAGTCTTTTGGGGTCTGTGTCTACAAGCTTTGCACATCTAGAGGTGACACTTTGCACACTCGCTCAGTGGGATAGGATGGAGACGTCTTTGGGATTTGGGTCTGGACTGTGACTGGGCCGTTCACACACAGGAATATGCTCTGATCTAAACCCTCCATTGCAGCTCTGGCAGGATGTTTAGGGTCGTTGTCCTGCTGGAGGGTGAACCTACTCCTCAGTCACAGCGTCTAACAGGTTTTCTCTAATAACCCCCCACACAGCACACAGGAGGATGTAACCCCACCCTAATAGGGACAAGAAATACGAAGAGGTTTAAATAGCCCCTCCCACATCCTCCCTCCAGTGTTATTTCCTGTCCCTATCGGGGATGAAGAGGTCATCCCCGGTGTGCTGGGCCGGCGACAGGCACTGGGGGAAAGCTACTAGCTGGGCAGCGGAGGATCGAGCGGTCTTTACCTCTCCTCCTCAAGGCGCTGCTCCCGTCTCCTCCGGATTCGGGACCCCCTCCTGCAGTCTGCGCTCTCGGGCAAGGTCTGCAGGATCTTCTGACCGGAGGCCTCTCTGAGCTCTCCGGTCCATCTCCTCCTCCACTCCCCCGCTGGATGCGTGGGCGATGCCAGCTCCAGGATGTGGAGCGCACACCGTGGCGCCGGAAGTGACGTCGGACGCCGGGCGGTGGATGATGACATCACTTCCGGCAGTTTGCGTTCCACTGTGGACTGCATCAAAAAGCTATGGGGGAAAAAGAGCAGAATGCTGCCGGTGATCAGAAATCTTCACCTGGACACCGGAGGAGGAGCCCTCTAAACAGAGGGAGGCGCTGGTCCGGTCGCCCATAAAAGGAGCCCTGGACAGGAAGACATCTACAGGTAGGACAAAACCATGTCTGTTGAAGCTTCTCGCTCTGCATCTGTAGAGCCCAGCGCCGGTCCGGTCCCAGTAAGTATGGCACTGGTAGTCCATCTCCCAGATGCAGGAAATAGTGATTATAGCTCCCCTCCCCTTCTCTTGTAGGGGGACAAGGAACCTGCATCTGGAGAAAAAGTTAAACTGTCACGCAGATGTCCCATCTGTACAAAAAAAAACTATCGTCCTCCCATACAAAGCCCCTATGCAAGGACTGTACGGAGAAGATTATCAGGCAGGAACAACCTTCCTTAATGGAGGAGATAAAGGGGATTGTACTTCAGGAGATCAAATCCTCCTTAACCTCGGTCACTCTCCCTACGCCCTCACCTAGTCAGAGTTCTACATCTACTCCCTCAGCAGCCAAAAAGAGGAAGATTAGCCCGCCA
Source organism: Phyllobates terribilis (assembly GCF_046119375.1). Taxonomy (NCBI): domain Eukaryota; kingdom Metazoa; phylum Chordata; class Amphibia; order Anura; family Dendrobatidae; genus Phyllobates; species Phyllobates terribilis. The sequence goes on from NW_027362762.1 coordinate 952,468,794, forward strand.
GAGGGAGGGGAGGAAGACTCTCAAGAGGAGATGTATATCTCGGAAGATCTTCCAGAGGAAGGTGAACTAAGTCCAACCACTGATAACTCCCAACGAGAGAGATATTACTTTCCATCAGATAGCTTGGAGGAACTCCTCATGGCAGTAAGGAGAACTATGGAGGTCGAGGAAGAAAAAGTGCCCCAAACAGTACAGGATCAGATGTTTGGGGGGGGCTACGTTCCAGGAAAAAATTGGTGTTCCCTATACACCAGAGTATTAGGGGCTTAATCTTAGAGGAGTGGGAATCTCCAGAAAAGAGATTAACTACCCCTACAGAGTTAAGGGATAGATTTCCTGTAGACAATGAGACGGCAGAATGCTGGTCTGAAGTCCCAAGAGTGGATATCCAAACTGCACGAGTAGCAAAGAAAACCATACTGCCCTTTGAAGATTCCTCTCAATTAAAAGACCCCTTGTAACGCAAAATGGAGGGACTACTCAGAAAATCCTGGGAGACCTCGGAAACACTATTAAGCACCAACGTAGTCTCTACGGGCGTAGCTCGATCAATGGCTCGTTGGCTAGATCAACTGGAGGAACACCTAGTTTCAGGCACCCGCAGAGAAGACATCTTGGCATCCCTACCACTTCTACAGAAAGCTGCGGGGTTTTTAGCAGACGCCTCTGCAGAATCCGTGAGAGTGGCGGCAAGAGCATCTGGGCTATCAAACTCTGTAAGAAGGGCCCTATGGTTGAAATCCTGGAACAGCGATGTGGCATCAAAAATGAAGTTGTGTTCCATCCCCTTCAAGGGGAAATACATGTTCGGGCCAGCCCTAGATGATCTTCTAGAGAAGGCCTCAGACAAGAAGGCCCTCCCGGAACCTAGGAATGTGAGGAAGAAGCCTTTTCATCCCTCCCAACAGCAGACCCCCTCAATATAGGGGTAAAGGCAAAACTGGACAATGGAGCTACCCAAAAGGTAGAGGAGGCAAAAATGTTTTTCTCTCCCAAAACCAACGTCACAACAGACTATGACGTCAGGACAGTCGGGGGCCGCATCTCGAATTTTCTCCCTCAGTGTAAAGAAATCTGCTCAGACCCATGGGTCCTCAGGGTTGTCGAGTTCGGAGTAAAAATACATTTCTCCTCCTATCCTCCAGAGAGGATAAGGTTAACACCGCTCTCCTCTGAGTCGGCAGGCCACCCTGATATCCGGTCTTACAGACCTATTGTCCTCAGGGGTGATATCCCTGGTTCCTACAAGAGAGTTAGGCACAGGGCATTATTCCAGACTCTTCCTAATAAAAAAAACAAATGGCTCACACCGAGTTATAATCAATCTAAGGCCACTGAATCAGTATATCCACTAACAACGATTCAAGATGGAATCCATCAGGTCGACGGTCCCCCTGATGGGACAGGACCATGTCATGGCCACAATCGACCTCCAGGATGCATATTACCACATCCCCATAGATCCACTTCACAGGAGGTTCCTAAGATTCGCAGTGGCTCAGGGGGATCAAATAGTCCACTATCAATTCATTGTTCTCCCATTTGGAATTTCATCAGCCCCGCGAATATTTACAAAAGTCATGGCAGAGGTCATGGCTTATATCTGGGATCAGAACATTTCAATAGTACCATACCTCGATGACCTGTTATTAATCGGGCCCTCAGTACCAGTACTCCGAGAACATCTACTGTTGACCACTCAGATCCTATCGTCTCGGCTGGTTAGTGAACCAGAAAAAATCAGATATGGTTCCCTCCATGAAAAAAACATTTCTAGGAGTACTATTGGATTCCCACAGCCAGATGTCATTCCTGCCCAAACAAAAACAGGTCATGATAAAAGCAAAAATCAATGTCCTAAGGAGCAGAAGATTAGTATCATTAAGAGACGCCATGTCGGTCCTCGGGTCTATGACCTCCTGTATTCAGATGGTGGCCTGGGCTCGGGCGCATACCCGAACATTACAGACCCACATCCTTACGAATTGGGACGGATCCCCACGGTCTCTGAACAGGAGAATCCCTATACCACCACGAGTAAGGACCTCTCTATTCTGGTGGCTGAACGGAAAAAATCTGAACAGAGGAGTACCATGGATCCAGAATCCGCTGGTAACCATAAAGGTGGATGCCAGCGAAAAGGGATGGGGAGCCATGGTCTCCCAAAAGCTATTCCAGGGTATATGGACCAAAGAAATGAGCCAACGCTCATCAAATTTCAGAGAACTGAAAGCTGTAGAGGAAGTCCTCAAGAGCAGCAGAGCCTCTGGTCCAGAAATCTCACATTCAGATATTTTCAGACAACCTTCGTAATCAAGGTAGCCCACCTTTGTCATCAAGGGGGTACAAGATTCATCCAGGAGAGTGGAGCCCAAACCCAGACGTCTTCCAGATGTTAGTCGAGAGATGGGGCTATCCAGAGGTAGATCTCTTTGCCGGACACCAGAACGCAAAAGTACCTCAATATTTCTCCCTGGATCCAAACGGCCCTTGCCTGGGCGTTGACGCATTCGCTTACAAATGAGAATTCAAACTAGCGTATGCCTTTTCCCCACTACCTATCCTTTCAAAAACCTTACAGAAGATAAGGACCGAAGGGACCAGAGTAATCCTAGTGGCCCCTCGCTGGCCAAAAAGAAGTTTGGTTTGGAACGTTAACTAATCTGAGTGTGGACAGCCCTCTAATCCTTCCTCCCATCAAGGATCTCCTTCTCCAGGGACCGATTCACCATCCGGAGCCCATGAGACTACACCTAACTGCCTGGCTTCCTGTTATTAAAAACAAGAGGCCTCTCAGAGAAAGTCATCAAAACTCTCCAGAAGAGCCGGAAACCTGTAACGAACACCATTTACCATAAGATCTGGAAAACATTCTTAAGGTGGTGTGCACCCACTCGCCAAGACCCTCATAGGGCTGATGTGGCTCAGATTCTAGACTTTTTACAAGAAGGTCTGGACAGAGGTCTCAGACCTAGTAGTCTTAAGGTCCAGGTAGCTGCGTTAAGTTCATACTTCGATCAAAGACTAGCGGAACATCAGTGGGTGAGAAGATTTATGACAGCAGCCACCCGCATCCACCCTAGAGTAACAGACCTGGTTCCCCCCTGGGACCTCAACATTGTTCTGAAAGGGTTAACCCTTCCACCCTTTGAGCCCTTATCAACCATAAAACTGGACAGGCTGACCTGGAAAATGGCTTTTCTGGTGGCAATAACTACAGCCAGAAGAGTGTGTGAACTACAGGCCCTTTCGGTCAACGAACCTTACCGGAGAATCCTGGAAGATCGTCTAATTTTCCAACTTGACCCTTCATTTCTACCTAAGGTTGTCTTAAATTTCCACAGATCTCAGGAGATGATCCCTCCATCTTTTTGTGACAACCCAAAAGACAAAAAAGAGATGGAATTCCACACTCTGGACTTTCGGAGAATAGTACTGCACTATCTTCAGGAAACAGAAGAAGGAAGGAAAGACCAGAACTTATTTGTCCATACACAAGGTCCAAACAGAGGAAAGAAAGCAGCAAAATCCACAATAGCCAACTGGATTAAGAGGGCGATTACGGAGGCTTACCAGATCCAAGATCTACCTCCTCCAGCAAAGCTCAAGGCCCATTCTACAAGGGCGATATCTGTCTCCTGGGCTGAAAAAGCCAGCGCATCCATCGAACAGATTTGCACATGGTCCTCAATTCATACTTTCTCCAAACACTACAGACTAGACCTAATGTCTGTTGGAGATTTAGCCTTCGGAAGGAAGGTCCTTCAGGCTATTGTCCCTCCCTAGTATATCTTTGGTATACCTCCTGTGTGCTGTTGTGGTGGGTTATTAGAGAAAATAGAATTAGACTTACCGGCAATTCGGTTTCTAATAACCCACCACAACAGCACGGGTAATTCCCTCCCCCTCGCTTATTGTTTCTACGACAGCTTGATCAGTAGAAATAAAAATTAATTTGAAGCATCTATACTCTTGTGGTCCTTTGTAAGAACACTGGAGGGAGGATGTGGGGGGGGCTATTTAAACCTCTTCGGATTTCCTGTCCCTATTAGGGTGGAGTTACATCCTCCTGTGTGCTGTCGTGGTGGGTTATTAGAAACCGAATTACTGGTAAGTCTAATTCTATTTTCTTCCAGGATTGCCCTGTATTTAGCTCCATCGATCTTCCCACCAACTCTGACCAGCTTCTCTGTCCCTGCAGAAGAAAAGCCTCCCCACAGCATGATGCTGCCTCCACCATGTTTGACTGTGGGGATGGTGTTTTCAGGGTGATGTGCAGTGTGAGTTTTCCGCCACACACAGCGTTTTGCATTTAGCAAAGTTCTCCTTTGGTCTCATTTGACCAGAGCTCCTTCTCGCTGTGTACCCTACATGGCTTTTTACAAACTGCAAACGGGACTATTTATGGCTTTTAAAAAATGTCTTTCTTGCCGCTCTTCCATAAAGGCCAGATTTGTGGAGTATACCACTAATAGTTGTACTGTGGAGAGATTCTCCCCCCTGAGCGGTGGATCTCTGCAGATCCTCCAGAGTGACCATGGGTGTCTTGGCGGCTTCTCTAATTAGTGATCTCCTTGCTTGGGATGTCCGTTTAGGTGGACGGCCATGTCTTGGTAGGTTTGCAGTTGAGTCATACACCTTACATTTTTGGATGATTGATTGAACAGTGCTCCTTGAGACGTTCAGAACTTGGGCTATTTTTTTTATAACCTAACCCTGCTTTACTCTTTTCCACAACTTTATCCCTGACCTGTCTGGTGTGCTCCTTGGGTTTCATGATGCGGTTTGGTCCCAATGTTCTCACACAAACCTCTGAGGCCTTCACACAACAGCTGTAGTTATACGGAGAAGAAATCACACCCAGGTGGACTCAATGTACTAATTTTGTGACTTCTGGGGGGCGATTGGTCACTCTGGATTTTATTTAGGGGCATCAGACTACAGAGGGCAGAATATTAATACACAGAACAATTCTCAGCTTTATATTTTTAAAATATTTAGAAAACTTCCTATCATTTCACAAACACTCGCTACTTTGTGTTGGTATCACAGAAAAGCCCAATAAAATATATTTAAGTTTGTGGGTGTAACGTGAAAAAAAGTTTAAGGGGTATGAAGACTTTTGCAAGGCACTGTAACAAGTCGATCTGCAGGACTCTATTCAATGAAAAAAGAAACCTAGAAGCCCAGATATCACGCTGATCTAGTGATGGAGGGAGCTCGATTACTCTTCTGCGCAGGGACGTTCCTGGCCGCTCGCTGCTGTGCAGAGACCAGGCGCAGCTTCTCTGCACAGTGGAGAGCGCTGCTCTGAAGGAGATGCCATGGTACAACTCCAATCACTTACTAAGAGGAGAGTTGAACATCTTGCATAAGGGAAGACCGGCGAGAGTCTCTCCCGATACGACGGGCCGCAATGTCTCAGATATAACCTTCTTTTCTTTTTTTCTCAGGGACCAGTAATATACGCTCAGCTGGATCACTCGGGAAAGCCCGGCAACCAGATCAACAAATCCGAAACCGTGGTTTACGCCGACATCCGGAAAAACTGCTGACTTTCCCGCCTTGGACATATAGATGTATATTCCATAAGCAACTTATTTTATTTTTTTCCGTAAGACTTTTACGCGACACGCCATGATTGTCGCTCACACTCTGTGTGCGCCGCCCGGGACCAATGCATGTGACTATAGAGATGTGTATCGTGTATGTAACGTACAGCAGGGTCTACGATGGAGAAAGGTTCACCGGACCCTCGAATGTACAGCAACGGTTCTCGGTGCTTTCGCCTGCATCGCTCGTGGACCCTGCAGCCGTGAGTTTTGTGTCCGCTGGTGTCTTGTCGGGTTCATTCACATATCTGAGGATTATTTCTTCTCCCCCCTTCACCTAATCCTGCAGATCACTCATGTGTTTATATCCTAGCCGGAGGGTCTGCTCCATCCTTACTGGTGCTGCCCAGGAGGCTCATCCGGGGGTCTCTACATATCGCAGATGTAGCAGAGCCGAGTGTGTCTTGTTTGGCCTACATAGGATTGCTCTGCCGTATCATCTGTGCTGCTCCAAAAAGTGCCGCCTCCCTGCTGCTGTTCCTCTGTTATTCCTCCTAGAATAAATTGGCAAGATAATACAAAGACGAGCTAACTGGGTAAAGTAAGCGAGCGTAGCACTTCCTGAAGTTGCGGATCTCTTATATTAATCACACACTCGGCTCTGCTACATCTGTTTTTTTTTCCCCTGATGTTTACTCCTAGATATGAGACACCGCCTGTTACTAGTGCATGGGATTTTTTTTATTATGCTGCGTCCTCATTTCATATTTATTTTGTATTATACTTTATTTTCTGGAGGGGGAAAAAAATCTTCAATAAAAAAAAAAACTTTCCCCTCCACCATCTTCACAGCATTAAAACAAAACTGGATGGCCAAGTGACATCACTAATCCTCCTTCACTCTGTGACATCACAACCCCACCCCCTTGCTTTACCCTGCATTCGCACTCTACTTTAATCATTGAGCATTAATCCAGTTTTTTTTTTTATAATTTATTTTTAACAAAAAACGCACTGCCAAAAATAACTGTGTCCCTTTTTTAGGCAAAACTTGGCACCAATAACATTCCACCTGCAGAGCCTTACTCTTTGCCTGTTATCACATGACAATATTTTACCAGTGTATACTTTGCGTCTTTTGCTACAGTCACACCCGATTTTGCAATTTTTGGGGTACTACAGTGCTCTCCATAAGCCATCGTGAAAGTAAGGGGAACTATTGCAGAATTTCGAATGCTGCTCTGGGTGCGACTGGAGTATAAAATAACTTACCGACAGTTTAATCCTAAAAAGCGAGTTGCTCCTTATCTAGAAATGTCCTATTAATCCTCCATCTGCATTAACCTGCGATCACTACAATAATGTACATACTTTATTTAACATCACTCTGAGCTCCGGAGCTGCATGCCTCAGCGTGGTTTGGCCATATTTTTATATTTAATAGAAAAAAAAAACAAAAAAAAAAACTGAAAAAGGAAAACTGTTCTGAAAGTAATTTTTTAGAAACCGCCCTGAACGCGGAGGGGATGTGTAAGGGAAAAACTGCAGGAGGCGTATCTCCATCGCCAGGCAGGAGGCGTATCTCCATCGCCAGGCAGGAGGCATGCGAGACGGATGCGTGAGAGCGTCGCGGTTTAACACTAAGTGGCCGGGAGGCGTCATGGGAAACTAATCGTACGTGTGGTTGGTGTATGAAGCTGTCCGGTTTTCTTCCTCTCGGCCGTTTGTAGATGTCGTGTTTTGCAGTTATTTGCCGGTGATCGTTTGTCAGCCGTTTCCACGTTGCTTGCCAAGAAACTCTTGTACGTTCATCATCTACTCTCACCGTAGCGTTTCATGGTCACGTGGGCAACCTTAAATCGTACCTATCTGTGCATATCAACCTCGTAAAATTATAAATTGGAGAGGAGGGAGGAGGGAGATGCAGCTGCAGCTTTTCACTAATTTTTCTTCCTGTCTCAGGTCACAATACAACGGGAGCTGAGCCGCAGTCTGCTCATTACACCTGTGTACCGCGGCCTAAGGAGAGATTGGGTACGCTTTAATGGGGCTCATTATCATCAGTGGCAGCTGAAGCAAAACCACAGGGTCACCAATGAATGTTTTATACAGCCGTAGCCACAAAGGGAAGGCAAGAGCCACGCAGACCTGCGGCTTTACTTGCGCTTGAAGTGGCGGTAGTGGGGTCTTTTTAAGAAGTCATCCTAGCGGTGGATCGAAAGGACACCCCTCAATCAATTGGGGATGTTTAATTACTCATTAGTAAGAATCACTAGATCTATGGCTGCCCTTTAAAGAGCCTGATCATGTTGTGGCACTTCATAATCCACATGTCTCCTTTTTAAACACTATTTTACACTACATACATATTATACTCCAGAGCTGCACTCATTATTCTGCTGGTGCAGTTACTGTGTACATACATTACATTACTGATCCTGAGTTACATCCTGTATTATACTCCAGAGCTGCACTCACTATTCTGCTGGTGCAGTCACTGTGTACATACATTACATTACTGATCCTGTACTGATCCTGAGTTACATCCTGTATTATACTCCAGAGCTGCACTCACTATTCTGCTGGCGCAGTCACTGTGTACATACATTACATTACTGTCCTGTACTGATCCTGAGTTACATCCTGTATTATACTCCAGAGCTGCACTCCCTATTCTGCTGGTGCAGTCACTGTATACATACATTACATTACTGATCCTGAGTTACATCCTGTATTATCCTCCAGAGCAGCATTCACTATTCTGCTGGTGCAGTCACTGTGTACATACATTACATCACTGATCCTGAGTTACATCCTGTATTATACCCCAGAGCTGCACTCACTATTCTGCTGGTGCAGTCACTGTGTACATACATTACATTACTGATCCTGAGTTGCATCCTGTATTATACCCCAGAGCTGCACTCACTATTCTGCTGGTGCAGTCACTGTGTACATACATTACATTACTGATCCTGAGTTACATCCTGTATTATACTCCAGAGCTGCACTCCCTATTCTGCTGGTGTAATGTATGTACACTGTACCTCTTCTATTTTTCTAGGTTTTAGTACATCTCTTGCTGTTCTGTAGAGATCACTCCTCTGCAGTCATCTCACTATCATCGCAGACAGAATTACAATAAGCGGTGGCTCCTCAATATAGAGAACACTGGATCCAGCATTCACAATAGGTGATGTCACAGCTCGCCTCCTCCCTCCCTGCGCAGTGACCTCTGCAAAGGAATACAGTTCATGCCGTGAGATGTCTCCCCCTCCCCCTTCTGTAATCATGTACAGAAAATAAAGTTTGAGAAAATCTGGATCAATATCTTGAATTTATTATTAAAAATAATATATTGTAGACGATCCGTTTTAATCTGTAGTTCTGTTCAGTAGAAGCCTCTGACTTGCTGTTAAGGGCAGCCATAGCCGGGCCGATATAGGGGCGGCCATACCCGGGCCGGTATAGGGGCGGCCATACCCGGGCCGGTATAGGGGCGGCCATACCCGGGCCGGTATAGGGGCGGCCATACCCGGGCCGGTATAGGGGCCTTGTATCATCTTCTCATCCTCCGATCTTTTAATAAAAGTGAAAAATGCCTGTAAATCCTGAGCTACGTGGACGCTTCCTACTGTCAGATCTACCACATTGCTTATTAGTAAGGGGGTCATTATAAGAGGGGCGAGTGGTGATCGGGTAGAAGTCAGGACAGGCGTCCCCCGGCGGCTCCACCACTGGAGGCGCCGATACTTTACAACATTCCTGGTGAATATTTGCTCTTGTTTCGTTAACGCTGCGTTACTTTTTGCTTCCTTTTTTTTTTTCTTTGACTTGTAAACTGGAATTGTATTTTTCATGCCTCGGATTGCATTCAGATGTTGTCTGCTGTAAGGTGCCAGGAGCGGAGGTGGGGGGGGGGGGGGTCTCCTGTGCCCCCAACTACCACCGGCTCCTGAACATCCTGCGGATTTCATATTAATGCAATTGTCAAAATTATATTTTCTGTATTTTTTACAGTTAATTATACTGGAATAAACTTATTTTGAAAAACTGAGACGCCGTCCGCATTTGTGTTTTCTTCATTTACCGCCGTTCAGTTGTCGGCGCCGGATGTCTCATCACTCTCTCGGTAATGGCTGAGTGAGTTTGACAACTTTTGTGAAGCGGAAATGTGCTCAGCGGTTGTCATTTTCCTTTTCCCGTTCCGACCAAGAGGACGAAAAATTGCCAATGTCCCGTCCTGCAGTGCGAGGGGACGTCAGAAGTTTTGCTTAACTTTTTAATGTTCTTTCTTGTTTGCTTTTGTCACTGATCTTAAAGGGCAAGTTGGTAAAAGAAGTTGCTTATAATGGACTCCTCCAGACCAGTATAATTATTGATGTCCCTACGCAACATACCAAATACGAGTGACGCCAGCCCCCGAGTGACAGATGCAGCTTTGTCCTCACACTGGGATGGAAATCTGTATTCATAGGCATCACCAACCACAAAGGAGAATGGTGGCGGGTCCTGGAGCTTAACCCTTGTAGGAGTTGTCTTTCCATTTTTAGGAGTTCACCTGCCTCCCAGCTTTGAGCTTTTTTGGGGAGCGGTGCACTCCTAAGGGACAGTATATGGGGGGCTGTGCTGCTGATCTGAGCAGAGGCCGCCTTGCATTTTTGCCAGCCTCAGAGCAGCACTTACAAGCTCTACAGCAAATTGCTTGTAAGCGCTGCACTCCTTGCCTAGGAGACCGGCCACCAATAGACTGCAGCGGTGGCTAGTAACCTAGCAATGAGCATTTCATCAGGAATTTTATTTTATTTTTTTTTCAAACTTCATAAAGTTTCTTTCATTATACCGATTTTAAAAGATGAGGAAAAATACCCTTTAAAGTGCGTCTCCTCCGCCTTGTGTCGCTTTTCAGGTCCACAGTTTGTGCTGTGTCTCATTGCTGACCACTGATGGCGTCTGTGCTGTCCGTTCACATCAACGATCAAAATCATTGGGAGTATAGTCTGATAATTGCAGGTGAATAGCCAAAAATGTGTCCACATTAATAAAAAATAAATAAAGCGGCAGTGTGAATGAGCCCTTCATGGTCTGCATGTAATTCTTCTTGGATGTGAATAAACATCACACCATGTTATTTGATTTACTAACAGTCGTGAACCTGGTGGAGGCAATAACTTGAGATCACTTACTGCCCAGGGAGGATACTGCAGAGAGATTATTATTATTATTTATATAGCGCCATTGATTCCATGGTGCTGTACATAAGAAGGGGTTACATACCAAATATAGATATCACTTACAGTAAACAAACTAACAAAGATAGACTGGTACAGAGGGAGGAGGACCCTGCCCTTGGGGGCTTACATTCTACAGGAATAGGGGAGGAGACAGTAGGTTGGGGGGTTGCAGTAGCTCCGGTGTTGAGGAGGCAGCGGGGTCATTGCAGGCTGTAAGCTTTCTTGAAGAGATGGGTTTTCAGGTTCCGTCTGAAGGATCCGGATGTGGTGGATAATCGGACGTGTTGAGGCACAGAATTCCATAGGATGGGGGATATTCGGGAGAAATCTTGGAGGCGATTGGGTGAGGAACGGATAAGTGTGGAGGAGAGAAGGAGGTCTTGGGAGAACCAGAGATTACGTGAGTGAAGATATCGGGAGATTAGTTCGGAGATGTACGGAGGAGAGAGGTTATGGACGGTTTTGTAGGTCAGTGTTAGTAGTTTGAACTGGATACACTGGGGAAATGGGAGCCAGTGATTTGCAAAGAGGGAAGCGGAGGAGTAGCGAGACGAGAGATGGACCAGTCGCGCAGCAGAGTTGAGGATGGACTGGAGGGGTGCGAGAGTGTTAGCAGGTAGGCCACAGAGGAGGATGTTGCAGTAGTCCAGGCGGGAGATGATGAGGGCATGCACAAGCAGTTTAGTAGAGTTAGGGTTGAGGAAAGGACTGATTCTGGAAATATTTTTGAGATGGAGTCGACAGGAGGTGGCGAGAGCTTGGATGTGGGGTTTGAAGGATATGGCAGAGTCAAGGGTTACTCCTGAGGCAGCGGATTGACGGTACAGCGGAAAGAGTGATGTAATTTATTGTGATAGAAAGATCAGGTGGGAAGGATATCCTAGATGAGGGAAAGATAATGAGTTCAGTTTTGTTCACATTGAGCTTGAGGTAGCGGGAGGAGAAGAAGGAGGATATGGCTGCTAGACATGCTGGGATTCTGGACAGCAGAGAGGTGACATCTGGGCCAGAGAGGTAGATCTGGGTGTCATCAGCGTATAGATGGTACTGGAAGCCATGGGATTTTATGAGCTGTCCCAGGCCAAGAGTATATATTGTGAAGAGTAGGGGTCCTAGGGTAGAGTCTTGAGGGACTCCCAACAGAGAGGGGGTGGGGTGAGGAGGTAGTGTGGGAGTGGGAGACGCTAAATGTGCGGTTAGAAAGATATGAGGAGATCCAAGATAGGGCAAGGTCTTTGACGCCAGAGGAAGAAGAGGATCTGTAGTAGGAGGCAGAGGTCAGGTCAAAAAGAAGTAGTACAGAGAACTGTCTGTTAGCTTTGGCTGTAAGTCATTGGTGATTTTGGTAAGGGCAGTTTCGGTGGAATGGTGGGGGCGGAAACCGGATTGTCGGTTGTCGAAGACAGAGTTAGATGAGAAGTGGGAGGAAAGTTCAGTGTGAACGTTTTGCTCAAGGAGTTTGGAGGCAAACGCGAGCAGCCATATGGGGCAATAGCTGGACAAGGCGGTTGGGTGGAGGGATGGCTTTTTGAGGATGGGTGTGATTGTGCCATGTTTGAAGGTAGCAGGGAAGGTACCAGACGTTAGTGATAGGTTGAAGAGAGAGGTTAAGGATGGGATGAGTGTGGAGGTGAGGTTGGGGAGGAGGTGGGATGGGCTCGAGTGCACAAGTTGTGAGGTATGATTTGGAGAGGAGGTGAATAAGGTCTCCTTCCCTGATGTTGGGAAGGGAGGTTATGAGGGAAGGGCAATGGTCTGGAAAACAAAGGGGTTGTGGTGGTTGGACAGTAAAGACTTGCCTTGTTTGCCACACACTTCAAAAACAAGATTGACCAAAGTCCTCAGCAGAGATGAGGGATGTCTGAGGGGGCAGTGGAGGGCGGAGGAGAGATTTAAGAGTGTTGAATAGCTGTTTGGGGTTGTAGGATAGGGAAGATATGAGGGTTGTGAAGTAGGCCTGCTTAGCAGAGGTGAGTGCTGATTTGAATGCGAGCGTTGCTTGTTTGAATGTAGTGAAGTCATCTCGAGAATGTGTTTTCTTCCAACGCCGCTCTGCAACCCTGGACGCTTGTCGAAGATGTTTAGTGAGGTTGTTGTGCCAGGGTTGCCTATTGACTCGTCGCGCTCTGCCATGCATAAGAGGGGCGACTGAATCAATAGCTGATGCGAGAGTGGCATTGTAGAAGGCAGTGGTGCTGTCTGTGTCGTGGAGTGAAGATATGGATGTGAGTGGTAGAATAGAGTCAGAGTTTGTAAATGTCTAGATGTGCAAAGTTTCTGTGGGGGGGGAGCCAGTTGCTGGACATGGGTGACAGGTGAGGACGACAGGGATGAGAACATGAGTAGGTGGAGGTTGTGAGGTTAGATAGGGAGCAGAGTCGGGTCAAGATGAGGTCTAATGTGTCTGTCCGTCTGTGTGGGTGGCTGAGGAGGACCACTGAGTAAGTCCAAAGGATGAAGTAAGCGACAGGAGTTTGGATGCTGTTGACTTGCGAGTGTCAGTGGGGATGTTGAAATCGCCCATGATGATTGTGGGAATGTCAGCAGAGATAAAGTAGAGAAGCCAGGTGGAGAATTGGTCAATAAATGCAGGGACCGGGCCCGGAGGTCGGTATATGACAGCCACTTGGAGGTTTGAGGGGGAGTAGATGCGGAGAGAGTGGACTTCAAAAGAAGGGAGAAGAGGGCGGCAGGGGCATGGGTTTTATGTAGGAGAGGTTGCGATAGTTTGCAGTTGGTTGGAAGCGATAGGTGGAGAAATTGGTGGAGGGTGTAAGCTGTGGGGGTTCATGATTGTGAGATAGTTAGGTCCATATATATTTGGACAGAGACATTTTTCTAATTTTGGTTCTACACATTACCACAATGAATTTTAAACAAAACAATTCGGATGCAGTTGAAGTTCAGGCTTTCAGCTTTCATTTGAGGGTATCCACATTAAAATTGGATGAAGGGTTTAGGAGTTTCAGCTCCTTAACATGTGCCACCCTGTTTTTAAAGGGACCAAAAGTAATTGGACAATTGACTCCAAGGCTATTTCATGGACAGGTGTGGGCAATCCCTTCGTTATGTCATTCTCAATTAAGCAGATAAAAGGCCTGGAGTTGATTTGAGGTGTGGTGCTTGCATTTGGAAGGTTTTGCTGTGAAATAAACATGCGGTCAAAGGAGCTCTCCATGCAGGTGAAACAAGCCATCCTTGAGCTGCAAAAACAGAAAAAACCCATCCGAGAAATTGCTACAATATTAGGAGTGGCAAAATCTACAGTTTGGTACATCCTGAGAAAGAAAGAAAGCACTGGTGAACTCATCAATGCAAAAAGACCTGGGCGCCCACGGAAGACAACAGTGGTGGATGATCGCAGAATAATCTCCATGGTGAAGAGAAACCCCTTCACAACAGCCAACCAAGTGACCACCACTCTCCAGGAGGTAGGCGTATCAATATCCAAATCTACCATAAAGAGAAGACTGCATGAAAGTAACTACAGAGGGTTCACTGCACGGTGCAAGCCACTCATAAGCATCAAGAATAAAAAGGCTCGACTGGACTTTGCTAAAAAAAAAAACATCTAAAAAATCCAGCACAGTTGTAGAAGAACATTCTTTGGACAGATGAAACCAAGATCAACCTCTACCAGAATGATGGAAAGAGAAAAGTATGGCGAAGGCGTGGTACAGCTCATGATCCAAAGCATACCACATCATCTGTAAAACACGGCGGAGGCAGTGTGATGGCGCGGGCATGCATGGCTGCCAGTGGCACTGGGTCACTAGTGTTTATTGATGATGTGACACAGGACAGAAGCAGCCGAATGAATTGTGATGTATTCAGAGCCATACTGTGTGCTCAGATCCAGCCAAATGCAGCCAAACTGATTGGTCGTCGTTTCATACTATAGATGGACAATGACCCAAAACATAAAGCCAAAGCAACCCAGGAGTTTATTAAAGCAAAGAAGTGGAATATTCTTGAATGGCCAAGTCAGTCACCTGATCTCAACCCAATTGAGCATGCATTTCACTTGTTAAAGACTAAACTTCAGACAGAAAGGCCCACAAACAAACAGCAACTGAAAACCACCGCCGTGAAGGCCTGGCAGAGCATCAAAAAGGAGGAAACACAGCGTCTGGTGATGTGCATGAGTTCAAGACTTCAGGCAGTCATTGCCAACAAAGGGTTTTCAACCAAGTACTAGAAATGAACATTTTATTTACAATTATTTAATCTGTCCAATTACTTTTGGTCCCTTTAAAAACAGGGTGGCACATGTTAAGGAGCTGAAACTCCTAAACCCTTCATCCAATTGTAATGTGGATACCCTCAAATGAAAGCTGAAAGTCTGAACTTCAACTGCATCTCAATTGTTTAAAATTCATTGTGGTAATGTCTAGAACCAAAAGTAGAAAAATGTTGTCTCTGTCCAAATATATATGGACCTAACTGTATGTCGCAAGCAGCGAGGAGAAGCAGAGAGAGGGAGAGTAGGTGCGAGAAGGAGTGTCCGGCTTTTTTTTATGTTTTGGTAGGATAGACCTGAGGTTGAGGAGCAGGTCTGCAGATGAGGTCAGGTGGGGGGGGGTTAAGAGGAAAGGAGAGATGATGATTTGGTTATAGAGGGTGCTGGGGTTTGGGGATAGCAAAGTAGAGTGAGGATTAGTGGTGCAAAGACAGTAAGGGCATATGAAAGCATAATGAATGTTAAGTGTGAATGAGGCAGAAACTAAGTACAATTAGGAAATAGTTACTTGTACCTTCTGGCTCATTTCTGGCATCTTAAGATCAACCCTTTAGAAGTCAGACACGGTTTGCTTGATTTATGGAGCTCGTAACAGCACATGAGGTGGCTCAGGTGTGTGCAGGAGGGTATGAGTCGCAGGAAGACATGATAAAATTCTGTCTGCCTGCTGCCACCACCAGGGGGAGCACACTAGATACTTTGTAATAGCTTTCAACTTTTTACCAGTATGCAGTGCGCTCCCCCTAGTGGTGGCTGCTATACTCAGCCGCTGCCTACATGGCTATTCCGTAGCGTTGTTACATCTCTGTTGCTTCTATAACAATCCGCACTACTGATGAAGGTCATTGTGATTGAAATGTCTATTATTGGATTGTTTACAACAAATAAAGTTTCTTCTAAAACACCTTTTGAGTGCCAAGACTGCTACAGTTTGATCTAAGGGCTAGGATCCTACATGGGCACCTAGGACAGGAGTGCCGTGATTGCAATTTTATTCGTGGTGGCTGCAAACATGATATCATGTATCTCTGTAGACAGGGAGCTCCCCCTAGTGGTGGCTGCAGACAGAATCTTATCATGTATCTCCGTATACAGGGAGCTCCCCCTAGTGGTGGCTGCAGACAGAATCTTATGTATCTCTGTATACAGGGAGCTCCCCCTAGTGGTGGCTGCAGACAGAATCTTATCATGTATCTCTGTATACAGGGAGCTCCCCCTAGTGGTGGCTGTAGACAGAATCTTATCATGTATCTCTGTATACAGGGAGCTCCCCCTAGTGGTGGCTGCAGACAGAATCTTATCATGTATCTCTGTATACAGGGAGCTCCCCCTAGTGGTGGCTGCAGACAGGATCTTATCATGTATCTCTGTATACAGGGAGCTCCCCCTAGTGGTGGCTGCAGACAGGATCTTATCATGTATCTCTGTATACAGGGAGCTCCCCCTAGTGGTGGCTGGAGACAGAATCTTATCATGTATCTCTGTATACAGGGAGCTCCCCCTAGTGGTGGCTGCAGACAGAATCTTACATTGGGCAATAATTGGCACAGAATGTGATGTTACTATAGAATATGACCTTGCTCAGCTCCGGCTGGAGGATATAAGTGCCTTGCAAAAGTCAGAGCGCCCCCCCCCTCCACCTCTTGTCCTCCCTTGAGTGAGAAGTGGCATTCGGCCGCCATAAATCTCACCAGGTGTTTGGCGCAGGAGGAGGAAGCATGTGAGGAATTCATTATGTGATCCCCTTATCTCCCAGGCGCCCGCACTCCTCCATGCTCTCCTGGCCTGGAAGCTCTCGCTCTACACAGGGCTCAGTATGAATCCTAACATGCGAGTCCCTTCTCCCTCCAGGAAAAAAAGAAAATGTGATTTATCCCACGCTGCCGCCTCCCACTGCTCCATTCTTAAAAAAATACATGTATAATGGACATCAGAACTGGAGGGGTCAGGGGTCAGCATGGGTCAGCATGGGCGCTCTGCTCGGTCTACACAACCCCATACACTGCAATGCTCTGTGGATCCTGACACTATTAGCTGCGATGCTCTCCTTACCCTTATGCCCCTCTAGCAGAGCCATCAGACTGCTCTGCCCACCTTTGCGCCCCTCTTCGGAAGGATTCCTGTGAGCAGCACGCCGGACCCTCGCTATCGTAGACCATCCTCATATTGACAAACGGGAGACTGACCAGTAGAGTTTTGTAAGCAGATTTGGATGGGAAAGAAGAAAAATTAAATCAAAATTTAATGCAATAAAAAAAAAAAAAAAAAAAAAAGAAAAGAAAAGAAAAAAATTCAAACTGCTTCAACTTTTTCGAAAAACAAAAAGTAAACTCCGGAAATAAAAACTGTCAACTAGAATGAAACAACTGTGACGTTATAATGGAGTGGAAATACTAAGGATGACTGCAGAGTCCGACTACACAGGGTCCGTTTGTAGTCTGTAGCCATGGAGACACATCGCTCTGCATCGGAGCCGAAGGCACAAAAGCAGGAATGTGATGATCCATCGATTGTGTGTTCTGTGCGCCACCTAGTGGACAGTCTCAGAAGGCATGATGTTTTTTCCTCTCATTCCTGGTAAGGTGTGCAATAACTGGCGCCTGCATTTTCAGAGGTAGTGACGCTCCTGTGCGCAGCTAATTGTTACTCTCCTGGAGAATGCAAAAGATTTAATAAAAAAAAAAAAATATATATATAGATTTAGAGTATGGAGGAGGGAAACATTTATGGCATATCCTATTGCAATGTCTGACAAAACTACTTTCGGTACCTGGCACCAGTTCTGTAAATATTCAGAGGATGGCACCGAGGGGTTAATGTCTGATTGGCATCTACTATTTCCATTTCTGGCTCTCCAGCAGCGCCACCTAGTGCTCATCTGTAATTAATGGCGGTCTCAGGATTACAGCAAGTCCCAAACCTACTAAAAAAAAAAAAAAATCACAAAATGACGCCCCAACCAGAATCCTACGGGCCACATTTATTGGCATCTGTGCCTTTTTTTTTTTTAATCTAGTTTATGGTGGGGTTTTTTTTGGGGGGGGGCTGCTTTCTTTTATTTACGCCAACTCTTCTTTTTATGTTGTCACCTGTTTATTTATTTATTTTTTTTTTTTTAGCTGATTCAACAATTGCAGCTTTTAAAAAAGTTGCAAAAAAACTTTTGTGCAAATGCAACGCCGCCCCCCCCCCCCTGCAATGATTTTATGCGCACCTTAAAAGTTTTTTGCGTTTATGCAAAAATTCACAGAGCGATTTTGAAGAATTTGGTGCAAAAAAAACATCAACAAATATTACAAGGGGGGAAAAAAAAGGCAAATGGTGAATTGGGGGGGTCTAGCACAGAATGATCAGGTGACCCCATAGATGGGACGTGAACGATCCCTTGAAGGATTTGTCCAGTCCTAACATATTGATAGTCTATCCAAGGGATAGGGGTCTGACGCATGGCACCCCAATAATTAACAGCTATAAGCGCTCAATTTCTCTGCAGCGCCACAACTGGACAAATACAGTATTGCACCCAAAATATATAGACTGCACATTCTTTAGAGCTGTTCCAAAATCGTCACTTGTAAGCAACGTAGAAAACGTTCTGCCATGGAGATTAATCATGGGGCATCTTGGCGTCTCACGGAGTAAATTGCACCATTGACTGGCACCTGGTCCTGCTCTGGATGATCGGTAGATGCCAGGGATAAGATGGTGGCAGCAGGCTGCTCCCATTTTGTCATCCTCATCTTTTTCACTTTCCTCCTTCCTCCCATCACTTACTTTGGACTTGTAGAGTCTCTTTCCGAAAACATGTCCGCTCTCTTAAAGGGTTTACCCCCAAAATAGTTAAGTTACCCCCTTTATCCATGGGATAACCAGTTATTGCTGGGGGGTCCACAATCCTAAAAAAGGGGCTCAAATCCATTCCGCACGTTCAACCTCCGCTTCATTCATTGTCTATGGGACTGACAGAAATATTCGCTTTCTCCTGCAGCCCCACAGGCAATAAATGGAGGCGCTCCGCTCACAGGACCCCCTGAGAGACCAGAAATAATGAACCTCCCCCCCCAGAGAAGACAACACAATTATGAAAATGAAGGTTTTTTTTTTTATTATTCTTATTATTTTCTTTTCAATACTATTAAGCTCTGCGATAACACAGGCAAGTGGCACTGAAATCTGCTGAACACTGGGAGGGCCTCCAGGGGGCGCTGATAACACCCACGGGGACGTCCCTTCTCACATAATACGCTGGGAGCGGTGCCGCTCTCTTTGGGACATGCACGTCGATAGAGAATTCCTGCATTTTTCTTTTTTTGGTTTTCCCCGGTGACAGCTTATTCCCGACAAAGTGAACACAAAAAAAAAAAAAAAAAAATATTGTATACAAAATATAAAATATTTTAAATATTTATAAACATTGGCAGAAAAAAATAGAAGTGTATGAAAATATTTTTAGCTTTTTTTTTTTCCCTCTCTTTTCCTCTGCTGCTCCCCAGTCTGTCCGCTATGGCGCGGACGTGCGAGCGGCGGTGGTGGTGGCGGCCGTGTGCCGTCAGTGGGGCTTGAGTCCGTAGCTGTTCAGGGGGTGAGAATACGCTTTCCCCAACACTATTCTGTCCCGTAGGAGCTTAAACAAGACGTAATAGTTGCAGAAGAGGATGAGCGCCATGGACAGGGTGTGGTTCCACTTCTCGGCGCGGAGCAGGGAGTACAGCTGATACATCACCAGGCTGCCCTCCAGCACCACCAGGACATTCAGTAGTCGTAATGGCCGGTGGAACAGGAACTGCCGGACAGAAAAGACAGACAAGCAGAGAAACTTTTTTTTAAACTTTGCATCATGGGTCACAAATATTAAATCAAGGCATAATTCAGACCTTAACCTGTATACAGGGAGCTCCCCCTAGTGGTGGCTGCAGACAGGATCTTATCATGTATCTCTGTATACAGGGAGCTCCCCCTAGTGGTGGCTGCAGACAGGATCTTATCATGTATCTCTGTATACAGGGAGCTCCCCCTAGTGGTGGCTGCAGACAGGATCTTATCATGTATCTCTGTATACAGGGAGCTCCCCCTAGTGGTGGCTGCAGACAGGATCTTATCATGTATCTCTGTATACAGGGAGCTCCCCCTAGTGGTGGCTGCAGACAGGATCTTATCATGTATCTCTGTATACAGGGAGCTCCCCCTAGTGGTGGCTGCAGACAGAATCTTATCATGTATCTCTGTATACAGGGAGCTCCCCCTAGTGGTGGCTGCAGACAGAATCTTATCATGTATCTCTGTATACAGGGAGCTCCCCCTAGTGGTGGCTGCAGACAGAATCTTATCATGTATCTCTGTATACAGGGAGCTCCCCCTAGTGGTGGCTGCAGACAGAATCTTATCATGTATCTCTGTATACAGGTAGCTCCCCCTAGTGGTGGCTGCAGACAGGATCTTATCATGTATCTCTGTATACAGGGAGCTCCTCCTAGTGGTGACTGCAGACAGAATCTTATCACGTATCTCTGTATACAGAGAGCTCCTCCTAGTGGTGACTGCAGACAGAATCTTATCATGTATCTCTGTATACAGGGAGCTCCCCCTAGTGGAGGCTGCAGACAGAATCTTATCATGTATCTCTGTATACAGGTAGCTCCCCCTAGTGGTGGCTGCAGACAGGATCTTATCATATATCTCTGTATACAGTGAGCTCCCCTAGTGGTGGCTGCAGACAGGATCTTATCATGTATCGCTGTATACAGGGAGCTCCCCCTAGTGGTGGCTGCAGACAGAATCTTATCATGTATCTCTGTATACAGGGAGCTCCCCCTAGTGGTGGCAGCAGACAGAATCTTATGTATCTCTGTATACAGGTAGCTCCCCCTAGTGGTGGCTGCAGACAGGATCTTATCATGTATCTCTGTATACAGGGAGCTCCCCCTAGTGGTGGCAGCAGACAGAATCTTATGTATCTCTGTATACAGGTAGCTCCCCCTAGTGGTGGCTGCAGACAGGATCTTATCATGTATCTCTGTATACAGGGAGCTCCCCCTAGTGGTGGCTGCAGACAGGATCTTATCATGTATCTCTGTATACAGGGAGCTCCCCCTAGTGGTGAGTGCAGACAGATTCTTATCATGTATCTGTATACAGGGAGCTCCCCCTACTGGTGGCTGCAGACAGAATCTTATCATGTATCTCTGTATACAGGGAGCTCCTCCTAGTGGTGACTGCAGACAGAATCTTATCACGTATCTCTGTATACAGAGAGCTCCCCCTAGTGGTGACTGCAGACAGAATCTTATCACGTATCTCTGTATACAGAGAGCTCCCCCTAGTGGTGACTGCAGACAGAATCTTATCACGTATCTCTGTATACAGAGAGCTCCCCCTAGTGGTGTCTGCAGACAGAATCTTATGTATTTCTGTATACAGGGAGCTCCCCCTAGTGGTGGCTGCAGACAGGATCTTATCATGTATCTCTGTATACAGGGAGCTCCCCCTAGTGGTGGCTGCATACAGAATCTTATGCATCTCTGTATACAGGGAGCTCCCCCTAGTGGTGGCTGCAGACAGAATCTTATCATGTATCTCTGTATACAGGGAGCTCCCCCTAGTGGTGACTGCAGACAGAATCTTATCACGTATCTCTGTATACAAAGAGCTCCCCCTAGTGGTGTCTGCAGACAGAATCTTATGTATCTCTGTATACAGGGAGCTCCCCCTAGTGGTGGCTGCAGACAGAATCTTATCATGTATCTCTGTATACAGGGAGCTCCCCCTAGTGGTGGCTGCATACAGAATCTTATGTATCTCTGTATACAGGGAGCTCCCCCTAGTGGTGGCTGCAGACAGAATCTTATCATGTATCTCTGTATACAGGGAGCTCCCCCTAGTGGTGGCTGCAGACAGGATCTTATCATGTATCTCTGTATACAGGGAGCTCCCCCTAGTGGTGGCTGCAGACAGAATCTTATCATGTATCTCTGTATACAGGGAGCTCCCCCTAGTGGTGGCTGTAGACAGAATCTTATCATGTATCTCTGTATACAGGGAGCTCCCCCTAGTGGTGGCTGCAGACAGGATCTTATCATGTATCTCTGTATACAGGGAGCTCCCCCTAGTGGTGGCTGCAGACAGGATCTTATCATGTATCTCTGTATACAGGGAGCTCCCCCTAGTGGTGGCTGCAGACAGGATCTTATCATGTATCTCTGTATACAGGGAGCTCCCCCTAGTGGTGGCTGCAGACAGAATCTTATCATGTATCTCTGTATACAGGGAGCTCCCCCTAGTGGTGGCAGCAGACAGAATCTTATGTATCTCTGTATACAGGTAGCTCCCCCTAGTGGTGGCTGCAGACAGGATCTTATCATGTATCTCTGTATACAGGGAGCTCCCCCTAGTGGTGGCAGCAGACAGAATCTTATGTATCTCTGTATACAGGTAGCTCCCCCTAGTGGTGGCTGCAGACAGGATCTTATCATGTATCTCTGTATACAGGGAGCTCCCCCTAGTGGTGGCTGCAGACAGGATCTTATCATGTATCTCTGTATACAGGGAGCTCCCCCTAGTGGTGAGTGCAGACAGATTCTTATCATGTATCTGTATACAGGGAGCTCCCCCTACTGGTGGCTGCAGACAGAATCTTATCACGTATCTCTGTATACAGAGAGCTCCCCCTAGTGGTGTCTGCAGACAGAATCTTATGTATTTCTGTATACAGGGAGCTCCCCCTAGTGGTGGCTGCAGACAGGATCTTATCATGTATCTCTGTATACAGGGAGCTCCCCCTAGTGGTGGCTGCATACAGAATCTTATGCATCTCTGTATACAGGGAGCTCCCCCTAGTGGTGGCTGCAGACAGAATCTTATCATGTATCGCTGTATACAGGGAGCTCCCCCTAGTGGTGGCTGCAGACAGGATCTTATCATGTATCTCTGTATACAGGGAGCTCCCCCTAGTGGTGACTGCAGAGAGATTCTTATCCTGTATCTCTGTATACAGGGAGCTCCCTCTAGTGGTGGCTGCAGACAGAATCTTATCATGTATCTCTGTATACAGGGAGCTCCCCCTAGTGGTGACTGCAGACAGAATCTTATCACGTATCTCTGTATACAAAGAGCTCCCCCTAGTGGTGTCTGCAGACAGAATCTTATGTATCTCTGTATACAGGGAGCTCCCCCTAGTGGTGGCTGCATACAGAATCTTATGTATCTCTGTATACAGGGAGCTCCCCCTAGTGGTGGCTGCAGACAGAATCTTATGTATCTCTGTATACAGGGAGCTCCCCCTAGTGGTGGCTGCAGACAGACAGACTGATTATCACTGGAACCAAATAAAAAATAATCCTGATGTAGACTCTATTTACTCACATAAAATCTGGCGTGTGAGATATCTGAAGGCACTGCTACATTGTACGGCCCCACAGCTTTGTATAACGTCCGGCTGTGCCGTACGAGTACGCCCTGCGGCCATACTGTGCTGTCTGACCAGCTGTGAACAGAGAGAGGAGCCATTAGACGCAGATATAACAGGAGGCACATACGACACACACACGGCGCTCCACTCACATATGTTGCGGTGCGTTGCTGTACGACCCGGGCTCTAATTTCTGCCACCGGCCGAGATGCGATGCCGACCTGTGCAGCAAGTCGCAATATCTGGGGGGCAGCAGCTGCGTGGTCAACATGACGAAGGCATTGATCCACACCATGATGAGGTGCTCACACGACCAGCGCATGTCGTAATACTGAGTGCTCTGCAACAGAAGACAACGGCTTAAAGGACAACTCCACCTCTTATACAAACTGCTTTACCTCTTAAGACGTGAAAGAGCTCAGATGTGAGACTCTTGCTGCAGCTTGGGTGGTGTTTGGAGCAATAGGAGGTAGGAATTGAGGAAGGATGTAAATATCTAAACCTACAGGAACTTACTTTTACGAAGCACAGCGGCAGAAAAGCCACGTAATAGGCACTGAATAAAGAGTTGAAGAGGACCTCCTTGATCCTGCGATTGAAGTCCGCTTTTAAGCACTCGACTTCGTTACGGATGAGGTCCGGAGACAGCGGACAGCTGTGGGAGGGGATGGTAGGGGACGAATTAAACTGCTCCCTCAAAGACTCGCGTAGGAGAGAGAGGAAGTCTTTGGGTCTGACGAGGGTGGCCACGCCATTAGCACCGTCCTCCACTAACGAGTCCTGAACGAGGTATCCGCAGTCTGTGGGCAAAGGCTGGGATCGGCTGTCTTGGTGAAAGCAGCAGAGAGGTACATAAACGCCGAACCTGGGGGGCGACAAACAAGATCATCAAATCATCAATGGACGCCAGATACATCTGTATGTAGTGAGCTCCCTCTAGTGGTGGCAGTATGCATCTGTATGTAGTGAGCGCCCCCTAGTGGTGGCTGTATAAATCTGTATGTAGTGAGCGCCCCCTAGTGGTGGCTGTATAAATCTGTATGTAGTGAGCTCCCTCTAGTGGTGACTGTATACATCTGTATGTAGTGAGCTCCCCCTAGTGTTGGCTGTATAAATCTGTATGTAATGAGCTCCCTCTAGTGGTGGCTGTATAAATCTGTATGTAGTGAGCTCCCTCTAGTGGTGGCTGTATAAATCTGTATGTAGTGAGCTCCCTCTAGTGGTGGCTGTATACATCTTCATGTAGTGAGCTCCCCCTAGTGGTGGCTGTATACATCTTCATGTAGTGAGCTCTCTCTAGTGGTGGCAGTATGCATCTGTATGTAGTGAGCGCCCCCTAGTGGTGGCTGTATAAATCTGTATGTAGTGAGCGCCCCCTAGTGGTGGCTGTATAAATCTGTATGTAGTGAGCTCCCTCTAGTGGTGACTGTATACATCTGTATGTAGTGAGCTCCCTCTAGTGGTGGCTGTATAAATCTGTATGTAGTGAGCTCCCTCTAGTGGTGGCTGTATACATCTTCATGTAGTGAGCTCCCCCTAGTGGTGGCTGTATAAATCTTTATGTAGTGAGCTCCCCCTAGTGGTGGCTGTATAAATCTGTATGCAGTGAGCTCCCTCTAGTGGTGGCTGTATAAATCTGTATGTAGTGAGCTCCCTCTAGTGGTGGCTGTATAAATCTGTATGTAGTGAGCTCCCTCTAGTGGTGGCTGTATAAATCTGTATGTAGTGAGCTCCTCCTAGTGATGGCTGTATAGATCTGTATGTAGTGAGCTCCCCCTAGTGGTGGCTGTATAAATCTATATGTAGTGAGCTCCCCCTAGTGGTGGCTGTATAAATCTGTATGTAGTGAGCTCCCCCCCTAGTGGTGGCTGTATAAATCTTTATGTAGTGAGCTCCCCCTAGTGGTGGCTGTATAAATCTGTATGTAGTGAGCTCCCTCTAGTGGTGGCTGTATACATCTGTATGTAGTGAGCTCCCTCTAGTGGTGACTGTATAAATCTTTATGTAGTGAGCTCCCCCTAGTGGTGGCTGTATAAATCTGTATGTAGTGAGCTCCCCCTAGTGGTGGCTGTATAAATCTGTATGTAGTGAGCTCCCTCTAGTGATGGCTGTATAAATCTTTATGTAGTGAGCTCTCTCTAGTGATGGCTGTATAAATCTTTATGTAGTGAGCTCCCCTTAGTGATGGCTGTATACATCTGAATGTAGTGAGCTCCCCCTAGTGATGGCTGTATAAATCTTTATGTAGTGAGCTCCCCCTAGTGGTGGCTGTATAAATCTGAATGTAGTGAGCTCTCCCTAGTGATGGCTGTATAAATCTTTATGTAGTGAGCTCCCCCTAGTGGTGGCTGTATAAATCTTTATGTAGTGAGCTCCCCTTAGTGATGGCTGTATACATCTGAATGTAGTGAGCTCCCCCTAGTGGTGGCTGTATAAATCTTTATGTAGTGAGTGCTTTATTTTAGACTCACAGAGCACAGAGGACACTTACGGGTAGCCCAGGAAGAGCAAGTTCAGAACTGAATGGTTGCGGAACAGATTGACCAGAGTCCAGCAAAAAACCCACCCGCACAGCGTGAGCAGGACCAGGCGGGCGGTGATCAGGGCGCTGTACTGTACCATGGACGCTGATCCTACCTGAGAGGCCTAAAGGAGAGATGTACAAGGCATCAGCCATTAGAAACCTCTCATACTGACTTCTTACAGAATGGTAACAAACCATTACTGTCCAATCAAAGACCTCAATAATACAAGTCCTGGGGAATGTCATACAGGTCAGTAATTTGTGGGCTTTTGATCATAAATAAAGGAAATAGCGCCACTGCTTCCCACTGGTTGTGTCTGGTACTGCAGCTCAGATAAGTTGTAGTACCACACAATACCATAGATAGTTGTGGCGTGGTTTTCGGAAGAGAGTAGCCATGTTTTTCTAACAATGGACAACCCCTTCAAATTACCCCTTTTCAGGATGGAGCGGGAAAAAGTTAATTAAGAAAGTTTCTCTTAAAATAATTTATTTTTTTTTCTGATTAATGTCCATTTCTGAGTGACGACGCTGATGATATTAAAGAAGGAGGGGAGGTGTCAAAGTTCTTGTCCTTAATATGGTAACTGCACGTCTAGCTCCTGAGAAGTTCCCCAGTAACTGATCACTGTAGCTGCAGCGCCCCTACAGGAGAAATGCAGTACTGCATGAAAGCCAAACTTTCCCAGACAAGCACCTACCTGTGAAATCAGGGCCCAGACCAGGCGCCGGGCCAACATTACTGTGATAAAAGCTGCCAGGTGATAGTCAATAAGGTGGAAATTCTGCAAGACAAAGAGTCAGCGTCATCTGTCTGGACCCCGAAGGCTCCAAATACCCAGAGACAAAGCGGCGAGACATCGGGTCAAAATAAGAGGACAATGCAATATTCTCTCAGTTGAGGTTTTGTTACAATAGCATCAGTCTAGACAACGCTCTATGACACAAACACAATAGTAGCACAAATGTGACCGCCCAGGGCGGTCGCCAGGGACTGAGGGCGGAGGCGACGGGGCGGTCGCCAGGGACTGAGGGCGGAGGCGACGGGGCGGTCGCCAGGGACTGAGGGCGGAGGCGACGGGGCGGTCGCCAGGGACTGAGGGCGGAGGCGACGGGGCGGTCGCCAGGTACTGAGGGCGGAGGCGACGGGGCGGTCGCCAGGTACTGAGGGTGGAGGCGACGGGGCGGTCGCCAGGTACTGAGGGCGGAGGCGACGGGGCGGTCGCCAGGTACTGAGGGCGGAGGCGACGGGGCGGTCGAAAGGTACTGAGGGCGGAGGCGACGGGAGGTCGCCAGGTACTGAGGGCAGAGGCGACGGGGCGGTCGCCAGGTACAGATGGCGGAGCGGTCGCCAGGTACTGATGACGGAGGAGATGGGGCGGTCGAAAGGTACTGAGGGCGGAGGAGATGGGGCGGTCGAAAGGTACTGAGGGCGGAGGAGATGGGGCGGTCGAAAGGTACTGAGGGCGGAGGCGACGGGGCGGTCGAAAGGTACTGAAGGCA
The DNA here is from genome assembly GCF_046119375.1 of Phyllobates terribilis. Lineage (NCBI taxonomy): Eukaryota > Metazoa > Chordata > Amphibia > Anura > Dendrobatidae > Phyllobates > Phyllobates terribilis. The sequence continues at coordinate 952,496,251 of NW_027362762.1, forward strand.
AAGGCGACGGGAGGTCGCCAGGTACTGAGGGCAGAGGCGACGGGGCGGTCGCCAGGTACAGATGGCGGAGGCGACGGGGCGGTCGCCAGGTACTGATGACGGAGGAGACGGGTCGGTCGCCAGGTACTGATGACGGAGGAGATGGGGCGGTCGCCAGGTACTGATGTGACGGTCACACAACCGCTGACGTCAGCGGTCAGGTGATGGTCGCGTGACCATCACATGACTAAATGACGTTATGGAAGGTCCTTTTTAGAGCTCCGGGTGCCGCCGAAGATGCTGGACGCACCGTACAGGAGACCGGGGGCCATGTGAAGGTGAGTATAATGTTTTTTTTAATTTTTTTTTATTACTATTGATGCTGCATTTGCAGCAGCGTAACTTGGTCACACTATATATCCCGGTTGCATGGATTTATATAGTGTGACCAAGTTGTCAAGCACTTTCCAAGTGATGCTAAAATCTCTTGTCAACCCACATGCAAAATCACATGTTAAAAACGCTTCTACCTGGAAGAAAAAACGCATGTACAATCCGCATGTACAATCCGCATGTACAATCCGCATGCGTTTCTTCTGCCAGGGAGATGCAGAAACGCTCAGGAGAAATCTGGAGCATTTCTGCATCGTGGGCACTTAGCTTTACTCTGCAGCATTTTTCCCACACCTGCCTAAAACTTTTGCACAGTACAGTATATATTCACACAATGTTTCCATTCACGGACACTAAGCTGTGATCTTGACAATGATCTTCCCGTCCCCTGCCCTCACGCAGTGCGGTGGCCACCTCTCCATTCATTACCCGCCTGGGTTCTGGCAGGACGGGAGTTAAAGAGCCCTGCACATGGCAGACTTTCTGCGGAGTATCACTTTAAGCAAATTGGTCAAGTCTCTTACTCACCAAAGAAGTGCAGGAGGCCGGGTGATTGTACGGATACCACCAAACCGTCTTGTATATGTTTATGTACTGGATGAAGAGCGACACAAGAAGGTAGATGAAAAAGAGGAACTCGAAGAGAAGACTCCCGTCCAGCGGCAGGTCAGGAATACGGCAGTGACGCACCGGCTCTGGGGTGATCAAGGCAGTTATCGGAGGGGCAGAGACGCCAACGGCACTGCAATTCCTACAAGGGAGAGAGAACAAGGGTCAGGGTTATCATCAAACAGGAAGAGATAAAAAATTTACAGAAATAGTGAACGAGAGAGCAGCGGCGCAGGCGAGAGCGAAACGGAGAGCAGCGGCGCAGGCGAGAGCGAAACGGAGAGCAGCGGCGCAGGCGAGAGCGAAACGGAGAGCAGCGGCGCAGGCGAGAGCGAAACGGAGAGCAGCGGCGCAGGCGAGAGCGAAACGGAGAGCAGCGGCGCAGGCGAGAGCAAGACTGAAAGAGAGAGCAGCGAAGACGACGAAGCCGAGAGTGAGACAAAGAGAGAGCAGCGAAGACGACGAAGCCGAGAGTGAGTCTGAAAGAGAGAGCAGCCCGCAGGCGAGAGTGACCTGAGAGTGAGACTGAAAGAGAGAGCAGCGCAGACGACGAAGCCGAGAGTGAGAAAGAGAGCAGCGCAGACGACGAAGCCGAGAGTGAGACTGAAAGAGAGCAGCGAAGACGACGAAGCCGAGAGTGAGACTGAAAGAGAGCAGCGAAGACGACGAAGCCGAGAGTGAGACTGAAAGAGAGAGCAGCCCGCAGGCGAGAGTGACCTGAGAGTGAGACTGAAAGAGAGAGCAGCGCAGACGACGAAGCCGAGAGTGAGAAAGAGAGCAGCGCAGACGACGAAGCCGAGAGTGAGACTGAAAGAGAGCAGCGAAGACGATGAAGCCGAGAGTGAGACTGAAAGAGAGAGCAGCGTCGCAGGCGACGAAGCCGAGAGTGAGACTGAAAGAGAGAGCAGAGCCGCAGGCGAGAGTGAGACTGAAAGAGAGAGCAGCGCCACAGGCGAGAGTGAGACTGAAAGAGAGAGCAGCGCCGCAGGCGAGTGAGACTGAAAGAGAGAGCAGCGCAGGCAACAAACCTGAGAGTGAGACTGAAAGAGAGAGCAGCCCGCAGGCGAGAGTGACCTGAGAGTGAGACTGAAAGAGAGCAGCGCAGACGACGAAGCAGAGAGTGAGAAAGAGAGCAGCGCAGACGACGAAGCCGAGAGTGAGACTGAAAGAGAGCAGCGAAGACGACGAAGCCGAGAGTGAGACTGAAAGAGAGAGCAGCGTCGCAGGCAACGAAGCCGAGAGTGAGACTGAAAGAGAGAGCAGAGCCGCAGGCGAGAGTGAGACTGAAAGAGAGAGCAGCGCCGCAGGCGAGTGAGACTGAAAGAGAGAGCAGCGCCGCAGGCGAGAGTGAGACTGAAAGAGAGAGCAGCGCCGCAGGCGAGAGTGAGACTGAAAGAGAGAGCAGCGCCGCAGGCGAGAGTGAGACTGAAAGAGAGAGCAGCGCCGCAGGCGAGAGTGAGACTGAAAGAGCGAGCAGTGCAGACGACGAACCCGAGTGAAACAGAACAAGAGAGCAACGAAAAGGCAAGAGCGAGAACAAGCGTGCAAAAAGACTAAGTCTTGGGTGACGTGCAGGTTAAAGTGTGCCGCTTGCTACGTGGCACACCACCATTATAGCAAGCGGGTATGTGGGCAAGATTGAGGATGCGTTAAAGGTTTTTCCAATATAGGAAATCCCCAGGTCCAGCGCTGAGCCTCCATCACTACTTCTGGTGTCATTGTCTGCAGCGCTGACGTCACATTGACAGCACTGCAACCAATCAGCGAGCTCAGAGACTCGTGCCATCAATTTGGGCCGCAATGCTGTCGACATAACGTCAGCGCCGCAGACAATAACCGACAAAAAAAACCTCCTGATCTTTACTCACCCTCTCCGGGTCTGGATCGAGTTTCTACCACAGCTCCACAGGGAAGAATGAGTAAAGAACAGATTTGCATTTTTTTTTTCTTTTTTTTAAATAATAAACTGTGTCTGGTGACGGGGGTTTCCAAAACCGGAAAATAAAACTATAAAGTAGTCAGAAAAGTGCAAGCAAAAAAATACATAAAAAAGAAAAAAAAAAACAGCACCGAGTACGGTGTTTCTTTCCAGCTGTTTAACGGGCAAGAAAAGTTTAAAATATAGATTTATTTTTTTTAATATGAGAAAAACACAGATAGACACATAGAGGATACAGAAAACTAATGGTACGCGTTACTGTCATACGCAGAAAAACAACCTGTCTGTGAGTAAGGCCAAAGATCAGGAGGTAAAAAGAGGCAAGTGAAATACAATGGGAAAGAGCAAGTGAGCAACGATAAGAGCATGAAAGTGCAAAACACCGTGAGCACAAACGAGAAACAAGCGTGGAAAAACTTACAGCAAGAGAGAAGCCGGGGAGAATGAGACCAAAGAGACCACACTAAGGCTATGTGCCCACGATGCGGAAACGCTCCGGATTTTCTCCTGAGCGTTTCTGCATCTTCCTGGCAGAAAAAACACATGCGGATTGTGCATGCGGATTGTACATGCGGATTGTGCATGCGGATTGTACATACGTTTTCCTGCCAGGGACATGCGGAAATGAAGCGTTCTTCACATGCATTTCCGCATGCGGGTTGACAAGCGCTTTTTCAAGCGATTTTAGCATCACTTGGAAAGTGCTTGTCAACTTGGTCACACTATATAAATCCATGCAAACAGCATTGATTTATATAGTGTGACCATAAAAGAATGGTAAAAAAAAAAAAATATATCATACTTACCTTCTGATGGCCCCCGGTGTCCTTATTCGATGTGTCTCGGCTTGCTGGCAGCTCGCGGTGGTCTAAAAGGACCTGCTGACGTCAGTGGTTGCGTCACCCGTCACATGACTAAATGACGTCATGGCAGGTCCTTCAGTCCACCTCTTCTCCAGACCCTGGTACCATCCGCACATTGAAATGCATGGAATGCGCATCTACAGATGCAGTAATGCGGATTCCATCCATTCCAATGCAAGTCAATGGCGGCGAAAACGCCGCGCTTCCACAAAATAATTGCTGCATATTTTTCCGCAATGATAATCCGCAGCGGAAATTTTGGCAGCATGTGCACAGCACGTGCGGATTATCATTGGGGAACATGGCAGGACTTCTACCAAGCGTTTTTTAAGCGTTTCTGCAGCGGAATTGCGGCTGCGGAAAAATGCATCGTGGGCACACAGCCTAACAGTCAGAAACAAGCGTGCGGAGCGAGCAAAAAGAAAGAAGATATCGATGGAGAGCAAGCATGAGAAACAAGAAAAGAAAACAAGAGCGGTGAAACGGTGAAGGTAAAAGAGAAGGACATCAAAGCAAAGAATCGTAAACGAGCAAGAAGCGAACAAGCGCAAAAGTGAGACGATAAAAGCGTGCGGAGTGACAAAAAGCAAGGTGATATTGATGGAGAGGAGAAAGTGAGCAAGCATGCAAAAAGAGCCGTGATACACCGAGAGACAGGGAAAAGTAAAAGAGCAAGACGGCGTGGAAGGAGAAAATCGTAAACGAGCAAGAAGCGAATAAGCGCAAAAGTGAGAAGAGCTTAAAGTAAAAACAGAAAAGAACAGATGCACAAAAGGTAAGTGAGCAAGAGCAAAGGGGAACAAACGAGAGAAAGTGAGCAGAAAAGCAGCTAACAGAATGTGTAAGAGAGCGGGCGGAAAGACAAGAGGCAGCAAGTCGCGTAAAAACGGATCTAAAATCTGAAATGTTTTTTAGATGCAGCTTTTTAATAGTGGAACGATTTTGAGGCTTAGTCATTTAGGAACTGAAAACACATGTGCGCTCACACGCGCCATTTAACAAATAAAACCAGGAAACTCCCGTTAGGTATTAATGATGAATGTGATCCGCAGCGGCCAAGGCTTCGTTTTCAGTTCCTAAATGACTAAGCAACAAAATGCCTACAGATCAGACAGATGATGGACACTTAGGTTATCGCCCGATCCTGCAGCTGATGTGATGCACAATGGCGCCACCTAGTGGCACCTGGACGTCATTTGCCTCAATATAATTTTTTTCCGGAGGGTACTTTAAGGCTCTGACCTGTTTCTCAGCCCTGTGCCATTGCCACAAGTCCCACCAACCAAGGTTTGCAGTGAGGGCAAAGCGGAACGGCTCAGTTGCTGCCGGCTAGGACCCCTTCTTCCGCCGGGCATGACAAGGTACCGGTACACATCCAACAGTCAGCTCCACTCCGAGGCCTACGATGCAGCGAGCGGGAATATTCAGCTCTGTTAGAGAGAAAAAAAAAAAAGAAAATTAGATGAAGATTTATAACCCTGCGGCGAGAAGCTTATAATTGTACAGAACCATTATAAGAGGAGACTATGGAGGTGGACTATAAAGCGGAGAGGGGTGAGGTGAGCTCGTGATCAAGGGGCATTTCTGTAGACTTCCTGTCAATCATCTCACCAAAAAAATCACTACATTCTGCCGGAAACAATTGACAGCAGAAAACAATAGATGTCAATCACCTGCATAGCAAACAAAGAGGCGGGCCTTACAACCTGATCTCTGACGTCACAGGGTGAAGGGTGGCGCTCCTCCTCCTCACAGCCGGTGAGGTCACAGGGTGAAGGGTGGCGCTCCTCCTCCTCACAGCCGGTGAGGTCACAGGGTGAAGGGTGGCGCTCCTCCTCCTCACAGCCGGTGAGGTCACAGGGTGAAGGGTGGCGCTCCTCCTCCTCACAGCCGGTGAGGTCACAGGGTGAAGGGTGGCGCTCCTCCTCCTCACAGCCGGTGAGGTCACAGGGTGAAGGGTGGCGCTCCTCCTCCTCACAGCCGGTGAGGTCACAGGGTGAAGGGTGGCGCTCCTCCTCCTCACAGCCGGTGAGGTCACAGGGTGAAGGGTGGCGCTCCTCCTCCTCACAGCCGGTGAGGTCACAGGGTGAAGGGTGGCGCTCCTCCTCCTCACAGCCGGTGAGGTCACAGGGTGAAGGGTGGCGCTCCTCCTCCTCACAGCCGGTGAGGTCACAGGGTGAAGGGTGGCGCTCCTCCTCACAGCCGGTGAGGTCACAGGGTGAAGGGTGGCGCTCCTCCTCCTCACAGCCGGTGAGGTCACAGGGTGAAGGGTGGCGCTCCTCCTTACAGCCGGTGAGGACACAGGGTGAAGGGTGGCGCTCATCCTTACAGCCGGTGAGGTCAGAGGGTGAAGGGTGGCGCTCATCCTTACAGCCGGTGAGGTCACAGGGTGAAGGGTGGCGCTCATCCTTACAGCCGGTGAGGTCACAGGGGGAAGGGTGGCGCTCCTCCTCACAGCCGGTGAGGTCACAGGGGGAAGGGTGGCGCTCCTCCTCACAGCCGGTGAGGTCACAGGGGGAAGGGTGGCGCTCATCCTTACAGCCGGTGAGGTCACAGGGTGAAGGGTGGCGCTCATCCTTACAGCCGGTGAGGTCACAGGGGGAAGGGTGGCGCTCCTCCTCACAGCCGGTGAGGTCACAGGGGGAAGGGTGGCGCTCATCCTTACAGCCGGTGAGGTCACAGGGGGAAGGGTGGCGCTCATCCTTACAGCCGGTGAGGTCACAGGGGGAAGGGTGGCGCTCATCCTTACAGCCGGTGAGGTCACAGGGGGAAGGGTGGCGCTCCTCCTCACAGCCGGTGAGGTCAGAGTGAAGGGTGGCGCTCCTCCTCACAGCCGGTGAGGTCACAGGGTGAAGGGTGGCGCTCCTCCTCACAGCTGGTGAGGTCACAGGGTGAAGGGTGGCGCTCCTCCTCACAGCTGGTGAGGTCACAGGGTGAAGGGTGGCGCTCCTCCTCACAGCTGGTGAGGTCACAGGGTGAAGGGTGGAGCTCATCCTTACAGCTGGTGAGGTCACAGCGTGAAGGGTGGCGCTCCTCCTTACAGCTGGTGAGGTCACAGAGTGAAGGGTGGCGCTCCTCCTTACAGCTGGTGAAGTCACAGGGTGAAGGGTGGCGCTCCTCCTTACAGCTGGTGAGGTCACAGGGTGAAGGGTGGCGCTCATCCTCACAGCTGGTGAGGTCACAGGGTGAAGGGTGGCGCTCCTCCTCACAGCTGGTGAGGTCACAGGGTGAAGGGTGGCGCTCCTCCTCACAGCTGGTGAGGTCACAGGGTGAAGGGTGGCGCTCCTCCTCACAGCTGGTGAGGTCACAGGGTGAAGGGTGGCGCTCCTCCTCACAGCTGGTGAGGTCACAGGGTGAAGGGTGGCGCTCCTCCTTACAGCTGGTGAGGTCACAGGGTGAAGGGTGGCGCTCATCCTTACAGCTGGTGAGGTCACAGCGTGAAGGGTGGCGCTCCTCCTTACAGCTGGTGAGGTCACAGGGTGAAGGGTGGCGCTCCTCCTCACAGCTGGTGCGCTCACAGAGTGAAGGGTGGCGCTCCTCCTTACAGCTGGTGAGGTCACAGGGTGAAGGGTGGCGCTCCTCCTTTCAGCTGGTGAGGTCACAGGGTGAAGGGTGGCGCTCATCCTTACAGCTGGTGAGGTCACAGGGTGAAGGGTGGCGCTCATCCTTACAGCTGGTGAGGTCACAGGGTGAAGGGTGGCGCTCCTCCTCACAGCTGGTGAGGTCACAGGGTGAAGGGTGGAGCTCCTCCTCACAGCTGGTGAGGTCACAGGGTGAAGGGTGGCGCTCCTCCTCACAGCTGGTGGTCACAGGGTGAAGGGTGGCGCTCCTCCTCACAGCTGGTGGTCACAGGGTGAAGGGTGGCGCTCCTCCTTACAGCCGGTGAGGTCACAGGGTGAAGGGTGGCGCTCCTCCTCACAGCTGGTGATGTTAGTGCACATGTCATGTTCTCTCCCTGTCCGTCCCTCCCCCCGTTCTCTCTTCTAGCAGGAAAGAGATTCTTTACTTCCACTGGAACATGACGTGTAGTGACATCACCAGCAGCACCGTCGAGCTGCACCCTTCACCCTGTGACGTCACAAGATATATCTTGTGACACTGCCAGCTGTGCCGAGCTGAGCTTCACCTTTCACCCCGTGACATCACTAGCCCTGTCTAAAGAGCTCCATCCCTTCCATCATGGCTGCACCTACATAATTCCACCTATTAGTTCTGCTCTGTCCGCGCAACTGTATGTCTGGGCCGGGGGTGTTAATAGCGTGGGAAAATGTGAAATAATGCCTTTTCAAAGCGCCTCCCCCCCCTTTTTTTTGGGGGGGGGGGGGGACACGCAGTCATGTTTTATTCAATTCTGGGATACTCCCTTTATCTTTCTACAAATTATAAAGGTGGCATTAAATTTCGCAGCAAGATGTAAAGCGAGACGTTCTCTGTTCAGTTTGCAGTGTCCTTGTTTAGCCACTAGAGGACAGCACAGGCAAAACTGGCTTCTATACTTGGCACAAAGACATCATATTTTATTAGCGCTTCTCAGAGAAGTATGGACGCTTTACTTTCCATGACAGCGGAGAACGCTCATAGTGCGAAAGTAGAAGGAAGAAAAGCTGGAACCAGACCAAGGAGGCGTCTCCGCCATCCTCAACTGAGCTCAAGAACTTTAGGTCTTCAGCACGCCATCGTGTAGGTATCGAATGGCCAATCGGCCACAATGATGGGTGAAACGGTTGGAAAAAAAGAGACAGGAGCTCAAATAGATGGGAGAAAATCTGAGATTCCCAGGACAGAAAGCACCAGCTCACAAGGAAGCAGTTAGCGGACACCCGGTCACCAGAAAAGTGAATTTCCAAAAATGTCTATGTTTGGGGTGAACAATAAAAATGTCTGTTCTAAATTCTGTGTTTTTCCTTATTTTTTCCTGATGTTCCAGGGAGTTGTCAATATCTAAGTAGTGGACGACCCATTCAATTTTCATGCAGTTACGGCTCAGGTTTTCAGTAATATTGACATTTAACAGGTTGAGAAGTTTAGCTACTTTCTCGCTGATCATACAGATAACAGTTTTAACAGTTAGCTACTTCCTCTTCCACTGTGTTCACCTATGAATTACTTGACCCAGTTATAGGTTACTTGTCTTAACTTTCCTACTGCTGTCTCAAGCTTCCATCTATAGTAAATCTATATTAGGATATACATAGGTGGAGAAGTTAGCTACATCCTGATTATTTGTTTAAACAGATTGAAATTACATAAATCTAGGTAGAAGTTAGCCACCTTCCTTTCTGATGTCTTCATTTTACTGAATTCATGCCTCAGTTTTGATATACAGGTAGGTGGAGAAGTTAGCTACTTCTCTCTTACTTTGCCACCAATGCCCTGCACGTGTCAGGGATAAATTCCTTTTCATTTCTTGAAACGCTGTATAAGACCTCCAGCAGTGTTGATGTGTATTTAGGTAAACACTGGCAGCCCGAGCTCTGAAACAAATACGTTTCGGAAGCTAGAAAAGTGTGCTGTACATAATAAAACCTAACTCATATTACCCAGGTCTATTTACTTTCAGCCTTTTTACACGATAAACAACAAAGTTGTCATAATTACTAAATCAGTAAATGGCGTTACGGAAGTGTTTATTGGCTCTGGCTTTTATAAAAGCAACGGCAAATAGGTGCAGTGTATAATATACAAAGAACCCTGGCTTCACACGAATGAAAAAAATTTGTATATGTGTTTTATGCTAAAGAATTAATTCGGACGCTTTGATTTCTAGCACATGCAGTATCGTACGATGGAAATCCCTTAATATAACTTCATATTTCTGGAACCACTTCCAATTTAAAAAAAATAAAAAAAATTACATTTCTGGATTCCCCGCATTTAGTATTTCATAAGCAGGTTGATTGTGTTGTAGCATTAAGTTTTCAGTTACCATATATACTGTAGTATAAGCCGAGGCGCCTGATTTTACCACAAAAAACTGGGAAAAAATATTGACTCGAGTATAAGCCAAGGGTGGGAAATGCAGCAGCTAATGGAAAATTTCCCCATCCTGCCGTGCGTGGCCCCCCTCATGCCCAAACCCAGCCGTGCGTGGCCCCCCTCATGCCCAAACCCTGCCGTGCGCGGCTCCCCTCATGCCCAAACCCTGCCGTGCGCGGCTCCCCTCATCCCCAAACCCTGCCGTGCGCGGCTCCCCTCATCCCCAAACCCTGCCGTGCGCGGCTCCCCTCATCCCCAAACCCTGCCGTGCGCGGCTCCCCTCATCCCCAAACCCTGCCGTGCGCGGCTCCCCTCATCCCCAAACCCTGCCGTGCGCGGCTCCCCTCATCCCCAAACCCTGCCGTGCGCGGCTCCCCTCATCCCCAAACCCTGCCGTGCGTGGCTCCCCTCATCCCCAAACCCTGCCGTGCGTGGCTCCCCTCATCCCCAAACCCTGCCGTGCGTGGCTCCCCTCATCTCCAAATCCTGCCGTGCGTGGCTCCCCTCATCCCCAAATCCTGCCGTGCATGCTCCCCATCCTGGTAAGAATGGCCCCCATCCTTGTAAGCATGTCATCCCTCATCCCCAATCCTAGTATGTATGGCCTCCTCATCCCCCTATCCTGGTATACATGCCACCCTCCCCATCACTTTACACATGAAAAAAAAAAAACTAAAAAAAAAACCACTTATACTCACCTTCCTTCCTCCCTCACCTCTGCTCCAGTGCTGCATCCTGTTCTGCCAGCAGCTCATGTCAGCATCTGAGCAGAGCATGACGTCACAGCCTTGCACCCTCAGAAGCTGAGGTGAGGTGGAGGAATATTCACTCCTCTCCACGCCGGGACTATGGGCGTGGAGAGGAGTGAATATGCATTTTCTTTAATAGCGGGCACTATCAATCGCAGCCGCGGCTTAGCGCTCCTCTGTGCCTGCTACTAACGAGAATGAATATTCACTCTTCTCCACTCCCATTGACATGGAGAAGAGTGAATATTCATTTACCTGTAGCAGCAGGCACACGAGGTAGCTGCAGCAGCGGTTACTGCCTGTGCAACGCTCCTCTGCTGCAGCAACCCCCCCCACCACCACTATCCACCAGTGGGGTCATCTGAAGGCAATTTCTATGCTGTGAAGATACGAGATGTGCAGCATCTGAAACAACGGATACTGGAAGCCTGTGCTGGCATTTCTTCTGCGGTGTTGCTATCAGTGGGTCAAGAGTGGGAGAAGAGGGTTGCATCGACAATCCAACACAATGGGCAGCACTTTGAACACATTCTATAAGTGGTCATAAACTTGCAAAAAACTCATACATATACACAGACACACAGGTGGAGAAGTTAGCTGCTTCCCTCCTGACTTATTTTACAGATTCTATCAAGCAGATCTCTGCACAGTGAGATGAATTGGAGGGAGGAGTGATCCCTGACTGACTGCTGGGGGGAGGGGAAGGGCATGAACGATATTCAGGGTAACAAAAGGAGATCCCTATGAGAGCTATCATGGTGGACAATCACAGCCATCACACTGTTACGTCCTGTCCCAAATATTAAGTACCTACCTCTATGATATACTTACGTCCTAATAGTCCACACGAGACAGGCCCTTTCAACTACATGTTTTTATTAGTTGTCGATTGGAAAGCAAGCTATTGCTCTCTGTTATCGACCATTTCAAATTGGGAAAGGCTAAAAAGTTTTTTTCAGAAGGAAAGAGTTATAGAAAACTCCCTGTCACTGAAGATAATAACTTTGTGTCATCTCTCCAGTGCTGAGAACCTTCAGAGACATTTACTGAGATAAATAGAAAGTGTGACTCATAGCAGACACTGCAGGATAAGCTGGAGACTAAAGGGTTAGTGTCTCTTTAAGATGGAGGAAGGCTGATAATATGTAGATAGTTTTGAAATCTATTAGTAAAGCTGGACCCCACAATGCTGGGAGTTGTAGTTTCAAAATCTGGAGAGACACACAGAGGGCAGATTCCTGTATAGGCACCAAAAACAACATGCTGTATGTAACCATTCTATAAAGCAGCAAATATCACATAATGTACAGTTAGGTCCATATATATTTGGACAGAGACAACATTTTTCTAATTTTGGTTCTAGACGTTACCACAATGAATTTTAAACAAAACAATTCAGATGCAGTTGAAGTTCAGACTTTCAGCTTTCATTTGAGGGTATCCACATTAAAATTGGATGAAGGGTTTAGGAGTTTCAGCTCCTTAACATGTGCCACCCTTGTTTTCAAAAGGACCAAAAGTAATTGGACAGATTAAATAATTGTAAATAAAATGTTCATTTCTAGTACTTAGTTGAAAACCCTTTGTTGGCAATGACTGCCTGAAGTCTTGAACTCATGGACATCACCAGACGCTGTGTTTCCTCCTTTTTGATGCTCTGCCCGGCCTTCACTGCGGTAGTTTTCAGTTGCTGTTTGTTTGTGGGCCTTTCTGTCTGAAGTTTAGTCTTTAACAAGTGAAATGCATGCTCAATTGGGTTGAGATCAGGTGACTGACTTGGCCATTCATGAATATTCCACTTCTTTGCTTTAATAAACTCCTGGGTTGCTTTGGCTTTATGTTTTGGGTCATTGTCCATCTGTAGTATGAAACGACGACCAATCAGTTTGGCTGCATTTGGCTGGATCTGAGCACACAGTATGGCTCTGAATACATCAGAATTCATTCGGCTGCTTCTGTCCTGTGTCACATCATCAATAAACACTAGTGACCCAGTGCCACTGGCAGCCATGCATGCCCAAGCCATCACACTGCCTCCGCCGTGTTTTACAGATGATGTGCAATGCTTTGGATCATGAGCTATACCACGCCTTTGCCATACTTTTCTCTTTCCATCATTCTGGTAGAGGTTGATCTTGGTTTCATCTGTCCAAAGAATGTTCTTCCAGAACTGTGCTGGATTTTTTAGATGTTTTTTTAGCAAAGTCCAGTCGAGCCTTTTTATTCTTGATGCTTATGAGTGGCTGGCACCGTGCAGTGAACCCTCTGTAGTTACTCTCATGCAGTCTTCTCTTTATGGTAGATTTGGATATTGATACGCCTACCTCCTGGAGAGTGTTGTCCACTTGGTTGGCTGTTGTGAAGGGGTTTCTCTTCACCATGGAGATTATTCTGCGATCATCCACCACTGTTGTCTTCCGTGGGCGCCCAGGTCTTTTTGCATTGATGAGTTCACCAGTGCTTTCTTTCTTTCTCAGGATGTACCAAACTGTAGATTTTGCCACTCCTAATATTGTAGCAATTTCTCGGATGGGTTTTTTCTGTTTCTGCAGCTTAAGGATGGCTTGTTTCACCTCCATGGAGAGCTCCTTTGACAGCATGTTTTCTTCACAGCAAAACCTTCCAAATGCAAGCACCACACCTCAAATCAACTCCAGGCCTTTTATCTGCTTAATTGAGAATGACATAACGAAGGGATTGCCCACACCTGTCCATGAAATAGCCTTGGAGTCAATTGTCCAATTACTTTTGGTCCCTTTAAAAACAGGGTGGCACATGTTAAGGAGCTGAAACTCCTAAACCCTTCATCCAATTTTAATGTGGATACCCTCAAATGAAAGCTGAAAGTCTGAACTTCAACTGCATCTGAATTGTTTTGTTTAAAATTCATTGTGGTAATGTCTAGAACCAAAATTAGAAAAATGTCTCTGTCCAAATATATATGGACCTAACTGTATGTATACAGTGACTGCACCAGCAGAATAGTGAGTGCAGCTCTGGAGTATAATACAGGATGTAACTCAGGATCAGTAATGTATGTACACAGTGACTGCACCAGCAGAATAGTGAGTGCAGCTCTGGAGTATAATACAGGAGGTAACTCAGGATCAGTAATGTATGTACACAGTGACTGCAGCAGCAGCAGAATAGTGAGTGCTGCTCTGGAGTATAATACAGATTGTAGCTTAGGATCAGTACAGGATATGTAATGTACAGTACAGACCAAAAGTTTGGACACACCTCATTTAAAGATTTTTCTGTATTTTCATGACTATGAAAATTGTACATTCACACTGAAGGCATCAAAACTATGAATTAACACATGTGGAATTATATACTTAACAAAAAAGTGTGAAACAACTGAAAATATGTCTTATATTCTAGGTTCTTCAAAGTAGCCACCTTTTGCTTTGATGACGGCTTTGCACACTCTTTGCATTCTTTTGATGAGCTTCAAGAGGTAGTCACCGGAAATGGTCTTCCAACAATCTTGAAGGAGTTCCAAGAAATGCTTAGCACTTGTTGGCCCTTTTGCCTTCACTCTGCGGTCCAGCTCACCCCAAACCATCTCGATTGGGTTCAGGTCTGGTGACTGTGGAGGCCAGGTCATCTGGCGTAGCACCCCATCACCCTCCTTCTTGGTCTAATAGCCCTTACACAGCCTGGAGGTGTGTTTGGGGTCATTGTCCTGTTGAAAAATAAATGATGGTCCAACTAAACGCAAACCGGATGGAATAGCATGCTGCTGCAAGATGCTGTGGTAGCCATGCTGGTTCAGTATGCCTTCAATTTTGAATAAATCCCCAACAGTGTCACCAGCAAAGCACCCCCACACCATCACACCTCCTCCTCCATGCTTCACGGTGGGAACCAGGCATGTAGAGTCCATCCGTTCACCTTTTCTGCGTCGCACAAAGACACGGTGGTTGGAACCAAAGATCTCAAATTTGGACTCATCAGACCAAAGCACAGATTTCCACTGGTCTAATGTCCATTCCTTGTGTTCTTTAGCCCAAACAAGTCTCTTCTGCTTGTTCCTGTCCTTAGCAGTGGTTTCCTAGCAGCTATTTTACCATGAAGGCCTGCGGCACAAAGTCTCCTCTTAACAGTTGTTGTAGAGATGTGTCTGCTGCTAGAACTCTGTGTGGCATTGACCTGGTCTCTAATCTGAGCTGCTGTTAACCTGCGATTTCTGAGGCTGGTGACTCGGATAAACTTATCCTCAGAAGCAGAGGTGACTCTTGGTCTTCCTTTCCTGGGGCGGTCCTCATGTGAGCCAGTTTCTTTGTAGCGCTTGATGGTTTTTGCAACTGCACTTGGGGACACTTTCAAAGTTTGCCCAATTTTTCGGACTGACTGACCTTCATTTCTTAAAGCAATGATGGCCACTCGTTTTTCTTTACTTAGCTGCTTTTTTCTTGCCATAATACAAATTCTAACAGTCTATTCAGTAGGACTATCAGCTGTGTATCCACCTGACTTCTGCACAACACAACTGATGGTCCCAACCCCATTTATAAGGCAAGAAATCCCACTTATTAAACCTGACAGGGCACACCTGTGAAGTGAAGACCATTTCCGGTGACTACCTCTTGAAGCTCATCAAGAGAATGCCAAGAGTGTGCAAAGCAGTCATCAAAGCAAAAGGTGGCTACTTTGAAGAACCTAGAATATAAGACATATTTTCAGTTGTTTCACACTTTTTTGTTAAGTATATAGTTCCACATGTGTTAATTCATAGTTTTGATGCCTTCAGTGTGAATGTACAATTTTCATAGTCATGAAAATACAGAAAAATCTTTAAATGAGAAGGAGTGTCCAAACTTTTGGTCTGTACTGTATGTACACAGTGACTGCACCAGCAGAATAGTGAGTGCAGCTCTGGAGTATAATACAGGATGTAACTCAGGATCAGTAATGTAATGTATGTACACAGTGACTGCACCAGCAGAATAGTGAGTGCAGCTCTGGAGTATAATACAGGATGTAACTCAGGATCAGTAATGTAATGTATGTACACAGTGACTGCACCAGCAGAATAGTGAGTGCAGCTCTGGAGTATAATACAGGATGTAACTCAGGATCAGTAATGTAATGTATGTACACAGTGACTGCACCAGCAGAATAGTGAGTGCAGCTCTGGAGTATAATAAAGGATGTAACTCAGAATCAGTAATGTAATGTATGTACACAGTGACTGCGCCTGCAGAATAGTGAGTGCAGCTCTGGAGTATAATACAGGAGGCAACTCAGGATCAGTAATGTAATGTATGTACACAGTGACTGCACCAGCAGAATAGTGAGTGCAGCTCTGGAGTATAATACAGGATGTAACTCAGGATCAGTAATGTAATGTATGTACTCAGTGACTGCACCAGCAGAATAGTGAGTGCAGCTCTGGAGTATAATACAGGATGTAACTCAGAATCAGTAATGTAATGTATGTACACAGTGACTGCGCCTGCAGAATAGTGAGTGCAGCTCTGGAGTATAATACAGATTGTAGTTTAGGATCAGTACAGGTAAGCACAGTAAATATTCCAGCCAATCAGGTCCAATCTTAAAGACAAATTACATATCTGCTTGGGCTGATTATGTGCTAATGGCTGAGCAGGAAAGAACCTGCACTGCGAACCACAGTCGGTGCCGTGTAGAAGTGATATCTGGAAAACAGAACTGACATTATGCTATTAACCATTCAGGGCACAAGTAATCAGGTATCACCTCTCCGATCTCCAGCTCCGGCAGTGAGTAGAGTATAGCCACCATGTAACAATATGGAGAGTTTGTGGACGTCTGGTATCCTGTGACTAATTGTAGATTATTTATGAAGTGAACGCTCCGGTCGCTGAGGTCATAATCCTTCATAAATGGATAATTCCCCTTTAAGTGGTGAGAAGAGATAAATACATGAGGTCACAAGTGACTCCCAAAGCAAATATCCATTGTGTGTGAATAAGAGGAGTATTGTGTGATGACGGGCTCAGGACCAGAATGGGGGACACCGAGAAGTCCTCAACCTGGCCCCGTATTAATGGGGTCAACAGCTGCCCCCAAAATACCAAGCATATACGAGAAAAGGAAATGCTCTGCGTCCTGAAGTTAAAGGGAACATCCAGAATTTAATTTCATTTTTTTCTGACCGCAAAATATACGCTTTAAAAAAGAAAAAAAAATCCAATACTCATTCTATAGATCCCCCGCCGCTCCAGCTCCGCTGATCTTGCAGTGGTGACATTCTTACATCCACGTGACCACTGCAGCCAATCACAGACCTCAGCAATGATGCTGGCTGTGTGGGGGCCTGTTTTTTTTTTTCTATGCATGGCCAAGCTGATATTTTTTATCAGTGCTATTTCGAGATAAAAAAAAAGTAAAGTATCTATCGCATTTTTTTTGGAGACCAGTGCCCCCCAAAAATAATAAAAACACAATTTTGTAGTTTCTTTTTTTATATTTTTCGTACTATGGACTTTTACAGAAGGGACTTTTTTTTTTCCTATTTTTAAAAACATTAATTTTCAAGTCCCAATTTGATCACTTGGCCTATATACGGCAATACTATGGTAAGCGCCATTTACAGGCTCAATGGTCGGACCCCCGGCGGTCTGATACTTATCACCTTTCCTGTGGACATGTTTCAATCATGGGATAACCCCTTTAAGGGGCTAGCAATTTTTTTTTTCTATTTCAACACATTCCTTGCATTCATTAAAAAAAAAAAATTAAACCCTGGATCACTCTTTAATTAATACAATTCTTGCAGCCTGTAGTCACCACTAGGGGGAGCTCTCTGCACACAGCTGCCCTCAGCCCAGCAAGATTTGAAGTCATAACGATAATTAGCATGAAAAAAAAAATTGTTGCAACTTGGAAACCATCAGCAAGCAGGCTGACGGATCTTATAATGGTTTGTCTAGGCAGCTGGTAGGGTATTATAATGGGCGGCCATACTTTTGCGATATGATCCCTGGAAATCTCTGCATCTTAGTGATAATTACAGCTCGTTTGCCCGGATAATCACGTTGTCAGATCGTAGATATCCATCCAACTATCGAGGAGCTTCCAGCGTGAGATCGGTTCCCAGAATATGACTATTTGGAAGCATCAGCTCTGTTCATCCAGTGCATCCTGATTCATGAATAGAATGCAAGAACGGCAGTGAAGACCGAAATTCAAGAAAAGTGGAAAAGTTTAATTATTTTCTAGGGAATTGCCTTTTAAACAACGTAAAGTGTTAGTTTTCTGAATGATTCGCAGGGTGATAAAAGGAGAACACAGAGGGCGACGGACGGATGTTTGCCCGGTTTATATAACTGCAGGGGCGGCATGGGTTCAGGGTTTATTTACCTGGTGCGCAGGGCACCATGCCACATTTCATACAAGTAGGGGAAGCAGGGGCGCAGGAATCACAGAAATCACAAATTCTTTCATGGCAGATAACCCCTTTCCCACCGCAGCCAATTTTTAACTTTTGGCTTCAAATCTGATTATTTTAAGATTTCTGCTTGCTGTCAGTGAATGGAAGGCTCAGAGAAGATCTTCTAGGAGCAGACTGGACACAACAGATGGAAAAATACAGAAGGAGAAAGTTCTAAGTTCTAGTCACCACCGGAGCAGAAATCACAATTCAGCTCAGAACGCGATCTACTCCAAAAGCGGCTGTGAATAGTTTGGATGGGATGTCCCAGACGCCACAATGATCTAAAAATGAATTAACATGACAAAGATGAATGAGAAGTAAAAAAATGCTGTCAGGACTACAACTCCCAGCATGTCCACACAGGCCGCAGGAGGTGTGATCATTCATTTTATTGCTCGGCCGTGTGCAGACGTGTACGTGTATGAACTACAACTCCCAGCATGTCCATACAGGCCGCAGGAGGTGTGATCATGCATTTTATTGCTCTGTCATGTGCAGACGTGCATTTGCGTGAACTACGACTCCCAACATGTTCAATCTGCGGCTTCAACAGCATCCTGGGATCTCAGATGCCACCTAATATTGACAAACTACAACTCCCAGCATGCCCTGACAGTTTGCAGCAGATGTTATATCATGATCATGGCATATACACGTGTTTTGCAACCCAAACCATAGTAGGACTACAACTCCCAGCAGGTTCAGTTTGCAGCTTCCAGTGATCTCAAGATACAACTTGTTGAGAAACTACAACTCCAAGCAAGCCCTGACAGCTTGCAGCAGATGCTACATGATAATGGCATGCACATACACATGTGTTCTGCAAACCAACCATAGTAGGACTACAACTTCCAGCATGTCCTTACAGTCTGCAGCCAGGACATACAGTAGCTCCAGCGGTTGGGAAACTGTAACTTCCATTGTGCCCTGAGTAAAGGTGATTGAATAGTGATCTGCAGTCTGCCCGCTGCAAAACTACAACTCCCAGCATGCCTGGCGGATGACACTGTGTATATAGCAGGGCTACTGTGTGTATATACAGGGGTATACAGAAGTAATCTGCAACCTGACTGCACAGCTGCTGTGAAACTACAACTAAAACTCCCAGCATGCCCGGCGGATGACACTGTGTATATAGCGGGGATACTGTGTGCATATACAGGGGTATACAGAAGTAATCTGCAACCTGACTGCACAGCTTCTGTGAAACTACAACTCCCAGCATGCCCAGCAGATGACACTGTGTATATAGCGGGGATACTGTGTGTATATACAGGGGTATACAGAAGTAATCTGCAACCTGTGACTGCTCAGCTTCTGTGAAACTACATGTCCCAGCATGCCCGGCGGATGACACTGTGTATATAGCGGGGATACTGTGTGCATATACAGGGGTATACAGAAGTAATCTGCAACCTGACTGCACAGCTTCTGTGAAACTACATGTCCCAGCATGCCCGGCGGATGACACTGTGTATATAGCGGGGATACTGTGTGTATATACAGGGGTATACAGAAGTAATCTGCAACCTGTGACTGCTCAGCTTCTGTGAAACTACATGTCCCAGCATGCCCTGGCAGATGAAGGCTGTCAGTGCATGCTGGGAGTTGTAGTTCCCCACCAGCTGGACAGAAGCATGTGCAGCAGGATGAGTGCACAGTTGCAGTATTCTGTGGTGACACATTGCAGCAGAGGTGCGGGCTGGTACTCACACATGTAAGGGCAGCAGCAGTAGCTCAGTCATCGGTCGGGGCTGGTCTCTGGCACGGGGCTGCCTGCCGCATAGTGAGCCCATGCAGGGTGCACGTCCTGGGGGAGGGTTGCGGGGGAGCGGGACACCCCTCTTCCTGCAGCCGCTGCCTCCCCAGCTCTCTTCTTCCCTTTACTCTCCGCAGCTGCCCAGGAGAGACGTGGCAGAGCGAATCGATGGCGTCATCACCGAGCGACGCTTGGCGCATGCTCAGTGAGTAGGAGAGGCTCCGTTCTGCGCTGCTGCGTAAAGCGAGGCTGGGAGGGGTGGGGGGATTCCGGCGGCCATATTGGTGGTGGCACAGCTGAACAAGTGTTATAAAATAAATGAAATGTAATATTTATTTCTTTTTACATATTTTTAATAAAAAATCAAGATAAAAAAAATGTAGATCAAACAATATACAGAGAGGGATGAGCGAATGTACCAACATTTATTCGCTTAGGTCTGAATAATAAAAAATAAACATTAAACCCACCTGTCCTAACACAGTTCTCCCTTCTCCAGAGCTGAGCTCCATGTGGTTACGTGAGGGGTGACAGTCATCATTAACATCAATGATGTGCGTCGCCCCCATGTGACCGTGGGAGGCCTAAGGACCTAAGCGGAGGAGTGGGAAGCTGTGGTGGAGGCGGCTTTAGGGGGTATTCCCATCTCCAAGATCCTATCGTAGTAGGTATAATAATAATGTTAGCAAATACTTCCAATTAGAAATGTAGCATAGTTCTGCTAAGCTATGTCGCTTACCCTATGTGCAGGGCATTGCAGTAGCTTAGGAATCAACTAACAACTGTCACTTTGTGAGTGGTCGTAACCGTGGATACCTAAGCTACCGCAATGCCCTGCACATGGGGTAAGCAACATAGCTTATCAGAAGAACTATACTACATTTCTAATTGGAGATATTTGCTAATATTATTATTATTACACCTACTACATATTGGAGATGGGAATACCCCTTGGAGCCTGGTACAAGTGAGGGTCTGGGACACCATTTTGCTTTATTCGTGCAAATTTAATTTTGGATGTGAAATTTTGGGGTAAATTCGTAACAAATCCGATTTGCTTCCAATAGATTTGCTCTTTTCTTCTAATGTATTTAATTTATATAGATTTACGCACAATAAAATCTCCAAAATTCAACTTTAAACAGCACAGCGTATGCATTTTACCGATCCCACAAGGATCCAAATTGGGGCCCCATTCAAGAATACATCACGTTCCTGCGATCGCGTCTTGGGGACCCAATGGGGGAAGCTATGGTCACTGTTCACTGCGACATCTAGGATGTTAAACTGCCGTGATCAGTCGCAGCGGTTACCGGTGGGTGACTGCGGAGTCAAACGGGCGGCCCCATCCTCCATGTGCGGAGCGGGGTCAGCGCATGTGCCTTCTAAATACGAATCTTCCAGACTTCTGCCATATTTATACAGTGGAGGTCAGGAGAATCACCTTCCGCCATTAGATACCAACAGCGCCGCCATTGGTAAAACAGGGTGGCAACATGACATGTTTAATTCCACCCTCCCAGGCAACCGACCTCTTGGATCTGAATTGTAAGGCGCTGTGGAATATGTTGGCGCTATATAAAGATTATTATTATATCTAAACCCTGACCCTTTACACCTGCAGAAAATTTGGATTATTCCCGGCAAATGCTGGACTGTTGGAAAATATTTATGCAGGAAGTTTTCAGAAAAAGATAATTTTTCTATTATATTATTTACACACGTGGTCAAAATTGTTGGTGCCCCTCGTTTAATGAAAGAAAAACCCAGAATGGTCACATAATAACTTGAATCTGACAAAAGTAATAACAAATTAAAAATCTATGAAAATGAACAAATGAAGGTCAGACATTGCTTTTCTGCTTCCACAGAATTTTAAAAAAAAATTAACCTCATGATATCGGCCTGGACAGAAATGATGGTACCCCTGAAAATAATGTGACAAAAGGGACATGTTAAATCAAGTTGTGTCCACTAATTAGCATCACAGGTGAATACAATCTTTTAATCAGTCAGTGGGCCTGTATATAGGGCTACAGATAGTCACTGTGCTGTTTGGTGACATGGTGTGGACCACACTCAACATGGACCAGAGGAAGCAAAGGAAAGAGTTGTCTCAGGAGATTAGAAGGAAAATTATAGACAAGCATGCTAAAGGTAAAGGTTATAAGACCATCTCCAAGCAGCTTGATGTTCCTGTGACTACAGTTGCACATATTATTCAGAAATTTAAGATCCATGGGACTGTAGTCAACCTCCCTGGACGTGGCCGCAGGAGGAAAATTGATGACAAATCAAAGAGACGGATAATAGGAATGGTAACAAAAGAGTCCAGGATAACGTCTAAAGAGATTAAAGGTGAACTTCAAGCTCAAGGAACATCAGTGTCAGATCGCACCATCCGTCATTGTTTGATCCAAAGTGGACTTCAGTAGGAGACGACCAAGGAGAACACCATTGTTGAAAAAAAATCATAAAAAAGCCAGACCGGAATTTGCCAAACTACACGTTGACAAGCCACAAAGCTTCTGGGAGAATGTCCTATGGACAGATGAGACAAAAATGGAAGTTTTTGGCAAGGCACATCAGCTCTATGTTCACAGATGGAAAAATGAAGTATATCAAGAAAAGAACACTGTCCCTACTGTGAAACATGGCGGAGGCTCTGTTATGTTCTTGGGCTGCTTTGCTACATCTGGCACAGGGTGTCTTGAATCTGTCCAGGGTACAATGAAATCTCAAGACTATCAAGAGATTCTAGAGAGAAATGTGCTGCCCAGTGTCAGAAAGCTTGGTCTCAGTCGCAGGTCATGGGTCTTGCAACAGGATAATGACCCAAAACACACAGCTA
This sequence comes from Phyllobates terribilis, assembly GCF_046119375.1. Classification (NCBI taxonomy): domain Eukaryota; kingdom Metazoa; phylum Chordata; class Amphibia; order Anura; family Dendrobatidae; genus Phyllobates; species Phyllobates terribilis. Next base: position 952,518,792 of record NW_027362762.1, read on the forward strand.
ACAACACCCAAGAATGGCTAAGAAGAAAACATTGGACTATTCTGAAGTGGCCTTCTATGAGCCCTGACCTAAATCCTATTGAGCATCTTTGGAAAGAGCTGAAACATGTCGTCTGAAGGCAACCTTCAAACACGAGACAACTGGAGCAGTTTGCTCATGAGGAGTCGGCCAAAATACCTGTCGAGGGGCGCAGAAGTCTCATCAACAGTTACAGGAATTGTCTGATTGCAGTGATTGCCTCAAAAGGTTGTTCAACAAAATATTAAGTTAAGAAGAACCATCATTTCTGTCCAGGCCGATTTCATGAGGTTAATTGTTTTTTAAATTTCTGTGGAAGCAGAAAAGCAATGTCTGACTTTCATTTGTTCATTTTCATAGATTTTTAATTCATTATTACTTTTGTCAAATTCAAGTTATTTCTGTGACCATTGTGGGTTTTTCTTTCATTAAACGAGGGGTACCAACAATTTTGACCACGTGTGTATGTTAAGTATAAAAAGACGAGTGATATCAACTTTTAAGATTTTTTTAAATATTTTTTTATTCTTTTTGCTTTTCATTTATATTAGCAGTATATTTTACAGGTATTTTTTAATCTTAACCCTTATTTTTTGTAAAAAGTCCTGGAAAACCCCCATGCTTTAATCAATTGTCCGCAAGTGAAGATGCCAAAAACCACAAACTTTCACTAAACAGTGACTCCTGCTGGTAAAACTACAGAAGTACAGCCACTAATAACCACAGTTTTTATTATAAAAACAAAAACAAAACAGTGACTCCTAGTGATGAAGAAGCAATAATACAAACACCAGAAACCGCAAGTTTTAATGAAGCAGTGACTCCTGGTGGTCAATCTAAAACATGCAGATATTATTTTAGTTGCATTTTAAAGGAATTTTGGAAGTATCCTTATAGCCTTCAACTTTGGAAATAAGAAATAAATAATGAACACGTGTTAGTACCTATGTGGTTACATCTGCTCACATTATGGATGGATGTAACCACTCCCTGCAGTGGCTCTCGGGAGGGATAAAGTTTGTTTTCTCTCGGTAGTCACGCTTACAGGAAGGTGGGTGGGCCGCATTGTATCACTAATAACTTGCAGATTAACCCTATATCTGCAGGTAAATAGCATATTTGCAGATGACAGCGTCCCTTGAAAAAAAAAATATAACTTTTTTTTTTTACTTTTTTAAATTTACTCTTTTTTTGGGGAGGTCTGGGCCATATCTTTCTGCCTTTATTGATGCAGTCACAACTAGAGGATTTGTTCAAGCATAAACACCTAAAAAATGTACACAATGCTTCTGTTTCTGCATATATAAAAAAAATTAAAAGTGAAAAAAACAGCACCATTTGCATTCTCATTGAAATGAGCACCGTGGCTCAGTGGTTAGCACTGCAGCCTTGCATCGCCGGGGTCCTGGGTTCAAATTCCACCAAGGACAACATTCTCCCCATGTTTGCGTGGGTTCCCTCCAGGTTCTCCATTTACATTCCAAAGACATACTGATACATTGTGATTCCCAATGGGGACAGAGCCAGTAAAGTGCTGTGGAATTAATGGCGCATATAAGTGAGTAAAATAAATAAATTAAGAAGCTTATTCATATAATATTTGAATTAATTTTTTCATGTTTTTTTTTTCAGATTATGATTTTAGGACACCTAGAATTGTGTATACTGGAGATTAACCAGATTGTCTGAGATAGTGCACTTCAGAGAATGAGGAAAGTTTTGGAGATGGAAGTGGGAGGTTCAGATTATAGAGGATGTTAGCCTTAGATGATTAGCAGAACGGAGTGCACTGGTAGAGTGATGGAAATGTGGGAGGAGACGTAGGGTGGTGATGAACCGTGGAGTGCTTTGTCGGTGAGGGTGATTTTTATATTGTATTCTGTAGTGCATGGGTAACCAGTGCAATGGCTGGCGCAGGGTAGAGGCATCGGTGTAGCTGCTGGACAGAAATACAAGCCTGACTGCTGCTTCTGGACGGATTGGAGGAGACAGGTAAGAGGGAGACCAATTAATAGAAAGTTGCAATAATCCAGATGAGAATGAATAAGAGCCACAGTAAGAGTTTGCGCAGAGTCAGAGGTGAGAAAAGGTCAGATTCTGGAAATGTTTTTGAGGTGCGGGTGACAAGAGCGAGTGATCGGATTTAGGCAGTCAAGGAAACATCTGAGCCAAATATAACACTAAGACAGCTGGCGTGCTGCAGGGGAGTAATGATAGCACCATACACGGAAATGGCAATATCGGGTATAGGTAGGTTAGTAGAGGGAGGAAACACAAGTTCAGTTTTGGATTCAGTTTTAGATAGAGGGAGGACATGATGATGGAGACGGCGGACAGTCATTGGTATTGTGCAGTAATCTGACTTGGGATGAGGGTCCCACGCTGGCATTGAAGCGGGATGTTATTATGATCCCACTACCTCCACATCAGTGAGATCCAGAATAAAGTTAAGTTTTACTTACACCTCTAGGCAGAGAGGGGGTAAGATTTTTTGCAGTAGGAGGCATGGATCCAGGTGGTCTTCCAATTTGACCTGAGAAGCCTGTGTACCTGGTAAGCTCCTTCCCATATAGACTGCAGAGATCCAGTTGCCTTTTAACCACCTCCTAATCACCAGAACCCCGCAGTGTTGAGTCCGGTTTTGAGTTTTTGCAGAATTTTTTTACACTGAGTATTTTCTGAAAAAAAATGCAAGTGACCTATTTTACTTAATGGATTCAGAAAATCTGCAACATCAAAAACTCATCGTGGGAATATACAGAAGGGGGTAGTGATTTCGGCATTGTACCCTGAACTGGAGGGTTAGGTGTTGGAGGTTCAGGGGGACGTCCCTGCCTCCTGCCCTTCAAGAAGGTTATCTGTACCATCTAATCTGCGCCGCAAAGTAATTAAGAAACATCACAACTCTGTGCTTGCTGGTCATCCAGGGGGTAAGGTAACCGCGGACCTCCTTTCTCGTCGTTTTTGGTGCCTGGAGTTGCATCGGGATGTGATTGAACACATAGTTGCTTGTAGTATTTGCACACGTTCTAAAGTATTGCATACCAGTCAGTTCTTTTGCTACCTATTCCTAGTAGGCCATGGACACACTTGTCCATGGATTTTATTACTGATCTACGGGTTTCTGCAGGCAAAACTGTGGTTCTGGTGGTTGTAAATAGGTTCAGTAAAATGATTCACTTCGTCGCATTACCGGTTCTTCCGAATGCCAAGACACTTGCTCAGGTGTTTATAAATGAGATGAGGTGAAGCTTCACTGGGTTCCCTCCAATGTAGTGTCTGATCGGGGGGACCAAGTTTATTTCCAAGTTCTGGAAAGCCTTTTGTTCTCGACTGGGGGTGCAGCTGTCCTTTTCCTCGACCTTCCATCCTCAGTCGAATGAACAGACCGAGCGCATTAATCAGAATTTGGAGAACTTGCCTCAGGTGTTTTGTCTCCGAAAACCAGGAGGATTCAGCATCCTACTTACCGCTGGCAGAATTTGTTATCCATAATCATAGTCAATTATCTACCGGTAGGTCACCATTTTTTGGTGCATACAGTTACCATCCACAGTTTGGTACTTTGAGTGGGGGAGGAGCGTCAGGAGTTCCTGAGGAGGAACGTTTTGCTTTGTCACTCTCCTCGGTGTGGCGGGGTGTTCTGAATAATTTGAAGTTCATGAGAGACAGGTACAATCTTATGGCTGACAGGAAACGCTTGCCAGGTCCGGACCTGAATGTGAATTACTTTGTGTGGTTGTCTACCAGGAATATCAAGTTGAAGGTTCCTTCTTGGAAGCTGGGACCTAGATTTATTGGTCCCTATAAAATAACCACTGTCATAAACCCAGCAGCATTTCGTCTTGAGCTTCCTCAAGCCCTTAAAGTCCACAATGTCTTTCACAGGTCTGTGCTCAAGAAATATGTGGAACCTCTTGAGCCCTCACCGCTACCGCCGCCCCCAATAATGGTTGATGGTAATCTGGAGTTTCAGATTTCGAAGATTGTAGATTCTCGTCTCCAACGTCGTTCCCTACAATACTTGGTGCACTGGAAGGGTTACGGTCCAGAGGAAAAGATGTGGGTTTCAGCATCAGAGGTGAATGCTCCCAGGCTGGTTCATTCATTCCACAACTCTTATCCTGAGAAACCTGGTCCTGAGTATCCGGAGGCCACTCATAGGAGGGGTACTGTCAAGGGTGTGTCAGATGTAACAGACAGTCACTCTGGATCTGGCTGCAGAAGGTCACGGCGTTTGGCATTGTAGACGCCTTCTTAATCGTTCTTACTTTTGGACTCAGCGGCAACCTCCCTCCTGTTCTGATTGACACACCCTGGTCTGGGTGTTTATAAACTCTCAGTCTGCTTCAGGGAGTCGACGGTTAGCTTCCTTTCCCTTGGAGGACGTTTGGTGTTATCTCTCTAGTGTCTGCACAAGCTAAGATTTCCCCCCTTTGTTTGCCTCCCTTGTTGCCTTTAGTTTATAGTGGGGACTGACCAATACTCACCCCCCCTCCCTATCTAGGGCCTAGCTCTCGGGAAATACAGGGCTTAGGTTTCCTGTTCGGCGATAGGTGCGGAACCTATATAGGGACGGTAGGACAGGTAGGGTGATATTAGATCTGCCTAGGGGGTCTCCAATCCCCCTTTCCCTAGCGTTTGGGCTACCCTTCCCTCATCCCTTCGTGTTGCACTTGGTCTTTCCCACACTGTGCGTGACAGTATGGCACAATCAGAGCAAAGTAATAAAATTAAACAGGATATCTACACAACAATATACATACACACTGTCCTTTATGTAAATAAACAAAAAAGCAGCCTCACCGTGTCCTATTTATATGACTCTTACAATATTGTGGGTCTCCAACCAGTAGCCGTGACTTACGGCTTCACATAAGAAAATAACTTTGGTGAGTCCCAAAAATAATTAAAATCCTCAATTTATTACAGAATAATTTAAAAGATCATACAGGTTGGGAATACATCTCAACGCGTTTCTGGCAAAAGCCCTTATTCACTGAGATACAGATTCCTTATAATACATGGTATAAAAACAAATGGTGACCAACCGTTGATCAATAAACACATATGTTAACAATCAATCACATTTGAGAATAATTAGCATAATCGCAAGGCTAAATCACAACGAACACCAGAAGGAGAGAAAAAAAAAAAAAAAGAACCTACATTCAAATCCCTAAGATTTAATATAGGTAAAGAGTATCATTCCTATGGTTCATGCCGTTGGGGTATTTTGTATCAAGTTTAATGATCCAAAATAATTCTCTTAGGAGGAGTTTTTTCCTCCAATCCCCTCCTCTAATAGGAATATCCACTTTTTCTAGCCCATAGAATGAAAAATTGTTTAATTCCCCTTTATGTCTCTCTACAAAATGCTTGCATGCTCCTGAATAGGATGCATTTTTTATTTTTGATGTTGGTAACATGTTCTGCCATCTTTTCTTCAATTTATGTATTGTGCAGCCAATGTATTTCATTTTATATTCTTTGCAAAATATGCAATATACAACATAATTTGTATTGCAATTAATAAATCTTTTAATATCATTGGCTGCATCAATTTTTTGAGTTTGCAATGTATACTGGCACATCGTACATTTGGAACATGCACATTTAAAAAAAACCTTTACAACTTAGCCAGGTTTTTTATCACTTTTTTGTGGCATGTATAGACTTGGGGAAAGAGTAGCACCTATTGATCTCCCTTTTCTCGGCACACATACTAATCCATTTTTCAGGATTTTATTTAAGTCCCGATCTTGGAATAATACAGGGACATATCTGTTTATAATATTTTTTTTATTTCCTGAAATTGGCAACTATATGGGGTACTGAAGATGTTTTTTTTGTCCATATTATTTGATTTTATTGTTATTGGTTTCTGGTTGTTATTAATACCATCATCTCTGTTGTTTAAATTATTATTATTATTATTTATTATTATAGTGCCATTTATTCCATGGAGCTTTACATGTGATAGGGATATACATAGCAAAAAACATTTACATAATCTTAACAAAACGAGTCAGCGACTGGTACAGGAGGAGCGAGGACCCTGCCCGCGAGGGCTCACAGTCTACAAGGGATGGGTGAGGATACAGTAGGTGAGGGTAGAGGAGGTCATGCAGTAATGTGGTGGAGCGGTGGTTACTGCAGGTTGTAGGCTTGTCGGAAGAGGTGGGTCTTCAGGTTTCTTTTGAAGGCTTCCATGGTAGGCGAGAGTCTGATGTGTTGGGGTAGAGAGTTCCCGAGTAGGGGGATGCACGGGAGAAATCTTGTATATGATTGTAGGAAGAGGAGATAAGAGGGGAGTAGAGAAGGAAATCTTGTGAGGGTCGGAGGTTGCGTGCAGGTAAGTACTGGGAGACTAGGTCACAGATGTATGGAGGAGACAGGTTGTGGATGGCTTTGTATGCCGTGGTTAGGGTTTTGAACTGGAGTCTCTGGGCAATGGGGAGCCAGTGAAGGGATTGACAGAGGGGAGAGACCGGGGAATAGCGGGGGGACAGGTGGATTAGTCGAGCAGCAGAGTTTAGGATAGATTGGAGGGGCGCAAGAGTGTTGGAAGGGAGGCCACAGAGCAGGAGGTTGCAGTAGTCAAGGCGGGAGATGATGCGGGCATGCACTAGTGTTTTTGCAGAGTCTTTGCTGAGGAATGCACGGATCCGGGAGATATTTTTGAGTTGGAGTTGGCAGGAAGTGGAAAGGGCTTGGATATGTGGTTTGAAGGAGAGATCAGAGTCCAGGGTTACCCCAAGGCAGCGTGCTTGTGGGACTGGGGAGAGTGAACAGCCATTAACGTTGATGGATAGGTCAGATGGGGGATATGAATGAGAGGGTGGAAAGATGAACTCTGTTTTATCCATGTTGAGTTTTAGAAATCTGGCAGAGAAGAAGGATGAGATGGCGGACAGACATTGTGGGATTTTGGTTAGTAGGGAGGAGATATCAGGTCCAGAGAGGTAGATCTGTGTGTCATCAGCATAGAGGTGATACTGAAAGCCGTGAGACTCTATGAGCTGTCCCAGGCTAAAGGTGTAGATGGAGAAGAGCAGAGGTCCTAGAATTGAACCTTGGGGGACACCGACATATAGGGGGCGAGATGAGGAGGTGGTGCATGAGTGGGAGACGCTGAATGTCCTGTCTGTTAGGTATGAGAAGATCCAGGATAGGGCCAGGTCCGTGATGCCAAGAGATGAGAGAATCTGTAGTAAGAGGGAATGGTCCACTGTGTCGAAAGCAGAGACAGGTCCAGAAGGAGGAGGATGGAGTAGTGTCGCTTGGATTTGGCGGTTAGTAGGTCGTTGGTGACTTTGGTCAGGGCAGTTTCAGTCGAGTGATGCGGTCGGAAGCCAGATTGTAGGTGGTCGAAGAGGGAACAGGAGGAGAGGTGGGTGGACAGTTCAAGGTGGACATGTTGTTCTAGTAGTTTTTAGGCAAAGGGGAGAAGTGATATGGGGCGGTAGCTAGTCAGAGAGGATGGGTCAAGGGAGGGCTTTTTGAGGATGGGTGTGATTGCGGCATGTTTGAAACATGAGGGGAAGACACTGGTTGTTAGTGACAGGTTGAAGAGGTGGGTTAGGGTTGGGATGAAGACTGTGGTAAGGTTAGGGATGAGGTGGAATGGGATTGGGTCAAGTTCACAGGTGGTGAGGTGTGATTTGGAGAGTAAAGAGGAGACTTGACCTTCTGTAATGGTGGAAAAGTGGGGTTTGGAGGAGGAAGGTTGAGTAGATATGAGGAGGGGTTGTGTGGACTTTAGGCAAAAGCTTTGTCTGATGGTGTCAATCTTCTGCTTGAAGAATGAGGCAAAGTCTTCGGCTGAGATGAGAGAAGAGGGAGGAGGTCCTGGGGGACGAAGGAGAGAATTGAAAGTGTTAAATAGCTGTTTAGGGTTGTGAGACAGGGAGGATATGAGAGATGACAAGTAGGTTTGTTTTGCTGTAGTGAGTGCGGACTTGAAAATAGTGAGGGATTGTTTGAATGCGATGAAGTGCTCGATGGAGTGAGACCTTTTCCATCTCCGCTCCGCAACCCTGGAGGCCCATCGCAGTTCTTTAGTAAGTTTGGTGTGCCAGGGTTGCCTGTTGATTGTGCGAGATTTGGTATCTGTGAGAGGGGCGATCGAGTTGAGAGCTGCAGCTATTGTGGTGTTATATGAAGCGGCAGCAACATCTGCATTGTGTAAGGAATGTATGTCTGTAAGAGGGAGGAGGGATTCAGAGAGTGAGTGTAGGTCAAGGTGTTTGAGGTTTCTGCAAGCGTGTGTAAGTTTGTGGAGTGGGAATTGTGCACCTGGAGAGGAGAGGGTAGAGAATGTGAGGAGGTTATGGTCAGAGAGAGGGAGAGGTTAGTTAGAGAGGTTAGATAGGGAACAGAGGCAGGTGAAGATGAGGTCCAGTGTGTGGACATCTTTATGAGTAGCTGCTGAAGACCATTGAGCAAGGCCGAAGGAGGAAGTGAGGCATAGGAACTTAGAGACAGACGAGTGGAAAGTGTCAATGGGGATGTTGAAGTCGCCCATTATGATAGTGGGGATGTCAGCGGAAAGGAAGTGAAGCAGCCAGGTGGTGAAGTGGTCTAAGAAAGTGGTGGCTAGCCCTGGGGGTCGGTAAATGACGGCCAGTTGGAGGTCAGAGGGGGAATAGATGTGCACACAGTGCACCTCAAAAGAGGGGAGTGTAACGAAGGGTGGCAGTGATATTTGGGTGAAAGAGCAGGTATCTGACAGGAGAAAACCTACGCCTCCGCCATGTTTGCCATTGGGGCGGGGGATGTGGGAAAGGTGGAATCCGCCATATGAAAGTGCAGCTGGGGAGGCTGTGTCAGAGGGGGTGAGCCATGTTTCGGTGATGGCGAGGAAGGAAAGTTTGTTAGTAATGAAAAGGTCGTGGATGTAGGAAAGTTTGTTGCAGACGGAGCGAGCGTTCCATAGAGCTCCTGTTAGTACAACTGAGGAAGTGGGGATTAGTTGGATGGGTATGAGGTTAGAAGGGTTGCGACAGTTTGTGGAAGGTCGTGGATAGGAGGTAGAAGTAACTGTGGGGATATGGCGAGGAGGAGCAGGATTTGGAGAGATATCTCCAGCAGTGAGGAGGAGCAGAGAAAGTGTTAGCAGGTGAGAGCAAGAGAGAGCATGAGGTGGCTGTCTGTGTTTCGAGATCCAGGATTGAATGTTGAGGAATAATTCGGAGGAGGAGGTGAGATGAATGGGGAGGATGGAGGGAGAGATGAAGAGTTTCTTACTAGGTGTAGGGATTTGAGGGGTTAATAGAAAGTGGAGGACTATAGAGGAAAAAGTGAGAGCTAACAGAAACATAGTTAAAAGAGAGTAAGTGGTCAAAGTGTTGGTTACCTGACTCCTGCCCTGACTAACTGCCTCTGAAATAACTGCCACTTATCTCCGAAGCCACTTTGTGATGAGTACTTTTTTTAATGCTGAATCAATATGTTTTTTCTTATACCCCCTTTCCATTAATCTAGATGTTGCTACCTTTGCTTGTTCATTGAATAGTGTGATATCAGAGCTATTTCTATAAATGTTATTTAATTCACCGTATGGGCGGGGTGGCAGCTGTCTGCTCTAAGTGTAGTGTTCCCACTAATAGGTTTTCTATAGTTGCGATATCTAACCCTTTGTTGTTTTACATCCCCCATGAGATACAAATCCAAAAAGCTGATTTTATCCTGCGGTTCAGGATAAGTAAATTTTAAATTTACATCATTAGCATTGATATAGGATAAAAAATATGGGATTTTTTTCCTACCTATGTTAGTAAAACATCGTCCAAATATCTAACATATAGTTCAATGTCATTTTTAAAAGGATTTTTGTCTGTGAAAATAGTGCTTTCTTCCCACCATGATACAAAAAGTATGGCTAAAGATGGAGAGAACCATGAGCCCATTGGGTAACCTTTGATTTGGAAATAATATTCTTCATTGAACATAAAAAAATTGTGCTCAAGGAGATATTCAATACTACGGATAATCATTTCCTTCGTTTTGTCCGTATAGCCATTATAATTTTGTAAATGGTGGAACACAGCAGTTAATGCTAGATTATGTGGAATAGGTGAAAACAGATTTACCACATTACATGACAGAAATGTAGATTTTTTAGACCATTTTACATTTTTCAAATAATCAATTACTGATGACGTATATTTTAAGTAACCCGGTGTTCTGGGAATTAATGGCTGTAGATAAAAATCTACCCATCGACTTAAATTTTCATTCAAAGAAGAAATACTCGATATAATGGGGCGTAAAGGTGTAGGAAATTCTAGTTTGTGGGTTTTAGGGAGCCCATGAAAAATTGGTGTTATCGGATTATCAGGTATAATATTATAACTCATTTTTTCAGTAAACACCCCCATTTTTTCTCCATCTTCAACCAATTTACTCAAGATTTTTCTGCATGATTCTGTAGGATTAAATTGTATCCTTTTATACTCGTCATCATCATCCAGGATATCATAAACACATTTTTCATAGAGTTTCTTATCAATAAGAACAATGCAGTCTGCTTTGTCGGATTTCTTAATCGCCAGGTCATCTCTTTTGGAAAAGCTGGTGATTGCTTTTTTCTCATCTGTAGTTAGATTTTTATTTTTTTTTATTTGATACACTCTGTTTAATTTTTTGAGAAAGTTCTATCAAATCTCTTTCAATTAAAGACTGAAAAGTTGAAATGCATTCAACCTTAGAATCCTTAGGATAGAAAGATGGATTCAAAATACGAAAATCCTTTGTATCAGAATTTATTAGATCGACTTCACCTGATTCACCTTTTAAATCCTCCAAAGTAAGCCGCACACATTGTTCATGAAACATCAATTGTGCAAAGGTTTCACAATAATCCTCCTCCTTATCAATTCCCCAGGGACATTGAGATCATTATAAAAATGCTTTTTTACTGTCAATAATCTGGCTAGTTTATTTACATCTAGAATCGTTTGAAATAAATCAAAATCCTGATTAGGAACAAAATTAGTCCCTTTATTTAAGATATAGATCTCATGTTCAGAGAGAATTGTAGGGGTAAGCATGATAACACTGGACCATGGGTAGTCTACTTTTTCTTGCCCCTCGTATTGAAACTTGGGGGATCTGGATTTCCTCCTCCTCCTCCTCCTCCGTTGCTTCCCCTGTCGTTTTTTGAAGCAGGATTACCACAATCTCCTCCTGTTCCATCTTCTGTGCTCTCTGCATTGATATCTGAAAAACCTTCCTCAGATGAAAAAGTTACATTTCTGGATGGAGTTTTGTCATCTATATTATTCTTCAGGATAGATTTTAAGTCAGTTCTATCCCTCAGTTTTTTGGGATTTTGGGAAATAGATCTTATATTCCTCTTCCAATCATAAACTTTATCATGTTTATAATCCAAACAGTCTCTTTGAAACTTTTTTTCTTTTTTATTGTCATGATGTAATTTTCAATTTTGTCCAAATTTTCTTTCATTTTAAGACGTAAAGCTATGTGCCCACGATGCAGAAATGCTCCGGATTTTTTCCTGAGTGTTTCTGCATCTCCCTGGCAGAAAAAACGCATGCGGATTGTACATGCGGATTGTACATGCGGATTGTACATGCGGATTATACATGCGGATTGTACATGCGTTTTTCCTGCCAGGGACAAGTGGAAGTGAAGCGTTCTTCACTTGCATTTCTGTATGCGGGTTGACAAGAGCTTTCCAAGAGATTTTAGCATCACTTGGAAAGTGCTTGTCATCTTGGTCACACTATATAAATCCATGAAACCGGCATAGATTTATATAGTGTGACCATAAAGAATGGTAAAAAATAAAAAGACGGATTTTGGTAAGACCTTACCTGTAAAATCCTTTTCAGCGAAGGAAGGAAGGGAGACACAGATCCATTACTAGTGGGTAGGCGGAGCCCCTCAGGATAGTTCACCTCAGATTTATAAAAAGTGACGACCGGCCCCTCCAGCTTAGGCTCCTCCTACTCCCATGTTCCTCAGTTCGTACACAAGCTAAGCAAGAGTAGATAACACCAGCGGAACAACACAACCCCTTCTGAAAAATCAGAAATGCGAGAGAACAGGTTATGCATATAACAGAAAGAACACACAGTTCCAGGCACTACTCACTGGACCTGACAACTGCGATGAGCTGGCAATGCTGGAACAGAGCCCTAGCGCGCCGACCCCAGTCCCGATGACCGCCATCAGAGAGGAGTCGCGCCGCATCTGGAAAAACAATAATGCACTTCTGCCCTGGGAGGGTGCTGTGTCTCCCTTCCTTCCTTCGCTTAAAAGGATTTTACAGGTAAGGTCTTACCAAAATCCGTCTTTCAGCAGCAGAAGGGAAGGAAGGGAGACACAGATCCATTACTAGTGGGACGTCCCAAAGCAGTCCAGAACTCAAGGGTGGGAAACAGTGGCAGAATCGCCAACACCCCAACAACTTAGTCAAGCGCTCAACAAACTCAAGAGATAACCTAAACCACCGCCGCCTGCAGGACCCTGCGTCCCAAGGCCGCATCGGCGGAAGCACTCACGTCCACTTTATAAAATTTAGTAAAAGTGTGAACGGAGCACCAGGTAGCCGCCCGGCAGAGCTGCGCTGCCGATGTCCCCTGATGAAAAGCCCATGACGAACCAACAGCTCTCGTGGAATGAGCTCGAACCTTAACCGGACAAGGCTCACCCCTGAGCCAGTACGCTTCCAGGATAGCCGAACGTATCCACCGAGCTATAGTGTCCTTGGAGGCCCGCTGACCACGCCGATGACCAGTAGGAATCACAAAAAGAGAGTCCGACTTCCGAAACCCTTGCGTGATTGACAGATAGAACTTCAAAGCCCGCACCAAATCCAAAGAGTGCAAGGCTCGCTCCTTTGGACTTTTCGGATTCGGACAGAGGGAGGGCAACACGATGTCCTGATTGACGTGGAAACGCGACACCACTTTAGGCAAAAAATCGCCACGGGTACGAAGCATCACTCAATCCGGGTGGAACTCCAGAAAAGGGGGCGAGCAAGACAGTGCCGCCAACTCAGAAACCCTTCTCAAGGAGGTGACCGCCACCAGGAAGGCCACCTTCCAAGAAAGTAAGTAAAGCGTAGTTGAATCCATAGGCTCAAACAGTCCATGCTGAAGAGCCTCCAAGACTAGATTGAGCCGCCAAGGAGCCACAAACGCCCTCCGAGGCGGAAACTGACGTGCAACGCCGCGAAAAAATGAGCACACATCCCTGCGCGAGGCAACAGCCTTCCGAAAAAGCACAGATAGTGCAGATACCTGACCCCGCAAGGTACCAACCGCCAGACCCTTGGTCAAACCACATTGCAGAAAAGCCAAGAAGTTGGGAATGGAAAAAACCCTCGGGTTCCTTGATGATCCAGAACACCATGAATAGAAGGCCTCCCAAGTTCTGTGATAAATCCTGGTCGTAGCTGGACCTCTGGCCGCCCGTAAGGTGGCAATGACCTCGGCCGAAAATCCACGACGGGTCAAGATCTCGGTCTCAAGTGCCACGCCGTCAAATGAAGCGACTTCAGGTCCGGATGACGAATGGACCCTTGGGATAACAGGTCCGGGCGAAGAGGCAGTGAAAACGGAGGCGCCGCCAGAAGAGACACCAGCGTTGAATACCACGCCCTCCGCGGCCAATCCGGCGCCACCAAAATTGCCGGAATTCGTTCGAGTTTGATCCGCCGGATGACCAGAGGAAGCAAGGATACCGGCGGAAACACGTAGATCAGCTCGAACTGGTCCCACGGGGCCACCTAAGCATCTACCGCCACAGCCTCCGGGTCCCTGTACCTGGACATAAACGTCGGAATCCTGGCGTTCAGCCTGGATGCCATCAAGTCCACCTGGGGAATCCCCCAACGGGAGCACAGCAGTGTAAAAACTTCCGGATGAAGACTCCATTCTCCGGGATCCACCTGCTCGCGACTGAGGAAGTCCGCCGTGATATTCAGCACTCCTGTGATGTGAATCGCGGAAATGGCTGGGACCCTGGACTCGGCCCATACCAGGATCCGAGATACCTCCATCATGAGTCTGGAACTCCTCGTCCCGCCCTGATGGTTCATATACGCGACCGCTGTCGCATTGTCCGTTTGAATCCGGACCGGCAGACCGCTCAAGTGGATCGTCCAATGTCGGAGGCAGAGAAAAATCGCCCTCAACTCCAGGATGTTGATCGGCAGAGACGACTCCTCTGACGACCAGACCCCCTGAACCCAGAGATCATTCCAAACCCCCCCCCCCAGCCAGTCAGGCTGGCATCGGTGGTAATGACCGACCACCGTGGGAGGAGGAAGGATTTCCCCAGGGATAAAGCCTCCGGACGTAACCACCATCCAAGAGACTCTCGCACCCTGCGGGAGATACCGACACGGCGATCAAGCGAAGCCGGCGATCGGTCCCAACGGGTCAGAATAAGATTTTGGAGACCCCGGGAATGAAATTGTGTAAAAGGTACCGCTTCCATTGCTGCCACCATCAGACCCAGAAGGCGCATACACTTCCGAAGGGGCATTGCCATCGCCGACCTCATAACCTGTACATGGTGTCCAAGGTTCGCTTGTTTGTCCGGAGGCAGGGACACCACCGCTCGGACCATGTCGAAATGCATCCCCAAGAACAGGATTGACTGCGACGGCTCCAAAGACGACTTCTTCCAATTGACCAGCCACCTGAAGTCCTCCAGGTGCTGAAGGGAGAGATCGCGAGCCGTTACCGCCTCCTCCGCTGTGGATGACACAATCAACAGGTCGTCCAGGTAGGGGAGAATCGTAACTCCTTGCTTTCGAAGAAGCGCCATGAGCGGCGCCAGAATCTTTGTAAAAACCCTGGGCGCCGAGGCCAACCCGAATGGTAGGGCCACAAACTGGTAATGGGCCTGACCTATGGCGAACCGCAGGAAGCGCTGGTGAGCCCTGCCGATAGGGACATGTAAATAGGCGTCGCGGATGTCGATCGACACCAAAAAATCGTGCTGCGACAGGACCGCCACGACGGAGCGAAGAGACTCCATACGGAATTTTCGGGTCCGGACATGCAAATTCAAATCTTTGAGGTCCAGAATAGGGCAAAACTTGTCCTCCTTTTTGGGAACCACAAAAAGGTTCGAGTAAAACCCCCTTCCCTGGTCCTCCGGCGGAACCGGAATCACCACACCCTGCTGCAGAAGAGAGTCGACCTCCTGCAGCAGAGCGGCAGCTAGCTTGGGCTCGGACGGGGTGCGTGACTGACGAAACCTGTCCGGGGGTCGAGAATGAAACTCTATGAAATAACCTTCCGACATAACCCGCGTCACCCAGGCGTCCGATACGTGTGACGCCCAAATAGACCCGAATTGTAGAAGACGACCTCCCACCCGAGAGCCCTCGAGAGGGTTCCTGGCGTCAGTTCGCCTTAGCGGGCTTTTTGTCAACCTCCCGCTTGTCCTGACGGAAATGCTGTTTCCAGGGAGTACGGGATTTCTGGGAGGACTACTTTCCGGAAGGCGAGGGACAATCCGATCTCCAAGAAGGCTGACCGAACCGACCCGGGGGCCGAAAGGACCGACGACCACAACCGGCACTTGACCTGCCGGACGTAGTAACCGTTGCCTTTCGCTGCGGCAAGGCCGTATCTTTGGCCTTGGCTTTAGCAATCAGCTCCGTGAGGTCCGAACCAAACAGCTGACCTCCCTTGTACGCCAGACTCAGCAAACCCTGTTTGGATACTGCGTCACCGGTCCACTGTTTAAGCCACAGTGCTCTCCTGACAGAAATGGCCGAGGATTGAGCCCTGGACATCACCGCAGTAGTATCCAGCACTGCGTCCCTGCCATATCGGGCCGCTTCTTCCAAGAGCTGGAAGAGCCTTTCCACTTCAGACAGCGGAGTTCCATCTTGCCATGCCGTCCGCAGCTGATCCAACCACCGCAGTGAAGCCTCACCAGCCCACATGGCCCCCAAGGCCGCTCGGAATCCGTGACCCGCGGCCTCGTAGATGGACTTTGCCGCTGACTCCGTCCTTCTGTCCAGAGGGTCCTGGAGACTCGCCTTCCCTTTAACAGGAAGCAAAGAGGATTTGCTCAGCTGAGACAATGGCACATCCACTTCAGGAGAGGGGACCCAATTAGTGATTGTTTCCGTGGAACAGGGATATAGGGCATCAAACAACCGCGCCCCTTGGAAACGTTTATCCGGACACAGGCGTTCTTTCTCCACCGCCTTGTTAAGTTCCTCGTGCATCGGCAGCGTCGAGCGAGCCCGACGCGACTCCTGATACAGCCGGGCCGATTTGCCAGGGTGCTCCGTCACCTCTTCAGACAGTTGTAACGCTTCCCGCATAGCTTCAACAAAAGCGTCCACGCGGCCCGAAAAGTAAGCAGAGCGACCCCGCCGATTCTCTTCATCAGAATCGGAGATCTCACCAGAAGAGTCTGTCGGCGATTCTGAAGCCTCCGACGCACTGCGTGGAGGAGACGGTGCCGCCACAAGCCTGTGACGCTTCTTGCTTCTAGACGTCGCTTGGGACTTAGCAGAGACCCAATGACCCATGAGGTCAGACAGACTGTCAATGGAGCGAGTGAGCGCCTCCACCTTAACATCACTGAGACCCCCAACTAGCGTCGAACCTGATGCCGTTGAAGACCCCGGCGTATCAGATACGCGTGACCGATCCTGAAGCGGACCGGGAGAGGGGACCGCCCCCTGGTCCCTGATCCGACATGCCCCCACACAGTTGCGAGCGTCGCGAATAAGGCGGTAATAACCTTACAATGGGTGCAGTAACCAAGGATGTGTGAATTCCACTATCACAGCCTGTTCTTGCACAAAAAATCACCCGGCACTGAAGGGTTAAAGCTCCTCCTAGAAGGAGAAAATCTACCCCAGCGGCCTGCGGAGTAAAAGTTAACCTGACACGCTAGAGAGAAGCACCCTCTGATCCCAGAAGGGTGCACCTCCAGAGAGGGTTAACAGCCTGATGGGCCAGATCCCGTTCAGAAGGGGTTAACGCTACTGATCCACACTACCCTTTTTGTGAGGTGTGTGTCAGAGCCATCTCAGCATGGGAAGAAGCAACGCCGTATACAGCACACCCTGTCAGCTAGGACATAAGTAAAGTGCTCTGCGCTGTAGAAGGAACTTTCTGCCTAAAAGGCAGGAGAGACTCACCAGCTGGCGTAGAAACTGCTCTTCTTGGTGTGATGAGAGCGGGGAGCAGGGAGTAGGAGCCGCAGCGTGAGGATGGACGCTGGCCGGAAGAAGAAGGGGCAGGGGCCTCTCCAGCGCGCGCTTTCCCACTTCCTGTCACAAACAGGCAGCAGAGAGACGCTAAGCCACGCCCCCCACCGAATATGAACAGAGCGCGCGAATCCTCCGTCCCCGCTCCCCTGCCCGCCGAGGATCAAGCGCTGCATGCAGAGGAGAAATCCCTGCAAGCAGAAAAAAACAGCAGTCACCACAAAAACACATATACAGTGACAGCGGCTGCCGCAGAAGCCGCTGAAGGCACACCATAAGAGCACTTACCCAGCTGAGCGCCACAGGGACCCCCAGGGATGTGTGGCGCCGTGGCCCTTGCTCCCCCCCACGGCGGAGCGCGCAGGGACCCCACAAGAGCGGTGTGCGTCTCCGCCAGGGAGCGCCCTGTATCCCCCGGGTCCAGCAGGGTTCTGCGGGGACCTCCTTAGGGGGTACGCAGATCCGCCAGGGGAGGGTCAGGGGTCCCAGCAGCGCTGAGACCCCCTGAGACCTCTAGACCACGGGGGGGTCCAGGTCTCCGGATAAAAATAATAAAATCTTCTGAGGAGCTGCAAAGGCAGCGACTATTCTCTGCGACCTCAAATTTAAAACTGAGGAACATGGGAGTAGGAGGAGCCTAAGCTGGAGGGGCCGGTCGTCACTTTTTATAAATCTGATGTGAACTATACTGAGGGGCTCCGCCTACCCACTAGTAATGGATCTGTGTCTCCCTTCCTTCCCTTCTGCTGCTGAAAAATAAATCTATACTTACCTTCTGATGGCCCCCGCAGTCTTGCTTCGCTCCATCTTGGCTTGCCGGCAGCTCGCGGTACACTACACTGAAGGACCTGCCGTCACATGACTATGACGTCAGCGCAGGTCCTTCAGTCCACCGCGATCTGCCAGCAAGCGAAGACAAGCGCACCGGAAATTTCCGCAGCATGTGCACAGCACGTGCGGAATATCATTGGGGAACATGGTAGGCCTTCTACCAAGCGCTTTTGCAGCTGCGGAAACGCTTAAAAAACGCATCGTGGGCACACAGCCTAACGGTTCATACTCCTGAGTTTTATTGAAACTCACAAGTGAGGATTTTATCTGTGCACTGTCCAAATTAATTTGTTGTAATTTTTTCTCTTCCTCAGAGATGATCAACTTCATGAGGTCATTTGAGCATTGTGATAAAATGTCATTCCATTGTGTTAGAAATATATCAGAGAAAATATAAGTGGGTACCTTTTTAATTCTGAGTCCTCTTGCTATCATCAATTTTTCCACATACGTACTCAAGGTATTGCGATCCCACCATGTTCTCAACTCTTGATGAGAGATTTTTTCCAGCTTATGCATTAACTCTTTCAGGCTCGGGTCAGTGTTCCTTTCTGAATCATCGAATACTTCTTGTAGTTTGTCCTGCCGTGACTCCAAGGAGGAGAAGAGAATCCTGAGAATCCTTCTCAGCAGTTTTGAATGGTAGAAATGATGGAAATAGTGGATTCGCTTGTGAACTATAATAAATCCAGACGGACTTCTTCAATCCATTGCATAATCTATGCTGGTACACGGGGCAAAATGAGTCAACCACAAGGTAAATAAACAAAAAAGCCACCTCACCGTGTCCTATTTATATGACTCAGTCCGTCTTACAATATTGTGGGTCTCCAACCAGTAGCCGTGACTTACGTCTTCACATAAGAAAATTATTTTGGTGAGTCCCAAAAATAATTAAAATTCTCAATTTATTACAGAATAATTTAAAAGGTCATACAGGTTGGGAATACATCTCAACGCGTTTCTGGCAAAAAGCCCTTATTCACTGAGAAACAGATTCCTTATGATACATGGTATAAAAACAAATGGTGACCAATCGTTGATCAATAAACACATATGGTAACAATCAATCACATTTGAGAATAATTAGCATAATCATAAGGCTAAATTATAAAGAACACCAGAAGGAGAGACAGAAAAAAAAACATAGAAAAAAACAGAAAAAACAAACAAAAAAAAACCTGCATTCAAATCCCTAAGATTTAATATAGGTAAAGAGCATCATTCCTATGGTTCATGCCGTTGGGGTATTTTGTATCAAGTTTAATGATCCAAAGTAATTCTCTTAGGAGCAGTTTTTTCCTCCAATCCCCTCCTCTAATAGGAATATCCACTTTTTCTAGCCCATAGAATGAAAAATTTTTGAATTCCCCTTTATGTCTCTCTACAAAATGCTTGCATGCTCCTGAATAGGATGCGTTTTTATTTTTGATGTTGGTAACATGTTCTGCCATCCTTTTCTTTAATTTACGTATTGTGCAGTCAATGTATTTTATTTTACATTCTTTGCAAAATATGCAATATACAACATAATTTGTATTGCAATTAATAAATCTTTTAATATCATTGGCTGCATCAATTTTTTGAGTTTGCAATGTATACTGGCACATCGTACATTGGGAACATGCACATTTAAAAAAAACCTTTACAACTTAACCAGGTTTTTTATTACTTTTTTATGGCATGCATAGACTTGGGGAAAGAGTAGCACCTATTGATCTCCCTTTTCTCGGCACACATACTAATCCATTTTTCAGGATTTTATTTAAGTCCCGATCTTGGAATAATACAGGCATATATCTGTTTAATAACATTTTTCTCCATGTTTGGGTTTAATAACTCTAGCGCATCCGAAAAAAAGTGAATATTTCCAAACTACCTTCATGTAACTCAGAAGAATATTTTGCAGCACCTGTGGGATTCACTTTTTTTTCCTTTTTAATGTTGGCAATCCTAGTTTTTAGCTTCCTGGTTGTACAACCTATATACAGTGGCATGTATAAGTTTGGGCACCCCTGATCAAAATTACTGTTATTGTAAACAGTTAAGCAAGTTGAAGGTGAAATGATCTAAAAGGCTTAAAGTTAAAAATGCCATATTTCCTTTGTATTTTAGGCAAAAAAAAAAAAAAATATATATATATATATATATATATATATATATATATATATATATATATATATATACAGTACAAACCAAAAGTTTGGACACACCTTCTCATTTAACGATTTTTCTGTATTTTCTTGACTATGAAAATTGTACATTCACACTGAAGGCATCAAAATGCTGGGGGTAATAGTGGCAACCCGATCCCGTGGCTCAGGGTGGTCAGACCAAATTGTGGCAGTCTATTTATCAGTGTTTTGAATGTCCGACTACGCCACCCGTGGATTGCGGTCAGGGATGACCGCCGCTGCGAGGCAGACCACTGAGGCTGATGTTGGTGTGCAGCACAGGGGTAGGACAACTCCCCACGGGAAGAGTGTAGCCTCAGGACAGTGTAGGTGAATGCTGGGGGTGATAGTGCAGGCCGCAATAGTAAGAGTTCAGAGTCCGCTTCAAACAGTCCAGGGTCTTTATTGCAGATGTTATTACTGACCCAACAGGAGTACCGGTTAGGAGTGGGCCTGGGTATCTGAGAGCATTCGGGCGAGCCCCACTGGTCAGGGTGAGTGTGTAGGCCTACCGTTCTCTCTATGCTCTTTCTGACTATCCCCCTCTTCGTAGTGTAATAGCCCACGTCCCTGAGCTGGCCGTGTACTTTGCCTGTATGGCTTGCGACTCGGGCCTTAGGTACCTTTTGCTTTCTCCTGCTGTACTGGTCCCTCTGTGTGGCGGAGCCTCCAGGCTTCTTAGGCCAAGGGACCTGAAATCCCTCGCAGGTTGGTTTTCTGCTGCTGGGCTTGCAACCCTGACAGCCTCGGACCCCAATGTCCGGTGGTGATTCTCTCAGCCAGGACCGGCTCTCGTCGCCTCTGTCCCTGGCTCGCAGTCTCTCCTCTGCCTCACGGACTCCTCAGCTGCTGCTGACCTGTCCCTTTTCTCTGAGAACCCTTCTGGACCCTTCAGAAGTGGGTTCTGGTCTCTCTAACCCTGCCCCAGTTCCAGCTTTTATAGGGACAGCCTGGTCCCCCTACTGGCCTGGGACAGGAGGTGCTGCATGCTAATGGTCCCTGACCAGGGAACCTCCCTCCTGCTCTCAGACACAGCCTTTAATATTTGTGGCATCCAGGCCTGGGGTGACACATTCCCCCTAGTAAAATTTAGTACTCCGGGACTAAGCCTTTTTGGCCAACAACAAACAGGGTATAAACAATAACATAACATATTTACAAGCACATTTTGTCCTTAAGGTCATGGCGCTTCCGTGACCGGGTGTCCATATCACCCAACAAGGTGAAGTTTTCCACAGTGTGGGAACCTGTCCCTATAAACCCCAAGTTCCTGGCCTTGGGCGTGGTGGCAAGGCGGAGCTACCTACTTTGGACCACAAGGAGGCCACGCCGGACAGGTTTTACTTCTGTGGCCATCTTCACAAGAGGGCACCAAGTGCAACTATCTACATGGTAGCTCCGGCCATTCAGTGTCCATGACCTGTCAGTCCATAGAACTAGAAAAACTGGAGAAAACACTATTAATTAACAGGTAAAATATTAAATATTTACAGGTAAATGTGGACTTTGTACTTAGATCTTCCAGCGAGCTGGTACTTGACCCCTGGTGCTCTGGGTTGACCTACGTAACCCACTGTCTGGTGGTCTAACCTGGCTTTCCCCACTAGCAGTTAGGGTACAGCTACTAGCTGGGTTTACAGGCAGGGCAGGCAGCTGTCTGCGGGTCCTTTGGCTTACCGCAGGCATGGCAGGCTCACTGTCAGCAGAGGGTTGACTCTGCTGGGCTGCTGGCATGGGTTCTTCTGCCTCCGGGGCTGCTTGTTCTTCTTGTTCTTCCTGCTCTCCTGTAGGCTCCGGCTGGGTAGGTTGAAGGAAGTGTAGGACAGGTACCACTATGGCATCGTTTATCCGAGTCCAGGACCGGGGGAACTCTCCGAGGTCATCTTGATCTTCACTTGGATTCTGCAGTTGCTCGGGGCACCATTTTAG
This sequence comes from Phyllobates terribilis, assembly GCF_046119375.1. Classification (NCBI taxonomy): domain Eukaryota; kingdom Metazoa; phylum Chordata; class Amphibia; order Anura; family Dendrobatidae; genus Phyllobates; species Phyllobates terribilis. Next base: position 952,540,965 of record NW_027362762.1, read on the forward strand.
GTGGTCTCTGGAGACAGTGCTAGTGGTTTCTCCTCCATCCTTGGTAATTACACATACCTTCGGGTTGTCGTGATTGGACGGCAGTACTGTGTACGGGTCGCTCTCCCACTGGTCATCTAGCTTGTGAAGCCTTCTCTTCCGCTTCAGGACCTGCTCACCAGCTTCCAGGGGACCAGCAGGGGCGTGTTCGTTGAAGAGCCTCTCTTGCTTTTCTCTCGCCTGAGCCAGACTCCTCTCCACACTCTCCTGTACCTTCTTGTACTGTAGCCGCCGTTACGTATCCCAGTCCGCATCTGGGGAGGTGTCCTCGGGTGTCAGGACTCCCATCTCCAGGTCCATAGGCAGCTTACCTGGTCTTGCTCGCATCAGGTAAGCCGGGGTGCAGTTGGTAGCATTCACCGGGATATGGTTGTACAAGTCTATCAGGTCTGGCAGCTTCTCCGGCCACAGGCTGCGTTCTTCCAGGGGCAACGTCTTGAGGAGATCAATGACGATATTATTAATTTTCTCACACAGCCCGTTGGTTTGCGGGTGGTAAGGCGTTGTCCGAATCTTCCTACAGCCGTAGAGGTGGCAGAACTCCTGGAAGACTTCCGCTTCAAACGCTGGACCTTGATCTGTCAAGACCTGTTCCGGATACCCGTGTGGACGGCAGAAGTGTTGTTGGAAGGCTCTGGCCGCCGTTTGGGCCGTCAAGTCTTTAACCGGGACCACCACCAAGACCCGGGAGTAATGGTCCACAATCGTGAGGGCATAGATGTAGCCGGACCGGCTTGGAGCCAACTTCACATGGTCCAGAGCTACCAGCTCAAGAGGCTGCCTGGTGACGATGGGCCTCAAGGGTGTCTTCTGGCTGGTACGGTCGTTCCTTCTGAGGTGACATGGGCCACAGTCCCTGCACCACTTCTCTATGGCCCCTCTCATACTGATCCAGTAGAACCGCTCTCTCAGTAGGAACTCCAGTTTCTTCCGCCCGAAGTGTCCCGCTCTGTCATGGTAGGCCTCCAGGACCATTGCTGCATCCCGTCTCGGGACCACTACCTGCCAGGTCAGCTCGTGCGTCTGGTGGTTGAGAAGCCTTCTGCACAGCTTACCTTCGTAGAGGAATAGCCTGCTTTTCTCCTTCCATAACTGCTTGGCATCCTCTGGAGCGTCCGGGCCAGGGCTAGCGTCTGCCTGGGTTAACAGGTCTTTCACCAGGCGAACTGAAGGGTCACTATCTTGCGTTTCAGCCCAGCCGTGGTGGGGTAAGGGGTTGAACATGACGGTGGTTAGGTCTTTGTCTCTTACCCGGTGAGAATACTGAGTGGCCCCATACCGGTGGAACGCAGGGAGCTCTACTTCCTCCAGCTCTTCCGAGTCTTCTTCTCCTTCGGGTAGGTGGGGCATTCTTGATAGAGCGTCTGCGTTGGCGTTGGTTCTGCCTGCCCGGTATTTGATTGTGAAGTCATAATTTGATAGCCGGGCCATCCACCGCTGTTCTAGGGCACCTAGTCTTGCATTGTCCAGGTGTGTCAACGGGTTGTTGTCCGTGTACACGGTGAACTTTGTGGAGGCTAGGTAATGCTTAAACCGTTCTGTGACGGCCCACACAACTGCCAAGAATTCTAGCTTGAAGGAGCTGTAATTCTCCGGGTTTCTTTCAGTGGGCCTCAGCTTCCGGCTGGCGTTCGCGATCACCCGTTCTCTGCCCTGTTGGTTTTGGGACAGTACGGCTCCTAGCCCCACATTACTGGCGTCTGTGTGGAGGATAAAAGGCTGGCCATAATCGGGGTAGGCCAGGATCTCATCCCCCGTGAGGGCCATCTTCAACAGGCGGAAGGACTCCTCTTCCGGCTTGTCCCACTTGAAGGGTGGCTTGTGACTTCTGGATTTAGACTGACCTATCAGGAGGTCCTGCATTGGAGCTGCCATCTTAGTGAACCCGGGGATGAACCTTCGGTAGTAGCCTACCAACCCGAGGAATTGTCTCACTTCTTTGATGTTAGAGGGGCTTGGCCAGCTTTTGATGGCTGTAACCTTGTCGGGGTCGGGGGCTACTCCCTCAGCACTCACCACGCGCCCTAGGTACTGTACCTTCGGTTTTAACAGGTGACACTTTGAGGGCTTCACTTTCAGGCCATAGCCTGCCAGGGCTTCGAACACCTCGGCCAGGTGCTTTAGGTGGTCCTCGTAAGTCTTCGAATAGACAATCACGTTGTCCAGGTAAAGTAGGACCGTCTCAAAGTTTTGGAACCCTAGACAGCATTCCATCAGCCTCTGGAAGGTCCCGGGTGCATTGCAGAGCCCGAATGGCATACAGTTGAATTCACTCAATCCCATCGGGGTGGTGAAGGCGGTCTTCTCCTGGTCAGCCTCTGCCACAGGAACCTACCAGTACCCACTAGTAAGGTCCAAAGAAGAGAAGAAATTAGCTGATTTTAGTGCGGCTAAAGACTCCTCTATCCTAGGTAACGGGTACGCGTCTTTATGGGTGATACGATTGATTTGTCTATAGTCCACGCACATTCTCATGGTACCGTCTTTCTTTTTTACCAGAACCAAGGGGGCTGCCCAGGGGCTACAGCTGTCTCTAATGACCCCGGCTTCTTTCATTTCTCTCAGCATGCCCTTTGCGTTCTGATAATGTGCAGGGGGTACAGGTCTGTATCTCTCTTTTATTGGTGGGTGGCTCCCCGTGGGAATGTGGTGTTCTACCCCTTTCACCCTGCCGAAGTCTAGCGGGTGCTTACTAAAGATTCTCTCGTACTCCTGAACCACCTGGTAGACTCCTTGTTTTTGGTGCGAGGGAGTGGAGTCAGCACCCACGTGGAGTTTCTGGCACCAGTCCTCCTTGTGTTTCTGGGAACCATTATCCTCCACCGGTGGAGATGGAGGCAAGGGTTCCACGACCCTGAGAGCATTGTGTTCGACAGCAAACAATTTGGCTAGTGTAGCGTACCGGGGCAAGTGTACTTCCCTTTCCCCAATGTTTAAGATCCGGACGGGCACCCTTCCATGGCGGACATCAACCACCCCCCGGGCTGTCAAAATGGTGGGCCTGCTGTCTGAGTACACGGGTTCTACCATGGCTTGGTAGTCTCTACCTCTTAACCCGATTGCAGTCCGACACCAGATCATCATTTCACTTTTGGGAGGCATGGCAATGGGGTCGCTCATCCTCACGCTACCGATCTCATCACCAGACAGTTCTACCTGTTGCCGTCTCATCAGGGCTCTTATCTCTTTCTGGAGGACCCTCTGTTGGCTGGAGCTCGCATTCATCGCCACCTGCTTCAAAATTACAATCACTTCTGAAAGACAATTTTCAATCACGTTAGTACCCAAGGTTATTTTTGGGTGACTTTCTCGACGGTCAATGTCCACAATGATCACTCCCTGTGCCGGCAGTTCAACTTTATCAATCTTAATGGTCATCTCTCTGAACCCCACCTGCGGCACGGGCTGGCCATTGCTGGCGATGATGCTCAAGTCACTGTCTGGATAGCGGGTTATGTCAGTGTCACTCCAGTACTGCTTGAAAAGTACATAGGGGATGGTAGTCACTTGGGACCCGGTGTCCAGCAGTGCACTCATGGGGATACCGTCCAGCACTACGGGTAAAACCGGGAGTCCCCCTACGAACTTATCACGCCAATTAGACGGGCCTGGTGACCTTATGCCTGGGGGTTGGCCCTCTGCCCCAGGTCGGACCCATTTAAAGTACAGTACCTGGCTATGTGTCCCGGCTGGCTGCAATGGTGGCAAATCGGCTGTCCATCCTCAGTGTAGCGGTCGGCGGGCCTCCCTCTGAACGACGGGATCCTCCTCTGTCGACGCCACGGGACATCCTCCGGACTTGAAGCCAGCTTGATTGGTCCTGAAGGGTCCATCTGTAACGACTGTACCGTCCTGGTCAATGCAGCAACACTCTTTGTTAGTTCTTGGACCTGATGGTGCAGGTTTGCAGGCGGGGATGGGTTTAGGGCCTGCGCATCAGCCCCCACAAGGTCTGCCGGGTAGGGTGCTGCTCCCTGGTGGTAAGTGATGGCAGGGCGCCGGGAAACTACAGCGCCACCTGGTGCCGGTTCTCAGAGCACCCGGATGGCCCTATCTTTGAACTGTGCAAAAGTCAAATCGGGGTTCTGTAGGGCCATGAGGCGCAGCTGGGTTCTGTGGGCGCTGGACAGCAGACCTTCTATGAACTGATCAGTCAACAGTTTATCGGCATCCTGCACACTGCCAGGGTCAGCGTGTTTGATTGCTCCCAGAGCTTCTTGCAGGTTCAAGGCATAGTCTCTGATACTATCTTGGGCTCGCTGCTTACAGCCATAGAACCGCATTTTGATCTCTGCTGAGGTACCGGTGTCAAAGGCACCCTGCAGCCAGGTCAGAATGTCCTTTACAGTCCTTTTCTCCTCATCTGACCATGATTTCACTTCCCGCTGGGCAGCACCGGTTAGCTGCCCCGTCAGAATGCTTACTTTCTGTTCTTCTGTCAGGGGATAAACTTTAAATAAACTGTGCAGTCTTTCCTTAAAGTCAGTTAATGTATGGGATTCCCCTGAGTATTGGGGCAGCCAGGCCGCTCCGGGGATGTAGGGCATAGAGAACGGCATCACCGCTGCAGCGGCTACGCTGGTGGTAGAGGGTCCCTCCGCATCCGTCATCTTCCTCCCCCCTAGTTAACCGTGGCCTACCTTCCGTTGATCCTCTTCCGTAGGCCGCGGCTCCGCTGGTGCTGCTCCGGGCGAGGACCTTGCGTCGCATCCTGGTGACGTCAGCGTCACTCTCTCTCCTTCCAGGACCTTGCGCAGCGTCGGTGCGTAGGGTGGGGCTTCAGGTCTCGCGCGGTTTGGACGTCCACGCCCCTCTTCTTCCCGCGCGGCGTCCTGAAGATGGCGCCCGATGGCGGGAAAATGGCTGAGGATGGCGGGAAATGGCTGAAGATGGCGGGAAACCTCTTTTTAAGGTACGTATACAGTGTTTTTCAGGCACGCAATACCCGTTTGTGGCGGGTTGGTCACAATCCTGCCGACTAAGCCAAAGCTGACTCGCCCCCTGGGCCGTGGGGCACCCGGAACCGGGCTTCTATGCGATGCTGGGGGTAGTAGTGGCAACCCGATCCCGTGGCTCAGGGTGATCAGACCAAATTGTGGCAGTCTATTTATCAGTGTTTTGAATGTCCGACTACGCCACCTGTGGATTGCGGTCAGGGATGACTGCCGCTGCAAGGCAGACCACTGAGTCTGATGTTGGTGTGCAGCACAGGGGTAGGACAACTTCCCACGGGAAGAGTGTAGCCTCAGGGCAATGTAGGTGAATGCTGGGGGTGATAGTGCAGGCCGCAATAGTAAGAGTTCAGAGTCCGCTTCAAACAGTCCAGGGTCTTTATTGCAGATGTTATTACTGACCCAACAGGAGTACCGGTTAGGAGTGGGCCTGGGTATCTGAGAGCATTCGGGTGAGCCCCACTGGTCAGGGTGAGTGTGTAGGCCTACTGTTCTCTCTGTGCTCTTTCTGACTATCCCCCTCTTCGTGGTGTAATAGCCCACGTCCCTGAGCTGGCCGTGTACTTTGCCTGTATGGCTTGCGACTCGGGCCTTAGGTACCTTTTGCTTTCTCCTGCTGTACTGGTCCCTCTGTGTGGCGGAGCCTCCAGGCTTCTTAGGCCTAGGGACCTGAAATCCCTCGCAGGTTGGTTTTCTGCGGCTGGGCTTGCAACCCTGACAGCCTCGGACCCCAATGTCCGTGGTGATTCTCTCAGCCAGGACCAGCTCTCGTCGCCTCTGTCCTTGGCTCGCAGTCTCTCCTCTGCCTCACGGACTCCTCAGCTGCTGCTGACCTGTCCCTTTTCTCTGAGAACCCTTCTGGATCCTTCAGAAGTGGGTTCTGGTCTCTCTAACCCTGCCCCAGTTCCAGCTTTTATAGGGGCAGCCTGCTCCCCCTACTGGCCTGGGACAAGAGGTGCTGCATGCTAATGGTCTCTGACCAGGGAACCTCCCTCCTGCTCTCAGACACAGCCTTTAATATTTGTGGCATCCAGGCCTGGGGTGACACACATTCACCATATCTCCACCTCAGGGTGTGGTCTGGGGGGAGTTTAAATACTCGGCCAGCTGAGGCATTCAGAGTTCAATGTCTGGGGAAGTAAGCTCCAGAAGGGAACTTGTGTTTGTTCCTGCACCATGTGGAGTTACTGAACTCTCAGCAGGCGGATCACTGCTACTACAAGGACTGTGTTCTTTGTGTGACTGTTTTTGCTTTGTTTTCCTGTTTTGCCCAGCGGGCTGTTTATTTTCACGGACTAAATGTTGGTTTATGCCACATTACAATAAATCAAAGATTTAAAGAGACAGCGTACCTGTGTCTACCTCCGTGTGCAGCCGAGTGAGCGATCTATCACAGGTGGTGGAGAATGCGGGCAAGATCCCCAGTAGGCATGTGTAAAGGCTGAGGACAAACCGCATGTCCTGGGTAAATGTGGCCATAAGCCAGGAAACAAAGACAGATAGTATGGGGGACCTGGTCAAGCATCTTGTCCTAGCCCAGCAGGAGAAAAACAAGCTACTATTGCAACAGATCCACCAACAGCAGCAGCACCAACAGGGCTAGCACAGTCAACACCAGCAGCAGATGGAGTTGCTCGCGAGGCAGTTCGTGGAAGGCCGACATCCTCCCCCCAACTCCAGGTGATGATTAGAGCGTCTGGAAAGCGATAAGATGAGCCATGCCAAAAATGACCCTGGGTGATGATGTAGAGGCATACCGCCGGTGCAGTGGGCAGAGGTGCTGGCGCTCTGACTGGTGAGCCCCAGAAGGCTTATTACGACCTGGCCTTGCAAGATGCCCAGGAGTATATTAAACTTAAAACTGAAATACTGGCATGTGCTGGAGTGACTATGTCTGCCAGAGCCAAAAGAGTTCACCACTGGGCGTATTATGGTGATAAACCCCTTCGCTCCCAAATGTTCGCCCTTCGGCATCTTGTGCAGAAGTGGCTGCAGCCGGAGTCCTCCACTCCAGCCCAGATGGTTGAGCGGGTTGTCATGGACAGATTTGTGCACTCCCTACCTAGGCCCGTGCAGACCTGCGTTACCCAGAGAGACCACCGGAATGCGGATGACCTAGTCGGCCTCGTAGAAAGATACCAGGTGGTCGAGAGGTCCCTAAGGGTGGTACTGCATCCAGATACTTGGGTACTCGGGGGGAGCCAGAGTGCCAAAAGAGGGGGAGTAGAGCCATGACTGGGGGGAGTCCAAGGTCCCAAGGGGTTGCTGAGGGGCTGCCAAAGGCAACTGGGAAAGACATAATCTGCTGGAGTTGTCGTGGTCCTGGACACATAGCTGCCCGTTGTCCTATGTCCTCTGAGCAGATGGACTGCAGCGTAGGAAGACCTTGCTCATACTATGCCTACCCAGCCAGCAGTATGGACTATCAGCCCTGTGAGGGGCCCCAGTAATGTCACGTAACCATAAATGGAGTGTTAGTGTCGGGACTCCTGGACTCAGGAAGTTTGATGACCCTGGTAAAGGCTACACTTCCCCACCAGTTGATCCCAGGAAAGTATGTGGGCGTCCGTTGTATCCACAAGGATGCCAAGGACTACCCCGTCGCCCGAGGGAAAATAAAAACTAACTGTGGGGCTGAGACCCATGAGGTCGGGGTATTTGAGGGACTTCAGACTGTTCTGGGATTTGTGGGGAAAGGCGGGGGTACCCACTAACTCGGGTAAGAGCCGGTACATCCATGAGGAATCCTCTGCGCAGTTGGAGGCAAATGAATTCCCCTTGTGTGCACTTGCTGGTGACGAGGATGAGACAGTGACCCAAGAGGCTGAGATTCCTGAGTTGGGAGTTTCTGGGGGAAATCTTGGGACTGCTCAAATGGAGGACCTTACGTTAAAAGGGGCATGGGACAATGTGACTGTGATAAATGGAGTTGCCCAAGAGCTGGGGGCTGACACCAGGTCTCCTTATTTTTTAGTGAATTAGGATTTGCTATATCGAGTCACTAAACAGAGAGGGGAAGTGTTAGAACAGCTGTTGGTACCAGATCCCTATAGGCGTATGGTACTAGACCGAGCCCATTCTCATGTCTTGGGTGGGCATCTGGGTATAGACAAAACCCAGGAGTGGGTCCTTCAAAGATTTTACTGGCCTGTGTGTCACCGGGAGGTGGTCAACTATTGTCGGTCCTGTCCTACGTTCAGTTAACTGCTCTCGTGTCCCACTTCCATAGTCCCCTGGTCCCGTTACCCATCATAGAGGTCCCATTTGACCGAATTGTTATGGACCTTGTAAGGCCCTTTGTTAAGTCCGCCAGGTGACACCAATACATCCTGGTGGTGCTGGACTATGCGACACAGTACCCAGGGGCGGTATCACTGAGAAACTCCTCTGCCCGGAATATAGCGAAAGAACTAGTCCATATCTTCTCCTGGACGGGCCTGCCAAAGGAGATCCTGACAGACCAGGGAGACATTTAACTTTTTTCACAAAAATGTTACTTTAGACCCTAATTTTTTTATTTTCACAGGGGTAACAGGAAAGAATGGACCCCAAAATTTGTTGTTCAATTTCCCCTGAGCATGCAGATACCCCATATGTGAGGAAAAACCACTGTTTGGGCGCACGGCAGGGTTCGGAAGGGAAGGAGCGCCATTTGACTTTTTGAATGTAAAATTTGCTTGAATAATTAGCGGACGCCATGTTGCGTTTGGGGAGCCCCTGATGTGCCTAAACAGTGGAAACCCCCCACAAGTGACACCATATTGGAAACTAGACCCCTCAGGGAACTTATCTAGGTGTGTGGTGAGCACCTTGAACCCCCAGGTGCTTCACAGGAGTTTATAACATTGAGCCATATAAATATAATTTTCACATTTTTTCAACAAAAATGTTTTTCAGCCTCCAATTTTGCATTTTCATAAGGGTAACAGGAGAAATTACACCATGCAATTTGTTGTGCAATTTCTCCTGAGTAAGCAGATACCCCATACGTGGGGGAAAACCACTGTTTGGGCGCACGGCAGGGTTTGGAAGGGAAGGAGCACCATTTGACTTTTTGAATGTAAAATTTGCTTGAATAATTAGCGGACGCCATGTTGCATTTGGGGAGTCCCTGATGTGCCTAAATAGTGGAACCCCCCCCCCCCCCAGGGACTCCATTTTGGAAACTACACCCCTCCAGGATTTTATCAAGGGGTATAGTGAACATTTTGAACCCAGAGGTACGACACAGAATTTTATAACATTAGGTCATCATATTGAATAAGTTGTCATTAGTCTTGAGTGCAAGTGCTCGCTATTTGAGTTTGCATCAGGTACTCAGGTATGCACCAAGTATCGCGGGTGCTCAAGTGACATGCTTGAGTCCCCGCCCCGCATGTTTCATGGTTATTAGACACCCAAAAAAAACATGCGGGGATCACTCATGCATGGCAGGCAATCCCCGCAAGGTTTTTTTGGCTGTATAACAGCTGCAAAACATTTGGGGCGGAAACTCGAGCATGTCACTCAAGCACCCACTATACTCGGTGCATACCCGAGCACCTGATGCAAACTGAAGTAGCGAGCACTTGCGCTCAACATTAGTCTCCATATCGTCGTCATTTATTTTTCTTTACGTCTGAAAAAATCCCAACCACAACCCTTACCTTAGCCCAACCCTAACCCTAGCCCAACTCTAACCTTAGCCTAACCCTAGCACAACACTAACCCTAGCACAATCCTAACCCTAGCACAACCCTAAAGATAATTTTTTACGCCGTTCCTCGTGCAGTATAAGTGATTGGACGTTTTTATTCTTCGGGTCGGTACAATTACAGCGATGCCAGATTCATATTGGGTTTTTATGATTTACAGCAGTCACACACTAAAAAACCCTTTTTTTGCAAAGACTAGTTTTTGCATCGCCATATTTTGAGAGCTATAATTTTTTCCATATTTCGGCCGACAGTCATGTGACGGCTTGTTTTTTTGCGGGACAAGTTGACGTTTTTATTGGTACCATTTTTGGGCACGTGACATTTTTTGATCGCTTTCTATTCTGATTTTTGGAAGGCAGAATAAACAAAAAACAACAATTCAGGAATTGTTTTTTTTTGTTTTTTTTTATTCCGTTCTGCGTGTGGTAAAATTGATACGGCAGCTTTATTCTTTGGGTCAGTATGTTTACAGCAGTACCGCATTTATATTTTTTTTATATTTTGACGCTTTTACACAAACTATTTTATAGAAAAAAGAATTGTTTTTGCTATAACTTTTTTAGTTTTCGGCTGATGGAGCTGTATGGCAGCTTGTTTTTGCAGGACAAGATGACGTTTTCAGCGGTCCCACTTTTATTTACATTCGTTTTTTTGATCGCGTTTTATTCCATTTTTTGTTTGGCGGCATGATGATAAAACATCGTTTTATGTTTCGTTTTTTATTTCTTTTTTTTACCGTGTTCACTAAAGGGGTTAACTAGCGGGACAGTTTTATAGGTCAGGTCGTTCCGGACGCGGTGATACCAAATATGTGTACTTTTATTGGTTTATTTTTTTTTCATAAGATTATTTATTTATGGGTACAATAAAAATAAAAAATAAAGGGAACACTTAAACAACAGACTATAACTCCAAGTAAATCAAACTTCTGTGAAATCAAACTGTCCACTTAGGAAGCGACACTGATTGACAATCAATTTCACATGCTGTTGTGCAAATGGAAGAGACAATAGATGGAAATTATTGGCAATTATCAAGACACCCTCAATAAAGGAGTGGTTTTGCAGGTGGGGACCACAGACCACATCTCAGTACCATTGCTTTCTGGCTGATGTTTTGGTCACTTTTGAATGTTGGTTGTGCTTTCACACTCGTGGTGGCATGAGACGGACTCTACAACCCACAGAAGTTGCTCAGGTAGTGCAGCTCATCCAGGATGGCACATCAATGCGAGCTGTGGCAAGAAGGTTTGCTGTGTCTGTCAGCGTAGTGTCCAGAGGCTGGAGGCACTACCAGGTGACAGAGTCTGGAGACGCCGTGGAGAGCGATCTGCTGCCTGCAACATCCTTCAGCATTACCGGTTTGGCAGTGGGTCAGTAATGGTGTAGGGTAGCATTTCTTTGGAGGGCCGCACTGCCCTCCATGTGCTCACCAGAGGTAGCCTGACTGCCATTAGGTACCGATATGAGATCCTCAGACCCCTTGTGAGACCATATGCTGGTGTGGTTGGCCCTGGGTTCCTCCTAATGCAGGACAATGGCAGACCTCATGTGGCTGGAGTGTGTCAGCAGTTCCTGCAAGATGAAGGCATTGAAGCAATGGACTGGCCCGCCCGTTCCCCAGACCTGAATCCGATTGAGCACATCTGGGACATCATGTCTCGCTCCATCCACCAATGTCACATTGCACCACAGACTGTCCAGGAGTTGGCGGAAGCTTTAGTCCAGGTCTGGGAGGAGATCCCACAGGAGACCATCCGCAACCTCATCAGGAGCATGCCCAGGCGTTGTAGGGAGGTCATACAGGCACGGGGAGGCCACACACAATACTGAGCCTCATCAGGAGCATGCCCAGGCGTTGTAGGGAGGTCATACAGACACGTGGAGGCCACACACAATACTGAGCCTCATTTTGACTTGTTTTAAGGACAATACATCAAATTTGGATCAGCCTGTAGTGTGTTTTTCCACTTTAATTTTGGGGGTGACTCCAAATCCAGGCCTCCATTGGTTAATAAATTTGATTTCCATTGATGATTTTTGTGTGATTTTGTTGTCAGCAGATTCAACTTTGTACAGAACAAAGTATTCAATGAGAATATTTCATTCATTCAGATCTAGGATGTGTTATTTGAGTGTTCCCTTTATTTTTTTGATTATTTTTTTACAATTTTTTTTTTTTAGTTTTTTTTTCACTTTCTGACATTTTTATTACTTTTACACTTTGTCCCACTATGGGACTTTCACTTTTTGCAGCCTGATCGGCTGTATAGCACAGGAATGCAGAACGATCCCTGTGCCATGCAGCCTGTCAGCGCTGCACAGGGAGAAGTTACTTTAGTCGTGCACTGCGCATGACCAAAGCAACTTCCTGCCTCCTGGTGACCCGGATGTTGTCATGATGACATCAGTATTGACCTCCTCTTGCCACCGGAATGCTGCGATCGATTTCGATCGCATTTCGGGGGTTAATGTGCAGGGAGCGGTGCGGGACCGCTCCCTGCACATAGCACCGGGTGTCAGCTGTAACAATCAGCTGACACCCGGCGGCGATCTTGCCCCCACTGCTTGTGTGCGGGCGAAATCGCCAAGGTGTACTAATACGTATCTAGCCCATAAGGCCCTGGGCACAGATACGTATTAGTACGCCCTGGGCCAGAAAGGGGTTAATTAACCCCTTATGAGTATAGCTACACCTCAGGATTTAAGTACAATGTAGTTAACCCTTAAACACACAGGTAGTAAAATAAGAGAAAATAGGTTTTCAAAAGCCCAATAAAATTAAACAGGTAGAAAAGCACTCAGCAGGTCACAATTCAGCAACTCACAGCAATTCACACAGGTATTTTCTGCAGGATTCCCAATTACCTATTCACTGAATCACAAGTCACACACTTCCGTTTGCACACACTTCCGTTTGCTCGTTCAGACTCGCTAAGGAAGAAGATTTAAAGAGGTTTTTTTTTCCCCCTTTAGCAGCAATCCACCCTAAAGCTCAATGCACTTCCAAAGGCCGAACATGAAATCTTGACAGAGCCGCATGTAAAGGTGAATCAAAGGACGTATCGGATTCCTGAAGCCCGCCACGAGGTGATCTCCAAAGAGATGAGGAGGATGTTGAGCCTGGGTGTCATCGAGGAGTCAAAGAGCGGCTGGTCCAGCCCCATTGTCCTGGTGCCGAAGCCGGGCGGAGAATGGTGGTTCTGTAATGACTACAGGAAGCTGAATGAGGTGTCAAAGTTTGACGCGTATCCGATGCCCCACGTCAATGAGCTTATTGAGAGGCTAGGGACAGCCAGATATATCACCACCCTGGAACTAACGAAAGGGTACTTGCAGATTCTCTTGTCCCAAAGTGCCAAGGAGAAGATGGCCTTCTCTACTCCTGATGGGTGCTTTCAGTACACCAGGATGCCGTTTGGTCTGCAGGGAGCCCCAACTACCTTCCAGATGGCTATGGACTGGATCCTAGCCTTTAACAAGAACTACGCCGCAGCTTACCTGGACTCCATTGTAATATTCAGCCCGGATTGGGGAAGTCATTTACATAAGGTCCAGGCAGTACTGAATGAACTAAGGAAAGCAGGGTTTACGATAAACCCGAAGTAGTGCACCATCGGGAAGGAAGAGGCAAAATATTTGGGCTACGTTGTCAGAAGGGGCGAAATAAAGCCGCAAGTAAAGAAGGTGGAGGCTATCTAAAACTGTACGCAACCAAACTCCAAGAAGCAAGTTCGTGCGTTCTGGGAATTGTGGAGTATTATCAGCGATTTATCCCAAATTTCGCCATGATAGCCGCCCCCTGACTGATCTTCTTAAGGGCACGAAGACATCGATGGCCAAGTGGTCCCCTGAAGCGGAGATGGCATTCCAGGAGTTGAAGCTCGCCCTATGTAAGCAGCCAGTCTTAGTAGCACCTGACTTCACTAAGGAGTTCGTGGTTCAGACTGACGCCTCAGAGGTCGGTTTGGAAGCTGTGCTGTCCCAGGAAATAGATGGAGACGAACATCCAGTCCTATTCCTGAGTAGGAAACTCTCCTCCTGTGAAAATAACTATGCCAAAGTAGAGAAGGAGTGCCTGGCCATCAAATGGGCCCTAAGATACTACCTGTTAGGCTGAAAGTTCAGGCTAGTGTCAGACCATGCACCATTGAGATGCATGAGGTAAAGGAAGGGGAAGAATGCCCGTGTAACTAGGTCGTTTCTAGAGCTCCAAGACTTTAATTTTCATGTGGAGCACAGGCCTGGGAAACTACATGGAAACGCAGATGCCCTGTCCAGACTTCCATGTTTATCTAGTGAAGGTGCCAAAACCCCTGGCTTTGGGCAGGGGAGAGGGATATGTGACAAAGTCACTGGTAAAGTGCTGGAGGGGAGATATGTTTCCCTGAGAGAACTAAAACCATTAAGTTTCCTCCAGCATGTTATTTGTTGAGAGGGGTTAAGTCCATAGTAAAGGGAGTGTTTTTTGTAAATGGCAATTGTGAAGGGTGGGAGGTCATTCACCATATCTCCACCTCAGGGTGTGGTCTGGGGGGAGTTTAAATACTAGGCCAGCTGAGGCATTCAGAGTTCAATGTCTTGAGAAGTAAGCTCCAGAAGGGAGCTTGTGTTTGTTCCTGCACCATTTGGAGTTACTGAACTCTCAGCAGGTGGATCCCTGCTACTACAAGGACTGTGTTCTTTGTGTGACCATTTTTGCTTTGTTTTCCTGTTTTGCCCAACGGGCTTTGTTTATTTTCACGGACTAAATGTTGGTTTATGCCACATTACAATAAACCAACCAAAGATTTAAAGAGACAGCGTACCTGTGTCTACCTCCATGTGTAGCCGAGTAAGCGATCTACTACAATATATATTTATATATTCAGCTTTTACGTTTTAAAAATTACAAAAAGGAAAATGGTCCAATACAAAAGTTTGGGCACCCTTGGAGATTTGTGTGCTCAGATAACTTTGACCAAGGCTTCAGACCTTAATTAGCCTGTTAGGGTAATGGTTTGCTCACTATCATCGCTACGAAAGGCCGAGTGATTGTAATTTCCCAGCTTTATAAAAACCCAGCCTCCTTTAACCTTGTGCCAAAAAACAGCAGCCATGAGTTGGGTTCTTCAAAGCAGCTGCCTAGCACTCTGAAAATGGTGGAGGCCCACAAAGCATGAGAAGGCTATAAGAAGATAGCAAAGCGTTTTCAAGTTGCCCTTAAGTTTCGAAATATAATTAAGAAATGTCAGTTACCAGGAACAGTGGAGGTCAAGATAAGGTCTGAAAGACCAAGCAAAGTTTCAGTGAGAGCTGCTAGTAAGATTGCTGGAGAGGCAAATCAGAACCCCCGCTTGTCTGCAAAAGACCTTCAGAAAGATTTAGCAGACTCTGGAGTTGTGGTACATTGTTCTACTGTTCAGAGACACCTGCACAAATATGGCCTTCATTGAAGAGTCATCAAAAGAAAACCTCTCCTGCATCTTCATCATAAAATTCAGTGTCAGAAGTATGTAAGAGAACATCTAAACAAGCCTGATGCATTTTTGAAACAAGTCCTGTGGACCGATGAGGTTAAAATAGATCTCTTTGTCCACAATGATCAAAGCTATGCGTGGAGAAAAAAGGGCACAGAATTTCAGTAAAAGAACATATCGCCAACCATTAAGCATGGGGGTGGATCAATCATACTTTGGTGTTGTGTTGCAGCCAATGGCAAGGGGAACATTTCACGGGTAGAGGAAAGAATGGATTCAATAATATTTTAACAAATTCTTGATGCAAACATAACACCATCTGTAAAAAAGCTGAAAAGAGGATGGCTTCTACAAATGGATAACAAACCTAAACACACGTCAACATCCACAATAGACGACCTCAAAAGGCGCAAACTGAAGGTTTTACAATGGCCCTCACAGTCCCCTGATCTGAACATCATTGGCAATCTGTGGCTAGACCTCAAAATAGCAGAGCATGCAAGACGACTCGGGAATCTCACAGAACTGAAAGAATTCTCCAAGGAAGAAGGGATGAAAATCCCTCAAACAAGAATTGAAACACTCTTGTCTGGCTACAAAAAGCGTTTACAAGCTGTGATACTTGCAAAAGGGGGCGCTATTAAGTACTAAACAAGCAGGGTGCCCAAACTTTTGCATCAGCCCTGTGAAGACCCGGGGTCTTCCGTGGGCATAATACTACTCAGACAAGACAGGGTGAGGGTAAAACAGTGTGGCAATATTTTATTGAACCACTAAAAAGACAATAAACACATAGAACAGTCCGAGCAAATACCCAAGATGGTGCAAAATTACAGTCTCACCCTTCCGCTGGCCCGACGGGAAAAGAGCAGCTGCGACTTTGGGACTTCCAGGGCCAACTACCTCAACCAGTGGCCCCCCCACTTTGGGTGGACACCCACAGAGAGGAGGTAGCGGCAAGATTAGGAAGCTGACAGTCCATTGAGGTACAAGGCCAGGAGACCCAAGGGTCCTACCCTGGCCTCTCCGAACAACTCCATGGGTTCCAGGTGACCTCATTGTCCCAACCTGGGTTTCTTTGAGTGTCTCCATCGGTTCCAGGTGACCAGATGGTCCCAACCTGGCAACCCCAAACAACATATGCATGGGGCCAGGTGACCTCATTGTCCCAACCTGGTTTCCCCAAATGTATCCATGGGTTCTCTGATGGTTAATAGAGCAGATCTGCATACTTCCAGCCTGGGTCGTGTACCCTTAGGCTGAAATTTTGTAGAATCCAAATCTGTGTCTCTCTGGATGGAGCCATGCTACAAACTGCTGTCCTGAAGAGTCTCTCTGATTCACCTAGCAGCACAATAGAAATCCCTTTTTATATTTTTCTGTGGCTCAGGTCATCATTCACAGGTCAAGGGGAAAGGTGCAGGGCTCAGGTCTCATTGTTTGAGCATTTAATCAATTTACATAGTTTGTATCCCCCTGTTCAGTAAAGCAACAACTAGCTGGCTTAGCACAATATGTAATTAGCATATTAGTAAACACTATTGTTCTACCCTGAGTCACTGTCCTTTTTGACCAGCCAAACAAACACATACATTCAAAAGTCAACACAAACACAATAGTGTATTTCTCTTAGCCTAACAAATCTAGACATCTGGGTAATTAGGATTATAAGCTGTGTTGTCACAAGCCCATTTTCCTTTTTGTAATTTTTAAAATGTAAAATTTGAAAAAATAAAATAAAATAAATATATATATATATATATATATATATATATACAGTATATATATATATATATATATATATATACATATATATATATATATATATATATATATACACAGTTAGGTCCATATATATTTGGACAGAGATGACATTTTTCTAATTTTGGTTCTAGACATTACCACAATGAATTTTAAACAAAACAATTCAGGTGCAGTTGAAGTTCAGACTTTCAGCTTTCATTTGAGGGTATCCACATTAAAATTGGATGAAGGGTTTAGGAGTTTCAGCTCCTTAACATGTGCCACCCTGTTTTTAAAGGGACCAAAAGTAATTGGACAATTGACTCCAAGGCTATTTCATGGACAGGTGTGGGCAATCCCTTCGTTATGTCATTCTCAATTAAGCAGATAAAAGGCCTGGAGTTGATTTGAGGTGTGGTGCTTGCATTTGGAAGGTTTTGCTGTGAAGTAAACATGCGGTCAAAGGAGCTCTCCATGCAGGTGAAACAAGTCATCCTTAAGCTGCAAAAACAGAAAAAAACCATCAGAGAAATTGCTACAATATTAGGAGTGGCAAAATCTACAGTTTGGTACATCCTGAGAAAGAAAGAAAGCACTGGTGAACTCATCAATGCAAAAAGACCTGGGCGCCCACGGAAGACAACTGTGGTGGATGATCGCAGAATAATCTCCATCGTGAAGAGAAACCCCTTCACAACAGCCAATCAAGTGAACAACACTCTCCAGGAGGTAGGCGTATCAATATCCAAATCTACCATAAAGAGAAGACTGCATGAAAGTAAATACAGAGGGTTCACTGCACGGTGCAAGCCACTCATAAGCATCAAGAATAAAAAGGCTAGACTGGACTTTGCTAAAAAATATCTAAAAAATCCAGCACAGTTCTGGAAGAACATTCTTTGGACAGATGAAACCAAGATCAACCTCTACCAGAATGATGGAAAGAGAAAAGTATGGTGAAGGCGTGGTACAGCTCATGATCCAAAGCATACCACATCATCTGTAAAACACGGCGGAGGCAGTGTGATGGCGCGGGCATGCATGGCTGCCAGTGGCACTGGGTCATTAGTGTTTATTGATGATGTGACACAGGACAGAAGCAGCCGAATGAATTCTGATGTATTCAGAGCCATACTGTGTGCTCAGATCCAGCCAAATGCAGCCAAACTGATTGGTCGTTGTTTCATACTATAGATGGACAATGACCCAAAACATAAAGCCAAAGCAACCCAGGAGTTTATTAAAGCAAAGAAGTGGAATATTCTTGAATGGCCAAGTCAGTCATCTGATCTCAACCCAATTGAGCATGCATTTCACTTGTTAAAGACTAAACTTCAGACAGAAAGGCCCACAAACAAACAGCAACTGAAAACCACCACAGTGAAGGCTTGGCAGAGCATCAAAAAGGAGGAAACACAGCGTCTGGTGATGTCCATGAGATCAAGACTTCAGGCAGTCATTGCCAACAAAGGGTTTTCAACCAAGTACTAGAAATGAACATTTTATTTACAATTATTTAATCTGTCCAATTACGTTTGGTCCCATTAAAAACAGGGTGGCACATGTTAAGGAGCTAAAACTCCTAAACCCTTCATCCAATTGTAATGTGGATACCCTCAAATGAAAGCTGAAAGTCTGAACTTCAACTGCATCTGAATTGTTTTGTTTAAAATTCATTGTGGTAACGTCTAGAACCAAAATTAGAACAATGTTGTCTCTGTCCAAATATATATGGACCTAACTGTGTGTATGTATATATATATATATATATATATATATATATATATATATATATATATATTGCCTAAAATACAAAGGAAATGTGTCATCTTAACTTTAGGCATTTGAGAAATCATCTCATCTTCAACAATAACAGTAATTTTGACCAGGGGTGCCCAAACTTTTATATGTCACTGTACATCAAGTCGCACTGTGCGCATACTATCGCATACACAACATGTGTGGTGTCACAGTTGATAAATGACTTGATTTTAAATAGTCCTGAGTTTTTGTTACTAATAAAATTGGTTTTAGTGGTGTATTGACAAACCGTGCATTTATTACCTCCGCACTTAAAAAAATTCTGCTTGGGAGCCATGTATTAGCAGAAGTATGTTTAGGTTCATAAAGACTGGGAGAAGGAGAATCTCCCAATGATTTGCCCCTCTTTGCAATGAAACCACAGCCTTGTTTAAGGATTTTAACCAAAATTTCATCTTAATGGAATACAGGTAAATATTGTTTAATAATTTGTTTGATGGAATTTTTATTATTATTATTTTAAGTGTTATTGTTTCTTTTAATGAGGAAACACCATACAAGGGACATGTTACAATTAATACTGTTTGAGTCGAAACGCGTCAACACCAGAACGCCGTTCTATTGTGACCTGTTTTTAATGGAAGTGTAATAAAGCTGCATTTTATTGGAGATACCGTTTTTTTTTCTTTGCACTGGATTTACCTGCCCTGGCCGAGGGGCTTGCTGGATCTCTGAATCTTTTATGACAGTGGAGACCCTACAATGATGTGCAGACTTATTCTTTTTAGCGCTTTCGTTTTTTCCTACCCTTCTTCCATAATGTACTGGAAAACAGGAAAAACAAGTCCAGTGAAATGGTAAAAAAAAAAAAAAAACATGATTCAGTCATTGTTTTTTTTTTTTTTTAGTTTTTATGATGTTTATTGTGCAGCAAAAATGACCTGGAAACATGAGTCCCCAGGTCAGTGCGATTACAGTGATAATGAAATTATACAGCTTTTTTTATTTTATTGCTTTAAAAAATTCTGACTATTCTAAAAAGTTTTTTGGTTCTTGTCGTCATTTTCTCAGACCTGTAACTTTTTTTGTGTTTCTGTGCGGTGTGAGGGCTTATTGTTTTTTTTTATTTGATAGGTGAGCTGGTGTTTTTTATTTGAAATATTTTGGTGGTCTACACGACATTTTGTTCTCTTTTTATCACTTTTTTTGTGGTAGGGAAGATGGCAAAAAAAAAAAGGCAATTCAGTGGTTTAATTTTTTTTTTCTTTACAACATTTACCGCACAAAATAACGGCAACAGAAAATATGTTCATTTTTATTTATTTATTATTGAACTTGAAGAAGCAGGGAGGGGTAGAAATTTTTACATTTTTGTTTTAGACACCGCAAGGAACTTATTTCTTCTCTTCTGAAATCCTACAGCATACAGAGATGACGATCTATCTCCTCTTGGGAGTACAAAGATGGCAGCCACGGGGTCTTCAGTAGGCCACCAAATGCCATGATGACTCATTGAAACCCTGCGACCCGTGGCGGGCAGATGTTGGTCGCATGGATCGCGCCACTTAAAAGCACTGATTGACAGCAGCAAACTGACTCTGGTCGCTGCTGTTAGAGGCAGGTGCCGGCTGTATAGCACCGCCAGCACTCGAATCATCACAAAATCTTCGGCTCAGTGTCCTCATATTTTTGTCCTGCAATCTGAAGGATCCGTCCTGTCCTACATTACGCAGACAACCCATTGATGTAAATGGACACTGTGTAACACCTCCTTCCTCTTGGGGTGGCACTGGAGGAAAACTGAACACTTTTCTGTCAGTAGACGGTCATCTGTGAATGCTGCAAGAAAAACCCCCATAAATTATTATATGTGTGGCACCCCTGCGGGGGATTACCACAGGATCCATAGGTGCAGGGGGAGATGTACACTTGGGCACACACAACACCTTCCACCCCAGGTCTGAGGGAGGAGTCAGTTTCCAGGGAGACAGCAAAGCGGCAGTTGGTCTGGAGACGGGTGAAGGAGGAGACACAGAGAGCTGTTGGCTGAGGACCAGTTAAGCCCTGAACTAGGAAACAGGTCTGTGTTGTGAGAGGGACGGAGGCTAGAAGGAGAAAGAAAGAGATAAAACTATTATCCCTTTAGCTCACCCGAACACCGGAGTCCGAGATTGCTATTAATTCAGGAATAGCATAGAAAACCCAGACAGATCAGGAGGATCTACTCCCCCTGAAGAAGAAGGGGAAAGAGTTGCCAAACTTGACCAAGTATAGGACCAGGGGCCCAGAAAGAGAATTGGTAGCCCCAAGGAAAGGTCCTCATTGTCAGTTGTGGAGAAGGACCCCAAAGAAAGTAAAAGGTGGCAGGTTCAGCTTAAGGCAGGACTGATCCCAAACAACGCACACATTGTAAGAGGAGGCCTCACAAATCTCCAGAGTGAATATCTCTACCTGCACCGAAAACCTGGTTACCCTCCTGAACTGTACCTGTTACCGGACATCAGTAAAAGAAAGGTACTGAAACAAAGACTTAATGTGTGTGTGTGTGTGCCTACTTTGACATTACTGCCTATAGCGTTCGTACAAGCCGTATGCCGATCACCTCAGCAACCATACACAGCGCTGGAAACCGATTTTACCAGTTACCACAGGAGGCGTCAGGACACAATACTCCCATCATCCTGACCCCCATCCCTTTACTGACGGTCCAGGGCACGGAACCGGGAACCGACCAACCGTGATCCCCACAGAAGTAACCCATCCATCCCGGTATCCGAGTACCCCTACCCCTATCGACCGACTCATATGCCTGAAGGATAAATAACTCCAATGGTTCAGTATTTATAATTCCCATCTCTGCAGTACCTGCTAGCATCCACAAGGTGGCGGTCTTGTAGTTTTGCGGTTTCTTTGACTTACGATTCTGTACACTCTCTATTTGTATAGGGGCCTGGTTTTGGGTCTGATTTAATTAGAGGGTCTGGTCGGATGTCTATTCTATTGTAGAGGGCCTGGGGTTTGTATTTGTATAGCGGTTCTCGGGTCTATACTTCTTTAAAATGTCTGGGGTCTGAACTACTTTATAGGGTCTGAGTTTAGGAGGTCGGGTGTCTGTATAGTGGGTCTGTATTTGTATAGCAGGACTGGAGGTATATATTTGTAGAGAGAGTGGGGTCTGTATCTGTATAGGGGGTCTGTATAGGGGATTTGTATCTGTATGGGGTGTCTGCTGTGGGATCTGCATTAGTTTAAGGGTCTGGTCTATATCTGCATAGGGGTCTGCTCTGGGGTCTGCATCTGTATAGGGGGTCTTTTCTGGGGTCTGTATCTGTACAGGAGGTTTCTATTAGTTTATAGGGTCTGTATTAGTTTAGGGGTTTGTATCTGTATAGGGGGTCTGTATCTGTATGAGATATGTGCTCTGTGGTCTGCATTAGTTTAGGGGTCGGGTCTATGGTCTGTATCTGTATAGGACGTCTGGTCTGGGGTCTGTATCTGTATAGGGAGTCTTTTCTGGGGTCTGTATCTGAACAGGAGGTCTGTATTAGTTCATAGGGTCCGTATTAGTTTAGGGGTCTGTATCTGTATAGGGGGTCTGTTCTGTATAGGGAGTCTGGTTTGGGGTCTGTATCTGTACAGGAGGTCTGTATTAGTTCATAGGGTATGTATCTGTATAGGGGGTCTGTTCTGTATAGGGAGTCTGGTTTGGGGTCTGTATCTGTACAGGAGGTCTGTATTAGTTCATAGGGTATGTATCTGTATAGGGGGTCTGTTCTGTATAGGGAGTAGGCTATGGGATCTGTATCTGTATAGGGGGTCTGTTCTACAGTCATGGCCAAAAGTATTGAGAATGACACCAAAATTATATTTTCACATGATCTGCGGGCCTCTGTTTTTTATCAGTGTTTGTCTGATGTTTATATCACATACAGAAATATAATTGCAATCATATTATGAGCACCAATAGGTTATATTGACAGTTAGAATGAGTTAATGCAGCAAGTCAATATTTGCAGTGTTGCCCCTTCTTCTTCAAGACCTCTGTAATTCTCCCTGGCATGCTCTCAATCAACTTTTGGACCAAATCCTGACTGATAGCAGTCCATTCTTGCATAATCAATGCTTGCATTTTGCCAGAATTTGTTGGTTTTTGTTTGTCCACCCGTCTCTTGATGATTGACCACAAGTTCTCAATGGGATTAAGATCTGGGAAGTTTCCAGGCCATGGACCCAAAATCTCTATGTTTTGTTCCATGAGCCATTTAGTTATCACCTTTGCTTTATGGCAAGGTGCTCCATCATGCTGGAAAAGGCATTGTTGGGCGCCAAACTGCTCTTGGACGGTTTTGAGAAGTTGCTCTTGGAGGACATTCTGGTACCATTCTTTATTCATGGCTGTGTTTTTAGGCAAGACTGTGAGTGAGCCGATTCCCTTGGCTGAGAAGCAACTCCACACATGAATGGTTTCAGGATGCTTTACAGTTGGCATGAGACAAGACTGGTGGTAGCGCTCACCTCTTCTTCTCCGAATAAGCTGTTTTCCAGATGTCCCAAACAATCGAAAAGGGCATTCATCAGAGAAAATGACTTTGCCCCAGTCCTCATCAGTCCACTCCCTGTACCTTTTGCAGAATATCAGTCGGTCCCTGATGTTTTTTTCTGGGGAGAAGTGGCTTCTTTGCTGCCCTCCTTGAAACCAGCCCTTGCTCAAAGAGTCTCCGCCTCACAGTGCGTGCAGAAGCACTCACACCAGCCTGCTGCCATTCCTGAGCAAGCTCGGCACTGCTGGTAGTCCGATCCCGCAGCTGAAACAGTTTTAAGATACGGTCCTGGCGCTGGCTGGTCTTTCTTGGGTGCCCTGGAGCCTTTTTGACAACAATGGAAGCTCTCTCCTTGAAGTTCTTGATGATGCGATAGATTGTTGACTGAGGTGCAATCTTTGTAGCTGTGATACTCTTCCCTGTTAGGCCATTTTTGTGCAGTGCAATGATGGCTGCACGTGTTTCTTTAGAGATAACCATGGTTAACTGAAGAGAAACAATGATACCAAGAACCAGCCTCCTTTTAAAGTGTCCAGTGATGTCATTCTTACTTAATCATGACTGACTGATCGCCAGCCCTGTCCTCATCAACACTCACACCTGTGTTAATGGATCAATCACTAAAATGATGTTAGCTGCTCCTTTTAAGGCAGGACTGCAATGATGTTGAAATGTGTTTTGGGGGTTAAAGTTCATTTTCTGGGCAAATATTGACTTTGCAAGTACAGTAATTGCTGTTAAGCTGATCACTCTTTGACATTCAGGAGTATATGCAAATTGCCATTACAAAAAATGAAGCAGTAAACTTTGGAAAAATTACTATTTGTCTCATTCTCAATACTTTTGGCCATGACTGTATATAAGGAGTCTGCTATGGGGTCTGTATCTGTATAGGGCAGTGATGGCGAACCTTTTAGAGATAGAGTGTCCAAACTGCAATCGAAAACCCACTTATTTATCGCAAAGTGCCAACACGGCAAGTTAATCTGAATACTGAGGTCTCAGTTTAGAAAAACAACTCCTACATTAGCGCGCTATAGAGTCTATAGCAAAGAGCTTGTAAACACTGCACTCCAAGCCTAAGATACAGACCACCGATTGCAGAGGAATTTTAATCAAAAGTAAAATTGCAAAGTTGTTTGTTTTTACAACCTCTTTGCAATTGTAACCCTTTATCATGATGAGAATAACCCTTCAAGCCAGGGATCTCAAACTGAAATACACAGAGGACTTTTTTCAAGAATTCCAACACACAGGCGAGACGACACCGGGGAGATCACGCAATATCTCGCCTTTGCCGTCACGCTGTCCGTATTTCGTCTGTAGTCACGAGCACGCGATCCAGACTACTCTCTACGTAGGTATCAGTAAGCGACCAGTGAGCGTATGGGGCCACACCTCGGAATTCCAAAGCCTGGAATCCGTGTTTAACGCCCTCCGTACTGTCACTGTCAGCTTCGCGATAGCCCAATTATTATTCTCTGCCACCACCGGCCGAGTTTGAAATATAATACAGGCCTGGCCGGACGCCTGCGTTCTGGTAGCGTATATGGCTTCGGGGAAGGGAACGATTACAGAACAAAAGAAACAGGACTATTAAATTTTATATTTAATCCAAAAGGGAGGCAGTATTTAGGAAAAATATATACAAGAATGTTACAAAGGAGACATTAAAATACATAAGCAGTTACATAAAATAAACAGGATAAAAGAAGATAATTTACACTATACGATCACAGAGACGATTCAATATAGGTGGAGAAGGTGCTCCCCAGTTGGATTATGCTGTTATTGAACAGGACCCGTTGCTTATAATTCTTATCCCCCCCTGGCAATGAGTGCTCCTGTCTTCTCCATGGATTCTCTTATATCTAAGGGGAGATCTGGCCACATGTCCCTGGTGGTGACATCATGTGGGCCAGTCTCCAGCCTGTACATTTTTATTAAAAACGCTAACTTCTGCAATAACTCATCGCTCGTTGATGGCAGAAGCTTGCAAACTACGCCATTTTTTCCCTTATGATTTTATCTTTATTTAGAGAACACACATCGCATCGCTGCAGTCTGCTATTCTGGTGTTTTTGCGCTATAGCTCTAGGTAGCGTTTTTCAGTGCCAGAAAAATATCTTTATCATTCCCTAGTTGATTCCATCTCTAAAGGTATAGGTCCCGTTATTGTCGGACACATGGACCTTACAATATTTCATTTTTTGTTTTGGAGTCAGCGCGTCTGCAAATTTCCCTTTGAGGCTTGGGAAACAGCCTCACGGTTACACGCAAATTAGTGCAAGCCAGCGTTTTAATTACCTCATGCGTCTTTCAGAGACAAGATGCTTACTTCCTAATGAAGTTATAACACTCCTTGGCTGGCATTGTTTGCATAAGCTATTTCTCAGGCGTGTATTAATTGGGGCTTTTGTGCTGAGGAAAATGGGACAGCTCTGTGCTGACAAGTGGTGAGGGGAGTAAGGGAGGGGGGTGAACATCTATGTCAGGCAAATATGGAAGAACATTTTACTGACATTAATATTTTCCTGACATCTCCCCCTCTTTGAGGTGGCGTAAGGGGTGATTTACAGATCGCCCCTTTAAGACTATCTCCTCGGTCTCTCCTTGACGGGACAGCCCGTCGGCGTTGCCATGTTCACTACCCTTCTTGTGCTGAATGGTAAAATCGTACTGCTGTAGAGCCAGGCTCCACCGCAGTAGTTTACCATTGCAGCCAGCTGAGGGGGTTGTGGTCAGTCACTATGGTGAAGTTGCGCCCGTATAGATAGGGCTGCAGCTTCCGCAGGGCCCAAACTATAGCGAGGCACTCCTTCTCCATAGTAGCGTATGCCACTTCCCAGGGTAAGAGCTTGCGGCTGAGGAACATCACCGGATGCTCTTCCCTCTGCCCATTTACCTGGCTGAGCAAAGCAACCAGGCCAAACGCACTGGCGTCCGTTTGGACTACAAACCGCCTGGTGAAGTCCAGGGCCTGCAGAACTGGGGAACTGGCCAGGGCAGCTTTCAGCGCCATGAAGGACCACTCACAGTCAGCTATCCAGTCAACTGTCTGCGGCAGCTTCTTTTTCGTGAGGTCCGTCAGAGGCTTAGCAAGGGCACTATAGTTGGGAACAAACTTGCTATAGTACCCTGCCGTACCCAAGAAGGACATCACCTGCTTCTTGGTTTTGGGGGAAGGCCAGGAGGTGATAGCATCAACCTTCCCGGGCTCAGGCTTCAGGGTTCTGCCACCCACTCTGTGTCTGAGGTACTGCACCTCTGTCATGCCTACCTGACACTTTGCAGGCTTGATAGTCAACCCAGCGCCCTGGACCCGCCTGAGCACCTGCTCCAGGTGTTACTCCCAGGTGGGACAGAAGATGGCAATGTCATCCAGGTATGCAACCGCGAACCCCTCCAGTCCCTTGAGCAGCTGGTTGACTAATCGCTGGAAAGTGGCAGGTGCATTCCTCATGCCAAAGGGCATGACAAGGGATTCATACAGCCCGAACGGTGTAATGAAGGAGGACCTCTCCTGGGCCTCCTGAGACAGAGGAATCTGCCAGTATCCTTGACTCAGGTCCAGAACTGTCAAGTACCGTGCCCCGGCTAAGTGATCCAGCAGCTCATCAATGCGTGGCATCGGGTACGCATCAGTAGCTGTGATGGCATTTAGCCTCCTGTGGTCCACGCAGAACCGGGTGGTCCGGTCCTTTTTCGGGACCAGGACTACAAGCGAGGCCCATGCACTTTTTGACCGTTGGATCACCCCTAAGTCCAACATCTCATCTATCTCCACCTTCATATCTTTCTGCATTTCTAGAGAGAGACACGGTAAGCGGATTGACGAACTGGGGGGTGACTCCCTGTGTCCACCTGGTGGACAGCTAGCTGCGTCCTCCCGGGGACACCCATGAAGAGGGTCAAGTAAGGCCAGAACACCTCTCGCAGCTGGGACTTCTGGTCTGTGGATAGCTGCGGGTTGAATTCCGTGTCCTCAATAGACCCTTTGTCCCGGGCGGCGGCCAGCAAGTCCACTAGGACTTCTGTCTCGCCTTCTTTGGGGACACTACATACAGGAAGGGCACAGGCCTCCCTGTTATGATGAGCTTTCATCATGTTGACGTGGAAGACCTTCTGCCTTTTCTTGGCATGGTCAATGGTGACCATGTAGTTCACATCATTGAGGCGCTTGCATATGGGGTATGGTCCTTCCCAGGCCGCCTGAAGCTTGTTCTGGGTCATTGTGACTAGGACCCACACCTTCTGACCCACTTCGTACACCCGCTCCCGGGCGTTCCAGTCGTACCACAGCTTCTGGCTGGCCTTGGCCTGCACCATATTCTCATGCACCAGCTGCGTCATTGCCAGCATTTTGTCTCGGAGCCGCATGACATACTCTATGACGGA
This sequence comes from Phyllobates terribilis, assembly GCF_046119375.1. Lineage (NCBI taxonomy): Eukaryota > Metazoa > Chordata > Amphibia > Anura > Dendrobatidae > Phyllobates > Phyllobates terribilis. The sequence continues at coordinate 952,568,554 of NW_027362762.1, forward strand.
CACTTCGGGTGAGTTTAGTTCCCCTTCCCAGGATTCTCTCACCAGACCAAGGGGTCCCCGGACTCGTCTACCATACAGGAGCTCTAAGGGGGAGAACCCCATTGAGGCCTGTGGTACCTCTCTGTAAGCAAAGAGCAGGTGTGGGAGGTACCGCTCCCAGTCGCGCCCATGGGACTCGACCAGCATCTTAAGCATCTGCTTAAGGGTACCACTGAATCGTTCACACAAACCATTGGTCTGTGGGTGATACGAACTTGATACCAGGTGCTGCACCTGCATTTTCTTACAGAGAGCTTCCATTAGGCGAGAAATGAACTGAGTCCCCTGGTCTGTGAGCTTCTCCCTGGGAAATCCTACCCTTGAAAAAATGGCCAGCAGGGCATCGGTCACCTTAGCAGCTTGAATGGAGGACAGAGCTACTGCCTCTGGGTATCGGGTAGCATAGTCTACCACAGTAAGGATTAACTCCTTTCCAGAGCTGCTGGGGATGGCAAGCGGGCCAATGATGTCCATAGCAATCCTCTAGAATGGCTTCTCTATCACGGGCAAAAGGATCAGGGGAGCTTTGGGGGCACGTCCCGACTTCCCCACTCTTTGGCACGTGATACAGGAGCGGCACTAGTTGGCAATGTCTGTCCCCATTTGGGGCCAATAGAAGTGGTGCGACAGTCGGGCCTTGGTTTTGCGGCCCCCCAAGTGTCCAGCTAGTGGAATCTCATGGGAAACCCGCAACAACTTCTCCCTAAACTGATAGGGCACGCCCAGGTGTCTCTCCCTCATCCACTCCTGTTGGGGATTACAGGGGACCGTTTCTCATGCTACAGGAGCAGGAGTAGTTGGCAATGTCTGTCCCCATTTGGGGCCAATAGAAGTGGTGCGACAGCCGGGCCTTGGTTTTGCGGACCCTCAAGTGTCCAGCTAGTGGAATCTCATGGGAAACTCGCAACAACTCCTCCCTAAACTGATAGGGCACAACCAGGTGTCTCTCCCTCATCCACTCCTGTTGGGGGTTTCTCGGTACAACCTCCCCTTATCCCAGAATACCCTCTCCTTATCGGATTCGGAGACGGGCTTCTCCGCGAGGTCCCTTAACGCCTCTAGGCTGACATCTGTGCGCAGAGCCGCCTGGAACTCTTGGCTGGGGGTAGCCAGAAGCGACGTTAGGGCCCCCACCTCGCTGGAACTGTCTGGGACCGGCTCTGGATCCACAGCCAGTTCTGTTGTCCCACCATGGGATGATGTCACGGGTGTGTCGCCACGAAGATCGTCACGATTACACAGCCTGACTTCTCGCAGCTGACTTTTTGGTGCTTGGTGTTTTCGGCAGTGAGGGAGTTAATTCTCTCTCTCTCTGTGCTAGACGAGGTCCAGCCTCGCCCAGCTGCAATCAATGTTGCTGTAATGAGACTCCTTCATATGCCTGCTGGTCTGTTTGGGAAGTGTCGGTGAAAGCATTTCACACAGACTTACAGAGTGGATCGTTGTATTTGGAGTTTCTGAGATAAGTGTATTTGGAGTGTTTTTTCCCTTCCTCGCTTTATCATTTATCTCCTTTCCCGTTGGAGTTCCCTCTGTTGTAGTTGTGTAGTTTTTGTATGCAAGGTGGTTTTGGTTTTTCCCTTGTACTGTCTCGTTCGTCTAAGTACTGTGTGTGGGCATATTATTACTTGTCCTCTTTTGTTGTGATCGGGGTCCTTCTCAGGACTAGATTACTTAGGTGCAGGGATCCTCAGGAGGTAGGGGTTACGCTGGCGGCCTGGACCTCTGTACCGTTAACAGTACCTCCAGGTTGAGGGATTAGTCAGGGCCCCAGCTTAGGGTCAGCTTAGGCTCCCTACCTCCAGTATACAGAGACAGCGTGACATTTTCACCGACCCACTTAGTTTTTCTCCAGCTACCATGGATCCAGTAGCCGGTCTAGCTCGGCAGTTGCAGAGTTTGTCCATGGAGCTGGCGGACGTTAGGTCCAAGGTTTTGCATCCTCTGGAGCAAGCCGGACCAGAACCTAAAGTAGCTCTCCCTGACAGGTTCACTGGGGGGCGGGACAAGTTTTTTGTTTTCCGGGAGGCATGCAAATTGTACTTTCGGCTGCGGCCTCGGTCATCGGGGAGTGAAGAACAAAGGGTGGGAATTGTCATCTCGCTCCTACAAGGGGACCCACAATCTTGGGCGTTCTCTCTTCCCCCGGGCTCCCCGGCTCTCCAGTCAGTGGATAGGTTTTTCGCTGCTCTGGGACTCGTATATGATGACCCAGATCGGATCTCCCTTGCTGAGTCTAAGTTACGTAGGATCCAGCAGGGAGATCGTCCGGCGGAGGAATTCTGTTCGGAGTTCCGTAGGTGGGCCACGGACACCCAGTGGAATGACCCGGCTCTTAGGAGCCAGTTTTGTCAAGGTTTATCCGACAAATTACAGGATGTGTTGGCACAGTATGACTCTCCCGCGTCACTGGAAGCCGCTATGGCCCTGGCTATTCGCGTTGACAGACGGCTTCGGGAGAGGTGCGGGATAACTCGACCCCATGTGATGACTCCACCTCCTACAAGGTCCCCTCATATGGTGGTTCCCCTGGTCAGTCCAGAGGAGCCTATGCAATTAGGAGGGACATCTTTTCGGGGGAGGGGACCGGTGGTGCGCCATAAGACAGGAAGGTGTTTCTTCTGCGGGAGAAAGGGACATTTTATTGGGGGGTGTCCATCCCGTCCCTTGCAGAGTGAAGAGTCGTCGGAAAACTGTTGATCCCAGGTTGTGTGGTGGACGGCAATCTGGGAGTAGGTATTTCGTCCCTAGGTTCGTCTCAGTTTCTCGTACCGGCGGAGGTGGTGGTGGGTACGAGAACTGAGAGGATATCTGTTCTTCTGGATAGTGGGGCCGGGGCTAATCTGGTTGATGCTCGGTTTGCCCGGGTTCAAGGTATGCGATTGAGTGAGTTGGCTAAACCCATCCCCATATTCTCGATCGATGCCAGGCCTCTCGGTCAGGGAAGTTTTTTGCAAGCTGTGCATGACGTAAAACTTCAAGTGGGGGCGATACATAAAGAACTGTTGTCTTGCTACGTGTTGGAGGGTCTTCCCGCTCCTATAGTGTTGGGCCTTCCTTGGTTAACTAAGCATAACCCGGTTATTAATTGGCAAACCAGAGAGATAAGCCAATGGAGTAAATTCTGTAATATAAACTGCATGAACACGGTCATCGGTGCGGTTACTCCTTGGGTCTTACCTCCATTTCTGGCGGACTTTGAGGATGTATTCTCGGAGAAAGGGTGTCAGGAACTACCTCCTCATCGCGAGTATGACTGTTCTGTAAAACTGCTCCCTGAGGCCAAGTTACCTAAATCTAGGTTGTATAACCTTTCTGGTCCTGAGAGGCAGGCCATGAAGGATTATATTTCAGAAAGTCTGGCTAAGGGGCATATTAGACCTTCATCTTCACCGGTGGCTGCGGGGTTCTTCTTTGTTAAGAAGAAAGATGGAGGCCTACGCCCTTGCCTGGATTTCCGTGAACTTAATCGGATTACGGTCCGAGATCCGTATCCACTCCCACTTATTCCCGATCTCTTTAATCAGATCGTGGGCGCCAAATGGTTCTCTAAGTTGGATCTCAGGGGGGCGTACAATCTGATTAGGATGAAGGAGGGGGATGAGTGGAAGACGGCGTTTAACACTCCGGAGGGGCATTATGAGAACCTTGTCATGCCATTCGGTCTGACTAATGCCCCGGCGGTGTTCCAACACTTTGTTAATGACATTTTTCGCCGCCTGGTGGGACGGTTTGTTGTCATATATCTGGATGATATCTTAATTTACTCGCCGGATCTGGTGTCTCATCAGGAGCACGTTAGGCAGGTGTTACAGATCTTGCGGGATAATAAACTGTATGCCAAATGGGAAAAGTGTGTGTTCGCCGTACAGGAACTCCAGTTTTTAGGCTTCCTGGTTTCAGCGTCCGGTTTTTGTATGGACCCTGGGAAAGTGCGGGCAGTTCTTGAGTGGGATCGGCCAGAGAATCTTAAGGCACTACAACGTTTCCTGGGGTTTGCTAATTATTACCGGAAGTTCATTCGTAATTTCTCGTCCATGGTTAAGCCTCTCACAGACATGACTAAAAAGGGGACGGATTTTTCTAGGTGGTCTGACAAGGCTTGTCAAGTATTCTCCTCCTTGAAAAAATGTTTTGCCTCGGCACCCATACTCATTCAACCTGATGCGTCACAGCCATTCATTGTAGAGGTAGACGCTTCCGAGGTAGGGGTGGGAGCAGTATTGTCACAAGGTTCGTCCCCTGGTAAGTGGCATCCGTGCGCCTTTTTCTCTAAAAAATTGTCGTCCGCTGAGAGGAATTACGATGTCGGCAATAGGGAACTCTTGGCCATTAAGTTAGCTTTTGAGGAGTGGCGCCATTTTTTGGAGGGGGCAGTCCATCCGGTCACCGTCATCACCGATCACAAGAACCTGCTATATCTGGAGTCCGCGAAACGTCTGAATCCCAGACAAGCTAGGTGGTCATTGTTTTTTACCAGGTTTAATTTTGTCGTTACATATCGTCCTGGGTCAAAAAATGTAAAGGCGGATGCCTTATCTCGTAGTTTCCCTGGGGCCGGGAATACGGACGACCCGATTCCTATCCTTCAGGAGGGGGTGGTGGTTTCGGCAGTATGCTCTGAGCTGGAGGAGGAGGTATTGGAGGCTCAAGGGGGCGCCCCTGTTGGACCTCCGGGGAGACTGTTTGTTCCAGATCAGTTGTGACAAAAGGTGATCGAGGCACACCATAACTCAGTTTTGGCAGGACACCCGGGGAGTAAAGCAACTGTGGATCTCCTCTCGCGTCGGTTTTGGTGGCCTAACTTACATAAGGAGGTGGTAACTTTTGTCACGTCCTGTGGGGTTTGTGCGCGCTCTAAGACCTCACATACCCGTCCGTCTGGGGCTCTCTTACCTTTGAAGATCCCGGAGCGTCCTTGGACTCATCTGTCTATGGACTTTATTACGGACCTCCCTCCGTCTTCGGGTAAAACGGTCATACTCGTTGTAGTGGACAGGTTCAGCAAGATGGCACATTTTATCGCTCTTCCGGCTCTCCCTAATGCTAAAACTCTTGCGCAGGTGTTCATTGGGGAGATTGTGAGGCTTCACGGGGTACCCTCCGATGTGGTGTCTGATCGGGGGTCTCAGTTTGTGTCCAAGTTCTGGAAGGCGTTTTGTGCACGGCGGGGGATGCATTTGTCATTTTCATCGGCTTTTCACCCTCAGACCAATGGTCAGACGGAACGTATGAACCAGAGCTTGGAGACATATCTCCGGTGTTTTGTGTCAGAGAACCAGGAGGACTGGGCTTCTTTCTTACCTCTGGCAGAGTTTGCTCTTAATAATAGGCGGAGCGAGTCCACTGGTAAGTCCCCGTTTTTTGGGGCATATGGTTTTCACCCCCAGTTTTGTACTTTCAGTAGGGGGGGCTCTTCGGGGGTTCCTGAGGAGGAACGATTTTCCTCATCACTCGCTTCAGTATGGAGAGGGGTGCTGAAGAATCTGAATACTATGGGGAACCGATACAAACGTATGGCTGATAGGAGGAGAGTGTCTGGTCCGGACCTAAGTGTGAACGATCGGGTATGGTTGTCTACCAGGAATATTAAACTTAAGGTTCCCTCCTGGAAACTGGGTCCCAGGTTCATCGGGCCGTACAGAATCAGTTCTATTATTAATCCGGTGGCATTCCGTCTTGACCTCCCCCCTACGTTTAAAATTCACAACGTGTTCCACAGATCGTTGCTTAAGAGGTATGTGGCGCCGGTGGTACCGTCACCTTTACCTCCCCCTCCAGTGGTGGTCAATGGTAACTTGGAGTTCCAGGTATCAAGGGTCATCGATTCACGTTTTAATCGCCGGTCCCTTCAGTACCTGGTTCATTGGAAAGGGTATGGTCCTGAGGAGATGATGTGGGTTCCTGCGTCGGATATTAACGCAGACCGATTAGTTCGGGCCTTCCACACGACTCACCCGGATAAACCTGGCCCTGAGGGTCCGGAGGCCCCTCGTAGAAGGGGGGGTACTGTCACGGGTGTGTCGCCACGAAGATCGTCACGATTACACAGCCTGACTTCTCGCAGCTGACTTTTTGGTGCTTGGTGTTTTCGGCAGTGAGGGAGTTAATTCTCTCTCTCTCTGTGCTAGACGAGGTCCAGCCTCGCCCAGCTGCAATCAATGTTGCTGTAATGAGACTCCTTCATATGCCTGCTGGTCTGTTTGGGAAGTGTCGGTGAAAGCATTTCACACAGACTTACAGAGCGGATCGTTGTATTTGGAGTTTCTGAGATAAGTGTATTTGGAGTGTTTTTTCCCTTCCTCGCTTTATCATTTATCTCCTTTCCCGTTGGAGTTCCCTCTGTTGTAGTTGTGTAGTTTTTGTATGCAAGGTGGTTTTGGTTTTTCCCTTGTACTGTCTCGTTCGTCTAAGTACTGTGTGTGGGCATATTATTACTTGTCCTCTTTTGTTGTGATCGGGGTCCTTCTCAGGACTAGATTACTTAGGTGCAGGGATCCTCAGGAGGTAGGGGTTACGCTGGCGGCCTGGACCTCTGTACCTTTAACAGTACCTCCAGGTTGAGGGATTAGTCAGGGCCCCAGCTTAGGGTCAGCTTAGGCTCCCTACCTCCAGTATACAGAGACAGCGTGACAGATGAGGGCACAGAAGGCAGCGTATCGCGTGCGTTCTGGGTACTCATACTCCGGGTGACATCAGCTATGTAGGCTGTCTTAGCGGAGGACAACAACCCCTTAACATCAGCCTGACAGGCTGGAGGCACCACCTCCCCACCATCCCCCAATACCTCAGGAGCCGTGCCAGTCATGGGGCAGTTGCTACCGGCCAAGTCACAGTCCATCATGACACTAGTCGGCGGCATGGGACCACCGGCTTCAAGGTTCCCGGGCCTGCTCCTATCGCCCTCAGCACTCATGCTGGCTCCGTCTTGGGGGTACTCAGCAACATCACCCCGCCGGGCGACATGGCTGAGCACTCCGTTACCACAATACATATCATCATTATGCATCATATTAGTGTTCATATCATTGGCATTCTCATCACAGACGTCATTGACAGTGGAATTATATAACATATCAGATCTAGGAGGGTTGTCAGGACCATATTGGGCAATCAACCGTCCCAGATCAGTCCCCAATAAAACATTGGTCGGGAGGTTCTCTGACACCCCCACTTCCCGCAACCCCCTCCCCGAACCCCAGTCTAGGAAAACCAGGGCCATGGGCAAAGGACGGTGAATACCCCCAATCCCAGTGACAGTCAGGGTTTTCCCAGGGATAAGATCTTCAGGGGATACCAACTCAGGGCGGATGAGGGTCCATTCGGCTCCGGTATCCTTGAGCCCCATAGTGACTTTATCACCCACGGTGACTGATTGCAAATTGTCACAGACCCCCCCCCAACCACCCCATCCACAAAAAGAGCCTTAGGTGTGGGGTTGTTCTTTAGCCTCTGCGGACAGGTGAGGCTGATGTGACCAGTCTTGTCACAGGTATAGCACTTATGGGAGTCAGATGCGGGCCGGGTGCTGAAAGATGGGGCAGGACCCGCTGAGGGCCGGCTGGATGGAACACTGGGGGTGGTTGTCGGCTTACCCCCTTTCCAGCTGGCGGCGGCTGACTTCAGCTTGTACTTTTTTTTATCAGGGCCTGCTTGACGGCCTCGTAGTCTCCATCTTGTTCCCGAGGGAGAGAAGCAAACACCTCCAGGGCTTTTCCTCTGAGCCCGGGAGTTAAGTACCTTGCCCACTTGGTCCGTGGGCAGCTGGTACTGTCTGCAGGCCTTTTCAAAGCCTCGCAGAAATGTGTCCAAGTCCCAATCCTGTTCCATCACAGGGAAATGTTCAGGACGGGGTTTAAAGCAGCTGGCACTGTTGGACTCACGGGTCTGCGTGGCGGATGACTCCTTCTGAATCTGGGCTAGCTCCAGCTGGTTTTGTCGGTCAGCTTGTGCCTGGCGCTCCTCTCGGTCAGCTGGGGCCTGGCGCTCAGCAGCCTCTCGGTCAGCTTGAGCCTGGCGCTCCTCTCGGTCAGGCTTGGCCTGTTGCTCTGCTCGCTCCTGGAACTTCAGGATCAGCTGCAGTTGTCCGTCACAATCATTTGTGGCGAGCTGCTCCAAGACCATCTGCAGGTGGGGGGCTACACTACCCTGGCTGCGGGTATGGCTGGCAATCACAGGTGGGACCCCTGCAGCAGCGCCATCCGGGCCTTGGCTGGCCGCCCCATCATCAGGGCTCTGCTGTCGGACAGGCTCTGCATCACCTTGCAACAGTTCAGCAATCATTTGGGCCTTGGTTTTGCCTGTGGGGTCAATCTGCCTCAGCTCACACAGGGCAGTGACAGTGGTCTTCGCCTGCTGGTGATACCAGGGCTCTCCATGTGTAGCCATTATTACCAAATAAAAGATAGGACAGAAAAACAAGAGAAGGGAAGGGATGCAACTGCTACAAGTATAGTAATGTCCCAGATAAAAAAATATTAAAACACTGAGTCTGATTTCTTAAAACTCTGCACAGAATTCTCACAAGAACCGTGCAAGTTTTCAGTGACAGGAATGATTGCTCAATCCAGCCACTGATGTTCTGTAATATCCCACCGCTTGCCACCAACTTGTCAAGAATTCCAACACACAGGCGTGAAGACACCGGGGAGTTCACACAATATCTCGCCTTTGCCGTCACGCTGTCCATATTTCTTCTGTAGTCGTGAGCACGGGATCCAGACTACTTTCTACATAGGTATCGGTAGGCGACCAGTGAGCGTATGGCGTCAAACCTCGGGGATTCCAAAAATGAAACAAAATTAAAAGCTTAGACAAAGTCGCGGAACAACCTTGATATTTTTTTTAAAAAATGTCTACAATTTAAGTTTTTCTTTATCAAATAAAACGATCAACTTTTGGAATTATAGTGGAATATTATAAGATGTTATGTAAGAGCAGTAAAAGCATGTTACGGGTCTGGGTGGTGGAACCTCTGTGCTTCTGTGCAAGTAGGGACCAGAGGGGCGTGACCAAGGTCGCACTGCAGCTCAATCGACTCCGTGAACCAGGGAGGGACCGAGCAGGGGGACCAGGCTCCACTCTGGGACGACCCCATGTTTGAGAGCAGGTGACTCCTACGGGTCAGATGGCAGGAACTGACTGGTACAGCGGATGAGCACAGCAGGGAGGCTGACAGGTGGTCCGGGTAGATAAGAAGGCTGGTTCGTCAGATAGCCAGACGGGTGCTCCGTGTAGGCGAGCACGACAGGTAACTGGCAGGTGCTCCAGGTAAGCAGGCTGGGCGGGCACAGCAGGTAACTGGCAGGTGCTTCCAGGTAAGCAGGCTGGCAGGCACGGCAGGTAACTGGCAGGTGCTCCAGGTAAGCAGGCTGGCGGGCACAGCAGGTAACTGGCAGGTGCTTCCAGGTAAGCACGCTGGCGGGCATGGCAGGTAACTGGCAGGTGCATCCAGGTAAGCAGGCTGGCGGGCACGGCAGGTAACTGACAGGTGCTTCCAGATAAGCAGGCTGGCGGGCAGAAATATAGACAGGCTGGTGGGCTGGACTATAGACAGACTGGCGAGCAGGACTGACAGGCAGACTGGCGAGCAGGACTGACAGGCACACTGGCGAGCAGGACTGACAGGCACACTGGCGAGCAGGACTGACAGGCACACTGGTGGGCAGGACTGAGAGGCAGCGGGACCTGAGGGCTGAAGCAAGTGTTAGCACACAGAACAACAACCTTGCACAGGCACCTCCATTTTGGAGGAGGTGCCTTATATAGGAGAAGTCCTCCGGCCATTGGCCGGGGACTCTTTATGACGTTGCGCAGCTCCTTTAAGAGGGAGGGAGCGCGCGCCCTAAGCACAGTGCCCGGGAAGCTGCGCACGCTGCGCGCAACAGCAGCAGGGCAGCGGGAGGACGCCGGACCTGGAACACGGCGGTGAGGGGAACGGCGTCTCTGCCCGGCAGAAGGCAGAGATGCCGATGCTACAGTACTTACCCCTTTACGCCCCCTCTTCTTCAGGCCCGCAAGAAATTTTTTAAGAAGCTGAAGGGCATGAATGTTCTCCCTAGGTTCCCAAGACCTCTCCTCAGGGCCAAACCCCTTCCAATCCACAAGAAAGAAAGTCTTTCCTCTTACCCTCTTGGTGGCCAAAATGTTTTGTACCTCAAAGACGTCCTCAGCAGAGACTGGAGCTGGAGCGGTACCTGGATCGTCAGAGAAAGAATTAAGGACAACAGGTTTGAGGAGGGATACATGAAAGGAGTTGGGAATCCGTAAGGTGACCGGGAGTTTCAGCTTGTAAGCCACGGGATTGATTTGGTTCAGAACCTCGAACGGACCGATGAACCGCGGACCCAACTTATAGGAAGGTATCTTGAGACGAACATATTTGGAGGAAAGCCAGACCTTGTCTCCCGGATGGAATTGAGGCGGATCCAGGCGTCTCTTATCAGCATGTTTCTTCATCCGCTCGGAAGATTGGAGAAGTGCGGATCAAGTGTCTTCCCAAATAGCTGAAAATTTGCTGACCAGAGACTCCGAGGCAGGATTGTCCACTGAAGAGGAGACGGGAAATGGAATCCGGGGGTGTTGACCGTAGAGCACAAAGAACGGGGATTTGGAAGAGGACTCGCTCTCATGGTTATTATAGGAGAACTCGGCCCAGAGCAGGAGCTCAACCCAATCGTTATGGTGAGCATTGACAAAGTGCCTAAGAAAGCTGGTAAGAACCTGGTTGATACGGTCCACTTGACCACTGGACTGAGGATGATAAGCAGAGGAGAAATCCAAGGAGACATCCAGCAGTTTACACGTAGCTCTCAAGAAGCGCGAAGTGAACTGAACCCCGTGATCAGACACAATGTGCAGGGGTAGGCCGTGGAGACGAAAAATGTGATGAATGAAGTCCTTAGCCAGCTCAGATGCAGACGGAAGACCAGGCAGAGGGATGAAGTGGGCCATTTTAGAAAAGCGGACAGCGACCACCCAAATAACAGTACAACCGGCAGAAATAGGGAGATCCGTAATGAAGTCCATTGCAATGTATTGCCATGGAGCAGTAGGCACGGGAAGAGGAAGAAGACGGCCGGATGGAAGGTGCCTGGGAACCTTGTTACGGGCACAGGAGGAACAAGCCGTGACGAAGTCCGCAACATCCTTGCGCAGGGAAGGCCACCAGCAATGTCGGGCGATGAGCAAAAGGGTCTTCCTCTGGCCAGCATGACCGGCTAGTTTGGATGAATGGCCCCAAAGTAGAATCTTCTTACGATCCGGAACCGCTACAAAGGTCTTACCGGGTGGAAGGTGAGACAGGTCAAAAGGAGCCACAGTCATTACTTAGGACGGGTCGATGATATGTAGGGGTTCCTCCTCTCGGTCGGAAGACAGGAATGAGCGGGATAGAGCGTCAGCTTTAATGTTCTTGTCTGCCGGGCGGTAATGCAGAGTGAAGCAGAATCGGGCAAAGAAAAGAGACCACCTGGCCTGGCGCGAATTTAACCTTTGGGCGTTCTGCAAATAAGCGAGGTTTTTGTGGTCAGTGCAGATGACCACCGGGTGCAGAGCCCCTTCCAGCAAGTAGCGCCACTCCTCCAGCCCTAATTTGATGGCCAGCAGCTCACGATCTCCTATGGAGTAATTGCGCTCAGACGAGGAGAAGAGCTTGGAGAAGAAGCCGCAGGTTACCATTCTCCTGGACGAGGACTTCTGGGTCAGCACCGCTCCGGTGGAGGATGCATCAACCTCCAGGAAGAAAGGCTTGTTGCAATCCAGATGGTGTAGCACAGGGGCGGAAGAGAAGGCTTGTTTCAGGGAGACGAAGGCCTCCTCCGCTTCGAAAGTCCATTCCCTGGGATTTGCTCCTTTACGGGTGAGCGCGGAGATGGGAGTCCGGGAGGAGAAATGAGGAATGAAGAGGCGGTAATAATTTGCGAAGCCCAGGAAAAGCTGAATCGCCTTCAATCCCTCCGGTCGGGGCCACTTTAAGACGGCAGAGACCTTCTCGGGATCTATCCGCAGTCCAGTCTCAGAGATAATATAGCCCAGGAACGGTAGAGAGGACTGCTCAAAGAGACATTTCTCGAATTTAGCATATAGGCGATTCTGCCGGAGCCTTAGCAGAACCTGACGAACATCCCTCCGGTGTGAGGGCAGATCCGGAGTGAAGACCAAGATATCGTTCAGGTACACCACCATGCAAGAATACAGGAGATCACGGAAGATGTCGTTAACCAGCTCCTGGAAGACGGCTGGAGCATTACAGAGACCAAAAGGCATTACGCGGTATTCGAAGACGTCTTGTCGAAGAAGTCCGCATAGGACAAGTAGGGTGCCGGCAGACCAGGTAGATTAGCCAGAGTAGACGGGGGTTGAGCAGGACGAATTGCAACCAGACAGGATTCATGGCAATCCTGACCCCAACGGAGCACTTCACCAGATCTCCAATTCAGGACGGGCTCATTTCTTTGTAACAAGGGTAGACCAAGCAAGAGGAGGTGAGAGAGACCGGACAGCACATGAAAGGAGATCTTCTCCGAGTGCAGCATTCCCACCTGAAGGGTTACAGGCTCTGTGACAAGCAAGATGGTTTCAGGAAGAAGCCTCCCATCCACGGAGGCCACCGCCAACGGTTCAGCCAGACGTACGGTAGGAATCTGGTAACGCTCCACAGCAGCCTGTTGGATGAGATTCCCAGCGGCTCCGGAATCCAGATGGGCAATCTCAAAGAAGCGAGTCTTACCACTGGAAATAGAAACAGACAGAGTCAAGGACGGAGAGGATTTACTCTTGCCTAGGACGACCTCTCTGAGCGGTCTTAGACACTGGAGTTTCCCAGCTTCACCGGGCAGGAACAGATCAGATGCTCTTTACTGCCACAATAGAAGCAACTCCCCTCAGCTCGGCGCATCTCCTGGCGAGACTTGACCATCTTGGTTTGGTCAATTTGCATGGGCTCAGGCAAGCATGCCCGGGAAATTTCTGGTTGAGAGGCAGGCTTTTGGCATACAGGAGCAAGGCACGGAAATCTTCTCTCCTGGGTACTCTCCTTAGGAAACGGATGTCAATCCGGGTAGCTAATGACAGCAGGTCGTCCAAGGTGGAAGGGATGTTACGACCGGCTAGCTCATCCTTAATCCGACCGGAAAGACCCTCCCAGAAGGTGGACACCAGGGCCTCGTTGTTCCAGGCAAGCTCAGACGGGAGGGTTTGGAAACGTATGGCAAACTGGCCCACGGAGAGACTCCCTTGGCGGAGATGGAGAAGTGAGGAGGCAGTAGAAGATTTTCGTCCGGGCTCATCAAAGACCTTCTGGAAGGCAGCGAGGAAAGCCAGAAGATCGGACACCAGGGGATCCCCTCTCTCCCACAGAGGGTTTAGCCATGCCAATGCCTCGCCGGTGAGGTGAGACATGATGAACGCCACCTTGGCCCGGTCAGAGGGGAACTGATGTGCAAGGAGTTCAAAGTGCAGCATGCACTGATTTAAGAAGCCCCGACATAAGACGGGGTCACCACAAAAACGTGGAGGCGCAGAGAGCCGGGGTCCAGAGCCGGGTGCCATAGCGCCAGTAGGTTGAGATGCCGTCGGAGCAGGTGCCGATCGGCTAGAGACGGACATAGGACGTGTGGACAGCGTGTCCAGGTGGGAGTTGACAGTCCGCAGATAGGACAGGATAGTCTCCTGTTGGGATCTCTGACGTGAGACCGCCTGGTACAGGTCAGAGAGCGAAGGAGCCTGGGGGCCACCGGGTTCCATGGCCTGTGCAAACTGTTACGGGTCCGGGTGATGGAAACTCTCTGCTTCGGTGCAAGGAGGGACCACAGGGGCGTGACTAAGTACCTACTTGGCCTGACCAAGGTCGCACGGCAGCTCAATCGACTCCGTGAACCAGGGAGGGACCGAGCAGGGGGACCAGGTGTCACTCTGGGACCGACCTTGTGTGAGAGCAGGTGACTCCCACGGGACAGATGGCAGGAACTGACCGGTACAGCGGATGAGCACGGCAGGGAGGCTGACGGGTGGTCCGGGTAGATAAGCAGGCAGGTTCAGCAGATAGAGAAAAACCAAAAACAAGCAAAATACCCAAATAACTGGAAGTAAATGGATAAATAGCACAGTGCAATAATAATAATAAAGGGTATTTAGTTAACATAATTTTGATAAAAATAATGTAAAAGCCATCCCACCACTTCACGGTAACCCTTATGGGACAGTCCTAACTCTAATATTAAAACCTTACCATTTGTCAAGTGACATACATATGGATAAGGGCAGAGAAACTGAACCCGTAGTAGATGCATAGACCTGAGAGGCAGAATGAACCTTTCAGCTCAGACAAAGGGCGGCCACACCCTTAAATGCACTAAAGCACACTAAACTGCAAAGAAAAAACCTGAGAGTCTGAGCTGAAACATAAATTGATGTGCATGCAAAATGTAAATGCATGTTCACATAAGGCCACTAGACAGAGAAAAACCAAAAACAAGCAAAATACCCAAATAACTGGAAGTAAATGGATAAATAGCACAGTGCAAAAATAATAATAAATAATAAAGGGCATTTAGTTAACATAATTTTGATCAAATTAATGTAGCAGGTGACTCCCACGGGTCAGATGGCAGGAACTGACCGGTACAGCGGATAAGCACGGCAGGGAGGCTGACGGGTGGTCCGGGTATATAAGCAGGCTGGTTCGGCAGATAGCCAGACTGGTGCTCCGGTTAGGCGAGCTGGTGGGCACGACAGGTAACTGGCAGGTGCTCCAGTTAAGCAGGCTGGCGGGCACAGCAGGTAACTGGCAGGTGCTTCCAGGTAAGCAGGCTGGCGGGCACAGCAGGTAACTGGCAGGTGCTTCCAGGTAAGCAGGCTGGCGGGCACAGCAGGTAACTGGCAGGTGCGGCAGGTAACTGGTAGGTGCTTCCAGGTAAGCAGGCTGGTGGGCATGACAGGTAACTGGCAGGTGCTTCCACATAGTCCTCCATACAGTAGAATGGCCCCACATAGTCCTCCATACAGTATAATGGCCCCACATAGTCCTCCATACAGTATAATGGTCCCACATAATCCTTCATACAGTATAATGGGCCCCACATAGTCCTCCATACAGTATAATGGCCCCACATACAGTATAATGGCCCCACATGGTCCTCCATACAGTATAATGGCCCCACATAGTCCTCCATACAGTATAATGGGCACCACATAATCCTTCATACAGTATAATGGCCCTACATAGTCCTCCATACAGAATAATGGCCCCACATAGTCCTCCATACAGTATAATGGCCCCACATAGTGCTCCATACAGTATAATGGCCCCACATGGTCCTCTATACAGCATAATGGCCCCACATGGTCCTCCATACAGTATAATGGCCCCACATGGTCCTCCATACAGTATAATGGCCCCACATAGTCCTCCATACAGTATAATGGTCACCACATAATCCTCCATACAGTATAATGGCCCTACATAGTCCTCCATACAGAATAATGGCCTCACATAGTGCTCCATACAGTATAATGGCCCCACATAGTCCTCCATACTATATAATGGCCCCACATTAAAAAAAAACAAAACAAAAACAACTGCTCACCTCTGCCTGTTCCAATGTTGATCTGGTCTCTTCATATATCACAGTCTTACCTGTGGGCCAGCGCGCCATCCCCTCACCCTCTCCTGCGCGTGCAGCCTGATGGGACGGCGCACGTGCAGGGGATAATGGCCCCAGGGCTAGTGAAGGGAGATGGGGTGCGAGCTGAGAGTGGTGATGGCAGTGCTGAGGAGATGGCACCCGTGCCCACCGTGAGGGCTCTGCGTGCCATAGGGTCGCTACCAATGGTATAGGGGGTCTATTCTGTATAGGGTGTCTGTATTAGTTTAGGGGTCTGGTCCAGGGTCTGTATCTGTATAGTGAGTCTGGTCTGGGGTCTGTATCTGTATAGTGAGTCTGGTCTGGGGTCTGTATCTGTATAGTGAGTCAGGTCTGGGGTCTGTATCTGTATAGTGAGTCTGGTCTGGGGTCTGTATCTGTATAGTGAGTGTAGCGCTGGCGTCCCTGCCCTCTGCTAGGCAGGGACGCTGCTCCCCTCACCGCTCTGCTGTCAGCGCGCGCTCCGTCCCGGCGTCCTCCTCCTGCTCTAGTCAGCGCGCGCTCCGTCCCGGCGTCCTCCTCCTGCTCTGCTCTCAGCGCGCGCTCCTTCCCGGCCCCTGTGCTTAGGGCGCGCGCGCGCTTCCCTCCTCTTAAAGGGGCCGCGCGCGCCGCCCTAAAGAGTCCCCGGCCAATGGCCGGAGGACTTCATCATATATAAGGCACCTCCTCCAAAATGGAGGTGCCCGAGCAATGTTGTTTGCACCTGTGTCTCACCTGTGCTTCAGCCCTCAGGTCCCGTTGCCAGTTACCTGCCAGTTTCCTGCCAGTTTCCTGCTAGTTACCTGCCTGAATACTTGTTACCTGCCTGCCTGCCTGAGGTCCGACGGTCTGCCTTACAACTCCGGTCAGTCTGTCTAAGGACCAACTTGTCCGCTCACCTGGGAGCGCACATCAGCTACCTGCCTGCTTGCCTGAGGTCCGACGGTCTGCCTTACAACTCCGGTCAGTCTGTCTATGGACCAGCTTGCCCGCTCACCTGGGAGCGCTTCTCCGCTACCTGCCTGCTTGCCAGCCCGGAGGCTCCGTTGTCACGTGCTGTGACCACCAGCTATCTCAGAGACTCTTGCCCGCTCACCTGGGAGCGCATCTCCGTTACCTGCCTGCTTGCCAGCCCGGAGGTCCCGTTGTCACGTGCGGTGACCACCAGCTATTCCAGAGACTCTTGCCCGCTCACCTGGGAGCGCTTCTCCGTTACCTACCTGCCTGCCAGCCCGGAGGTTCCGCCGTCACGTGCCGTGACCACCTGCTATTCCAGAGACTCTCGCTTGCTCACCTGGGAGCACACATCTACCATCTGCCTGCTAGCCTACCCGGAGGCTCTGCCATCACAGGTCGTACCTACCCCTTACCCAGAGACTGCCCTGATCACTTGCCGTAACTCCCTGTCCGTTCACCCAGAGACTGCCACCCGCTCCCTTACAAGGGCCGCCCCCTTGTATAGTAGCTCAGAGGTTCCGCCTCCCGGACCCGTTACAGTTTGCTCGGGCCATGGAACCCGGTGGCACCCAAGCTCCCTCGCTCTCGGACCTCTGTCTTGAACTGTCCCGTCAGAAGTCCCAACAGGAGGCCATCCTGGGTCATCTGCGGAATGTTAATACTCGCCTGAACACCCTGTCTGATCCTGCAACTACGGCCAGTACCATGGTATCCTTTTCCGGACCCCGGCTCTCTGCACCTCCTCGCTTCGGAGGCGACTCCGTCCTGGCTCGGGGCTTCATAAATCAGTGCACCCTGCATTTTGAACTATTGTCCCACCAGTTTAACTCCGACCGAGCCAAAATTGCATTCATCATGTCCCATCTCACCGGGGAGGCTCTGGCCTGGCTAAATCCTCTATGGGAGAGAGGAGACCCCCTGGTGTCCGACTTGCCTGCCTTTCTCACGGCTTTCCGGAAAGCCTTCGACGAACCCGGACGGAGGACCTCATCCGCATCATCTCTGCTACGCCTCCGTCAGGGAAGCCTCACCGTGGGTCAATATGCCATACGGTTCCGTACCCTTGCCTCGGAGCTGGCCTGGGATAACGAAGCTCTGGTATCCGTCTTCTGGGAGGGTCTGTCCGGCCGTATTAAAGATGAACTTGCTGGTCGGGACATTCCTACCACTCTCGATGACCTAATAACTCTTGCCACCCGGATTGACCTACGGTTCCAGGAACGTGCCAAAGAGGTCACCCGTGAAAAGGGGCTTCCACGTCTGGTTCCTACTTTTCTGAAACCCGTCACTCCTTCCGTTTCTCCCCAGGTACACTCTCCTGAGCCTATGCAGGTTGACCAGACCAAGATGGTCAAATCCCGTCAGGACTTTCGCCGTGCCGAGGGGAGCTGCTTCTACTGTGGCAGTAAGGAGCATCGGATCCGTGCCTGCCCGGAGAGGTCGGGAGAACGCCTGTGTCTAGGTTCGCTCAGAGGACTTGATCTAGACAAAAATAAATCCTCTCCATCCCTGCTGCTGTCTGTCTCAATCATCTGCGGGGAGAATCGTTATTCCGAACTAGCCCAACTTGACTCTGGAGCAGCCGGAAATCTTATTTCACTGTCCCTGGTGGAGAAATACCGCATCCCCACCAAACCTCTGGCTGTACCCTTGTCTGTTGTTGCCGTGGATGGGGGCCTCTTATCTCGCCCCATCCAATTCATCACCGAATCCATTACTCTGCAAGTGGGTATGCTGCATTCAGAGAGTATCTCCCTTCACGTTCTGCCTGGACTCTCTCACGCCCTCTTGCTAGGTCTGCCTTGGCTCCAGAGACATGCACCCGTGCTTGACTGGCAAACCGGAGAAGTCCTTCGCTGGGGACAAGACTGTCATAAAACCTGTCTGGTTCCCGTCCATTCCGTCCGTCCCTCTCCTATCCCAGCTAATCTACCTGGACTTCCGATTCCTTATTGGTCTTGTGCTGATGTCTTTGATATGGAGGAGGCAGAGACATTACCACCTCATAGACCATGTGACTGCCCCATCGATCCCGCCAGAGTAATGCAGGTGGCCCCCGTGAGTCTAAATTGTCTCCCTCCTGGTAAGACGTTCGTATCGGTACCTGATCGGGAGAGGATCCTACACTGGGGTCATTCGTCTAAACTAGCTGGTCACGCCGGTCAGAAAAAGACCCTCCAGCTTATTACCCGGCACTACTGGTGGCCTAACCTGCACAAGGATGTTATGGACTTTGTTTCTGCCTGTGTGTCCTGCGCCCGCAACAAGGTTCCGAGACACCTGTCGGCCGGCCGCCTTCTTCCTCTGCCAGCACCTGCTGCCCCCTGGCAGCATATAGCGATGGACTTCGTAACTGATCTGCCCGTCTCTGCCGGTTGTACGGTCATTTGGGTGGTCGCTGACCGCTTTTCCAAGATGGCTCACTTCATTCCCCTGCCAGGTCTTCCGTCTGCACCCGAGCTGGCTAGAGTCTTTATCCGCCACATCTTCCGTCTTCATGGCCTGCCCCGTCACATCGTGTCGGATCGAGGAGTACAGTTCACTTCTCGTTTCTGGAGAGCCACTTGTAAATTGCTAGACGTCACTCTGGACTTCTCCTCCGCTTACCACCCACAGTCTAATGGTCAAGTGGAGCGGATCAATCAGAACCTGACCAGTTACCTCCGGCACTTCGTTAATGCTCACCATTCTGACTGGGTGGATCTCCTGCCATGGGCCGAATTCTCGTACAACAATCACAAGAGCGAGTCTTCCTCCATATGGGAGAGTACCCGGTCCGCACTCCTTCTGTCATCCGAGCGTATGAAAAGGCACGCTGACAAAGGACGTCTGGATCCTCCTCAATTCCGTCCTGGGGATAAAGTCTGGCTCTCGTCCAAATATGTCCGGCTCAAGATCCCTTCCTATAAGTTGGGGCCTCGGTTCATCGGCCCACTGGAGGTTATCAGTCAGATCAACCCGGTGGCCTATAAATTGAAACTCCCGGCCAACTTACGGATCCCTAACTCCTTCCATGTATCTCTCCTCAAACCTGTGGTACTTAACTCTTTTTCTAAGTCTACAGGTACGCCTCTTGCTCCGGTTTCTGCTGAGGACGAGTTTGAGGTAGAGAACATTCTTGCCACCAAAAGGGTAAGAGGAAAGACCTTTTTCTTGGTAGATTGGAGGGGGTTTGGTCCTGAGGAGAGAACGTGGGAGCCCCGGGAGAATATCCATGCCCCTCTCATCCTAGCTAAATTTCTGTCTGGCCTAAAAAAGGGGGGGCCTAAAGGGGGGGGTACTGTAGCGCTGGCGTCCCTGCCCTCTGCTAGGCAGGGACGCTGCTCCCCTCACCGCTCTGCTGTCAGCGCGCGCTCCGTCCCGGCGTCCTCCTCCTGCTCTACTGTCAGCGCGCGCTCCGTCCCGGCGTCCTCCTCCTGCTCTGCTCTCAGCGCGCGCTCCTTCCCGGCCCCTGTGCTTAGGGCGCGCGCGCTTCCCTCCTCTTAAAGGGGCCGCGCGCGCCGCCCTAAAGAATCCCCGGCCAATGGCCGGAGGACTTCATCATATATAAGGCACCTCCTCCAAAATGGAGGTGCCCGAGCAATGTTGTTTGCACCTGTGTCTCACCTGTGCTTCAGCCCTCAGGTCCCGTTGCCAGTTACCTGCCAGTTACCTGCCAGTTTCCTGCCAGTTTCCTGCTAGTTACCTGCCTGATTCCTGCCTGAATACTTGTTACCTGCCTGCCTGCCTGAGGTCCGACGGTCTGCCTTACAACTCCGGTCAGTCTGTCTAAGGACCAACTTGTCCGCTCACCTGGGAGCGCACATCAGCTACCTGCCTGCTTGCCTGAGGTCCGACGGTCTGCCTTACAACTCCGGTCAGTCTGTCTATGGACCAGCTTGCCCGCTCACCTGGGAGCGCTTCTCCGCTACCTGCCTGCTTGCCAGCCCGGAGGCTCCGTTGTCACGTGCTGTGACCACCAGCTATCTCAGAGACTCTTGCCCGCTCACCTGGGAGCGCATCTCCGTTACCTGCCTGCTTGCCAGCCCGGAGGTCCCGTTGTCACGTGCGGTGACCACCAGCTATTCCAGAGACTCTTGCCCGCTCACCTGGGAGCGCTTCTCCGTTACCTACCTGCCTGCCAGCCCGGAGGTTCCACCGTCACGTGCCGTGACCACCTGCTATTCCAGAGACTCTCGCTTGCTCACCTGGGAGCACACATCTACCATCTGCCTGCTAGCCTACCCGGAGGCTCTGCCATCACAGGTCGTACCTACCCCTTACCCAGAGACTGCCCTGATCACTTGCCGTAACTCCCTGTCCGTTCACCCAGAGACTGCCACCCGCTCCCTTACAAGGGCCGCCCCCTTGTATAGTAGCTCAGAGGTTCCGCCTCCCGGACCCGTTACAGTGAGTCAGGTCTGGGGTCTGTATCTGTATAGTGAGTCAGGTCTGGGGTCTGTATCTGTATAGTGAGTCTGGTCTGGGGTCTGTATCTGTATAGGGGTTTGGACAGGGTTCTGTATTAGTTTGGGGGGCTGTATTAGTGTAGGACCCTCTTACTACTTTTACAGGGTCTGGAGTTTGTATTTGTTGGGGGGTGGTCTGCGAAATTTTTAACTACTTAGGGAGTCTGGCTTGGGGGTCTGTACTACAGGCTATATCCCTGTATATTAGCGGGGGGACAAGACAATTCAGGGGGGATCTGCACTTTGTGAGCTTCTCAACTATTGCAAAAGAAACTTGTCTGCAGAGGAAGGAGCAGCGCAGGATCCGCTCAGGACAGGAAATAACAAAGAACACGACGTCTATCTGCCTCTATAAAAGTCACAGCAGAGTAAAGCTCAGCGAGCTCACTCCAGCTCCACACTGGGGGGATAATGCCCACATTATAAGCGCAGATTACTGTGCCCTCAACCAACATGGCGGCGGCAGCGCTTCCTCTTTCATTCCCTCTGCCGGATACAGCTGGGCGCTGTAGACGCTCTGTCCTCGGGTCCTCCAAGGTCTGTGGTGTATAACGGAACAGGAGTGATGGAGACGTCCTGAGCTTCCCGGGGAGAGAGGTGAGAACCCGAGACCGCACCCGCACTGCAGGTCGCCCCCTGCGGGCCGTGCCTGTACCTGCACCCTGCTGGTGTCTGATCACTCTGTATGTCCTGAGAGATAAAGATATATAGTGTAATCTGCCTATATCTGTACTGTGCGGCCGGCACTGATCTCCTGATTATAGATACTTCTCCTATATCTGGACTGTGCGGCCGGCACTGATCTCCTGATTATAGATACTTCTCCTATATCTGTACTGTGTGGCCGGCACTGATCTCCTGATTATAGACACTTCTCCTATATCTGTACTGTGCGGCCGGCACTGATCTCCTGATTATAGACACTTCTCCTATATCTGTACTGTGTGGCCGGCACTGATCTCCTGATTATAGATACTTCTCCTATATCTGGACTGTGTGGCCGGCACTGATCTCCTCATTATAGATACTTCTCCTATATCTGGACTGTGCGGCCGGCACTGATCTCCTGATTATAGATACTTCTCCTATATCTGGACTGTGTGGCCGGCACTGATCTCCTGATTATAGATACTTCTCCTATATCTGGACTGTGCGGCCGGCACTGATCCACTGATTATAGATACTTCTCCTATATCTGGACTGTGTGGCCGGCACTGATCTCCTCATTATAGATACTTCTCCTATATCTGGACTGTGCGGCCGGCACTGATCTCCTGATTATAGATACTTCTCCTATATCTGGACTGTGTGGCCGGCACTGATCTCCTGATTATAGATACTTCTCCTATATCTGGACTGTGTGGCCGGCACTGATCTCCTCATTATAGATACTTCTCCTATATCTGGACTGTGCGGCCGGCACTGATCTCCTGATTATAGATACTTCTCCTATATCTGGACTGTGTGGCCGGCACTGATCTCCTGATTATAGATACTTCTCCTATATCTGGACTGTGTGGCCGGCACTGATCTCCTCATTATAGATACTTCTCCTATATCTGGACTGTGCGGCCGGCACTGATCTCCTCATTATAGATACTTCTCCTATATCTGTACTGTGCGGCCGGCACTGATCTCCTCATTATAGATACTTCTCCTATATCTGGACTGTGTGGCCGGCACTGATCTCCTCATTATAGATACTTCTCCTATATCTGGACTGTGTGGCCGGCACTGATCTCCTCATTATAGATACTTCTCCTATATCTGGACTGTGTGGCCGGCACTGATCTCCTCATTATAGATACTTCTCCTATATCTGTACTGTGCGGCCGGCACTGATCTCCTGATTATAGATACTTCTCCTATATCTGGACTGTGTGGCCGGCACTGATCTCCTGATTATAGATACTTCTCCTATATCTGGACTGTGTGGCCGGCACTGATCTCCTCATTATAGATACTTCTCCTATATCTGGACTGTGTGGCCGGCACTGATCTCCTCATTATAGATACTTCTCCTATATCTGGACTGTGTGGCCGGCACTGATCTCCTCATTATAGATACTTCTCCTATATCTGTACTGTGCGGCCGGCACTGATCTCCTGATTATAGATACTTCTCCTATATCTGTACTGTGCGGCCGGCACTGATCTCCTCATTATAGATACTTCTCCTATATCTGGACTGTGTGGCCGGCACTGATCTCCTGATTATAGATACTTCTCCTATATCTGTACTGTGTGGCCGGCACTGATCTCCTGATTATAGATACTTCTCCTATATCTGGACTGTGTGGCCGGCACTGATCTCCTGATTATAGATACTTCTCCTATATCTGTACTGTGCGGCCGGCACTGATCTCCTGATTATAGATACTTCTCCTATATCTGTACTGTGCGGCCGGCACTGATCTCCTGATTATAGATACTTCTCCTATATCTGTACTGTGCGGCCGGCACTGATCTCCTGATTATAGATACTTCTCCTATATCTGGACTGTGCGGCCGGCACTGATCTCCTGATTAGAGATACTTCTCCTATATCTGGACTGTGCGGCCGGCACTGATCTCCTGATTAGAGATACTTCTCCTATATCTGTACTGTGCGGCCGGCACTGATCTCCTGATTATAGATACTTCTCCTATATCTGTACTGTGCGGCCGGCACTGATCTCCTGATTATAGATACTTCTCCTATATCTGTACTGTGCGGCCGGCACTGATCTCCTCATTATAGATACTTCTCCTATATCTGTACTGTGTGGCCGGCACTGATCTCCTGATTATAGATACTTCTCCTATATCTGGACTGTGCGGCCGGCACTGATCTCCTGATTAGAGATACTTCTCCTATATCTGTACTGTGCGGCCGGCACTGATCTCCTGATTAGAGATACTTCTCCTATATCTGTACTGTGCGGCCGGCACTGATCCCCTGATTATAGATACTTCTCCTATATCTGTACTGTGCGGCCGGCACTGATCTCCTGATTATAGATACTTCTCCTATATCTGGACTGTGCGGCCGGCACTGATCTCCTGATTAGAGATACTTCTCCTATATCTGTACTGTGCGGCCGGCACTGATCTCCTGATTAGAGATACTTCTCCTATATCTGTACTGTGCGGCCGGCACTGATCTCCTGATTAGAGATACTTCTCCTATATCTGGACTGTGCGGCCGGCACTGATCTCCTGATTATAGATACTTCTTCTATATCTGTACTGTGTGGCCGGCACTGATCTCCTGATTATAGACACTTCTCCTATATCTGGACTGTGTGGCCGGCACTGATCTCCTCATTATAGATACTTCTCCTATATCTGGACTGTGTGGCCGGCACTGATCTCCTGATTATAGATACTTCTCCTATATCTGGACTGTGTGGCCGGCACTGATCTCCTCATTATAGATACTTCTCCTATATCTGTACTGTGTGGCCGGCACTGATCTCCTCATTAGATACTTCTCCTATATCTGTACTGTGCGGCCGGCACTGATCTCCTCATTAGATACTTCTCCTATATCTGTACTGTGCGGCCGGCACTGATCCACTGATTATAGATACTTCTCCTATATCTGTACTGTGCGGCCGGCACTGATCTCCTGATTATAGATACTTCTCCTATATCTGTACTGTGCGGCCGGCACTGATCCCCTGATTATAGATACTTCTCCTATATCTGGACTGTGCGGCCGGCACTGATCCCCTGATTATAGATACTTCTCCTATATCTGTACTGTGCGGCCGGCACTGATCTCCTGATTAGAGATACTTCTCCTATATCTGGACTGTGCGGCCGGCACTGATCTCCTGATTATAGATACTTCTCCTATATCTGGACTGTGCGGCCGGCACTGATCTCCTGATTATAGATACTTCTCCTATATCTGTACTGTGCGGCCGGCACTGATCTCCTCATTATAGATACTTCTCCTATATCTGGACTGTGCGGCCGGCACTGATCCCCTGATTATAGATACTTCTCCTATATCTGTACTGTGCGGCCGGCACTGATCCCCTGATTATAGATACTTCTCCTATATCTGGACTGTGTGGCCGGCACTGATCTCCTGATTATAGATACTTCTCCTATATCTGGACTGTGCGGCCGGCACTGATCTCCTCATTATAGATACTTCTCCTATATCTGCACTGTGCGGCCGGCACTGATCTCCTGATTATAGATACTTCTCCTATATCTGCACTGTGCGGCCGGCACTGATCTCCTGATTATAGATACTTCTCCTATATCTGTACTGTGTGGCCGGCACTGATCTCCTGATTATAGATACTTCTCCTATATCTGTACTGTGCGGCCGGCACTGATCTCCTCATTATAGATACTTCTCCTATATCTGTACTGTGCGGCCGGCACTGATCTCCTCATTAGATACTTCTCCTATATCTGTACTGTGCGGCCGGCACTGATCCACTGATTATAGATACTTCTCCTATATCTGTACTGTGCGGCCGGCACTGATCCACTGATTATAGATACTTCTCCTATATCTGGACTGTGTGGCCGGCACTGATCTCCTCATTATAGATACTTCTCCTATATCTGTACTGTGTGGCCGGCACTGATCTCCTCATTATAGATACTTCTCCTATATCTGTACTGTGCGGCCGGCACTGATCTCCTCATTAGATACTTCTCCTATATCTGTACTGTGCGGCCGGCACTGATCCACTGATTATAGATACTTCTCCTATATCTGTACTGTGCGGCCGGCACTGATCCACTGATTATAGATACTTCTCCTATATCTGTACTGTGTGGCCGGCACTGATCTCCTCATTATAGATACTTCTCCTATATCTGTACTGTGCGGCCGGCACTGATCTCCTGATTATAGATACTTCTCCTATATCTGTACTGTGTGGCCGGCACTGATCTCCTCATTATAGATACTTCTCCTATATCTGTACTGTGCGGCCGGCACTGATCTCCTCATTATAGATACTTCTCCTATATCTGTACTGTGTGGCCGGCACTGATCTCCTCATTATAGATACTTCTCCTATATCTGTACTGTGCGGCCGGCACTGATCCCCTGATTATAGATACTTCTCCTATATTTGGACTGTGTGGCCGGCACTGATCTCCTGATTATAGATACTTCTCCTATATCTGTACTGTGTGGCCGGCACTGATCTCCTGATTATAGATACTTCTCCTATATCTGTACTGTGTGGCCGGCACTGATCTCCTCATTATAGATACTTCTCCTATATCTGTACTGTGCGGCCGGCACTGATCTCCTCATTAGATACTTCTCCTATATCTGTACTGTGCGGCCGGCACTGATCCACTGATTATAGATACTTCTCCTATATCTGTACTGTGCGGCCGGCACTGATCCCCTGATTATAGATACTTCTCCTATATCTGTACTGTGTGGCCGGCACTGATCTCCTGATTATAGATACTTCTCCTATATCTGTACTGTGTGGCCGGCACTGATCTCCTGATTATAGATACTTCTCCTATATCTGTACTGTGTGGCCGGCACTGATCTCCTGATTATAGACACTTCTCCTATATCTGGACTGTGTGGCCGGCACTGATCTCCTGATTATAGATACTTCTCCTATATCTGGACTTTGCGGCCGGCACTGATCTCCTCATTATAGATACTTCTCCTATATCTGGACTGTGCGGCCGGCACTGATCTCCTCATTAGATACTTCTCCTATATCTGTACTGTGCGGCCGGCACTGATCTCCTCATTAGATACTTCTCCTATATCTGTACTGTGCGGCCGGCACTGATCTCCTCATTAGATACTTCTCCTATATCTGTACTGTGCGGCCGGCACTGATCTCCTCATTATAGATACTTCTCCTATATCTGTACTGTGTGGCCGGCACTGATCTCCTGATTATAGATACTTCTCCTATATCTGGACTGTGTGGCCGGCACTGATCTCCTCATTATAGATACTTCTCCTATATCTGGACTGTGCGGCCGGCACTGATCTCCTCAATAGATACTTCTCCTATATCTGTACTGTGTGGCCGGCACTGATCTCCTGATTATAGATACTTCTCCTATATCTGGACTGTGTGGCCGGCACTGATCTCCTCATTATAGATACTTCTCCTATATCTGGACTGTGCGGCCGGCACTGATCTCCTCATTATAGATACTTCTCCTATATCTGGACTGTGCGGCCGGCACTGATCTCCTGATTATAGATACTTCTCCTATATCTGTACTGTGTGGCCGGCACTGATCTCCTGATTATAGATACTTCTCCTATATCTGGACTGTGTGGCCGGCACTGATCTCCTCATTATAGATACTTCTCCTATATCTGTACTGTGTGGCCGGCACTGATCTCCTCATTAGATACTTCTCCTATATCTGTACTGTGCGGCCGGCACTGATCTCCTCATTATAGATACTTCTCCTATATCTGGACTGTGCGGCCGGCACTGATCTCCTCATTATAGATACTTCTCCTATATCTGGACTGTGCGGCCGGCACTGATCTCCTCATTATAGATACTTCTTCTATATCTGGACTGTGCGGCCGGCACTGATCTCCGGATTATAGATACTTCTCCTATATCTGTACTGTGCGGCCGGCACTGATCTCCTGATTATAGATACTTCTCCTATATCTGGACTGTGTGGCCGGCACTGATCTCCTGATTATAGATACTTCTCCTATATCTGGACTGTGCGGCCGGCACTGATCTCCGGATTATAGATACTTCTCCTATATCTGTACTGTGCGGCCGGCACTGATCTCCTCATTATAGATACTTCTCCTATATCTGGACTGTGCGGCCGGCACTGATCTCCTCATTATAGATACTTCTTCTATATCTGTACTGTGTGGCCGGCACTGATCCACTGATTATAGATACTTCTCCTATATCTGGACTGTGCGGCCGGCACTGATCTCCTGATTATAGATACTTCTCCTATATCTGTACTGTGCGGCCGGCACTGATCTCCGGATTATAGATACTTCTCCTATATCTGGACTGTGTGGCCGGCACTGATCCACTGATTATAGATACTTCTCCTATATCTGGACTGTGCGGCCGGCACTGATCTCCTGATTATAGATACTTCTCCTATATCTGGACTGTGCGGCCGGCACTGATCCACTGATTATAGATACTTCTCCTATATCTGGACTGTGCGGCCGGCACTGATCTCCTGATTATAGATACTTCTCCTATATCTGGACTGTGTGGCCGGCACTGATCTCCTGATTATAGATACTTCTTCTATATCTGTACTGTGCGGCCGGCACTGATCTCCTCATTATAGATACTTCCCCTATATCTGTACTGTGCGGCCGGCACTGATCCCCTGATTATAGATACTTCTCCTATATCTGTACTGTGTGGCCGGCTCTGATCTCCTGATTATAGATACTTCTTCTATATCTGTACTGTGTGGCCGGCACTGATCTCCTGATTATAGATACTTCTCCTATATCTGTATTGTGCGGCCGGCACTGATCCCCTGATTATAGATACTTCTTCTATATCTGTACTGTGTGGCCGGCACTGATCTCCTGATTATAGATACTTCTCCTATATCTGTACTGTGTGGCCGGCACTGATCTCCTGATTATAGATACTTCTCCTATATCTGTACTGTGTGGCCGGCACTGATCTCCTGATTATAGATACTTCTCCTATATCTGTACTGTGTGGCCGGCACTGATCTCCTGATTATAGATACTTCTCCTATATCTGTACTGTGTGGCCGGCACTGATCTCCTGATTATAGATACTTCTCCTATATCTGTACTGTGTGGCCGGCACTGATCTCCTGATTATAGATACTTCTCCTATATCTGTACTGTGTGGCCGGCTCTGATCTCCTGATTATAGATACTTCTTCTATATCTGTACTGTGTGGCCGGCACTGATCCACTGATTATAGATACTTCTTCTATATCTGTACTGTGTGGCCGGCACTGATCTCCTGATTATAGATACTTCTCCTATATCTGTACTGTGTGGCCGGCACTGATCTCCTGATTATAGATACTTCTCCTATATCTGTACTGTGTGGCCGGCACTGATCTCCTGATTATAGATACTTCTCCTATATCTGTACTGTGTGGCCGGCACTGGTCTCCTGATTATAGATACTTCTTCTATATCTGGACTGTGTGGCCGGCACTGATCTCCTGATTAGAGATACTTCTCCTATATCTGTACTGTGCGGCCGGCACTGATCCACTGATTATAGATACTTCTCCTATATCTGTACTGTGCGGCCGGCACTGATCCACTGATTATAGATACTTCTCCTATATCTGGACTGTGTGGCCGGCACTGATCTCCTCATTATAGATACTTCTCCTATATCTGTACTGTGTGGCCGGCACTGATCTCCTCATTATAGATACTTCTCCTATATCTGTACTGTGCGGCCGGCACTGATCTCCTCATTAGATACTTCTCCTATATCTGTACTGTGCGGCCGGCACTGATCCACTGATTATAGATACTTCTCCTATATCTGTACTGTGCGGCCGGCACTGATCCACTGATTATAGATACTTCTCCTATATCTGTACTGTGTGGCCGGCACTGATCTCCTCATTATAGATACTTCTCCTATATCTGTACTGTGCGGCCGGCACTGATCTCCTGATTATAGATACTTCTCCTATATTTGGACTGTGTGGCCGGCACTGATCTCCTGATTATAGATACTTCTCCTATATCTGTACTGTGTGGCCGGCACTGATCTCCTGATTATAGATACTTCTCCTATATCTGTACTGTGTGGCCGGCACTGATCTCCTCATTATAGATACTTCTCCTATATCTGTACTGTGCGGCCGGCACTGATCTCCTCATTAGATACTTCTCCTATATCTGTACTGTGCGGCCGGCACTGATCCACTGATTATAGATACTTCTCCTATATCTGTACTGTGCGGCCGGCACTGATCCCCTGATTATAGATACTTCTCCTATATCTGTACTGTGTGGCCGGCACTGATCTCCTGATTATAGATACTTCTCCTATATCTGTACTGTGTGGCCGGCACTGATCTCCTGATTATAGATACTTCTCCTATATCTGTACTGTGTGGCCGGCACTGATCTCCTGATTATAGATACTTCTCCTATATCTGGACTGTGTGGCCGGCACTGATCTCCTCATTATAGATACTTCTCCTATATCTGGACTTTGCGGCCGGCACTGATCTCCTCATTATAGATACTTCTCCTATATCTGGACTGTGCGGCCGGCACTGATCTCCTCATTATAGATACTTCTCCTATATCTGGACTGTGCGGCCGGCACTGATCTCCTCATTATAGATACTTCTCCTATATCTGGACTGTGCGGCCGGCACTGATCTCCGGATTATAGATACTTCTCCTATATCTGTACTGTGCGGCCGGCACTGATCTCCTGATTATAGATACTTCTCCTATATCTGGACTGTGTGGCCGGCACTGATCTCCTGATTATAGATACTTCTCCTATATCTGGACTGTGCGGCCGGCACTGATCTCCGGATTATAGATACTTCTCCTATATCTGTACTGTGCGGCCGGCACTGATCTCCTGATTATAGATACTTCTCCTATATCTGTACTGTGCGGCCGGCACTGATCTCCTCATTATAGATACTTCTCCTATATCTGGACTGTGCGGCCGGCACTGATCTCCTCATTATAGATACTTCTTCTATATCTGTACTGTGTGGCCGGCACTGATCCACTGATTATAGATACTTCTCCTATATCTGGACTGTGCGGCCGGCACTGATCTCCTGATTATAGATACTTCTCCTATATCTGTACTGTGCGGCCGGCACTGATCTCCGGATTATAGATACTTCTCCTATATCTGGACTGTGTGGCCGGCACTGATCCACTGATTATAGATACTTCTCCTATATCTGGACTGTGCGGCCGGCACTGATCTCCTGATTATAGATACTTCTCCTATATCTGGACTGTGCGGCCGGCACTGATCCACTGATTATAGATACTTCTCCTATATCTGGACTGTGCGGCCGGCACTGATCTCCTGATTATAGATACTTCTCCTATATCTGGACTGTGTGGCCGGCACTGATCTCCTGATTATAGATACTTCTTCTATATCTGTACTGTGCGGCCGGCACTGATCTCCTCATTATAGATACTTCCCCTATATCTGTACTGTGCGGCCGGCACTGATCCCCTGATTATAGATACTTCTCCTATATCTGTACTGTGTGGCCGGCTCTGATCTCCTGATTATAGATACTTCTTCTATATCTGTACTGTGCGGCCGGCACTGATCTCCTGATTATAGATACTTCTTCTATATCTGTACTGTGTGGCCGGCACTGATCTCCTGATTATAGATACTTCTCCTATATCTGTACTGTGTGGCCGGCACTGATCTCCTGATTATAGATACTTCTCCTATATCTGTACTGTGTGGCCGGCACTGATCTCCTGATTATAGATACTTCTCCTATATCTGTACTGTGTGGCCGGCACTGATCTCCTGATTATAGATACTTCTCCTATATCTGTACTGTGTGGCCGGCACTGATCTCCTGATTATAGATACTTCTCCTATATCTGTACTGTGTGGCCGGCACTGATCTCCTGATTATAGATACTTCTCCTATATCTGTACTGTGTGGCCGGCTCTGATCTCCTGATTATAGATACTTCTTCTATATCTGTACTGTGTGGCCGGCACTGATCCACTGATTATAGATACTTCTTCTATATCTGTACTGTGTGGCCGGCACTGATCTCCTGATTATAGATACTTCTCCTATATCTGTACTGTGTGGCCGGCACTGATCTCCTGATTATAGATACTTCTCCTATATCTGTACTGTGTGGCCGGCACTGATCTCCTGATTATAGATACTTCTCCTATATCTGTACTGTGTGGCCGGCACTGATCTCCTGATTATAGATACTTCTCCTATATCTGTACTGTGCGGCCGGCACTGATCTCCTGATTATAGATACTTCTCCTATATCTGGACTGTGCGGCCGGCACTGATCCCCTGATTATAGATACTTCTCCTATATCTGGACTGTGTGGCCGGCACTGATCTCCTGATTATAGATACTTCTTCTATATCTGGACTGTGTGGCCGGCACTGATCTCCAGATTAGAGATACTTCTCCTATATCTGGACTGTGTGGCTGGCACTGATCTCCTGATTAGAGATACTTATCCTATATCTGGACTGTGTGGCCGGCACTGATCTCCTGATTAGAGATACTTCTCCTATATCTGGACTGTGTGGCCGGCACTGATCTCCTGATTAGAGATACTTCTCCTATATCTGGACTGTGCGGCCGGCACTGATCTCCTGATTATAGATACTTCTCCTCTATCTGGACTGTGCGGCCGGCACTGATCTCCTGATTATAGATACTTCTCCTATATCTGGACTGTGCGGCCGGCACTGATCTCCTGATTATAGATACTTATCCTATATCTGGACTGTGTGGCCGGCACTGATCTCCTGATTATAGATACTTCTCCTATATCTGGACTGTGTGGCCGGCACTGATCTCCTCATTATAGATACTTCTCCTATATCTGGACTGTGCGGCCGGCACTGATCTCCTGATTATAGATACTTCTCCTATATCTGGACTGTGTGGCCGGCACTGATCCCCTGATTATAGATACTTCTCCTATATCTGTACTGTGCGGCCGGCACTGATCTCCTGATTATAGATACTTCTCCTATATCTGTACTGTGTGGCCGGCACTGATCTCCTGATTATAGATACTTCTCCTATATCTGTACTGTGTGGCCGGCACTGATCTCCTGATTATAGATACTTCTTCTATATCTGTACTGTGTGGCCGGCACTGATCTCCTGATTATAGATACTTCTCCTATATCTGGACTGTGTGGCCGGCACTGATCTCCTGATTAGAGATACTTCTCCTATATCTGGACTGTGCGGCCGGCACTGATCTCCTGATTATAGATACTTCTCCTATATCTGGACTGTGTGGCCGGCACTGATCTCCTCATTATAGATACTTCTCCTATATCTGGACTGTGCGGCCGGCACTGATCTCCTCATTATAGATACTTCTTCTATATCTGTACTGTGTGGCCGGCACTGATCTCCGGATTATAGATACTTCTCCTATATCTGGACTGTGCGGCCGGCACTGATCTCCTCATTTTAGATACTTCTCCTATATCTGGACTGTGCGGCCGGCACTGATCTCCTGATTATAGATACTTCTCCTATATCTGGACTGTGCGGCCGGCACTGATCTCCTGATTATAGATACTTCTCCTATATCTGGACTGTGCGGCCGGCACTGATCTCCTGATTATAGATACTTCTTCTATATCTGGACTGTGCGGCCGGCACTGATCTCCTGATTATAGATACTTCTCCTATATCTGGACTGTGCGGCCGGCACTGATCTCCTGATTATAGATACTTCTCCTATATCTGGACTGTGCGGCCGGCACTGATCTCCTGATTATAGATACTTCTCCTATATCTGGACTGTGCGGCCGGCACTGATCTCCTGATTATAGATACTTCTCCTATATCTGGACTGTGCGGCCGGCACTGATCCCCTGATTATAGATACTTCTCCTATATCTGGACTGTGCGGCCGGCACTGATCTCCGGATTATAGATACTTCTCCTATATCTGTACTGTGCGGCCGGCACTGATCTCCTGATTATAGATACTTCTCCTATATCTGGACTGTGCGGCCGGCACTGATCTCCTGATTATAGATACTTCTCCTATATCTGTACTGTGCGGCCGGCACTGATCTCCTGATTATAGATACTTCTCCTATATCTGGACTGTGTGGCCGGCACTGATCTCCTCATTATAGATACTTCTCCTATATCTGGACTGTGTGGACGGCACTGATCTCCTCATTATAGATACTTCTCCTATATCTGGACTGTGTGGCCGGCACTGATCTCCTCATTATAGATACTTCTCCTATATCTGGACTGTGCGGCCGGCACTGATCTCCTGATTATAGATACTTCTCCTATATCTGGACTGTGTGGCCGGCACTGATCTCCGGATTATAGATACTTCTCCTATATCTGGACTGTGCGGCCGGCACTGATCCCCGGATTATAGATACTTCTCCTATATCTGGACTGTGCGGCCGGCACTGATCCCCTCATTATAGATACTTCTCCTATATCTGGACTGTGCGGCCGGCACTGATCTCCTGATTATAGATACTTCTCCTATATCTGGACTGTGCGGCCGGCACTGATCTCCTGATTATAGATACTTCTCCTATATCTGGACTGTGCGGCCGGCACTGATCTCCTGATTATAGATACTTCTCCTATATCTGGACTGTGCGGCCGGCACTGATCTCCTGATTATAGATACTTCTCCTATATCTGGACTGTGCGGCCGGCACTGATCTCCTGATTATAGATACTTCTCCTATATCTGGACTGTGCGGCCGGCACTGATCTCCTGATTATAGATACTTCTCCTATATCTGGACTGTGCGGCCGGCACTGATCTCCTGATTATAGATACTTCTCCTATATCTGGACTGTGCGGCCGGCACTGATCTCCTGATTATAGATACTTCTCCTATATCTGGACTGTGCGGCCGGCACTGATCTCCTGATTATAGATACTTCTCCTATATCTGGACTGTGCGGCCGGCACTGATCCCCTGATTATAGATACTTCTTCTATATCTGGACTGTGTGGCCGGCACTGATCTCCTGATTATAGATACTTCTCCTATATCTGTATTGTGCGGCCGGCACTATTCTCCTGATTATAGATACTTCTCCTATATCTGTACTGTGCGGCCGGCACTGATCTCCTGATTATAGATACTTCTCCTATATCTGGACTGTGCGGCCGGCACTGATCTCCTGATTATAGATACTTCTCCTATATCTGGACTGTGTGGCCGGCACTGATCTCCTGATTATAGATACTTCTCCTATATCTGGACTGTGCGGCCGGCACTGATCTCCTGATTATAGATACTTCTCCTATATCTGGACTGTGCGGCCGGCACTGATCTCCTGATTATAGATACTTCTCCTATATCTGGACTGTGTGGCCGGCACTGATCCCCTGATTATAGATACTTCTCCTATATCTGTACTGTGTGGCCGGCACTGATCTCCTGATTATAGATACTTCTCCTATATCTGTACTGTGTGGCCGGCACTGATCTCCTGATTATAGATACTTCTCCTATATCTGTACTGTGTGGCCGGCACTGATCCCCTGATTATAGATACTTCTCCTATATCTGTACTGTGCGGCCGGCACTGATCTCCTGATTATAGATACTTCTCCTATATCTGGACTGTGCGGCCGGCACTGATCCCCTGATTATAGATACTTCTTCTATATCTGGACTGTGTGGCCGGCACTGATCTCCTGATTATAGATACTTCTCCTATATCTGTATTGTGCGGCCGGCACTATTCTCCTGATTATAGATACTTCTCCTATATCTGTACTGTGCGGCCGGCACTGATCTCCTGATTATAGATACTTCTCCTATATCTGGACTGTGCGGCCGGCACTGATCTCCTGATTATAGATACTTCTCCTATATCTGGACTGTGTGGCCGGCACTGATCTCCTGATTATAGATACTTCTCCTATATCTGGACTGTGCGGCCGGCACTGATCTCCTGATTATAGATACTTCTCCTATATCTGGACTGTGCGGCCGGCACTGATCTCCTGATTATAGATACTTCTCCTATATCTGTACTGTGTGGCCGCCACTGATCCCCTGATTATAGATACTTCTCCTATATCTGTACTGTGTGGCCGGCACTGATCTCCTGATTATAGAGACTTCTCCTATATCTGTACTGTGTGGCCGGCACTGATCTCCTGATTATAGATACTTCTCCTATATCTGTACTGTGTGGCTGGCACTGATCCCCTGATTATAGATACTTCTCCTATATCTGTACTGTGCGGCCGGCACTGATCTCCTGATTATAGATACTTCTCCTATATCTGTACTGTGTGGCCGGCACTGATCTCCTGATTATAGATACTTCTCCTATATCTGTACTGTGTGGCCGGCACTGATCTCCTGATTATAGATACTTCTCCTATATCTGTACTGTGCGGCCGGCACTGATCTCCTGATTATAGATACTTCTCCTATATCTGTACTGTGTGGCCGGCACTGATCTCCTGATTATAGATACTTCTCCTATATCTGGACTGTGCGGCCGGCACTGATCTCCTCATTAGATACTTCTCCTATATCTGGACTGTGCGGCCGGCACTGATCTCCTCATTTTAGATACTTCTCCTATATCTGTACTGTGTGGCCGGCACTGATCCCCTGATTATAGATACTTCTCCTATATCTGGACTGTGCGGCCGGCACTGATCTCCTGATTATAGATACTTCTCCTATATCTGTACTGTGCGGCCGGAACTGATCCCCTGATTATAGATACTTCTCCTATATCTGTACTGTGCGGCCGGCACTGATCTCCTCATTTTAGATACTTCTCCTATATCTGTACTGTGCGGCCGGCACTGATCTCCGGATTATAGATACTTCTCCTATATCTGTACTGTGCGGCCGGCACTGATCTCCGGATTATAGATACTTCTCCTATATCTGTACTGTGTGGCCGGCACTGATCTCCTGATTATAGATACTTCTCCTATATCTGGACTGTGCGGCCGGCACTGATCTCCTCATTATAGATACTTCTCCTATATCTGTACTGTGTGGCCGGCACTGATCTCCGGATTATAGATACTTCTCCTATATCTGTACTGTGTGGCCGGCACTGATCTCCGGATTATAGATACTTCTCCTATATCTGGACTGTGCGGCCGGCACTGATCTCCGGATTATAGATACTTCTCCTATATCTGGACTGTGTGGCCGGCACTGATCTCCGGATTATAGATACTTCTCCTATATCTGTACTGTGTGGCCGGCACTGATCTCCGGATTATAGATACTTCTTCTATATCTGGACTGTGCGGCCGGCACTGATCTCCTGATTATAGATACTTCTCCTATATCTGTACTGTGTGGCCGGCACTGATCTCCTGATTATAGATACTTCTCCTATATCTGTACTGTGCGGCCGGCACTGATCCCCTGATTATAGATACTTCTCCTATATTTGGACTGTGTGGCCGGCACTGATCTCCTGATTATAGATACTTCTCCTATATCTGGACTGTGCGGCCGGCACTGATCTCCTGATTATAGACACTTCTCCTATATCTGGACTGTGTGGCCGGCACTGATCTCCTGATTATAGATACTTCTCCTATATCTGGACTGTGTGGCCGGCACTGATCTCCTGATTATAGATACTTCTCCTATATCTGTACTGTGCGGCCGGCACTGATCTCCTGATTATAGATACTTCTCCTATATCTGGACTGTGTGGCCGGCACTGATCTCCTCATTATAGATACTTCTCCTATATCTGGACTGTGCGGCCGGCACTGATCTCCTCATTATAGATACTTCTCCTATATCTGGACTGTGTGGCCGGCACTGATCTCCTCATTATAGATACTTCTCCTATATCTGGACTGTGCGGCCGGCACTGATCTCCTGATTATAGATACTTCTCCTATATCTGGACTGTGCGGCCGGCACTGATCTCCTGATTATAGATACTTCTCCTATATCTGGACTGTGCGGCCGGCACTGATCTCCGGATTATAGATACTTCTCCTATATCTGGACTGTGCGGCCGGCACTGATCTCCGGATTATAGATACTTCTCCTATATCTGGACTGTGCGGCCGGCACTGATCTCCGGATTATAGATACTTCTCCTATATCTGGACTGTGCGGCCGGCACTGATCTCCGGATTATAGATACTTCTCCTATATCTGGACTGTGCGGCCGGCACTGATCTCCGGATTATAGATACTTCTCCTATATCTGGACTGTGCGGCCGGCACTGATCTCCTCATTATAGATACTTCTCCTATATCTGGACTGTGTGGCCGGCACTGATCCCCTGATTAGAGATACTTCTCCTATATCTGGACTGTGTGGCCGGCACTGATCTCCTGATTATAGATACTTCTCCTATATCTGGACTGTGTGGCCGGCACTGATCACCTGATTAGAGATACTTCTCCTATATCTGGACTGTGTGGCCGGCACTGATCTCCTGATTAGAGATACTTCTCCTATATCTGGGCTGTGTGGCCGGCACTGATCTCCGGATTATAGATACTTCTCCTATATCTGGACTGTGCGGCCGGCACTGATCCCCTGATTATAGATACTTCTCCTATATCTGGACTGTGCGGCCGGCACTGATCTCCTGATTATAGATACTTCTCCTATATCTGGACTGTGTGGCCGGCACTGATCTCCTGATTAGAGATACTTCTCCTATATCTGGACTGTGTGGCCGGCACTGATCTCCTGATTAGAGATACTTCTCCTATATCTGGACTGTGCGGCCGGCACTGATCTCCTGATTAGAGATACTTCTCCTATATCTGGACTGTGCGGCCGGCACTGATCTCCTGATTAGAGATACTTCTCCTATATCTGGACTGTGTGGCCGGCACTGATCTCCTGATTAGAGATACTTCTCCTATATCTGGACTGTGTGGCCGGCACTGATCCCCTGATTAGAGATACTTCTCCTATATCTGGACTGTGCGGCCGGCACTGATCCCCTGATTAGAGATACTTCTCCTATATCTGGACTGTGCGGCCGGCACTGATCCCCTGATTAGAGATACTTCTCCTATATCTGTACTGTGTGGCCGGCACTGATCTCCTGATTATAGATACTTCTCCTATATCTGGACTGTGTGGCCGGCACTGATCTCCTGATTATAGATACTTCTCCTATATCTGTATTGTGCGGCCGGCCGCCATCCTGGGATTATAGATTCTTCTCCCTATTTCTGTACTGCAGGAAATAACAATTCTAAAAGTCAATATTGACCCATTAATAATCTTAGCCACATTACTTAGGATAAAGGCCAAATCAGAATCTCTATTTGCAGACACCTGTTTTGGGATGTTGACCCTCTTCAGTACAAAGCAAGAGATCTGATTTGGCTTTTTGGCAGGCCTCTTACTGTGGTTTAAGGGGCATGCCTATGTAAGGAGACTTATTTGCTATAGAATGCTCCTCTGGGAAATTATATACGCAAATTGTCTCTTCAGAGAGGAAGAGGACATCACTTAGGATAAAAGCCAAGCCACAATCTCTAATAATAATTTTTATTTCTATAGCGCCAACAAATTCCACAGCAGTTTTCATTTTCGTGGGGACTCGTACGGACAATAGACATTACAGAATAACACATAATGAGGAGTGAGGGTTCATCTGCTCGCAAGCTACAATCTATGAGGAAATTGGGGAGACACGAAGGGTAAATGGTAAAAAGTGCATGTATTGTACGGTCCACCCATCAGTATAATAAATAGGGTGTTTACATAATGCTGCATGAACCGGTCACCAGCCAGTATGTGTACAGTACAGGCACAGAGGGCTATTAAGTGCATGGAAGGTGTGAACAGATGCTATGGGGGTCCTGATTTTGAAGATAATTTTGTATGGGTGAAACAGGAAGTGGGGGGGGGGGTAGTTAGATAAATGAGGTGGGGCGATGGGCCAGTCTAAAGAAATGTGTTTTTTGGCACGCTTAAAACTGTAATTGAATTGTCCTGAGTAGTGCATTCCAGAGAAGCCGCGCAGCGTGAGAGAAGACTTGGAGACGGAAGGGGTAGGTTCAAATTATTGAGGATGTTATTCTTAGGTCATTAAAAAAACAACGAGGACGGGTAGGGTGATAGACTGAGACGAGGGAGGAGATGTAGAGTGGTGCAGAAGTCTTCGTGGGTGAGAGTGATAAGTTTATATTGAACTTTGTATCAGATGGGCAACCAGTGTAACGACTGGCACAGGGTAGAGGCATCGGTGTAGTGGTTGGAAAGGAATATGATCCTTGCTGCTGTATTCAGGACCAATTGGAGAGGGGAGAGTTTAGTATGAGGGAGACTGATTAGTAGACAGTTGCAGTGATCGGATGGGGGGGTGAAGGAAAGATGTGAGTCGAATATGACCCCAAGACAGCGGGCCTGGTGTTGGGGAGTAATAGTGGAGCCACGCATGGAAATGGCAATAGTGGGCATAGGTAGGTTAGTGGAGGGGGGAAACACAAGGAGTTCAGTTTTTGACAGATTTCGTTTTAGATAGAGGAAGGTCATGATGCTAGAGACAGCGTATAGACAATCACTGGTATCTGTAGTAATGCAGGGGTGATGCAGGGAGACGATGTGTATAATTGGTGTCATCAGCGTAGAGATGATGCTGAAAACCGAATCTACTGATTGTTTGTCCAGTAGGAGCAGTGTATAAGGAGAAAAGGAGGGGCCCTAGGACTGATCCTTGAGGGACCCCGACAATAAGGGGAAAGAGAGGAAGAGGAGCTGGCAAAATATACTGTGAAGGAGCAGTCAGATTGGTAGGAGGAGAACCAGGAGAGAACAGTGTCCTTGAGCCCGATAGAGCAGAGCATCGTGAGCAGTAGCTGGTGATCCACAGTGTCGAATGCTGCAGAGAGATCCAGGAGAATCAGCCGGGAGTAGTGACCATTAGATTTAGCTGTTAGTAGATCATTAGAGACTTTAGTGAGGGCAGTTTCAATAGAATGTAAAGAGCGGAAACCGGATTGTAAATGGTCAAGAAGAGTTATCTGAGAGCTTATTAGACAGGAGTGGATAAAACGTTCCAGAAGTTTAGAAATAAAAGTGAGATTAGAGACAGGTCTGTAGCTAGCAGACACTCTATTTGCAGACACGTGTTTCAGGGTGTTTGAGAGGCCTCTTACTGGTGTCTAAGGGGTAACATATCTCTTTGTGTAAAGTAACATGCCAGTGTAGGGAGATTTATAGGCCATTCATTGCTCCTTTGGGAAATTATATATGTATATTATCTCTTCAGAGAGGAAGAGGACTTGAACTCTAGCGCCACCTACTGGAAGTGGCAATCCTAATAGTACCAACGATTTTAATAAGCCTTGCCATATGTCTTAAAATAAAAGCCAAAATAGTCTCGATTTGCAGACACGTGTCAGAAGCCTCTCATGCAGCCAAATCAGATCTCTTGCTTTGTACTTGTCTGTAAATAGAGATTCTGATTTGGCTTTTATTGAAAGTTATTTGGCAAGGCTCGTTAAAGGGTTGATATTAACTGTTAGGATTGCTACTTACAGTAGGTGGCAGTAGAGTTCTAGTCCTCTTCCTCTCTGGAGACAAAATTTTATAAGATTTTAAAAATATTTAGATTTGAGAGTCCTCAGTGGTTGATACCTTTTTAATGGCTAACTGAAAAGATGGTAACAAATTGCAAGCTTTCGAGACTACTCCGGTCTCTTCATCAGGCATAGTATAACACAAAATCTGAAGAGTCACATATTTATACACAATAAGACACACAAAAAATGCGATAGGTAAGACAGGTGATGAAAAGCAGAGTTATTATGGAATAGATAAACAGTTCTGGCTATAAATATTTTAGCAGTTAATAGATAAGGAGTGTGAAGGTTTTATTGTCCTGTGACTAGGTCCAGTGTTGTGATGACCTCACAGGTCTGAGAGTCTGAGGAACACATTCATTAGTTGATGTAGAATGACATAAATCCATGTGACACATTCATTCCTGCTCTGAAAGTGTTAAAGGTCACCATCAGTTTATATTCTGAGATTCTTCTTTCTCTTTGAGATTTGAAGTTACTTTTTAATACTAATGATTTCATCTATTTTATGCTGTGATAAGGGGAACAAAAATGCTTGGCTACAGGCAGATCTATTGTTTTTTCTTTTATTGTGTGGCGATGATGATTCATCCTTGTTCTAAGTTTTTGCCCTGTCTCCCCTACACAAAGACCCCCAGCTGGACATTTGGCACATATAATTAAGTACACTACATTAGATGTGATACAGCTGAACATACCTGGGATCTTATAGTCCTGATGTGAGTTGGGGATCTTTATCTGGTCTGTGGTCGTTATAAACGGACAGGTTTTCCATTTTTTCTGGTTGCAAGGAAAGGTCCTTTTTGAAACAGGGCTACCATTCAAGAACAATTGAGAACCAGATTACAAGAGCCACCAGAATATCAAGGAATCATCTCCTACATTACAAACCCAAACAAGAAAACAACCGGGTGCCTCTAGTAGTCACCTACAATCCAAATCTGGAGGCGCTAAGAAGAGCTGCACGGAAACTACAACCCTTACTACAAAAAGATGCCCGATTACAATCCAGATTTCCAGACCCCCCACTTCTGTGTTTCAGGCAGGCCCCAAATCTAAGAAGCATCATTGTCAGAAGCTCCCTGTCATCTCCACCAGCTACAGGTACCTTTCCTTGCAACCAGAAAAAATGTAAAACCTGTCCGTTTATAACGACCACAGACAAGATAAAGATTCCCAACTCACATCAGGACTATAAGATCCCAGGTACTTTCAACTGTATCACATCTAATGTAGTGTACTTAATTATATGTACCAAATGTCCAGCTGGGGGTCTTTGTGTAGGGGAGACAGGGCAAAAAATTAGAACAAGGATGAATCATCATCGCCACACAATAAAAGAAAAAAGAATAGATCTGCCTGTAGCCAAGCATTTTTGTTCCCCTGATCACAGCATAAAAGACATGAAATTACTGGTATTAAAAGGTAACTTCAAATCTCAGAGAGAAAGAAGAATCTCAGAATATAAACTGATGGTGACCTTTAACACTTTCAGAGCAGGAATGAATGTGTCACATGGATTTATGTCATTCTACATCAACTAATGAATGTGCTTCTCAGACTCTCAGGCCTGTGAGGTCATCACAACACTGGACCTAGTCACAGGACAATAAAACCTTCATACTCCTTATCTATTAACTGCTAAAATATTTATAGCCAGAACTGTTTATCTCTTCCATAATAACTCTGCATTTCATCACCTGTCTTACCTATTGCATTTTTTGTGTGTCTTATTGTGTATAAATATGTGACTCTCCAGATTTTGTGGTATACTATGCCTGATGAAGAGACCTGAGTAGGCTCGAAAGCTTGCAATTTGTTACCTTCTTTTCACTTAGCCATTAAAAGGTATCAACCACTGAGGACTCTCAAATCTAAATATTTTTCTATCTACTGGCTAACACGGTACAAGAATATATATTTTCCCTATATAAGATTTTAGACATTCCACTTCAAGTTCTCTGAAAACGACAGTTACACTTCAAGAAATGTGCTCCTCAGACCTCCTGGGGGCTTCACATCCCGGGACCAGACCTCAATCAGTGAACAATAAAATGTTCACCTTCCTGATCTATGACTTGCTTCAATATTTACTGCCACAACTGTTTCTCCCCTCCCCATTCTGATAGTTCTGATTCCATCACTTGTCTCATTGCTGCACTATTCTGTGTACTGTCATGTATGATTGTGACTTCTCAGAATTTGTGTTATACCTGAAACTTGACGAGGTGTCTCCAAAGCTGCTATTTGTTCCCATCTTTTCAGTTATCCATTAAAAGGTATCAACCACTGAGGACTCTCTCAGGGCGGCATGGTGGCTCAGAGGTTAGCACTGCAGCCTTGCAGCGCTGGGGTCCTGGGTTCAAATCCCACCAAGGACAACATCTACAAGGAGTTTGTATGTTCTCCCTGTGTTTGTGTGGGTTTCCTCCAGGTTATCTGGTTTCCTCTCACATTCCAAAGACATACTGATAGGGAATGTAGATCGTGAGCCCTAATGGGGACAGTGCCCATAATGTTTGTAAATTGTCTGAATTGTAACGCTCTGTGGAATATGTTGGCGATATATAAATAAATAAAATATTATTATTATTAATCTTGACAATTTTTTATGTTTTTATGTGCACATACTGTGTTATTTTATGATTACTTGCTTCCTGCCTTATTTTATGTGTATACATATACCGTATTTTTCGTATTTAAAATCCGAAAAATACGGTATATGTATACACATTAAATAAGGCATGATGCAAGTATAATGTGAAGGTTACGGTATTTTACCTGGGGAGCGGGGTCACAGATACAGGAGGTTGGCGGCGGCAGGAGCCGGGAGATGCTGCGGGCCCCGTCCTCAGAAGAAGGGCCGCTGACTTGGACGGCGGGAGTGGGGCGATACTGTGGGCCCCGTCTTCAGAAGAAGTCGGCGGTGAGCGTAAGTTCCCTCTCCCGTACATAGCACTGCGGTGGGCTTAGGTTTAAATGGCTGCCGGAGCATGCGCAGATCTAGATCTCGAGAGACGAAATCTCGTCTCTCGAGGGAAAGTGCCTATAGGAAGAAGCAGTTTGCGAAACGGCGTTGTCGAGGTATATCCTTCGCCATGTGGATCAGCACCATTCAAGTAAGCACATGTTACTTATAGGGTACTATGTGAAGCTTCCTATACTGGGCTGGCTTCATGTTACATTGAGCTAGATTGTTCCTAATAGCCCCAAACCTTAGGATAACATTGATTTTCTTATATACGTATTCCCTTATCTCCTTGGCAGTCATTCTTATCTCCATACTATGTATACATACAGGTTGGGGTTGACCTTTCGTTAGGGCAGGGCATCTTGCAATAGTATATTTTTTGTCCCTTTTTGCACTTAAGCACTTTTTGAGACATTTATGGTTCACATACCTTATCATTAATAACTATAACCATAACGATCACCCCCCATTTTTTGTTATCCAGGTTTTATCAATTGCTGCCTTGTCTATGTATGTGCACCATAACTGATGGAGCCATGTGC
This sequence comes from Phyllobates terribilis, assembly GCF_046119375.1. NCBI lineage: Eukaryota > Metazoa > Chordata > Amphibia > Anura > Dendrobatidae > Phyllobates > Phyllobates terribilis. Next base: position 952,613,409 of record NW_027362762.1, read on the forward strand.
CCCTTTTATTAATGTCATGAACTTTGATCCACAGGCACAATTTTATTTAGTTTCCTGCTTATTTTAAACATTCCTCTACTATTTAGATTTGTGTCTAATAAAAATGTGTATTTTTTTACGAACAGATGGGTTAAGAACAAACCTACAGAACCTGACAAAAAAAACCCTAGTACTCACCAGTTGTTGTTTTTTTTTTTTTGTCAGGTTCTATAGGTTTGTTCTTAACCTGTCTACCTCCCCGGCCGCCTTGCTGCCCGCTGTCCGGTCCTCTTCTTTCTACCACCGTGTCCCACATCTCTGGCCAGGATTTCCGGCCACGTCCAGACTCTGAAGTTTACTGCGTGTTATAAAGTTATGACATTGTGAAGTCAAGACGTGCGCTGCGACCTTATGATGCATAGTGACCTCTAAGGCCTAGACATGGCCGGAAGGACATGGTGACGGTCGGTCAGGGCAAGGTCAAAGAGATAATGTTTGAGTGGCCATTAGACACCCAAAAGGAAGAGTCCCAACCTGACTTAGAATCATTGGTGCGGAGAATCTTCACCCAGACATCATGACTGCAACAAGACGTGCACCTCCCATGGGGATTTCTCAAAAGTACAACCGGTTGTCAAAAATGACCTTAAGGTAAGATGACTAGAATGTGCGTAGTTAAGGTTGAGTTACTTAAGGCGTTTTTTGACAAAATCACCTCAATTGTTTGAGCACATATTGATCCGGGCATTCCGGGAATGGAATAGGGACTTTACCACCTCCCTCTTTGCTTATAGTTCAAGAATTTCATAATGAAGGTGTGAGGTAGAGCCTCAGGGGGGCAAGGGCTGGGTAGGACTAAGATGTTCTCTCTCTCTACTGTGAACATAGCCGAGAAACTATCGCAGTCATATGTGGGTATCAACACATTTTCTAAAAAAAAAGAGCTATCTCGACCCTCCGCCTGTTCGCAGATTACATCGGCGAAGCCTATCTCCTTGGTCCACATCAAACCATACTAGCGCGTTTCGAGCTACAACCAAAAGCTCTTAATCAGAGACAGGGGAGTCTACAAAAATGGGTGCTGCAGACGTGATATTAAATGAAAATGGTTTAATGGATAAGCTTAATGAAGTCGTATGTCGGATACTCGCGTCCCCAGGGGAATGAATAAGAGACCCTATGTCTATGATTAATAGCTCTGTGTTGTAACTCTAAACCCTTTGAAAGGGTATGATGTCCGTGTCATTTGCATAATGGTACGGTATCAACCCTTAAAGGAGAAATGAAAAAAAAAACATTTTTTAAGGAAATCTTAAATACTATATTCTTTTCTATAGCTGAGCACCGCTCTGATTCTTCTGATCCATGCATTTATGTCTGGTGCTCTAGTGAAGCTGTGAATGAACACTTCTGTGACTACACAGTATTATAGTAAATGGTTATTATATAAGTGCTCGGCAGCTGCTTAGAAGAAGCCATGGCTGCACCAGGTTAGAGGAGGCTGGGTTTTAATAAAGCTGGGAAATTTGACCCGACCTTTCCTAACGATGGTGACAAAGCCTTGACCCTAACAGGCTAATTAAGGTCTGAGACCTTGGTTAAAGTTATCTGAGCACACAAATCCCCAAGGGTGCACAAACTTTTGCATCGGCCCATTTTTCTTTTTGTAATTTTTAAAATGTAAAAAAAAAAAAATAATTACAATGTACATATTTTTTTTTGCCTAAAATGCAAAGGAAATGTGTCATCTTTAGATCATTGCATCTTCAACTGTCTTAACTATTCACAATAACAGTAATTTTGATCAGGGTTGCCCAAACTTTTACATGCCACTGTATATTCTTGTACATAGGGGGCAGTATTATAGTAGTTATATTCTTGTACATAGGAGAAGTATTATAGTAGTTATATTCTTGTACATAGGAGCAGTATTATAGTAGTTATATTCTTGTACATAGGGGCAGTATTATAGTAGTTATATTCTTGTACATAGGGGGCAGTATTATAGTAGTTATATTCTTGTACATAGGGGGCAGTATTATAGTAGTTATATTCTTGTACATAGGGGGCAGTATTATAGTAGTTATATTCTTGTACATAGGGGGCAGTATTATAGTAGTTATAATCTTGTACATAGGGGGCAGTATTATAGTAGTAATATTCTTGTATATAGGAGCAGTATTATAGTAGTTATATTCTTGTACATAGGAGGCAGTATTATAGTAGTTATATTCTTGTACATAGGGAGCAGTATTATAGCAGTTATATTCTTGTACATAGGGGCAGTATTATAGTAGTTATATTCTTGCACATAGGAGCAGTATTATAGTAGTTATATTCTTGTACATAGGGGGCAGTATTATAGTAGTTATAGTCTTGTACATAGGAGCAGTATTATAGTAGTTATATTCTTGTACATAGGGGGCAGTATTATAGTTGTTCTTGTACATAGGGGGCAGTATTATAGTACATCACAAGTCTTCTTAGTTGTAGCACACAGTGAATCCCATATTGATACAATTTATATTCACATAAACCAACGGAAGAAAGTTGCTAAAAATCTTGGGAGAAAATTGACTTCAATTAAAATACAATTAATTTGGGGACTTAAACTAAAATAATCCAGTAACTCAAACACTAACATCAACATTACCCTAAAGGTACCACCATCAGGTCGGCAGACGGCAGTTCTCCAGAATACACGGCATGACAGTACTCCAATTAAAAAGAAGTACCGTGTTTTGCGGATTATACGACGCACTAAACTATAAAACGCCCCCTCCCCCAAAAATTTGGGATGCAAAGTAGGAAAAAATGTTTTTTTAACCTCTTAAGGACGGAGCCAATTATGTCCTTAATGACCGGGCCAAATTTTGAAATTCTGACCAGTGTCACATTATGAGGTAATTACTCTGGAACGCTTCAACGGATCTCACTGATTCTGAGATTGTTTTTTCGTGACCTATTGTGCTTCATGATAGTGGTAACATTTCTTCAATAAGACTTGCGTTTACTTGTGAAAAAAACGGAAATTTAGCGAAAATTTTGAAAATGTTGCAATTTTCAAACTTTTAATTTTCATGCCCTTAATCAGAGAGTTTGGACACCTTCTCATTTAAAGATTTTTCTGTATTTTCATGACTTTGAAAATTGTACCCTTCACACTGAAGGCATCAAAACTATGAATTAACACATGTGGAATTATATACTTAACAAAAAAGTGTGACACAACTGAAAATATGTCTTATATTCTAGGTTCTTCAAAGTAGCCACCTTTTGCTTTGATGACTGCTTTGCACACTCTTGGCATTCTCTTGATGAGCTTCAAGAGGTAGTCACCGGAAATGGTTTTCACTTCACAGGTGTGCCCTGTCAGGTTTAATAAGTGGGATTTCTTGCCTTATAAATGGGGTTGGGACCATCAGTTGTGTTGTGCAGAAGTCAGGTGGATACACAGCTGATAGTCCTACTGAATAGACTGTTAGCTGCTTTTTACTTCCATAATACAAATTCTAAGTAAAGAAAAACGAGTGGCCATCATTACTTTAAGAAATGAAGCTCAGTCAGTTGAAAAATTGGGCAAACTTTGAAAGTGTCCCGAAGTGCAATTGCAAAAAAATTGCAATACAAAGAAACTGGCTCACATGAGGGCCGCCCCAGGAAAGGAAGACCAAGAGTCACCTCTGCTTCTGAGGATAAGTTTATCAGAGTCACCAGCCTCAGAAATCGCAGGTTAACAGCAGCTCAGATTAGAGACCAGGTCAATGCCACACAGAGTTCTAGCAGCAGACACATCTCTACAACAACTGTTAAGAGGAGACTTTGTGCCGCAGGCCTTCATGGTAAAATAGCTGCTAGGAAACCACTGCTAAGGACAGGCAACAAGCAGAAGAGACTTGTTTGGGCTAAAGAACACAAGGAATTGACATTAGACCAGTGGAAATCTGTGCTTTGGTCTGATGAGTCCAAATTTAAGATCTTTGGTTCCAACCACCGTGTCTTTGTGCGACGCAGAAAAGGTGAACGGATGGACTCTACATGCCTGGTTCCCACCGTGAAGCATGGAGGAAGAGGTGTGATGGTGTGGGGGTGCTTCGCTGGTGATACTGTTGGGGATTTATTCAAAATTGAAGGCATACTGAACCAGCATGACTACCACAGCATCTTGCAGCGGCATGCTATTCCATCCGGATTACGTTTAGTTGGACCATGATTTATTTTTCAACAGGACAATGACCCCAAACACACCTCCAGGCTGTGTAAGGGCTATTTGACCGAGAAGGAGAGTGATGGGGTGCTACACCAGATGACCTGGCCTCCACAGTCACCAGACCTGAACCCAATCGAGATGGTTTGGGGTGAGCTGGACCGCAGAGTGAAGGCAAAAGGGCCAACAAGTGCTAAGCATCTCTGGGAACTCCTTCAAGATTGTTGGAAGACCATTTCCGGTGACTACGTCTTGAAGCTCATCAAGAGAATGCCAAGAGTGTGCAAAGCAGTCATCAAAGCCAAAGGTGGCTACTTTGAAGAACCTAGAATATAAGACATATTTTCAGTTGTTTCACACTTTTTTTGTTAAGTATATAATTCCACATGTGTTAATTCATAGTTTTGATGCCTTTAGTGTGAATGTAAAATTTTCATAGTCATGAAAATACAGAAAAATCTTTAAATGAGAAGGTGTGTCCAAACTTTTGGTCTGTACTGTATGTCACACAAAATAGTTAATAAATAACATTTCCCACATGTCTACTTTACATCAGAACAATTTTGGAACCAAATTTTTTTTTTGTTCGGAAGTTACAAGGGTTAAAAGTTGACCAGAGATTTGTCATTTTTCCAACAAAATTTACAAAACCCTTTTTTGAGGGATCTATATGACAGAAAATACCCAAAAGTGACACCATTCTAAAAACTGCACCCCTCAAGGTGCTCAAAACCACATTCAAGAAATGTATTAACCCTTCACGTGTTTCACAGGAACTGAAGCGACGTGGAAGGAAAAAATTAACATTTAATTTTTTTTCACAAAAATGTTTACTTCAGACACAATTTTTTTATTTTAACAAGGGTGACGAGAGAAAATGGACCACAAAATTAGTTGTGCAATTTCTCCTGAGCACGCCGATACCCCATATGTGGAGGAAAACCACTGTTTTGGCGCACGGCAGGGTCCGGAAGGGAGGGAGCACCTTTTGACTTTTTGAATCTAAAATTTGCTTAAATAATTAGCTGATGCCATGTCGTGTTTGGGGAGCCCCTGATGTGCCTAAACAGTGGAACCCCCCTACAAGTGACCCCATTTTGGAAACTAGACACCTCAGGGAACTTATCTAGATGTGTGATGAGCAACTTGAAACCCCAGGTGCTTCACAGAAGTTTATCACATTGAGCGGTAAAAATAACATTTTCACATTTTTCTCACAAAAATGTTTTTCAGCCCCCAATTTTTCATTTTCATAAGGGTAACAGGAGAAATTGCACCATATCATTTGTTGTGCAATTCCTCCTGAGTAAGCCGATACCCCATATGTGGGGAAAACCACTGTTTGGGCGCACGGCAGGGTTTGGAAGGGAAGGGAGCTCCATTTGAATTTTTGAATGTAAAATTTGCTTGAATAATTGGCAGACGCCATGTCGCATTTGGGGAGCCCCTGCTGTACTTAAACAGTGGAAAGCCCCCGCAAGTAACCCCATTTTGGAAACTAGACCGCTTAGGGTCTAGTTGAACTACTATAATACTGCCCTCATGTACAAGAATATAACTACTGTGACACAGTCACTGGCAAAGTACTGGAGTGGAGATATGTTCCGCTGAGATTGTTAGCTCCAGTAAAATAAACATAGAGAAAATGTTCCAGCACACGAAGTGATCAGGGGTTAATCAGCCATGTTTACTGCTAGGGTAATTAAGCACCTGTAGAGAGGGAGGAGGTCAGAGGATAAATTCCCTGCCTTGTAGAGCATTTGGTGTGGGGTGGGTCTGGAGGTGAAAGCTCTGGAGCTGTTTTGTCATGAGAAGGAAAACTAAACATTTGGTTTGTTTGTTCCTGAAGCGGGTGGTTACCCGTAGCACCAACCATCTACTGTCCTGAAGGATGTCTCTCATTCTCCTTGTAAAGTCTTTCTGACTCTCCTTGATTCTGCTTGCAGCACTACAGACATTCCTGTTTATATTTACATCTATGTAAGGTCACCAGTCACAGGTAAGAAGTGAAGGTGCAGGGCACAGCTATCATTGTTTGAGCTATTCTATTTACATAGTTGGTATCACAGGGGCTGTTGTAAATAAACATCTAGCTGGCTTTTAGTACAGTTGGTCATTAGCATAGTAAACATGATTGTTTCCAAAGGAATAGAACTCAACATTCAGGGTTATGCAAATACTGGTCTGTTCTTATTGACCAGACACAAATACATAAAGATAATAGAGTATTTCTCTTGGATTAACAAATCTAAATGTCTGGCTTATTAAGATTTTAGGCTGTATTGTCACATTGCTCCTCCAATCTTAATAAGCCAGACATAACAGGATCCCAATCATCCGTCTCCACTTATTGGAGACAGTCCATCAGCATGTCTTTAAGCACAGACATGAATGTAAGAGGTCTCACCTTCATGAGAACAAAACTTTGCATCATCCAGTTTCCTCAGAGCATATTCCATATCTTCCTTGCGAATAAACTCAACACAATTGAAGAAAACAGACTGGTGTCCATTGTGTCCACACATGCCATCCTCTGCATCCTGTGGTTCCTGAATTAAATCCGATGAGTGTCGGTGGCCTAATATTCAATTCGTTGAAGCTGGCACATCTTCTGTAGTTGTCATTTCTTGTTGCTGCTGTATATCCTCTTTGGTCCTCCTCCTAAGGCCAGGCTACTCGGACAACACAGGGTGAGGGTAAAACAGCGTGGTAATACTTTATTGAACCTGAAAACGAACAATAAACACACAGAACAGCCCCAGCAAATACCCAAGATGGTACAATTTTACACAGTCTCACCCTTCCATCTCCGCTCGCCTGGGATAGAACAGCTGCAACTTTGGAGACTTCCAGGGCTGACTACCTCAACCAGTGGCCTCCCGCTTCTGGCAGGCCCCCACAGAGAGAAGGTAGCGGCAAGCTTGGGAAGCTAGCAGTCCATCAAGGTAGAAGGCCAGGAGACCCGAGGGTCCCAACCTGGCCTCTCCGAGAGTTTCCATGGAGTCAGATGACCAGTGGGTCCCAATCTGGCTTCTCCGAATGTCTCTATAAGTTCCAGGCAACCAGTGGGTCCCTCCTGGCAACCCCAAACAACATATCCATAGGGCCAGGTGACTTCTTCGTCCCAACCTGGTCTACCCAAAATGTATCCATGTCTCTCTGTCACGGTTGTGTCAGAGGTGACAGACAGTCGCCCTGCAGTTGGTTGCAGGAGATCTCTTTGGCATTACATACATCTTCTTAGAGGCTGTATCAAGGACCCAGCGGCTACCTCCCTCTGGTTAATTAATACCCTGCCTGGGTGCATAAAAAACCTGCTGTGTTTCAGAGGGAGGTGCCGGCAATATTCATTACTACATGTGAAGGCTTTAGTAAGAGCAGTACTTCGTCCTCTCTGGAGCTTGAGGACGTGTGAGCATTTGTCTGGATTCGTCTAAAGCTAAGCAATTTCCCCCTGTTTGTCCACCCTTGTTGTCTATAGTGTTTAGTGGAGATCGACTAGTGCTCCTCTCCTCCTTTCCCTAGCCTTAGCCATACACCAGGGAAAGCCAGGGTGAGGCACGCGTGCAGCGATTGGTGAAGAGCCAATACAGGGACGTTAGGGGAGACAGGGTGACACTAGATCAAACTAGGAGGTCTCCACTTTCCCCCTTTCCTTAGGATCTTGTGTTGCACTAAGTCTTTCCCACACCTTGTGTGACACTCTCTGATGGTTAATGGAGCAGATCCGTATCTTTCCAGTGAGGGCCGTACCCTTAAGCTAGAATCATATAGAATTCAAATCTGTCTCTTTGGGTAATGCCATACAATCCATCTGCTGTCCTGAAGGATGTCTCTCATTCTCCTTGTAAAGTCTTTCTGACTCTCCTTGATTCTGCTTGCAGCACTACAGACATCCCTGTTTATATTTACATCTGTGTAAGGTCATCAGTCACAGATAAGAGGTGAAGGTGCAGGGCTCAGCTATCATAGTTGGTATCACAGGGGCTGTTGTAAATAAACATCTAGCTGGCTTTTAGTACAGTTGGTCATTAGCATAGTAAACATGATTGTTTCCAAAGGAATATAATTCAACATTCAGGGTTATACAAATACTGGTATGTTCTTATTGACCAGACACAAATACACAAAGGTAATGGAGTATTTCTCTTGGATTAACAAATCTAAATGTCTGGCTTATTAAGATTTTAGGCTGTATCATCACAAAAATCCCATTGGCAAGATGTGGAAAACTCATAGATACTTATCCAAAACGACTTGCAGCTGTAATTGCTGCAAAAGGAGGCTCTACAAAGTACTGACTTTAGGGGGCTGAATAGTTATGCACACTGAAGTTTTCAGTTATTTTGTCCTATTTGTTGTTTGCTTCACAAAAAAAAGAAAAACAAATGTCATAGTTGTAGGCATATTCTTTACATGATCAACTAAAAAGATTTTGAAGGAGAAAATGATCCAAATGGCATATAAAATATTGAATGTATTTAGATATATCATGAATAACATGAACATTAATATAATGTGTACATATAGGAGAGAATAGACACAATAGAACATAGTATACAAAGACCACAGAGCCCAACTACAATACATAGAGTGCCTCACTACTCAATCCCACAGGAAAAATATAACAGAAGTCAAACTAGTATACCCCTATATAGGCTGCTCCATACATCCTGTAATCTGTAGCAACTAAGTCAAATGCTGCTAACAAACGATAAATATCCTCAATAGTAAGAGCAATAAGTATGGTCACTGCCATGAATAAGTATGGAGGGATAAATACCTATAAAGCATAAGTCAATTATCTGTGGACATGAGATTGGTAGTATGTAGTCTGCTCACACAACCCTCGACGCGCGTTTCATCGTTGCTGCAGTTTCGTCAGGAGGTAGGGGTAACACGAATTAGTAAGCGCCCTTCCACAGCAAGGCAGCAGCGCATGCGCGGTATGCACACACGTCCAGCGTGATAAAAACAGGATCAAACCTAGTGAGGCATGTAATGCACTAATCTGTAGGAATCATGTGTAAACAGAGAATTGATACTGACCCTACTGTAACCTGCTGGTAGGTAGGTATGGAAAAGCTAATGATGCCGATTATGGCACAAACACAATCAGCATTCTTTCTGCAAGTTTGTATATAAGGGTATGCTAGTGAATAACATAAAGCTTATTGAGGAGTTTGCGCTGCCTTCATACTGAGTAAACTGGAATAATTAATCACCTGTAATCTGGGATGGAATGACAGATCAATAAGATGACGTATAGATTATACTCGAATTACAAGCAGAAAGACTAATGTGGCGATAGGAACCATAAAACCAGTAGAGCAACTACATCAATAAAAGGAATTGCATAGTTACTCTACATAGTGGTAACATATGGCGGTTTATACAAAACAATATCACTGTAGCAGTTGAAACAATGCAGATGTTGCCCATGATGTCCATTTATAGTATACGGCAGGATCATATAGATAGATATAATACAGTCTATAATGGTAGTTACATAATAGAGATATATAGAAGACTGGTAGGCTGTCGCACGAGCAAGGTACCTATAAATGGATATCCGGCTACAATATTGTGCCCACCCAATGGAGTATACAACTCATCAGAACTATATTGAAGAATACAAAATAAAATGCAAAACCATATAATACATGCATAAGTGCTAAGACTCTATTATGGAAGGGCCATCAGTTTCAGTCGTAGTGTGATGATGTATATCTGACCAATGTATGCAGATGAGTCTTGCGGTCCAAAAATCAAAAATTAATGGAAGTTGTTTCTGTTCCCAGATGATGTTCAATCCTATACAGTGGATATGATCAATTCCCTGTAGTATCTCCTGTAGATGAAGCAAACAAACCTCAAGCAAGTAGATGCATATCAAAACAAGTACAAGGGTAATAAGCCAGTAGTATACCCAAAAAGACAATACCCAACACGAACAATAACACATATACTATACAACTATAGAGATATAAAAACATGAAGAAAGATATTGATAAAATTCTCACACTCCTATATAGGGTTTGAAGCTAACGTTCTCGTTTAGGCCCTTGGGGGTGATTGTGTTCAATGTAATTATCCACTTAGTCTCTTTTTTGTAGTTGCCCCCCCTGATTCCTAATTGAACTCTGTCTATCCCTTTCACCTTGAAGAGCTTTGGATTACTATTGTGGTAAATTTTGAAATGCTTGGGGATGATCTTAAGAATCCCCAAATCATCAATTGATGCGGTCTTTCTAATATGTTCCAACGTTCTGTTAGTTTGCGGGTAGTCATCCCAATGTAAACCTGGTTGCAGGGACAATGGGCATAGTAGATCACCTTTTCTGTTTTACACGTAATGTGTTGAGTTATAGTATAGGTTTTACTTCCCTCACTATTGGCGGAGGAAAACGATCTCTCAACATATCTGCATGCTGAGCAATTGCTCTACTGAAAGGAGCCCCATCTTGGGCCAACTGTATCTGAAAAAAAAAGGACTTCTGGGGTGCTATATAGCGGCTTTTAGTAAGAAGATCTTTGAGATTCCTAGATCTTCTCCAGGTGATGGAGGGGCGACTCGGAAGATGTTTTGTAAAGTCCTTATCCGTTAGTAGTACCTTTTTTTCAGGTAAGGTTGGCCCAAGATGGGGCTCCTTTTAGTGCAGCGATTGCTCAGCATGCAGATATGTTGAGAGATCGTTTTCCTTCGCCAATAGTGAGGGAAGTGAAACCTATACTATAACTCAACACATTACATGTAAAACAGAGAAGGTGATCTACTATGCCCATTGTCCCTGCAACCAGATGTACATTGGGATGACTACCCGCGAACTAAGAGTCAGAACGTTGGAGCATATTAGGGACATTAGAAACGCCGCATCAGTTGATGGTTTGGGGATTCTCAAGACCATCCCTAAGCATTTCAAAATTTACCACAATAGTAATCCAAAGCTCTTCAAGGTGAAAGGGATAGACAGAGTTCAATTAGGAATTAGGGGTGGGGGGGCGACTACAAAAAAGAGACTAAAGGTACCATCTCACATAACGACGCACCAGCGATCCCGACAACGATACGACCTGTCAGGGATCGTTGCTGCGTCGCTAAGTGATCGCTGGTGAGCTGTCAAACAGGCAGGCTCACCAACGATCAGGGGAGCAGCGACATCGTGGAAAGAATTACGATGTCCTGCTCCTGGCTGAAGCAGGAGCAGGCTGGTAACCATGATAAACAGCGGGTTACTAGGGGCACAGGCGCACTTAGTAACCCGCTGTTTATCATGGTTACCACTCTGCTACGGTGAGCGGGAGGTTACCGCTCACCGTAGCAGAGTGGTAACCATGATAAATAGCGGGTTACTAAGTGCGCGTGTGCCCCTAGTAACCCGCTGTTTATCATGCTTACCAGCCTGATCGCTGGTCCCGCTGGTCACACACAGCGATGTGTGCTGACCAGCGGGAGGGCAAGGACCAAAAAATGGTCCAGGACACTTTGCAGCGATCAGCGACCTCACAGCAGGGGCCTGATCGCTGCAAAGTGTCACACATAGCGACATCGCTGGTGAGGTCGCTGTTGCGTCACCAAAACCGTGACTCAGCAGCGATCTCGCTATGTGAGACGGGGGCTTAAGTGGATAATTATCTTGAACACAATCTGTAAGAAAGTCCTTACTGAGAGCTGAAAGAGGCGGGAAAACAGTGTGGACGATTCCTTCTTTAAAGCACAGAATGAAGTTTATTCAGAGATACGCGGCAGAACAGTTCAGAATGCAGGCAGGGAAAGTACACTGGCTTTCACAGGTGACCAAATCAGCATTAGGATATCTGGCCATAGTCTGGCATTGTTGTGGCCTTGGCAATGGTCTGCCTTGTCGGTGGACTGCCCCGAACCACAGTATCAGAACCTTTTTATACATGGCTTAAACAAAGGAACTACATATTGTGGCAAAGGGCGTACACATGATAATATCATACTGCAGGATAACACATGCATTTTAGAACCAGAAAGTGATAATGCAACATGACAATATTTATGATTTTTACCAAACTCCATTACAATCCATAAATCCCCATGTCTCTCTTAAGTAATGACAGTTTCCTCATAATTCTAAACATATTGACAACTGTATTGTCCTAATTTCCATACCACAATTACAAGGACACTATTTACTACCCTATAACACCACTTATTTACTTTCACAATGACCTGCAGCTGCTCCCATTAACTTTGTGTATACTAAGTATATCTGCTAATGGCACTGACATCATTTTATATCTGCACTCTGGGGAGAGCGAGCAGAACATGCATCTCATTAGCTGCAAAACTTAGTTCTCAAACTTCTGAACAAGGTGGCTGCTAGGTTTAACATGGCTGTTCAGAATATTAGGACTTCTCATTCTCTTACACAATCACCCCCAAAGGCCTAAACGAGAACGTTAGCTTCAAACCCTATATAGGAGTGTGCCAATTTTATCAATATCTTTCTTCATGTTTTTATATCTCTATAGTTGTATAGTATATGTGTTATTGTTCGTGTTGGGTATTGTCTTTTTGGGTATACTACTGGCTTATTACCCTTGTACTTGTTTTGATATTAATCTACTTACTTGAGGTTTGTTTACTTCATCTACAGGAGATACTACAGAGAATTGATCATATCCACTGTATAGGATTGGACGTCACCTGGGAACAGAAACAACTTCCATCAATTTTTGGACTGTAAGACTCACCTGCATACATTGGTCAGATATACATCATCACACTGCGACTGAAATTGATGGCCCTTCCATAATAGTCTTAGCACTTATGCATGTACTAGATGGTGGCCCGATTCTAACGCATCGGGTATTCTAGAATATGTATGCGGCCGACCGGGCGCAATCAGCAGAACGTTGTTTAAATTTGCCGCCAAAATCGCTGATTGGTCGCGGCCGGCAACCGCGACCAAGCAGCAAAACGGTGCTCAAATTTGGCGGCAATATCGGTGACTGGTCGCGGGTGGCGGCCGCGTCCAATCAGTGAACTGTGTTAGTGAGGACCGGAGAGCCTGTTTAAATTTGGCGGTAAAATCGCTGATTAGTCGCGACCGCGACCAATCAGCAGAGCGTTGTTTAAATTTGGCGCCAATCTCGCTGATTGGTCGCGGTCGGCTGGCGCCGATCTCGCTGCCTGTGCGGCTACTTCCGCTGCGAGAAGCCGGGAGATGACCGGCGGCGCCGCTCCCCGATCCTCCGTTCACACTTGCCCTCCTGAGATCAGCGGGCCAAGCCGCTGATCTCCCGACGTTAGCCGCATGGAGGTGAGCGGCGCTGCCTGTCGGGGTACTTGTGCTGCCGCCTCGTGCCGGTCATCTCCCTGCTGCATCGCCGCTGACCTTCGTCCGGCAGCAGAGCCGCTAACGGCCGCCATCTTTTTCTGAAATCCCGCGTCGCTGATTGGCCGCGGCCGGACCAATCAGCGACGCGGGATTTCCTGGACAGACAAACAGAAAGAAAGACAGACAGAGAGACGGGATAAGACGATATTATATATATATATATAGATAGATAGATAGATATAGATATATAGATTATATGGTTTTGCATTTTATTTTGTATTCTTCAATATAGTTCTGATGAGTTGTATACTCCATTGGGTGGGCACAATATTGTAGCCGGATATCCATTTATAGGTACCTTGCTCGTGCGACAGCCTACCAGTCTTCTATATATCTCTATTATGTAACTACCATTATAGACTGTATTATATCTATCTATATGATCCTGCCGTATACTATAAATGGACATCATGGGCAACATCTGCATTGTTTCAACTGCTACAGTGATATTGTTTTGTATAAACCGCCATATGTTACCACTATGTAGAGTAACTATGCAATTCCTTTTATTGATGTAGTTGCTCTACTGGTTTTATGGTTCCTATCGCCACATTAGTCTTTCTGCTTGTAATTCGAGTATAATCTATACGTCATTTTATTGATCTGTCATTCCATCCCAGATTACAGGTGATTAATTATTCCAGTTTACTTGCTGGAGAGACAGCCATTCAGTATGAAGGCAGCGCAGACTCCTCGATATGCTTTATGTTATTCACTAGCATACCCTAAGGCTGTGTGCTCACGATGCAGAAATGCTCCGGATTTTTTCCTGAGCGTTTCTGCATCTCCCTGGCAGAAAAAACACATGCGGATTTTACATGCGTTTTTTTTGCCAGGGACAAGCGTATGTCCCCCGTTTTTCACATGCGATTTTAGCATGACTTGGAAAGTGCTTGACAACTTGGTCACACTATATAAATCCATGCAAACGGCATGGATTTATATAGTGTGACCAAGTTAATAGTTAAAAAGAATGGTAAAAAATAAACATTATACTCGCCTTCTGATGGCCCCCGGTCTCCTTCTCCGGTGTGTTGGGCAGCTCGCGGTGGTCTAAAAGGACCTTCCATGGCGTCATTTAGTCATATGACAGGTCACGCAACCGCCGAAGTCAGCGGTCGCGTGACCTGTTACATGACTAAATGATGTCATGGAAGGTCCTTTTAGACCACCCTGAGCCGCCGGGGAGCCAGGACGCATCGATGAGGAGACTGGGGGCCATCAGAAGGTGAGTATAATGCTTATTTTTTATTTTAATTCTTTTTTTTACAGGTACTATGGTACCCGGGTCTGGAGGAGAGTCTCCACTTCTCTAAACCCGGGTACCATCCGCACATTGAATCGCAGAATATCCGCATGTGTACGTGTAGTCATGCGGATATTATGCGATTCAATGCAAGTCAATGGCAGCGAAAACGCAGCGATAACCCAAAAATTAATGGTAGTGCTGTGGATTTTTCCGCAATGATAATCCGCAGCAGAAATTTCCGCAGCATGTGCACAGCACATGCGGATTATCATTGGGGGACATGGCAGGCCTTTTACCAAGAGTTTTTTAAGCTTTTCCGCAGCCGAATTGCCGCTGCGGAAACGCTTAAAAAACACATCGTGAGCACACAGCCTAATATACAAACTTGCAGAAAGAAAGCTGATTGTGTTTGTGCCATAATTGGCATCATTAGCTTTTCCATACCTACCTACCAGCAGGTTACAGTAGGGTCAGTATCAATTCCCTGTTTACACTTGATTCCTACAGATTAGTGCATTACATGCCTCACTAGGTTTGATCCTGTTTTTATCACGCCGGACGTGTGCGCATGCGCTGCTGCCTTAGTGTGGAGGGGCGCTCCATACTTGTGGCGGTTACGGGCCGGGTCACATGACCGGGCCATGTGACCATGATGACACGCACAGTGTAGTGATGCAACAACATGGCGGATAGGCGCCGATTCAAACGTCCGGCCAATCAAGTACCAGCATTACATATTTAATTTGCGTTACCCCCACCTGCTGACAAAACTGCAGCAGCTGTGAAACGCGCGTCGAGGGTTTTGTGAGCAGACTACATCCTACCACTCTCATGTCCACAGGTAATTGACTTATGCTTTATAGGTATTTATCCCTCCTTACTTACTCATGGCAGTGACCATACTTACTATCCGCGACCAATCAGCACAATAGTGTTTAACTTTGGCGCCAAAATCAGTGATTGGTCGCGGGCCAAGACAGCGACCAATCACTGATTTGTGCGGCAGATTTAAATAGCGGCCGCGACCAATTGGATGTCAGCGGCGCTGCCTGTGCGGATACTTCCGCTCCGAGAACCCGGGACATGAGCGGGCGCTCGCAGCAGAAATATCCGGACCCGCAGCGCCACTCCCCGGTCCTCCCTTCACACCCTAGCCGCTGATGTCCCCACAGTATCCGCATGGTGTTACAAAGGTCCGGACATTTGTGTTAAAAATCGCTGATTGGTCGCAGGCGCTGCCCGCGACCAATCACCGATTTGGGCGCCAAATTTAAATATCGGCCACGACCAATCAGAACAGCGGTGTTTAAATGTGGAGCCAAGATCGGTGATTGGTCGCGGCCGATATTTAAATTTGGCGCCCAAATCGGTGATTGGTCGCGGGCAGCGCCAGCGACCAATCAGCGATTTTTAACACAAATGTCTGGACGTTAGTAACACCATGCGGATACTGTGGGGACATCAGCGGCTAGGGTGTGAAGGGAGGACCGGGGAGCGGCGCTGCGGGTCGGGATACTTCTGCTCCGAGCGCCCGCTCATGTCCCGGGTTCTCGGAGCGGAAGTATCCGCACAGGCAGCGCCGCTGACATCCATGCGGCTAGGGTGTGAACGGAGGACCGGGGAGCGGCGCTGACATCCAATTGGTCACGGCCGCTATTTAGATCTGCCGCACAAATCGGTGATTGGTCGCTGTCTTGGCCCGCGACCAATCACTGATCTTGGCGCCAAAGTTAAACACTATTGTGCTGATTGGTCGCGGGCAGCGTCCGCGACCAATCACCGATTTAGGCGCCACATTTAAATAGCGGCCGCGACCAATCACCGATCTTGCCGCCACATTTAAACACTGCTGTGCTAATTGGTCGCGGACGCCAGCCGCAACCAATCAGCGACCTTGGCACCAAATTTAAACAACGCTCTGCTGATTGGTCACGGACTCCAGCCGCGACCAATCAATGAGATTGGCGCCAAATTTAAGCAACGCTCTGCTGATTGATCGCGGTCGCTGGCCGAGATCAATCAGCAGTATTGGCGCAAAATTTAAACACCGCTCTGCTGATTGGTCGCGGTTGTCGGCCGTGACCAGTCAGCAGTACTGGCGCCAAATTTAAACCTCACTCTGCTGATTGGTCGCAACCACCGGCCGCGACCAATCTTTGTTTTTTGTGCCAAATTTAAACAACGCTCTGCTGATTGGTCGCTTGCCGCGACCAATTAGCAGTATTGGGGCCAAATTTAAACCCCGCTCTGCTGATTGGTCGCGGTCGCTTGCCGCGACCCATCAGCAGTATTGGGGCCAAATTTAAACACCGCTTTGCTGATTGGTCGCGTTTGGCAACCACAACCAATCAGCGATTTTGGCGCCAAATTTAAACACCGCTCTGCTAATTGCGCCCGGTCGCCCGCATACATATTCTAGAATACCCGATGCGTTAGAATCGGGCCACCATCTAGTACAGAATAATGGGCCCCACATAGTCCTCCATACAGAATAATGGGTCTCACATAGTCCTCCATACAGAATAATGGGCCCCACATAGTGCTCCATGTGCAAGAATATAACTACTATAATACTTCCCCTTATATACAAGAATATAACTACTATAATACTGCCCCTATGTACAAGAATATAACTACTATAATACTGTTCCTATGTACAAGAATATAACTACTATAATACTGCTCCTATGTACAAGAATATAACTACTACAATACTGCCCCCTATGTACAAGAATATAACTACTGTAATACTGCTCCTATGTACAAGAATATAACTACTATAATACTGCTCCTATGTACAAGAATATAACTACTATAATACTGCCCCTATGTAAAAGAATATAACTACTATAATACTGCCCCT
The DNA here is from genome assembly GCF_046119375.1 of Phyllobates terribilis. Taxonomy (NCBI): domain Eukaryota; kingdom Metazoa; phylum Chordata; class Amphibia; order Anura; family Dendrobatidae; genus Phyllobates; species Phyllobates terribilis. The sequence continues at coordinate 952,631,078 of NW_027362762.1, forward strand.
ATGTACAAGAATATAGCTACTATAATACTGCTCCTATGTACAAGAATATAACTACTGTAATACTGCTCCTATGTACAAGAATATAACTACTATAATACTGTCCCCTATGTACAAGAATATGACTACTATAATACTGCCCCTATGTACAAGAATATAACTACTATAATACTGTCCCCTATGTACAAGAATATGACTACTATAATACTGCTCCTATGTACAAGAATATAACTACTATAATACTGCTCCTATGTACAAGAATATAACTACTATAATACTGCCCCCTATGTACAAGAATATAACTACTATAATACTGCCCAATGTACACGAGTATAGCTGCTATAATACTTATGAGGGTTACATTTGTTCCTGTGATGTCACCATGCGTTTCATGAAACGGTACAGATCGGCGCCGTCCACTACTAGAAGGTGGTGCTGGCTCCAGCTTTTTTTGACGCGGAGAGTTTTGTTTTATGTGATTTTCAGTTGCATGGAAAGAAATGTCCGGTGCCAATTACACACTGACAAGTCCGGGCGCGGAGTAAGTAGTTTATTTTGGCAGCAGGTGCAGAATTGAACATAACCTCATAGAGACCTCAGGGGAATATTTTCAGGAACCTGTATGTGAGGCTGCGGGCGGGCAGCGGTGTTGTGTAGGAGCGTGCGTATCGTATGTCAGGCTGAGAACTGGGACAATAACCCATTCCTGACCGGAGGGAAGTTTGCTGTGTGGGTGCGTATCGGTGAATAAGTATCTCCAGACTTCATTACTGTTATACCATCGCCCTCAACAGATCCTACATTCGACCTACAAACTCCTAAGCATCGGCCACCGGTGTATCCCCCGGAGGTGGAATATCCACGTGTCTCATGGTGGTAAGGGACTAACTAGGACAGGAGGTACTGGGGCTGTTACCTTGTCAAGGTACTGAAGGATCTGTGGAAGCTGCACTGTTTTGGGGGATCTGTGGATGACGCACGGTTATGGGGGATTTGTGGATGATGCGCTGTTATGGGGGATCTGTAGATGACCCACTGTTATGTAGGATCTGTAGATGACGCACTGTTATGAGGATCTGTAGATGACGCGCTGTAATGGGGGATCTGTGGATGACGCACTGTAATGGGGGATTTGTGGATGACGCGCTGTAATGGGGGGGATCTGTGGATGACGCACTGGTATGGGGGATTTGTGGATGACGCGCTGTAATGGGGATCTGTGGATGACGCGCTGTTATGGGGGATTTATGGATGACGCACTGTAATGGGGGATTTGTGGATGACGCGCTGTAATGGGGATCTGCGGATGACGCGCTGTTATGGGGGATCTGTGGATGCTGCACTGTTATGTAGGATCTGTAGATGACGCGCTGTTATGGAGGATCTGTAGATGACGGGCTGTTATGGAGGATCTGTAGATGACGCGCTGTAATGGGGGATCTGTGGATGACGCTCTGTTATGGGGATCTGCGGAGGACGCGCTGTTATGGGGGATCTGTGGATGCTGCACTGTTATGTAGGATCTGTAGATGACGCGCTGTCATGGGGGTCTGTGGATGACGCTCTGTTATGGAGGATCTGTGGATGACGCTCTGTTATGGGGGATCTGTGGATGACGTGCTGTTATGGGGGATCTGTGGATGACGCGCTGTTATGGAGGATCTGTGGATGACACGCTGTAATGGGGGATCTGTGGATGACGCACTGTTATGGGGGATCTGCGGATGACGTGCTGTTATGGGGGATCTGTGGATGCTCTGTTATAGGGGATCTGCGGATGCTCTGTTATAGGGGATCTGCGGATGACGCGCTGTTATGGGGGATCTGCGGATGACGCGCTGTTATGGGGGATCTATGGATGATGTGCTGTTATAGGGGATCTGTTTATGGCACGCTGTAATGTGGGATCTGTTTATGGCACACTGTTAGGGGGATCTGTTTATGGCACGCTGTAATGTGGGATCTGTTTATGGCACACTGTTAGGGGGATCTGTGGATGACGCACTGTTATGGGGGATCTGGATGAAGCTCTGTTATGGGGATCTGTTTATGACGCTCTGTTATGGGGGATCTGTGGATGACGCACTGTGATGTGGGATCTGTTTATGGCGCACTGTTATGGGGGATCTGGATGAAGCTCTGTTATGGGGATCTGTTTATGACGCTCTGTTATGGGGGATCTGTAGATGACGCACTGTGATGGGGGATCTGTTTATGACTCACTGTTATGGGGGATCTGTAGATGACGCACTGTTATGGGGGATCTGTGGATGACGCACTGTTATGGGGGATCTGTGGATGAAGCACTGTTATGGGGATCTGTTTAGGACGCTCTTTTATGGGGGATCTGTGGATGACGCACTGTGATGGGGGATCTGTTTATGGCGCACTGTTATGGGGGATCTGTGGATGACGCACTGTAATATGTAATATCTATACATTTTGATGTATCCCTCTGTCTGTCTCTGTATCTGATCACTTGTGATCTGCATTCACGTCCCCCAGAGCAGCGCTCACTTTCTCTCTGCTAGCCCCGGGGCCCCTGTCCGTTGTGCCTCTTTGATGAAGCAATGATCAGAGCCAGCGGATGTCCAGGCAGCCTGCCACATGGCACAGGAGCGGCATTGTGAATCAGGGAGGAGGGGCGGCCGGAGGAGCGTCACTCCCAGCTCAGTCACTTCTGTCTCTTCTGTCTCCACAGAGATGCAGAACAGTTATCTCCGGACTGTAAAGCGTCAGGACAGAGGCTCGATTGTCACAGAGAGACACCCTCCATCTACCCTCCGAAACTGAGGAAGAAGATACTTTTGGGACTCTATGAAAGGACGGTGAGGATCGCACTTCATATCACATGACTAGCGCTATATACTGTATACTCTACTTTATATACTATATTTGGTGTGTTTATCACTTTAAGAGCGATGTATCTGTAGCACCATCATCCTTCAGAGCACTTTATCCTGGAAATTATACTGGTGGGGGACCCCCTTGTCTGAAGAGCTGACCCTCTATCGGGGAGAGCTGCAGTACCCCCGTAGACCGTAGTTTATCGGTGGAGCGCGGCAGCGGTGCGATACTTTAAGAGTGACCTTGGAAGTCACAACGACTTTGAGAGTGTTGTGTAATAATGACATAATGTGTCCATAACGTATTGTAGTAGTGTGTATATACGGCTGCGGGTACATGTGTAAGTATATAGTTATATACCCCCCGTATAGTATATATGGTGATATGTGTACAGATCTCAGCACATAGCTGTATACTAGATATGTAGAGGATACAGAATATACAGGGAATTATTTGCACCATTTTTCGACTTTACATTTGGTAAATATTTTGGAAAGATGACGATATTTTTATCTTTTAATTCCTCTGTTTTTAAATTTGTCCTATCCTGTGAAAATTCTCAAATTTTACAACAAATATCACCTGCTCCAAATTCTACATTTCTGTACCGGAATACAGATTCAAATTAATCATTTGCATCCAAACAGTCAAATACAGCAGGTGAAATAAGTATTGAACACGTCACCAATTTTCGAAGTAAATGTATTTGTAAAGGTGCTATTGACATGAAATTCTCACCAGATGACAGTAACAATCCATCCAATCCGCACAGGCAAAGAAATCATCCATAGATGTCCGTAAATTGTGTAATAATGAGAAATGACACAGGGAAAATATATTGAACACATGAAGAAGGAGAAGAACAAGAAGTCCTGGAAAGTCCTGACGTCGGCTGAGATATATCAGTAATTAGAAAGCAATCCTGCCACTTAGTGACGAATAATATCAGCTGGTTCAATTGATGGCCTATAAAAAGGTGTCTCATTACCAAGGTGCCACACAAGAAACCTCTCATGATGAGTAACACCAGTGAGCTGTCTCAAGACCTTTGCAACCTTATTGTTGTAAAACATACTGATGGCTTTGGATACAGAAGAATTTCAAAACAGCTGAAGCTTCCACTGAGCATTGTTTGAGCCATAATCCGGAATTGGAAAGAACATCATTTCACCATAAACCAGCCACGACCAGGTGCTCCCTGCAAGTTTTCAGGCAGAGGAGTGAAAAGAATTATCAGAAGTGTTGCCCAAGAGCCAAGGACCATCTGTGGAGAGTTACAAAAAGACCTGGAATCAGAAGGTACAATTGTTTCAAAGAAAGCTTTAAGTAATGCTCACCACGCTACCTCCATGGCCTTTATACACACTCGCCACTCCATTGCTGAACAAAAAGCATGTTCAAGCGCATTTAAAGTTTGCTTCACAACATTTAGACAAGCCTGTGAAATACAAGGAGAATATAGTCTGGTCAGGTAAGACCAAAACTGAACCCTTTGGATGCCATAATACACACCATGTTTGGAGGCCAAAAGGCACTGCATATCACCCTAAAAACACCATACCAACAGTGAAGTATGGAGATGGGAACATCATGGTGTGGGGCTGTTTTTCAGCATACGACACTGGCAAACTTCATATAATTGAAGGAAGGAAGAATGGACAACTGTACCAAGACTGGTTTAATAAAAATCTGCCATCTCCCAGGATGAAGAAGATGAAACGAGGGTGGACATTTCAGCAAGACAATGATCCCAAACACACAGCCAAGGAAACTCAATTCGTTTCAGAGAGAGAAAATAAAGCTGCTAGAATGGCCGAGCCGATCACCTGAGTATATGTATGTTTTGTGTATACAGTATATGTATGTTTTGTGTATACAGTATATGTATGTGTATATCTCATTCCTTCTGTGCATGGCGTCCGATCTGGAATGTGACCGTTTTTGTAAGGACCGCTGAGTGACATGAATCATCCTGCATGGTTCACCCTGTTCTCTTAAGCTTTTTGATGTGGCTTTTGGTTTGTACTAGTATCTAGGAGCCCACCCCGTTCCTCCCAGGTATCTTCTCACCTTGCGGGTCACTGCTTCCGGGGCTACAGGAACAGCAGCTTTTCCCCCCATGTATTTTTTTTTCCAGGGAGGTTCCCTGTTTGCCGACCTGCAGGTAATGTGCATTATCTGTATATTACTGTGTGTAAAAGTGACTTTCCCATCCGCATACTCGCCCTCTCTTGTCCCCGGCCCTTGTCGCAGGTCTGGGATAATTCCTCAGCTCAGTGTCGGGTTGCACAGCTGTGTGCTCCTTGCAGTGGGGAATGTATGGACTCGCTGGCGTCTGTGTGTAAATTCCTAATTTAAAGGGATTGTGCTTTTTTACTGCATAAATAAAGGTAGTTGATAGAATGTGTCTGTGCAGTTATAGTATCAGTACACTTATGCATGTAAATATCACAGTCATGGCAGCCGTGCCCCCTCGGAGATCGCTCTTCTGCGTCTTTATCACTAGACAGATTCAGTTTGCCAGTTGCACAATCAATGTAAAGGACTTGTGCAATGTTGGGCTAGCGTTCTACCGGGTGGCAACTGAATCGTGTCCTCATCCGGGGGCCAATGTGTGCATGAGACTGCAGTATTACTGATGTGTTACTGGCAGAATCATGAGATCATTCATAGCTGCATAGTTATAAGGATGAAGGAACACACAAGTCCATCAAGCTCAACCTATAACCTAACCTGATTAACCAGAGGAGGCAATAACCCCATGAGGCAGATGCTAATCGTCCCAAATTAGGGGGAAAACGCCTTCTCGTCTCCACATACGGCGATCAGACTTGTTTCCTGGATCAACGTCCATTCACAGAATCAAGTGCTCATATAACCTGAAATAATATTGTTTTTGATCATTAGAACATCGTGTGACAGTGAGTTCCATAGTTTTACTGATTGAACTGTAAAAATATTGTAGTCTTACTGCTCTTACAGTAAAGAATCCATTCTCACTGCTCCTATACTAGCGTCTATTCTCACTGCTTGTACAGTAAACAATCCATAGTATCACTGCTCCTACAGTAAAGAATCCATTGTCGCACTGCTCGTATACTAGCATCTATTCTCACTGCTTGTACAATAAAGAATCCATAGTCTCACTGCTCGTATACTAGCATCTATTCTCACTGCTTGTACAATAAAGAATCCATAGTCTCACTGCTCGTATACTAGCGTCTATTCTCACTGCTCCTACAGTAAAGAATCCATTGTCGCACTGCTCGTATACTAGCATCTATTCTCACTGCTTGTACAATAAAGAATCCATAGTCTCACTGCTCGTATACTAGCATCTATTCTCACTGCTCCTACAGTAAAGAATCCATTGTCGCACTGCTCGTATACTAGCATCTATTCTCACTGCATGTATAGTAAAAAATCCATAGTCTCACTGCTCGTATATTAGCGTCTATTCTCACTACTTCTAGAGTAAAGAATCCATAGTCTCACTGCTCGTATACTGGCATCCATTTTCACTGCTTGTACAGTAAAAAATCGATAGTAACACTGCTCTTACAGTAAAGAATTCATAGTCTCACTCCTCATATACTAGTCCATTCTCTCATAGTCTCACTGCTCATATACTAGTCCATTCTCTCTGCTTGTACAGTAAAGAATCTATAATCTCACTGCTCTTATATTACATAATCTACAATCTTATTGCTCATGCAGCACAGAATCCATATTTTCACTGCTAATACTGTGAAGAATCCATAGTGGCCATACTATTGACTTGTACAGAGGCAAAACTATGTTCTTGTCATGAGCATCTCTGCCTCTTTTAATGCATCCTGTTATTTTATTTGCCTTGGCAGCAGCTACCTGACGCTGGTCGCTAAAGTATAGTTTAACGCCCTCGCATATTCCTTAGTCTTTTTTAGTGTCCTTTTTACCCAGCGTTTTACTATTTAGTGCATAATTATAAATTTTATTTCCTCTGCCCATGTGCCTGACCGCACTTTTATCTACATTAAAAGGAATCTGTTAGCAGGTTTTTGCTGTGTAATCTGACATCAGCATGATGTAGGGACAGAGACCCTGATTCTGCTGAAGATCTAGCAGAGCTGTGTATAACCCCGTCCACATCACTGGAAACAAGGTCTCTGCCCCTACATCATGCTGCTCTCAGAAAATTGGTCTTATAAAATTTTAGCACCATTTACAATTTTTTTACACCATTTTAAATTAAAACATCTAAAAAAAAACTATATAGGTTTTGGTATCACCGTATTGGTGCTGACCTGGAGAAGGTCATTCTCTCATCCCAAAAACATGGCGGAATTGAGTTGGTTTTTTTTTTCTCTCCATTTCACCGCACCTGGAATTTTCCCCCTATTTTTCAGTATATTATTTGGTAAAATGAATGGCGTCAATCAGAACTTCCATTTGAATGGAAGATTAAAAAAGATAAGGAGGGAAAAAAAAATGGCAGGTTTTTATGGCTTTTGCTCTTTCCTCCCCCTGCCGGCCTAATATCAGATAGGTGGGGGTCCCTGATCCAGCACCCCCCATTGATCAACTCTGAGAAGTACACTGTGTACGGACCTGGAACATCACAGTAGTGCAAACACCTTCCCCCAGTAATCACAGCAGTGCCTCAACATCTCTTCCCAGTAGTCATAGCAGCTCCCACACCCTCTCCCCCAGTAGTCACAGCAGTGCCTCCACCTTTTCCCCCAGTAGTCACAGTAATGCGTCATCCATGCCTGAACAATCATGGCAGTGCCTCCACCTTTCACCCACAAGTCACAGGGAGTCTGTGAAAACTTTAATCCAAAAACTACTTTTAGTAGATGTGGGGCTGAACCTCGCCATTTATCTCCTCAATACCAAACCTAGAGGCCTGGGAAAGAATTTATCCAAATTGTTTCTACGTATTCTAACGGCTGCGAGGTGCATGATCGCATCTTTTGGAAAAAGTTTAATCCACCTTCTTACCAAGATTTGTTCCTCGGGATTTCGGACATTCGCAGAATGGAATACATGACGGCCCTACTGATGCTAAGGTGGATCGTTTAAAGTCTATCTGGGCTCTTTGGGGCTATTTCTGGGCCCAGTTTAACATTTAAATTTACCTGGAATATAGATCCTTCCCCTCCCTTTTCCTTAATGTGTGTGAGCCCTATGGCATTTGTTCGTCTATCATAAGAACCTTATAGGGTTTACAGGTAGAGAACACCCCTACCTGAGCTTCATGGTCGGCCTATTATTCTGTATGGAGGACTATGTGGGGCCCATTATACTGTATGGAGGACTATGTGGGGCCCATTATTCTGTATGGAGGACTATGTGGGGCCATTATACTGTGTAGAGGGCTGTATGGGGATCACAGATGGGGGCATTATACTGTATTGGGGCCACCATACTTTGCCAGGGAAGTTTAGGTTGGAGGTACAGTAGGGTCATCATACCATACGTGTGTTGAGTACTGTGAAGGAACTCACTGTGGAGATATCATACTGTGTTTGGGGGGCACTTTTGTTGTCATCATAATTTATGGGGGCAATGAAAGGGCAATCTAGGGGCTTCAATATGAGAAAAATTACTCTGTAAGGGCTGCAAAGTTATTAGATATGCTTTTCTGTGACCCCACCGAATATTAAGTTTTTTTTTTTAATAAGTATCAAGGTTGGCTCGCGACTTTGTCCAAGTTTTTAATTTTTGCTCTCTGTCTATTTGAGTTTGACATCCCTGCCATAAGGCTACTACGGAGTTTTGGGTTCTATAATTTAATAAAAAATACTACAGATATATAAAAAAAAAAATCTCTGATGGAAATATCTTGCGTATTTCCAATAGATGAGTGTTTTCCCTGATATTAATCGCCATCATCTCCTATGCATCTGGTAGACTCTGGGTGGCTACTGTTAATAGTTGTCAACACAGTGTCAATTCGGGAGCACATCTAACTGGGCTCCGCAGGAATTACTTAGACGGTTTTTCCTTCGCACACATGGATGGAGTAAGACATGCTGGGGATGAAATCATTTTGAATGCAGCGCATTCTGCCAAGCATCACGGCGCATCATTTTAAGGGGAGCGCCAATAGACGCAAAGGGTCTTCAAAGAAAAAAAAAAATAGAGGTGGTGGAGGGGAATAGAAATGACTTGCAAACGTATATCCCATGATGTCTTAGCCTGGCACCACATGGGGCTAGATCATATTTAGCAGGATATAGTTGAATATATTATTTCAGATTGTGCGGGGGATACAGAAAAGCCGCAGATGCAGATTAAGGCCCAGGAGAGGCTAAAGGCTGTGCCCTATGCAGCAGCATTCAGCATGTCGCAGGCATCGAGAAAACTTCAGCAAAAGGGTATATTTAGCCAAGTCTAGCACTTTCTATATGGCTGCCTCATAACGAAGTTTGCAAAGTAATGTTTTACGTTCTGGGGGCCGTAATGGAAATTGCCCAACCATGTAACTGTGATATTGTGCTATATACTGTCCTGGGAAGAATAATAATTGAGACTGAATAATGTCACTGGGTGTATCTTTCCGAATTCAGTCCTGATTATGTGATACTGCAAAGTGTTTAAAGGGATTATGTCAAAAAAAGCTCAGTCATCGGTTAATATAAGTTGCCCCAACTTTTATGAGAGTTTGCTTTAATTACATAGGTCTGAAAGGATAACATTTTTGAAAAGTAAGGTGATTTTTATATACCTTTTGATCACAGAACTCATGAAAAATATAGAAAAAAACTCCATCACGTACAGTTTGTTGAAAAACACAGACTCCATATGCTTTTTCTTGCACCATACTTTGACCCCTTTGCTCGACCTTTGTTGGCTGATTTTGGTGCCGTTGGTTAGGAATGGTTTTTGATGGTACAGAAGCAGAGAAAAGGAATTTCTTCCATACTTTTCTCAAGGCGGTGCTCTAGTGTATTGCAATGATGTTCCTGAGCTGATGGGAAAATTTGATATTGAGCATAATGTGAACGAGTGGAGACTTTATTAATTCATCCAAAAGAAGTCTGAAACCTGTGCTACTGCACAATGGCAGCAAACATGCTTCAGTGCCTGTAGGGCATTCTGTGAACTTAAAGGAAAGCCATGAGAATTTAGACTTTATTCTCAAGAAACTTGGCTACAAGGATCAAGGATGGTCAATATGTGGTGATCTGAAAGCTCTCTCTTTGCTCCTTGGGCATCAAAGAGGATACACGAAGTATCCATGCTTTTTGTGTGACTGGTACAGCCGGGATAGGACTCATCACTGGAACCAGAACCAAAAAAGTTGGCCAACGAGAAAATATGTGCAACCTAGACTCAAGAACATAGTTGAGAAAAGTTTAGTTGATCCCACTAAAGTTCTTCTACCACCACTCCACATTAAGCTTGGACTGATAAAGCAGTTTGTGAAAGCTCTTCTAAAAGAAGCAGAGACTGTTAAGTACCTGTGTACCAAGTTTTAGGGACTGTCCAAAGCACAGCTGATGGAAGGCATTTTTGTGTGGGTTTGGATATTTAGAAACTCATGAAGGACGACGTGTTCGAAACAAAAAGGAAAGGTGTTGAGAAAAGGGCTTGGGATTCTTTTAAGGAAGTCGTGAAGAAATTTCTAGGTAACAACAAAGAGCCAAAATTTAAGTCCATCGCGGAGAAAACGCTGAAACGTTTCAAAACCTTGGGTTGTCGGATGAATTTGAAGTTACATTTTTGACATTCCCATTTGGACTACATTCCTGAAAACCTTGGTGCGGTTAGCGAAGAGCAAGGAGAAAGATTTCATCAGGATATCAAGGAGATGATGGAACGCGAACATGATGGGGGACGACTGCTGGACGCTTCACAGAGAAGATCCGCATGACTTCTATAAGAGAAGAGGTATCAAGAGTAGCTTTGAAGAGAAAAGGAAGAGGTGCAAGAATCTCCAATAAATTTGAAGAAGGAATGTTCAGTACATTTGTAGATATAATATTGTGTACATTTTTGGCTACAATAAAGATGTTTCTTGTTCATCTCACTTGTATGTAATTTAACACGCGTTTTGTACAAAATCCATACCTGGTGGTTAAAAATAGAAGTGTTTTTGGTTTTGTTTTTAAAATCGGGGCATAAGAAAACATCCGAATAAGTCATTGGATTAGAAACAATTTTTTAATAAACCTAAATTTTGCATACCTGTGTTATATTCTAACGATTCCCAACCAGTGCTATTTGGCTGAGCTCAGGAAGAACCAAGAGACACCCAGGAGCGTCAGACGTAAGGGGCAAGACTATATTTCTTTATACTCAGGTGGCACCAAGTGTATATTTGTTTTATGTTCAGGTTACAGTGTACATATCTTTTTGTTCAGGGCGACCAACACGCACACATATATACATATATATGTCCAGGGGTGGAGGGACGCGGTGCTTATTCATGTCATCATTATAAGCAATTACCCAGTGTCGGGTAGATGTTGGGCTTTTGCTGATGCAATCACAGTACACATGGAACAAATCTATTATGTTTTTATGACTTACAGGTTGGTATGACCACATGTATTGTCCTCATACTGCAACACCATTGATATATGTTTCCCAGGTACACCATTCAGTATTGTTTCAGCTCAAGGATCAAAAATCTCCTATAATTTATATGAATTGCCCTGATATGTATCATTTAGCATTATTTGCTGTGCCTCTCAATATTCAGCAACTTTTCTGAGTTTTTTAATATATATATAACTTAATAAAATACAATATTTTACAATTTATATGTGTTCACTTCTCTTTTGTTACTGAGCAGTATATGTGCTTAGTGCTGAGGTTAGATAGATATAGAAACCAGAAAACTCCGCTGGTTATACCTGATATACAACAAACCCTAAGGGAATATTTACAGTTTTGCAATAGATTTATGTATATAATTAATCTACTATTCTGCTGGTATTGTCATCTTGTACATACTGTACATTACATTACTATCCTGTACTGATCCTGTACTGATCCTGAGTTACATCCTGTATAATACTCCAGAGCTGCACTCACTATTCTGCTGGTACAGTCACTGTGTACATACATTACTGATCCTGTGTTACATCCTGTATTATACTCCAGAGCTGCACTCACTATTCTGCTGGTGCAGTCACTGTGTACGTACATTACATTACTGATCCTGAGTTACATCCTGTATTATACTCCAGAGCTGCACTCACTATTCTGCTGGTGGAGTCACTGTGTACATACAGTCATATGAAAAAGTTTGGGCACCCCTATTAATCTTAAGCTTAATGTTCTATAAAAATTGGTGTTTTTGCAACAGCTATTTCAGTTTGATATATGTAATAACTGTTGGATACAGTAATGTTTCTGCCTTGAAATGAGGTTCATTGTACTAACAGAAAATGTGCAATCTGCATTCAAACAAAATTTGACAGGTGCATAAGTATGGGCACCTCACCAGAAAAGTGACATTAATAGTTAGTAGATCCTCCTTTTGCAAAAATATCAGCCTCTAGTCGCTTCCTGTAGCTTTTAATGAGTTCCTGGATCCTGGATGAAGGTATTTTTGACCATTCCTCTTTACAAAACAATTCCAGTTCAGTTAAGTTTGATGGTCGCCGAGCATGGACAGCCCTCTTCAAATGATCCCACAGATGTTCAATGATATTCAGGTCTGGGGACTGGGATGGCCATTCCAGAACATTGTAGTTGTTCCTCTGCATGAATGCCTGAGTAGATTTGGAGCGGTGTTTTGGATCATTGTCTTGCTGAAAGATCCATCCACTTTGTAACTTCATATTTATCACTGATTCTTGAACACTATTGTCAAGAATCTGCTGATACTGAGTGGAATCCATGCGTCCCTCAACTTTAACAAGATTCCCAGTGCCAGCATTGACCACACAGCCCCAAAGCATGATGGAACCTCCACCAAATTTTACTGTGGGTAGCAAGTGTTTTTCTTGGAATGCTGTGTTTTTTTGCCACCATGCATAACGCCTTTTTGTATGACCAAATAACTCAATCTTGATTTCATCAGTCCACAGGACCTTCTTCCAAAAAGAAATTGGCTTCTCCAAATGTGCTTTTGCATACCTCAGCCAACTCTGTTTGTGGCGTGCTTGCAGAAACGGCTTCTTTCGCATCACTCTCCCATACAGCTTCTCCTTGTGCAAAGTGCCTTGTATAGTTGACCGATGCACAGTGACACCATCTGCAGCAAGTTGATGCTGCAGCTCTCTGGAGGTGGTCTGAGGATTGTCCTTGACTGATCTCACCATTCTTCTTCTCTGCCTTTCTGATGTTTTTCTTGGCCTGCCACTTCTGGCCTTAACAAGAACTGTCCCTGTGTTCTTCCATTTCCTTACTATGTTCCTCACAGTGTAAACTGACTGGTTAAATCTCTGAGACAGCTTTTTGTATGCTTCCCCTGAACAACTATGTTGAATAATCTTTGTTTTCAGATCATTTGACAGTTGTTTTGAGGAGCACATGATGCCACTCTTCAGAGGAGATTCAAACAGGAGAACAACTTGCAAGTGGCCATTTTAAGTAGCTTTTCTCATGATTGCATACACCTGGCTATAAAGTTCAAAGCTCCATGAGGTTACAAAACCAAAAAAAGTGCTTTAGTAAGTCAGTAAAAAGTAGGTAGGAGTATTTAAAACAAGAAAATGATAAGGGTGCCCATACTTATGCACCTTTCAAATTTTGTTTGAATGCAGATTGCACATTTTCTGTTAGTACAATAAACCTCATTTCAAGGCAGAAACATTACTGTGTCCAACAGTTATTACATATATCAAACTGAAATAGCTGTTGCAAAAACACCAATTTTTATAAAACATTAAGCTTAAGATTAATAGGGGTGCCCAAACTTTTTCATATGACTGTACATTACATTACTGATCCCGAGTTACATCCTGTATTATACTCCAGAGCTGCACTCACTATTCTGCTGGTACAGTCACTGTGTACATACATTACTGATCCTGAGTTACATCCTGTATTATACTCCAGAGCTGCACTCACTATTCTGCTGGTACAGTCACTGTGTACATACATTACTGATCCTGAGTTACATCCTGTATTATACTCCAGAGCTGCACTCACTATTCTGCTGGTGCAGTCACTGTGTACGTACATTACATTACTGATCCTGAGTTACATCCTGTATTATACTCCAGAGCTGCACTCACTATTCTGCTGGTGGAGTCACTGTGTACATACATTACATTACTGATCCCGAGTTACATCCTGTATTATACTCCAGAGCTGCACTCACTATTCTGCTGGTGCAGTCACTGTGTACATACATTACATTACTGATCCTGAGTTACATCCTGTATTATACTCCAGAGCTGCACTCACTATTCTGCTGGTGCAGTCATTGTGTACATGCATTACATTACTGATCCTGTATTATACTCCAGAGCTGCACTCACTATTCTGCTGGTGCAGTCACTGTGTACATACATTACATTACTGATCCTGTATTATACTCCAGAGCTGCACTCACTATTCTGCTGGTGCAGTCACTGTGTACATACATTACATTACTGATCCTGTACTGATCCTGAGTTACATCCTGTATTATACTCCAGAGCTGCTCTCACTATTCTGCTGGTGCAGTCACTGTGTACATACATTACATTACTGATCCTGTACTGATCCTGAGTTACATCCTGTATTATACTCCAGAGCTGCACTCACTATTCTGCTGGTGCAGTCACTGTGTACATACATTACATTACTGATCCTGAGTTACATCCTGTATTATACTCCAGAGATGCACTCACTATTCTGCTGGTGCAGTCACTGTGTACATACATTACATTATTTATCCTGTACAGATCCTGAGTTACATCCTGTATTATACTCCGGAGCTGCACTCAATATTCTGCTGGTGCAGTCACTTTGTACATACATTACTGATCCTGAGTTACATCCTGTATTATACTCCAGAGCTGCACTCACTATTCTGCTGGTGCAGTCACTGTGTACATACATTACATTACTTTTCCTATACTGACCCTGAGTTACATTCTTTATGAAATTGTAATGTATACCTTATACCAGCTATACATGTGTAATTATATACAGAAGATTCTCAGGTTACACCAGCTGTACATATTTACAGTTGTGTGAAAAAGTTTGCCCCCTTCCTTATTTCTTATTCTTTTGTATGTTTGTCACTTAAATGTTTCAGATCACAAAACATATGTAAATATTAGACAAAGATAACACAATTAAACACAAAATGCAGTTTTTAAATGAAAGTCTTTATTATTAAGGGAAAAAGAAATCCAAACCTACAGGGCCCTGTGTGAAAAAGTGATTCCCACCCCCATAAAACATAAATTAACTGTGGTTTATCACATCTTTGGGAAACTGAGTTCAATTTCCCTAGCCACATACAGGCCTGATTACTGCCACACCTGTTCTCAATCAAGAAATCACTTAAATAGGACCTGCCTGACAAAGTGAAGTAGACCAAAAGATCCTCAAAAGCTATGCATGATGCTGCAATCCAAAGATATTCATGAACAAATGAGAAACAAAGTAATTGAGATCTATGAGTTTGGAAAAGGTTATGAAGCCATTTCTAAAGCTTTGGGACTCTAACGAACCACAGTGAGAGCCATTATCCACAAATGTCGAAAACATGGAACAGTGGTGAACCTTCCCAGGAGTGGCCGGCCGACCAAAATTACCCCAAAAGTGCAGTGACAACTCATCCAAGAGGTCACAAAAGACCCCACAACAGCATTCAAACAATTGCAGACCTCACTTCCCTCAGTTAAGGTCAGTGTTTGACTCCACCATAAAAAAGACAGACTGCCATGCATGCCATTTTTGCTCAGAGTTCCAAGACAAAAACCACTGTTGAGCAAAAAGAACATAAAGGCTTGTCCCAGTTTTGCCAAAAAGCATCTTGCTGATCGCCAAGTCTTTTGGGAGAATACTCTGTGGACTGACGAGACAAAAGTTGAACTTTTTGGAAGGTGTATGTCTGTTACGAATCGTGGTTCTGTGCTACCACCTGGGAATGGAGCAGGTCCGGTGCTACACTACTCTGGTCACAAGTGCCGCCATTGTCCTTACCCTGGAGGCGGAGTTACTACGCGTGCATGGAAACTGTCCTATTCTTGTGAAGCGTCGTGTTCTGGTGTTGTGGGATGTGTGAGGACGCAGGACGCTGCTTTGTCTGGTATTATGCAGTGGTGGGATGCTGTCCAGTCTGCTGTTGAAGCTAGCAGGGAGTGGCTGTCTGGGGATGATTGGGAGGTAATCAATACCTGAACATTAGGCGGGCTATTTAATCCTGCTCCCTGCCCAGTCCTTTGCTGTTTATTGCCGTTCGCTATGTTCTTGGTGGTGAGTAGTGCTAGCATTAGTCTTGCTATCATTTTGGGGGTTTTCTCATGTTTCTCTTCTGGTTTCACTTCCTGGGGTTCTTGCAGAGGTACTTACCTGGTTCTTGACTAGGCACCAGCCCTTCACCCGATGCCAGCTGTCTGGCGACAGTGGGCCTGGGTAGGGCTCTGCCAAAGTACCCCTTCCATTTACTGGGAGCTGGGTGAAGAGTATTCCCGGCCCTCAAGGGCTCGCCTAGCTGGGCAGCTTGTACCAAATGCATCTGTGGCTGCACCTTTGCTGGTTCGGTGTCAGGCATGCTGGGTCCCTCTGCACAGCGCATAACAATGTCCCATTACATCTGGCGTAGAAGTACACAGCATTTCAGAAAAGGAACATTATACCAACAGTAAAATATGGTGGTTCTAGTGTGATGGTCTCTGGCTGTTTTGCTGCTTCAGGACCTGGAAGACTTGCTGTGGTAAATGGAACCATGAACTCTGCTGTCTACCAAAAAATACTGAAGAATGTCTGCCCATCTGTTTGTGACCTCAAGCTAAAGCGCACTTGGGTTATGCAGTAGGACAATTATCCAAAACACACCAGCAAGTCCACGTCTGACTGGCTTAAGAAAAACAAAATTAAGACTTTGGAGTGGCCTAGTCAAAGCCCTGACCTTAATCCAATTGAGATGCTGTGACGGACCTTAAAGAGGTGGTTCATGCTCTCAAACCCTTCAATGTGGCTGAATTACAACAATATTGCAAAGATGAGTGGCCAAAATTCCTCCAGAGCGCTGTAAATGACTCATTGCCAGTTATCGCACACGCTTGATTGCAGTTATTTCTGCTAAGGGTCTAACCAGTTATTAGGTTTAGGGGGCAATCACTTTTTCACACAGGGCCCTGTAGGTTTGGATTTCTTTTTCCCTTAATAATAAAGACCTTCATTTAAAAAACTGCATTTTGTGTTTGCTTGTGTTATCTTTGTCTAATATTTACATTTTGTTTTGTGATCCGAAACATGCAAGTGTGACAAACATGCAAAAGAATAAGAAATGAGGAAAGGGCAAACACTTTTCACACCACTGTATATCAATATGTACAGAGGATACCCAAGTTATACCAACTGTACATATATAATTATATACAGATACTACCCAGGTTATACCAGCTGTACATATATAATTATATAATTATATACAGAGGATACCCAGGTTATACCAGCATGCTCCATATTAGTACTACAGTGCCTACAAGTAGTATTCAACCCCCTGCAGATTTAGCTGGTTGACACATGCGGAATTAACTTGGCATTGTGACATTTGTACTGTAGATCAGCCTGGAAGTGGGAAATGCACTGCAGCAAATTTTGTTTTGTTTTTATTTATTTATTTTTTTTTAAAACGTTAAAAGTTAATTCAGAGTGTCATTTATTATTCAACCCCTCAAACCACAAGAATTCTGTTTGGTCCCCCTAAAGAATTAAGAAGTAGTTCAGGCACCAAGAATAATGAGCTTCACATGTGTGGATTAAAGATCTCTTTTGCCAGCCTTTTCTGACTATTTAAGACCCTCCCCAAACTTGTGAACAGCACTCAGACATGGTCAACATGGGAAAGACAAAGGAGCATTCCAAGGCCATCAGAGACAAGATCGTGGAGGGTCACAAGGCTGGCAAGGGGTACAAAACCCTTTCCAAGGAGTTGGGCCTACCTGTCTCCACTGTTGGGAGCATCATCCGTAAGTGGAAGGCTTATGGAACTACTGTTAGCCTTCCACGGCCAGGACAGCCTTTGAAAGTGTCCTCCCGTGCCGAGGCCAGGCTTGTCCGAAGAGTCAAGGCTAACCCAAGGACAACAAGGAAGGAGCTCCGGGAAGATCTCATGGCAGTGGGGACATTGGTTTCAGTCAATACCATAAGTAACGTACTCCACCGCAATGGTCTCCGTTCGAGACGAGCCCGTAAGGTACCTTTACTATGAAAGCGTCATGTCAAGGCTCGTCTACAGTTTGCTCATGATCACTTGGAGGACTCTGAGACAGACTAGTTCAAGGTTCTATGGTCTGATGAGACCAAGATCGAGATCTTTGGTGCCAACCACACACGTGACGTTTGGAGACTGGATGGCACTGCATACGACCCCAAGAATACCATCCCTACAGTCAAGCATGGTGGTGGCAGCATCATGCTGTTGGGGCTGTTTCTCTGCCAAGGGGCCTGGCCATCTGGTCCGCATCAATGGGAAGATGGATAGCACGGCCTACCTGGAGATTTTGGCCAAGAACCTCCGCTCCTCCATCAAGGATCTTAAGATGGGTCGTAATTTCATCTTCCAACAAGACAACGACCCAAAGCACACAGCCAAAAAAACCAAGGCCTGGTTCAAGAGGGAAAAAGTCAAGGTGTTGGAGTGGCCTAGTCAGTCTCCTGACCTTAACCCAATTGAAAACTTGTGGAAGGAGCTCAAGAATAAAGTCCACATGAGACACCCAAAGAACCTAGATAACTTGGAGAAGATCTGCATGGAGGAGTGGGCCAAGATAACTCCACAGACCTGTGCCGGCCTGATCAGGTCTTATAAAAGACGATTATTAGCTGTAATTGCAAACAAGGGTTATTCCACAAAATATTAAACATAGGGGTTGTATAATAATTGACCCACACTTTTATGTTTAAAATTTAATGAAATTCAACTGAGCAACATAACTTTTTGGTTTGTAAGATTTATGCTTCTGTTCATAAAACCTACTCTCGTTTGCAGTTTGAAGGCTCTAACTTATTTGCATCTTATCAAACCAGCTAAATCTGCAGGGGGTTGAATACTACTTGTAGGCACTGTATGTACAAAAAAAGTCATGTATCCTACTGGTTACAGTTTTGCAGCCAGCAGAGAATGAGGGTCACAAAACGCGTCATTCTAGTGATCGGTGGGGGATGTAGTGATGGAGGTCACACTGATGTAGCAGTTATAACTAGTGTTGAGCATTCCGATACCGCGAATATCGGCCGATACCCGATATTTCAGTATCGGAATTCTGATACTTAATTCCGATACTTTTACAATATCGAATACCGGAATCGGAAGTTCCCATAATGCCTGCGCTCTGCAGTGTCTCTGAAGGATGACAAGCTGGATGGCAGCGCTCAGCTGCGATCCAGCCTGTCATCAGAATGCCATCCCAGCGTGAGAGAATTCTCCTGATTGTTTAAAAGCCGGCGGGCGGTAAAAAGCCGCCGGCTTTTAAACAGTCACACAGCCCCATACTGCTTCCCCGCAGCCTCCCACCCTGATCCTCCGCTCCCCTCGCCACCTCCCATCCCGATCGTAAGTTAGGACAGGGAGGGGAGCACAGCACCAAGGAGCGGGGAGCGAAGGACCCGGGCGGGGAAGCCGGCAAAAGACTTCACCGCCGGCTTTCCCGTTCTGTGCTGCGCTTTCCCGCCGGTTATTTCAAATGAACAGCTGAGGTATCAGGTGATGCTGATCAGCTGTTCATTTGAAGTAGCCGCGGTGCCCTCAGAGGGGTCATGTGAGTTCATGCTTGACTGCATTGCATGAACTCACATGAACTTTCCCACGGCCGCACAGGTCAGCCTCACCCCCCAGACCATCAGCCCGTCATGATTAGTGTGTGCGCGATGTCTGCGGGTGTGTGCGGGGTCTGTGCGATGTCTGCGGGTGTGTGCTGTGTCTGTGCGATGTCTGCGAGTGTGTGCGGTGTCTATGCGATGTCTGTGGGTGTGTGCGCGGTGTCTGCGGTGTCTGTGCGATGTCTGCGGGTGTGTGTGCGCGGTGTCTGTGCGATGTCTGGGGGTGGTGTGCGTGCAGGCAGACATAGGCCGATGTGACACTACTACTCCCATCGGCCTATGTCTGTCCCCCGTCCACTCGTGCCAGCAGGATCAGCTCGATGGGAGCAGTAGTTCCCATCAGCCTGATCCTGCTATTTAAATTGCCCTACTGTGTCCCCAATAAATTTTAAATACATGTCATTGGTGGCCAGTGGTTACCTACAATAAATTATTTCATACATTACCTGTACCCGCCGATCGCCACCTAAAATAAAGTAAAAAATAAAAAAATACACCTATACTCACCTAGACACCTAATTCCCCGAAGCCATCGATCTCCTGTAATAAAATGTAAAATAATAAACCACAACCTTATCCTTACCCCTCCGTACTAGTCCACGAGTGTCCCACGAAGATCTCCAGTTTAGAGCAGCCACATAGAATGTGACCGCTCTGAACCGCTGCTGCCGCTAGAATGACGGGGCCGTAAAGCAGCCCCGTCACTGCATAAGCGGGTTCGCCGGAGTTCAGGCAGCGCTGCTCCGGTTAGCTGCTTTACGGCCCTGCTGTATCGTGAGAAATTCCCACGGTACAGCAGTGCCGTAAAGGAGGTCTCCGGAGCTGCGCTGCCTGAATGCACTCCGGTGGCCTCAGTCAGTGGCTCCCGCTGCCGGGAGCGGACGTGTTCCCGGCAGCGTGAGCTTACAGCAGCCATGCACAGCTGTCACCATCTCCAGATGTGACAGCTGTGCATGGGAGATCAGCGTAGGAACGTGGACAGGTAACTATTTTTTTTTTAGTAAACTAAGAATTAAATAAAATTGTGTGTTTTATTTCAAATAAATTATTTTTTTCTGGGTGTAGTGTGTGTTTTCTTTTTAACACTTTGTAAGTTAGTAATGGGGGTGTCTTATAGTCGCCCATCATTACTAACCTGGGCTTCATGGCAGCTGGCGCTGACATGAACCCCACCACTATTACCCCCTGCCATCGCACCAGGGCAGCGTGGAAGAGCGAGGCTAAGTGCCAGAATTGGCGCATCCTATGGATGCGCCATTTCTGGGGCGGCTGACGGCTGGTGTTTCTAGCCTGGGAGGGGGCCAATATTCATGGCACCCTTCCTGGGCTATTAATATCAGCCCCCAGCTGTCTGCCTAGCCTTTGCTAGCTATTAAAATAGGGGGGACCCCACGTCATTTTTTGGGGGGGGGGTCCCCCATTTTAATAGCTAGTAAAGGCTAGGTATTCAGCTGGGGGCTGATATTAGTAGTCTGGGAAGCTCCGTGGGTATTACCCCCTTCCCAGGCTTCAAACATCTGCCCCAGCCATCGGCTTAACCTCCGCTGGAGACTAAAATTATGGGGGATCCCACGCCAATTTTTTTTAAAATAAATCCTTTATTTTAACACTAAATGATATTTGAGGAGTTAATAAAGATGCAGTCCCTAAATTATTATTTATTTTTTAATTAATTTTTCCCAAAAATTTTGACGTGGGCTTTGCCATATTTTTGTATGCCAGCCAGGTACAGCATCCAGCTTCTATGAACGCGCCATTTTCCGGGGTGGCTGCGGACTGCAATTTGCAGCTGGGGGGGGTGGGCCCAGAAAGCTTGGGCCCTCTGCGCTGCGGATTCCAGCCCCCAGCTGCCTAGTTGTACCTGGCTGGACACAAAAATAGGGAGAAGCCCCACGTATTTTTTTTTTTAATCATGAAATAATAAAGAAAAAAAGGGCTTCCCTATATTGTTGTGTCCAACCAGGTACAACTAGGCAGCTGGGGGCTGGAATCCGCAGCGCAGGGAGGCCCAAGCTTTCTGCCCCCCCCCCCCCCCCCCGCTGCAAATTGCAGTCCGCAGCCACCCCGGAAAATGGCGCGTTCATAGAAGCGCCATCTTCTGGCACTGTACCCAACTCATCCAGGGCCCTGGTGCGGTGGCTCACTGGGTAATAAAGGGGTTAGGGCCAGCTTGGTATTATCAGCTGGCCCTAAGCCCGAAATTCATGGGGTCACGCCAATATTAGACATGACCGCCATGAATTTCTAGTAAAGTATTTAAAAAAAAACCACAACACCCAGAATAAAGTCCTTTAATTGAAATAAACACACAATTCTTTATTGTTCTAAATTAAACCATACTTACCATCACGCCCATTCCAGCTGAAGCCAACGATCTCCTGCAATAAAAGTAAAATAATAAAGCAACATCATCCTTACCTTTCCATGGTTCCCAGGACAGCTTCAGCTCTGCTACATCGAGATGAAAGGCTGGACTTGCAGAACGCTGCCATCCAGCCTGTCATCCCGCGGACACTGAGAAGCGCAGGCATGCTTGCGCTCCTCAGTGTCAGACTGTGACGGCATCCCGATGAGCCGAGTCTCTCACGCTCACCGCATGCGCAGGAGAATTCTCCCATGCTGTCAGTGACGTGCATGAGGTGAGCTGAGTTCATTGTCGGCTCATCTGGATGCCGTCACAGCCAGACACTGAGGAGCGCAAGCATGCCTGCGCTTCTCAGTGTCTGCGGGATGACAGGCTGGATGGCAGCGTTCTGCTGCGATCCAGCCTGTCATCTCGATGTAGCAGAGCTGAAGCTGTCCTGGGAACCATGGGAAGGTAAGGATGATGTTGCTTTATTATTTTTCTTTTATTGCAGGAGATCGTTGGCTTCAGCTGGAATGGGCGTGATGGTAAGTATGGTTTAATTTAGAACAATAAAGAATTGTGTGTTTATTTCAATTAAAGGATTTTATTCTGGGTGTTTGTGTTTTTTTTAACTTTGACTATGGGGTTAGTAATGGGGGTGTCTTATAGACGCCTCTCCATTACTAACCTGAGCTTGATGTCAGATGGCATTATAAGCTGACATCAACCTCATTACCCCACTGCCACCGCTACAGGGCAGTGGGAAGAGCAAGGCTAAGTGCCAGAATTGGCGCATCCTATGGATGCGCCATTTCTGGGGCGGCTGACGGCTGGTGTTTCTAGCCTGGGAGGGGGCCAATATTCATGGCACCCTTCCTGGGCTATTAATATCAGCCCCCAGCTGTCTGCCTAGCCTTTGCTAGCTATTAAAATAGGGGGGACCCCACGTCATTTTTTTGGGGGGGTCCCCCATTTTAATAGCTAGTAAAGGCTAGGTATTCAGCTGGGGGCTGATATTAGTAGCCTGGGAAGCTCCGTGGGTATTACCCCCTTCCCAGGCTTCAAACATCTGCCCCAGCCGTCTGCTTACCCTCCGCTAGAGACTAAAATTATGGGGAACCCCACGCCAATTTTTTTTTTAGTAAATCCTTTATTTTTACACTAAATGACAAATACAGTAATCAACACTATCACTGTACTTCTTATATATGTGACTGACATGTTTCTATCTATCTAATCTATGTGTGATTCTCTATTCTTTCTATTCTAAATTGTCGGGTACCGCTGCTGAATTGCCGGCCGGCTTTTTTAAAGAGACGGTGCATGAAAACACTATTATTTTTTTTAAAAAATCCTTTACACTAAATGACAAGTACAGTAAGCAACACTGTCACTGTACTTCATATATATGTGACTGACATGTTTCTATCTATCTAATCTATGTGTGAAGCTCTATTCTTTCTGTTATAAATTGTCGGGTACCGGTGTATGCCGCTGCTGAATTGCCGGCTTTTCATGTTTCACTGTGAGCACTGTTCCCATCGATTTGGGCAACCACCTCCCCCAATACATTCTACATTATTGTTGGTTGTTTTCCTTCATGTAGAATTAACCTACGAGGAAAGAAAGGGTTTATTTTCATTCCGATATTTGTGTCCCATTGACTTGCATTGGTTTCCGGTATCGGAATCGGCGATATCCGATACTTTTTGGGTATCCGCCCGATCCAATCCGATCCGATATTTCCTGATATCGGAAGGTATCGCTCAACACTAGTTAGAACCTATCCAGTGATAATGTGCTAAGAACGGAGTGCCCCATTAAAGAGACATTGCAGCTAAATTCTACATTTGCTGTTACAGTGATTGCATTCTGTTGTATTAGCCGCTCCAGGTAACACTTCCTCTGATGAGACGATTCTGGCCTGGTTAACCATTATTTATTCCCCTCTATACCTGCAGATACTCCAGATGATGGCTGTGGGATGTGAATCGCTTCTGTCGGCCTGTTACGAGATGAAGGTTCTAAATGAAAGATCGATGAGATGACCTGAAGAAGTCGCCGCTGATCTCCTGTCTGTATTCGCGCTCGGCACCTTTGGTCCTGAGAAGTAGTAGTAGTAGTAATGGGATTGACCGGCGCCATCGGGAACCTCTTCTGCCAGGTCCGGCTCCTGCTTTTTATTTCCGTGTGTTTAACAATTGTTGGCTTGGCCAGCTTCTACATAAAGGACAGCACACGCTACACCCCCAAATACAGAGCCCCGGTGGAAAACTTCTGGAAGTGTCCACCCTTGGAGAAGAAAACAGAGGACAATAAACTGGCACTTCTTGTGAAACAGACCTCCCAGAAAGAAGTGGACTTAAAAACCTGCCCTATTCTGTCACCAAAACTTCGTAAGTATATAATTACCATTGTGTAAGATTCTTCGATAAATGACTTTACTGATTCTCAGTGTAGTCAGAATCCCTTGTTGTATGTGTACAGTCGACTGTTCCACGCTTGCAGCATTGAGGAATAGACCACTACTTCCATACTATAGGGGATCCTGACTACTTTGAAAAACTGAGAATTGCTTTATTTCCCAACTCTTATATGTAGCTAAATAAAATAAATGACATAATAGGAAAAAGTGAATACAGAATGATTAAAAAAGATTTTCTGGGAACACGCATTGATGACTATTATTATTGAATCATAGAATGTAAGAGTTGGAGATGACCTCCAGGGTTATCAATGCAGGATTCACTAAACCATCTCAGACAGATGTCTGTCCAGCCTCTATTTGAAGACTTCCATTGAAGGAGAACTCACGACCTCTCGTGGCAGCCTTTCCCACTCATTGATCACCCTCTCTGTCAAAAAGTTTTTTCTACTATGTAATCTGTATCTTCTCCCTTTCAGTTTCATTCCATTGCTTCTTGTGTTTCGATGTGCAAATGAGAATAAGGACGATCGCTCTACACTGTGACAGCCCTTCAGATATTTGTTGACCGCTATTAAGTCTTCTCTTAGCCTTATTTTTTGCAAGCTAAACATTCCCAGATCCTTTAACCGATCCTCGTAGGACATAGTTTACAGTCCGCTCATCATCCTGCTAGCTCTTCTCTGAACTTGTTCCAGTTTTTCAATATGTTTTTTTAGAATGCGGTGTCCAGGACTGAACACCGTATTCCAGATGAGGTGTGACCAAGGAGGAGTAGAGGGGGATAATTACTTCACGTGCTCTCGACTCTATGCTTCGCTTAATACATCCCGGAACTGTGTCTGCCTTTTTTGCTGCTGCATCGCACTGTTGACTCATGTGCAGTCTGTGATCTACTAGTATACCAAAGTCTTTTTCACACATGCTGTTGCTACGTTCTGTGCCTCCCATTCCGTGGATGTAATTTTCATTTTTCTTGCCCAGATGTAGGACTTTGCATTTCTCCCTGTTAAATACTATTCTATTAGTCGCTGCCCATTGTTCAAGCTTATGTAGATCCTTCTGAATCCTTTCTCTGCCTTCTTTAATGTTAGCTATCCCTCCTAACATTGCATCTTCTGCAAATTTGATTAGTTTACCTTCTGCTCCCTTATCTGGATCATTTATAAAAATGTTGAACAACATTGGGGCCAGGACAGAGCCTTGTGGTACCTCACTTGAAACACTCTTCCAATTGGAGGTGCAATCAACTATTGATGTATGCTAAACTTGAGTATATACAGTGGGGAAATAAGTATTTGATACACTACCAATTTTGCAAGTTTTCCGGCCTACAAAGAATGGAGAGGTCTGTAATTTTTATAGTAGGTACACTTCAACTGTAACAGACAGAATTTAAAAATAAAAACCAGAAAATCACATTGTATGATGTTTACATAATTTATTTGCATTTTAGTGCATGAAATAAGTATTTGATACAATGGAAAAACAGAGCTTAATATTTGGTACAGAAACCTTTGTTTACAATTATAAATGTCAGACGTTTCCTGTAGTTCTTGACCAGGTTTGCACACACTGCAGCAGGGAATTTGGCCCCCTCCTCCATACAGATCTTCTCCAGATCTTTCAGGTTTCGGGGTTGTCGCTGGGCAACATTGACTTTCAGCTCCCTCCAAAGATTTTCTATTAGGTTCAGGTCTGGAGACTGGCTAGGCCACTCCAGGACCTTGAAATGCTTCTTACAGAGCCACTTCTTTGTTGCCCTGGCTGTGTGTTTTGTGTCATTGTCATACTGGAAGACCCAGCCATGGCCCATCTTCAATGCTCTTACTGAGGGAAGGAGATGTTGGCCAAAATCTCGTGATACATGACCCCATCCATCCTCCCTTCAATTCGGTGCAGTTGTCCTGTCCCCATTGCAGAAAAGCACCTTCAAAGTATGATGTTTCCCCCACCATGCTTCACTGTTGGGATGGTGTTCTTGAGGTTATACTCATCCTTTTTCTTCCTCCAAACATGGCGAGTGGAGTTGATACCAAAAAGTTCTATTTTGGTCTAATCTGACTACATGACCTTCTCCCATGCCTCCTCTGGATCATCAAGATGGTCATTGGCGACCCTCAAACGGGCCTGGACATGTGCTGGCGTGAGCAGGGTGACCTTGTGTTCCCTGCAGGATTTTAATCCATGACGGCGTAGTGTGTTACTAATGGTAATGTTTGAGACTGTGGTCCTAGCTCTCTTCAGGTCATTGACCAGGCCCTCCTGTGTAGTTCTGGGATGATTCCTGACCTTTCTTAGAATCATCCTTACCCTATGAGGCGAGATCTTGCATAGAATCCCAGATCATTGAAGATTGACAGTCATCTTGTGTTTCTTAAATTTTCTAATAATTGTGCCAACAGTTGTTGCCTTCTCTGCAAGCTGCTTGCCTGTTGTCCTGTAACCCATCCCAGCCTTGTGCAAGTTTGTCCCTGGTGTCCTTAGACAGCTCTTTGATCTTGGCCATGGTGGAGAGGTTAGAGTGTGATTGAGTTTGTGGACAGTTGTCTTTTATACAGGTAAAGAGTTCATACCGGTGCAACTAATACAGGTAATGAGTGCAGAGTAAGAGGGCTTCTTACCGAAAAACTAACAGGTCTGTGAGAGGCAGAATTCTTGCTGATTGGTAGGTGATCAAATACTTATTTCATGCAATAAAATGCAAATTAATTATGTAAAAATCATACAATGTGATTTTCTGGTTTTTATTTTTAGATTCTGTCTCACAGGTAAAGTGACCTGCGATAAACATTACAGACCTCTCCATTCTTTGTAGGTGGGAAAACTTGCAAAATCGGCAGTGTATCAAATACTTGTTTTGCCCACTGTACATATCATTGTAGGATATAGTAAAACAGAAATAGTAAAGTCAATTACCTGAGTTTTTTTTTTTTTTTTTTTTAAGTCTTAACGTAGTCAGAATCCTCCTTTTTGTGTGTGCAGTGGTCTGTTCCACATGTGCCACATTGAGGAATAGACCAATACATATATATTGTAGGGGATTCTGACTACATTGGGATGACCTCACTAGAAATTTCTCATCTCTCAGGTGGGAGATCTCATTATGAGAATATCGATCAAGCATCCTGATCCAGTGTCAATAACGGGGGTCTATAACCCCCAATAATATTTAGTCCTTGACGCAATACTTCCTTCGCAATTAAAGGGATAAGAGTTTACCATTGTAACAATCTGTCCAGCAGGTATCAGGTACATTGGTGAGCGGCGGTGAACCTATCCATAAATGACCCGTAATTGCTTATTGCATAACCTCGGTGGCCACATGTCTTCTGTTATTCCCCGTATTTATCTCGTAACACCAAAGTCAACAGTGGCTAATACACATTACTGAGCAAATAATCTTTGTGTTATTTATTATCACCCTTGTGAAGGAGTGATAATACATATCCAGAGGTGAGAGGTGGACGGGGCGGTGGGGGTCAGCTGGAACTCTGTGATAATATGCCGAGTCGGAAATTACTGCACCGTTCAAATAATATCCTTATATAATACCGCCATACACTGATCATGTAATATTATCCTATGATAATGAAATAATAACGCAGCAAAATACTATCGCCATATTGTAACCTCACGTTTGGGCCATCTGCTATCCCATAGTATTTTTTTTTTTTTTTTTGTTCTAATCAAAGGTAGAAATAGATTCAAGGGACACATGAAAATCTTTTTAAAAGTGGATGTGCAAAAAGTAACACCAGCCCAAAAGGGCCATATCCTGTCATAATGTAATGTTTTCATAGAAGTATTTCCATTCAAATAATGCTGCTAAACTGTGCCTAGATACTCGTGTGTGTGTAGATGTCATATATTGTAACAGGGAAGGTTTGTTCTCTCTGGAATCCAGTCCGGTTTGTTTTGACTGTGGGGAATGTTCGATATGTAGTGAAAAACTCCAAAAGTTGGCATTTATGAAAAAGACAGAATTGCTGATTGCAGACTGGGGAAAAGTAGGGTTTTTTCTCAAATTCTTAAATTATTAAAATTGCAAACCAGTGATAAAAAATAAACTTCGCAAATGATCTCTTACTGGTCCAAAGTGTTAATCTTCAGGAACACGCCACCCTTGGCGAGCAATAAGCTGTGAGGGAGAGGAGCGTTGTGCTCCTGAATACAGATTAGATCACCCCTTTAAGGCTTCGATATTGACCTGGTTGGACGATAGTCTACTGTTCTCCAATAGATTATATCAGGGATGAGAAGAATCCGGCATGCTGGATTTCCGATGGCCGATCTTTTTTTTTCTCCAGGAAATAAGTTCCTGCAAGAGGAGTCTGGCAGCGGCTTTCTTACATAAAACACAGGAGCGCTTGACCGTGCCGAGTGCTCCTGTGTATGGAGGAGTCAGGAGAGAGAGCTTTCTAATGGTTATGGGGGACGTTAGTCCATCTCTGATATTTCTACTAGACTCTTAATAAAAGGGTTACTTCCAATTTAGATAAGTGATAACTTACTGATCGCTTGGAGGTCCCTTTATCAATCCTTTGCCCGCATCCTCCACCATATGTGAGAAATTACCTTCAAGAGAGGTAGGCACAACAAGTTTAGCACAGACCATGACAAAACATACTACTTTATATAAAGACTTAATATTTCAGCTGCATATTCGCACCACCACTGCAAAAAGGACTTGGCTAGAGGAGACAGAAGAAAGGAATGGTCCAGCTTATGTTGGAGAGATGGTTCTAAAATTTGAGGACGTCCGGCACAGTAGCCCACAGTTTGTGGTGTGTGGAAGGCTAATGCTCAGTTTATGCTAGCAGATTTCTGCCCATAAAGAACTCTGATCGACAATCAATCGTCAGTCGTTTTAAGACTGTTTTGCACATACCAATGCAAACTGTATAGAGATCGAGTGATTGTTAATATGTTCATCTGTCCCTCATACAGTTTGGATATCACTTCCAAGGGGAGATCTGCTCCCAAAAATGATGATTTTTAGGGCCCAATCAGCTGAGGAACAAGCGCTTTGCTCATTCTTTGGCAGACCAGATTAATATTTACAATTACCAATGATCGGGAAGGCTGCTAATAAGTTCACAGTGTACTGAATCATACACCACATAGTGACTGTTATTAGGTACCGCATCTCAGATCACAGCTGCAGTCCCTGAGAACAGCCACTACACTGGTTACGGTGCTGTGCTGTTCCAGCTCCTGACATTGGGATCTTTCGTCAGACACAGCTCCAGGTGTCGGTGCTGGACTGTGACAAATTATTAATAGCTCACTCCGGACAATCATAATAACGTTTTTTTTTTCTCTAATTACAGAGGGGGTTGTGCCTCTGACATTTCCTACCAACCTCAGTCTAGCGGCTGTGGAAAAGAAGTTCCCTATGGTGAGCAATGGTTATTATCAACCAGAGGCCTGCAGAGCCCAGCAGAGAGTAGCTATTCTAATCCCGCACCGGAATCGGGAGAAGCACCTCCTGTACCTGCTTTATAACTTACACCCTTTTCTCCAGAGGCAGCAGCTGGACTACGCCATTTACATCATTCATCAGGTGGGAAAATGTAGTACAGGTGTGAACTGTCACAAATTCTGTTGGTTGTTACTGGAAACCGTCAGCAAGCTTGTCTGCAAAAATAACCCCTAACTGCTTAGATGTGCTCATACAGTGCAGGGGAGCACTTAGTTTTGACTTTGCAGTGTTTGTTGTAAAGATGACGCTTTACAGAATGCAAAATCCCCATAACTAGCTCTGTGCAGATGCCGAACAAGCAGGGGCTGCAGGGAGATTTCACTTATGTTTTATGTCTTTCTATGTCCTGCAGGCTGGAGATGTCACCTTTAACCGAGCCAAGCTACTGAACATTGGGTACTTGGAGGCATTAAAAGAGGAGAATTGGGACTGTTTTATATTCCACGATGTGGATCTGATCCCGGAGAACGACTTTAACACTTACCTCTGTGACAGTGAACCCAAACACCTGGTGGTGGGACGCAACGTCACCGGATACAAGTAAGGAGGAAATGTCTCTGAGAATTCTCAAGAGTTGTTCTTTCTAGTAAAACTTTGTCTATCGTTGTGTCACCAGATGCTTAGAAAAAACAAGAAAATACTTTTTCTTCTTCATGGTCTTGGTAATTGTAGAGTCATTGTATAAGTATGAAAAAAAAAGCAAAGTTTTTAGAGCAAAGTTTGGAATGTAATATAGATGTGGAGATAGACTGCTACTGACTGTTTCCATTATACACAATCGGTAATGGTAAAGATAAAAACAAAACGTGTCATAAATATATAGAACAATATGTGATACATTTCTTGATGATCTTTATAGCAGTCAGAGCTCAGTTTTTCTGAAATTGAACTCCAAATTCCCGTTAAAAATAAAGCAAAATGATAAAATGTTTCCTGCCTGAAGCAACCACTAGGGGGAGCCCGCTGCATACTGTTTTATTATTGAGGTCAATGTATACACAGTATGCAGTCAGCTCCCTTTACTGGTAGATGCAAGTAGCGCTTCGCAGAGGGACCCAGCAAGACCAGCACCAAACCAGCAAAGGCGCAGCCACAGACGCACTTGGCACAAGCTGCCCAGCTAGGCTAGCCTTTGAGGGCCGGGAATACTCTTCACCAAGCTTCCAGTAAATAGAAGGGGAACTTTGGCAGAGCCCTTCCTAGTCCTACTGTCACCGGACGAGGTGAGTACCTCTGCAAGAACCCCAGGAAGTGAAACCAGAAGAGAAAATGAGAGAACCCCTGAAAAGCTAGCAAAACCTGATGCTAGCACCATTCACCACCAAGCACATAGGGAACTGCAATAAGCAGCAAAGGGACCAGGGTTAAACAGCCTGCCTAATGAGCAGATATTAATTACCTCCCAATTATCCCCAGATAGCCACTCCCTGCTAGCTTCAGCAGCACACTGAGCATAATCCCACCACTGCTCAGTACCAGACACAACAGCATCCTGCGTCCTCACACATCCCAGAACACCAGAACGCAACGCTCCACGACATTGGGACCATTTCCCTCCTCTCGTAGTAGCTCCACCTCCAGGGTCAGGACAATGGCGGCGCATTGGACCGGAGTAGCGTAGCACCGGACCTGCTCCATTCCCAGGTGGGAGCACAGAACCACAATTCGTAAGAGGAGCCAGATTATCATTTTATTCAAATTGTTTTTGTCTTTAATATACTTTCAGCTCATCTGATGGCCAGTGCAATTACTAACAAAATTGTGAAGTATTTTCACAAAAATTTAATCCAAAGTGCTGGCCAATTAATGTCTCTGTTCTATGTAACTTGCTGGTACAGCCTGTTGTCAAGTGGAATCCACTTCTAGAAGCACAGACCCCAAGATGGATTAAGGAAGGTGGGGGTGGGTCTTTGTGTCACTCTACAGGAAGTAGTGGTGGGTCTTGTCTTTGTACAGGAAGTGAGTGGAATGTCTTTACAGGAAGTGGGGATGGGTCTTTGTCTCTGCAGGAAGTGGGGGCAAGTCTTTGTGTCTCTATGGGAAACGGGGGAGGGTCTTGTTTCCCTACAGGAAGTGGGAGGGTGTCTCTACAAGAAGTGAGGGCAGATCTACAAGGAGAAGGATGGGTCTTTGTCTCTCTGCAGGAAGTGGGGGTGAGTCATTGTGTCTACGAGAAATGGGGGCGGGTCTTGTTTCTTTACAGGAAGTGGGAGGGTGGATATTTGTCTCTAAAAAGAGTGGTGGTGGGTCTTTGTCTCTACTGGAAGTATGGGCGGGTCTTTGTCTCTCCACAGGGAGTGGGGACAAATCTTTGTCTCTACAGGAAGTGGGTTTGGGTCTTGTCTTTACAGGAAGTAGAGGTGGGTCTTTGTCTCTACTGGAAGTGAGAGCAAATCTTTGTTTCTCTTCAGGAAGTTGTGGCTGATTTTTTTCTTATTTCAGGAAGCAAGTAAGGTGGGTTTTCAATTCTGGTCAAACAAGCATTTGGACAGTGGTAGGAACAAAGCATGTTGGGAAGGGAGACAAGGAAGCTCCAGTACCTATAGTGCAGGCAGAGTGTTAATGAAGCAGAACTATCTATTGTAATAGAACGGACGGTAAAATAATTAGCTTGAGAATTAGGACAGTTCCTGGACATATTAGACCTGTATGTGCACAAAGAGCAGTTTGACTATTGCTTGGGGACAGATGGCAGCAAGCACATGCTTCTCTGCAGGGGATTTGGAGCTCTGTATCAGCACAGCAGAGCTCATTCTATTAGAAAGGCATAGGTTGACAGTATTGTGCCAATTTTTACTAAGTGGATTGTCTCCTCTAACAGCGTCCATTTTTCCTCCAGATTGAAGTATAAGGGATACTTCGGAGGCGTAACTGCTATGACCAAGAAACAGATGGCCAAGGTGAACGGCTATTCCAATAACTACTGGGGCTGGGGTGGAGAGGACGACGACCTGCACTACAGGTAAAGTCCCGAGGCTACATTGTCTTTCTTCTCCCTCATTAGAAAGGACGTTACAACTCTACTAAGGAATTACTGATGCAACTCTATGTGTGAGCAGAGAAGAAAAAGTTCTGTACGTAGTTGACGCGCCCCCTGGGCCAGTGTTGTTTGGGGGATACCCGGAGCCGGATCAGATGGGGGTTGTAGTCTCCGAGTGGCGGTGACCCGGTCCGTGCCCAGGGTGTCAAGCTCAGTGTGTGGCAGTCCTACAGATGTTGCTGGATGTTCTTTAGTGTCGACTACGCCACCCGTTGATTTGCGGTCAATACGGCCGCCGCTGCAGCAGGGTCCGCTGAGGCTGGTGGTGTGTGTGCAGCTTCTGGTAGTATAACCCCCAACGGGAGGGGTATAGCCTCAGGGGGTCAGTTGTAGAGGATGGTGGTTGTGGTGGTGCAGTGAAGATGGTAATCAGACTCAGAGTCGGGCTGTGCAGTTCAGGGTTTTTACTTACTGCTGTTGTGCTGGTCACTCCGGCCTTGAGTGACCGCCCGAGCTGTGCTGCGTCCACCAGGTCCTGGACTCGGCCAACCCCCAGGTAATTCTGGAGCGTGATCCTGAGCTCCCTTTCTGACGTTCCTTTTCTCTGGCCTTCCCCACCAGGGATCCACTTATGTCCGGCTCCCTCGGGCCTCTTGTTGGTAAAACCCTTGTCTCTGGGTTCCCTGACCCTATGCTCGGTGTGCCTTCGCAGTGGATTTAGTGGGGGGTCGTGGCAGATCCTGCCCACAACCTCCGGTCTCTGGCTGAGGATTAGTGCCCTCCACCAGCTTGGGATCCGGTACCCTTGTGCCAACCCTTCACCCTTCTGGTTGTATTTGGGCTCTTGGGGTTCCCTCTTCTTCCCCTCTGGGTCCTTCTCTTCTCCTCTCTCTTCTTCCAGGACTGCTTGACCCTCTACCACAGACTGACTGGTAGCTGTCTGCCTGTCTGACTGTCTGACCCTGATCTAAGATGGTTCCCACCTTATATACTCCCTCTATGTGTGAGCTCAGGTGACCAGCACCCAATGAGCTCCTAGCATTACCCAGACTGCTCCCCCTATCTGCCCCTACACTACTGGGATGTTCCACCCCCCTCCCACTCCAGCCAGGGACAGACACTGTCGTACCTGCACATATACCTAGTGGGAGTACCATTGATCTGTCCCCCGGAAATGGGATGTATGTAGTGCATGCAGCCTACTGAGCTCAGTTCCACACTCCATCCTTACCCGGGAGTGGAATACCACACCTCTGGCTTGAGGTGCAATACCCCTGTAGCAGCCGAATCCTCAGGGTGCTACATTCCCCCCTGGTAAATCACAGCACGTCCTCGGGCTGTAAGAGAATAAAAACATCAAACATACAAAAAATTTTTTTTTTTCATAAAACATAAACAAATAAAACATCATATATATATATCAATATTCTTGTTAACACTCTTGCTCCTCCGGCCACGGTGCAACTTGTGACCGGGTAAAGTGCGACAGTCTCTTTTAGAAACACGGTTTCCTATAAAACCAGTAGGGGGCGCCTTAAAAAGCGCAACTATTTACAGGGGGAAATATGGCCGCTCTCAGTCCTCGGCCAGGTATAAGGAAGGAATGACCGCTCTCAGTCCTCGGTCAGTGGGATTAAGGGACACACGGGTTAACAGTTCACTCTTGTCCCAACGGGGACATATTTAAAGCAGCAACAGTTCACTGTACCCCGACGGGTAACTATTTACAGTCTCTTTACCGTACTTTAACGACGGCGTCCTCCTGCTCCTTCTTTGTCTTCAGACCCGTCCGGGTCCTCTTGCTCCTCCTCACACCGCAGCTCCTCCTCCGTCAGGCGATGCACATGGAGGGCGTAGGGTCCTTGGCACACTTGTGCCGGGTGAACGTGACCTCGTCCCCTACGTACAGGTCACGACCTCTGTGTCCCTCCGGCAGATGGCTTTCTACGTCTCTGCGGGTTACAAAGACGTCGCCGGGGGTATGATGGTCTTTTATGAAGCCCCACCCATGCTGCAGGTTGAATTTAATCACAGTCCCGGTGGTACGGGGACCATGAGCTGCACGGGGGTTCCTCCTGGTCCGGCTCTTCTGCCCTGCGCTCTGTTCCTGCAGCCGCTGCTCACGGATCCGCCTCTCTTTCCGCTCTTGCTCGAAGGCTGCCAACTGCTGGCGGCAGCACTCCACTCGCTCTGCTGCAGCTGCCCGCGTTTCTTGAGTGAACCCCATGAGGTCTCCTCCGGTGGGGTCCCACTCGAATTGTGCTTCTTCTAGCGGGAGCGGGGTTCTCCTGACGGGCTTCGGAGCCGGAATCAGGGGCTCGCACAGGGGCCTTGCTCTTTGGAGTTCCAGTTGGTAGTACTCCTCGGGCCATACAAAGGGCTGCCCATCCGGGCACGTGTGCTGGGCAAATAGATCTTCGCCCAGGTGCGGCACTCGAGATGTTGAGGGCGCGTTGATGGTAGCGGCGCCCGGGTCGACCAGGCCTTGCGACCAGGCTTGGGGCACCCTAAAGGTAAAGGGCACCGTAAGGACGGCGGCGCCCGGGGGTACTCGGCCCTGCGACCAGGCCGGTGGCTCCGCGGAGGTAGGGGGCGCTGTTGGAATTGCGGCGCCCGGAGGTACTAGACCTTGCGACCAGGCCGATGGTATTTCCTGCTTCGCCGCGCTCAGGGTCGAGGCGTGTGACGTCACAGGGGTCGCGGCCGCGGCTTCTGCTTGAGGCCTAGTCCGGCACGGTGACGATGCAGCGACGGGCACGGCAGGGGGAATTTCGGGCTCTGCGACGGGGAGCTGGGACAGGTACACGGTTTCTCGGCTCGGGGTAGAGACGTCCCCTTTACCTGCCTCCGTCCGTTCAGCTCCCTCCTCGGCGCCGTCTCCGGCCTTCATTCCTCCTGCGCCATCCTCAGAGGCGGTCTGTCTCCTCGTCTCGGGTGGCGTGCTTTGCTGGCGGGTTCTTGCCTGCAGGGCCATCTCACGGCTCCACTCCGTCAGCGTGTCTTGCTGCACCTGGGCCATCCTCCGTGCGAGGCCCTCCAGCGCGGTCTGTGCACACTCCCGGTCTCGGGGGAGCTGTGCTAGGATCTCCACTAAGCCTAGTGGGGTCGTTGCTTGCAGCAGGCTCCTGACCACTGGGTCGGTGCTGCCTGTCTCTCCCTCCATCTCCGGGTACGCTTTCTCTGGACTCCTCTCCAGACTTCTTGTCTCCGGGTGCGCTCTCTCCAGACTCCTCCAGGCTGCACCCATCTTCGCTCTTTTGTTCCGTCTCCGCCCACATTGAGGGTGGTCCCGGGGCAACTTTGTGATTGTCAGTTCCAGGGGCAGTTCTCTCACGCTGATGGACACTTCCAGCATCACAGTCTCTGTTGGTGGGCGCGGTTTCCGCTTTTGGCGCCATTCTTCGACCTGGCCCACGATGGGAGGTGGCCTTTTGCCACCCTCTGGCACGCCCATAATGGCGTCCGCTCTTCCAAGGCGGGAAATCTTTGGAAATGGCGGGAATCGTCTCCCAGTGGCGGGAAACTCCATGGATGGCGGGAAAAAGCTGCAAATGGCGGACAACCGGCGGGAAACGACCTGTGTTGGGGTCCGTTGGCGGGGACCCTCCGGAACCGGCGGGAGACTTCTTTTTGAGGTAACGGTGAACTTTTCTTCAGGCACGCAGTACCCGGTTGTTGCGGGCACGTTATCCTGCCGACTACGCCAAAGTTGACGCGCCCCCTGGGCCAGTGTTGTTTGGGGGATACCCGGAGCCGGATCAGATGGGGGTTGTAGTCTCCGAGTGGCGGTGACCCGGTCCGTGCCCAGGGTGTCAAGCTCAGTGTGTGGCAGTCCTACAGATGTTGCTGGATGTTCTTTAGTGTCGACTACGCCACCCGTTGATTTGCGGTCAATACGGCCGCCGCTGCAGCAGGGTCCGCTGAGGCTGGTGGTGTGTGTGCAGCTTCTGGTAGTATAACCCCCAACGGGAGGGGTATAGCCTCAGGGGGTCAGTTGTAGAGGATGGTGGTTGTGGTGGTGCAGTGAAGATGGTAATCAGACTCAGAGTCGGGCTGTGCAGTTCAGGGTTTTTACTTACTGCTGTTGTGCTGGTCACTCCGGCCTTGAGTGACCGCCCGAGCCGTGCTGCGTCCACCAGGTCCTGGACTCGGCCAACCCCCAGGTAATTCTGGAGCGTGATCCTGAGCTCCCTTTCTGACGTTCCTTTTCTCTGGCCTTCCCCACCAGGGATCCACTTATGTCCGGCTCCCTCGGGCCTCTTGTTGGTAAAACCCTTGTCTCTGGGTTCCCTGACCCTATGCTCGGTGTGCCTTCGCAGTGGATTTAGTGGGGGGTCGTGGCAGATCCTGCCCACAACCTCCGGTCTCTGGCTGAGGATTAGTGCCCTCCACCAGCTTGGGATCCGGTACCCTTGTGCCAACCCTTCACCCTTCTGGTTGTATTTGGGCTCTTGGGGTTCCCTCTTCTTCCCCTCTGGGTCCTTCTCTTCTCCTCTCTCTTCTTCCAGGACTGCTTGACCCTCTACCACAGACTGACTGGTAGCTGTCTGCCTGTCTGACTGTCTGACCCTGATCTAAGATGGTTCCCACCTTATATACTCCCTCTATGTGTGAGCTCAGGTGACCAGCACCCAATGAGCTCCTAGCATTACCCAGACTGCTCCCCCTATCTGCCCCTACACTACTGGGATGTTCCACCCCCCTCCCACTCCAGCCAGGGACAGACACTGTCGTACCTGTACATATACCTAGTGGGAGTACCATTGATCTGTCCCCCGGAAATGGGATGTATGTAGTGCATGCAGCCTACTGAGCTCAGTTCCACACTCCATCCTTACCCGGGAGTGGAATACCACACCTCTGGCTTGAGGTGCAATACCCCTGTAGCAGCCGAATCCTCAGGGTGCTACATAGTCAAATGGGAATGCCCCTTTAAACAGGAGTGTAGTGCCCCCTGAAAAAAAAAAAAGCAGAGCTGTAAGATCTTCTTAGTCGGTGCTAGCAATGGAGATGGAGCTATCTATATTTGTGGATGTTCTCATGAAGATAAAGGTTGTGGTTATGTAAATTGAGACAAGATTTTATATGATTTTTTTTCATTTTGAGTTTGAGAGCATTGAGGCTTGGTGCCCTGTATGTGCCCCTCTTGTGGGGTGGTGCTCTTGAATAGATGCACCTCAGAAACTGAAAGGCCCTTTATTTTATCTGTGCAATTAGAGAACGATTGGATGCTAATTTATCAAATGAAGCTAGTGCCGTAGTCGTGTGACCACCTGTGTTTCTCGCAATACGCATTACTTGTGAGCAATTATACAAGCCTGGCGCCAGCGCGACATTTCACCCACCAAACATCGTGCTTACGAGCTCGATGAGGAAATCGCTGTACTCTCTGTCTCCACTACCCCTCTACCTTTAATGGATGTATTAAGTCCTAATCTATATATATAATTGTTTTATCTCTTCTGTCTGTCTGTCCAGGAAATCCCACGTCGCTGATTAGTTCGGCCGCGGCCAATCAGCGACGTGGGATTTCAGAACAAGATGGCGGCCGTTAGCGGCTCACCCTCTGACGCTCACCCTCTGACGCTCACCCTCTGACGCTCACCCTCTGACGCTCACCCTCTGACTCTCACCCTCTGACTCTCACCCTCTGACTCTCACCCTCTGACTCTCACCCTCTGACTCTCACCCTCTGACTCTCACCCTCTGACTCTCACCCTCAGACGCTCTAACGCTCACTGTCTGACGTTCACCCTCAGACTCTCACCCTCAGACTCTCACCCTCAGACTCTCACCCTCAGACTCTCACCCTCAGACTCTCACCCTCAGACTCTCACCCTCAGACTCTCACCCTCAGACTCTCACCCTCAGACTCTCACCCTCAGACTCTCACCCTCAGATGCTCTAACGCTCACTGTCTAACGCTCACTGTCTGACGCTCACTGTCTGACGCTCACTGTCTGACGCTCACCCTCGGACGCTCACCCTCGGACGCTCACCCTCGGACGCTCACCCTCGGACGCTCACATTCTCACGTTCCCACGCTCACCCTCACACGCTCCCACGCTCACCCTCACACCCGCTCACCCTCACACCCGCTCCCACGCTCACCCTCACACCCTCACATTCTCACCATCCCACACTCACCCTCACATTCTCACCCTCCCACGCTCACCCTCACATTCTCACCCTCACATTCTCACCCTCCCACGCTCACCCTCCCACGCTCCCCCTCACATGCTCACCCTGTGCTAGCCGGTCATGTCCCGGCTGCTCGCAGAAGTACCCCGACCGGCGGCCTCGCTCCCCGATCCTCCAAAATTCATTAGGGGCCCCGGGGGGATACATTGGGGGGTTAATTTAAAGTAGTGCACAACCCATTTAAACACTGCTTCGCTGATTAGTCGCGCCCGGTCGGCCGCATACATATTCTAGAATACCCGATGCGTTAGAATCGGGCCACCATCTAGTATAATAGATAAAGGTCTAAAAAAAAAAAACTACTCAAATTGCTGCCGTTGTTTGCCAATACGATTCCAGTATGGCATCTGGTGAGTCACGGCAAGAAGTGAAATATCAGAATGATGAAAGAGAAGTATTTATATATAGCTATTATCTTTACTGATCGTATGTTGTGGGCACCCAAAAAAAGTTTGGCCGCAGTATAAAATGTTAACAAAAGAAGAATGCAATTATTTGGAAATCTCTTATCGAACACAGATCAGAAGGTGAATGAAAAATTAAGTGCTACTAATGAAAAACAGCTGGAAGGTCAGTTTTCAAAGTCACATGACTGTGAATAAAAAGAGCTTGTTGGAAAGGATGAGTCTCTCCAAAGCAAAGATGGTCAGAAGTTCACCAATCTGTGAAAAACTGAGGCTAAATATTGTGGAATAATTTCAGAAAAATGTTCCTCAACGTAAAATTTCAAAGACTTTAAATCTATATACACCATTTACAGCACATAATATCATTACGAGATTCAGAGATTGTGGAGAAATCCATGTGCACAAAGGACAAGGCTGACGGTCAATATCGGATGCCTGCGATTTCCGGGCACTCAGGCAGCACTGCATTAAACACTTGCATGATTCGGTCGTGCAAATCACTGAATTGGCTCAGGAAAACTTCTAGAAATTATTGTGTGTGATCATAGGTCATTCTACAGTACTCAAATGTAAATTGAAGCTCCATCAAACAAAGAAGGAGCTGTATATCAGCACAATCCAGAAACGCTGCCGTCTTCTCTGAGCGATAGCTCATTTATAATGGACTGAGGAAAAATTAAAAACTGATCTGTGGTCGTGTAAGGGGGAAGACCGGGGTGTAAGTACTTTCAGAACAAGGGATCCGGAACTGCCGGGGCCGTGCCTCTGGTTGCAGGGGGAAGACAGACTGAGAGCACAGGAGTAAGGTGACCAGGAAGCTGGGGGCGTGACCAGAGCTCAGGATTCAGGTGACCAGGGAGCTGAGGGCGTGTCTAGAAAGAGGGAGAAAAAGGAGGTTTGCATGGGAAAGCAGGCAGTTGACAGTTGGAGTCAAACCCGACTAGAGGGAGAAGAGACGCTGGGTCCTTGGAGCCGAGCAAGTGAGGTGCAGTGTTATGGACTAGGGGCTCAGCGTGTCAAACCGGAGACCGCCCGCTGCCGCCAGAAGACGGAGCATTGTTTAGGCGGGGAAGCTAGAAGAAAATACCGGCATCAGCCGGCAACTGCCTTGTGGGGAACAAGAATCAGCTAAGTGTAAAACTGCCGATTACAACGGTTTCGACCCTGCTACATCTAGCCAAACTGTGGATTGTCGATTATAGCCTGTTACCTGCTACTTCCCTTGTTGTCCCCATATTTCCCCTGTTACTCCCTGCGTGCAGATTGACCCTGTTACAATAAATCCCCCCTGTTTATTAACCCTGTACTGGCTGCTCTGTGTTTCTGTGTCACTGCATCTAAACTACCTGTGTCGCACTTGGATGAATCAAAATGTGAAATTATTTATGGAAACCACAGACACCTGTTGACTCAGGAGGAGAGGGACCATCCAGCTTGTTATTGAGGAGAGGGACCATCCAGCTTGTTATCAGCATACAGTTCACAGCTCTGATGGTTCGGGCTGCATTAGTGCCTATGACATGGACAGTGCACACTTGAAAGGCGCCATCAATACTGAGCATTATATATAGTGGGTAGAACAACATCTGCTTCTTCTAGACAATGTCTATTTCAGGAAAGATCTAGTGTATTTCATCAAGACAATGGTAAACCACATACTGCATCCATCACAGAAGCGTGGCTCCGCAGAATAAGAGTTTGGGTGATTCCTGCTATCAATTTCTAAATGAGTTATTATTTCAAATCAAATGGAAAAATGGCCAACATTCAACATCAGATCTGTGTCCTATGTTCTTTTTATAACTGGGGTTGTATAATTATCAACCCTCATAGTATCTATTTTCATTGATACAGAGGGGCAGTATTATAGTAGTTTTATTTTTGTATATAGGAGCAGTATTACAGTAGTTATATTCTTGTACATAGGGGGCAGTATTATAGTAGTTATATTCTTGTACATAAGAGCAGTATTATAGTAGTTATGTTCTTGTACATAGGGGCAGTATTATAGTACAGTGGGTACGGAAAGTATTCAGACCCCTTTAAATTTTTCACTCTTTGTTTCATTGCAGCCATTTGGTAAATTCTAAAAAGTTCATTTTTTCTCATTTTAGTACATTCTGCAACCCATCTTGATTGAAAAAAAAAACAGAAATGTAGACATTTTTGTAAATTTATTAAAAAAGAAAAACTGAAATATCACATGGTCATAAGTATTCAAACCCTTTGCTCAGTATTGAGTAGACGCACCCTTTTGAGCTAGTACAGCCATGAGTCTTCTTGGGAATGATGCAACGATGCAACAAGTTTCACACCTGGATTTGGGGATCCTCTCCCATTCTTCCTTGCAGATCCTCTCCAGTTCCGTCAGGTTGGATGGTGAACGTTGGTGGACAGCCATTTTCAGGTCTCTCCAGAGATGCACAATTGGGTTTAGGTCAGGGCTCTGGCTGGGCCAGTCAAGAATGGTCACAGAGTTGTTCTGAAGCCACTCCTTTGTTATTTTAGCTGTGTGCTTAGGGTCATTGTCTTGTTGGAAGGTGAATCTTCGGCCAAGTCTGAGGTCCAGAGCACTCTGGAAGAGGTTTTCATCCAGGATATCTCTGTACTTGGCCGCATTCTTGTTTCCTTCAATTGCAACCAGTCATCCTGTCCCTGCAGCTGAAAAACAGCCCCATAGCATGATGCTGCTGTAACATCCCTGGCGGCGTGCTGGCATAGCTTACCATCTCCCACCATGCAAGACCGCCAACTTACCTATCAGTCCAGGCTGCACACTTTGCTCCATTACTTGCTGTGTGCATGTCTCTTGTCTAATTGCTTAGGGCGGCAGCCCTGTTACTTCCTGATTCTTAAAGTTAGTGTGCCCAGTCCTAATGCGTCCCCAGCCTATTGCTGTGAGTCACTGGATACTTAAACCCCCTCCACCCATTAGGAGGTGCCTGAGCAACACTTTCTTTTAGTGTGTTCTGTGAAACTGAGTTGCCAGGTCCTGTCCTGTATCTTGTCTGTTTCCGCCACGCTGGGGGCTGAGTACCCAGGCTCGTTCCTGTATCTTGTTCCAGGTTCAGTTCCTGTCTGAACAGTATCCTAGCCCGTTACCTGTTTGTCTCTATGTCCGATCCTTTCCTTTTCCTGCAGTGTCTGAACCTGCACCTAACCCCAACTCGTTGTCTCTGTACTTCTGTTTGTGAGTTTTGTGTCCACTCGTTACTTCATTGCAAGTCCCTTGTGTGTATCTGGTTCTGCTTGTCCCGTTTCCCTGCCTCCGTCTATAC
The DNA here is from genome assembly GCF_046119375.1 of Phyllobates terribilis. Lineage (NCBI taxonomy): Eukaryota > Metazoa > Chordata > Amphibia > Anura > Dendrobatidae > Phyllobates > Phyllobates terribilis. The sequence goes on from NW_027362762.1 coordinate 952,673,977, forward strand.
CTCCTGTGTTCTAGCTATCTTCCTGTGTTTCCCAGTCTGTTCCATGTGAACAGAGCCCTGTCCTGTCTGCCTGCACCTTCTGCTCTGCGGTTACGCTCTGCTCTGTTCTGCCTCGCTTGCCCTCCGCACCTGCGGTTTCGCTCTGCTCTGATTGCCCTCCGCACCTGCGGTTTCGCTCTGCTCTGATTGCCCTCCGCACCTGCGGTTTCGCTCTGCTCTACTTGCCCTCCGCACCTGCGGTTTCGCTCTGCTTGCCCTCCGCACCTGCGGTTTCGCTCTTCTCTGCTTGCCCTCCGCACCTGCAGTTTCGCTCTGCTCTGCTTGCCCTCCGCACCTGCGGTTTCGCTCTGCTCTGATTGCCCTCCGCACCTGCGGTTTCGCTCTGCTCTGATTGCCCTCCGCACCTGCGGTTTAGCTCTGCTCTACTTGCCCTCCGCACCTGCGGTTTCGCTCTGCTTGCCCTCCGCACCTGCAGTTTCGCTCTTCTCTGCTTGCCCTCCGCACCTGCGGTTTCGCTCTGCTCTACTTGCCCTCCGCACCTGCGGTTTCGCTCTGCTTGCCCTCCGCACCTGCGGTTTCGCTCTTCTCTGCTTGCCCTCCGCACCTGCGGTTTCGCTCTGCTCTGCTTGCCCTCCGCACCTGCGGTTTCGCTCTGCTCTGATTGCCCTCCGCACCTGCGGTTTCGCTCTGCTCTGATTGCCCTCCGCACCTGCGGTTTCGCTCTGCTCTACTTGCCCTCCGCACCTGCGGTTTCGCTCTGCTTGCCCTCCGCACCTGCGGTTTCGCTCTTCTCTGCTTGCCCTCCGCACCTGCGGTTTCGCTCTGCTCTGCTTGCCCTCCGCACCTGCGGTTTCGCTCTGCTCTGATTGCCCTCCGCACCTGCGGTTTCGCTCTGCTCTGATTGCCCTCCGCACCTGCGGTTTCGCTCTGCTCTACTTGCCCTCCGCACCTGCGGTTTCGCTCTGCTTGCCCTCCGCACCTGCGGTTTCGCTCTTCTCTGCTTGCCCTCCGCACCTGCGGTTTCGCTCTGCTCTGCTTGCCCTCCGCACCTGCGATTTCGCTCTGCTCTTCTTGCCCTCCGCACCTGCGGTTTCGCTCTGCTCTGCTTGCCCTCTGCACCTCCTGTTTCGTTCTGCTCTGCTTGTCCCCCGCACCCGCGGTTTCGCTCTGCTCGTCCACTGCACCTGCGGCTCTGTTCCTGTATCCCAGTCTGTACTGGTCCCTATCCAGCCTGCATTTCCTGCCAGTACCCACCTGTCTGCATACCAGCCGTGCCTGCCAGTACCCGCCTGTCTGCATACCAGCCGTGCCTGCCAGTACCCACCTGTCTGCATACCAGCCGTGCCTGCCAGTACCCACCTGTCTGCATACCAGCCGTGCCTGCCCGTTCCCTCATTCCCCAGTGTGGGTCAACAGCTGTGACCAAGGTCTGACCTGGAGTAGCACCTGGGCCACCTCCCATGTCCCTCCTTGGACCACGGAGCCGATTAAGCCGCCGTGTGTTCGGATCTGGTGAGGCCCCTAGTCACGCCCCTCCATGCACTCCTCGGTTCGTGGCCCATTGGGACCACTAACCACGCTCACGTCAGTCAGTCTGGGCGTGGGCGTAACAGCTGCCACCACCATGTTTCACTGTTGGGATTGTATTGGGCAGGTGATGAGCAGTGCCTGGTTTTCTCCACACATACCGCTTGGAATTATCACCAAAAAGTTCTATCTTCATCTCATCAGATCAGAGAACCTTATTTCCCATAGTCTGCGAGTCCTTCATGTGTTTTTGAGCAGGCTCTATGCGGGCTTTCACATGTCTTGCCCTGAGGAGAAACTTCCGTCGGGCCACTCTGCCATAAAGACCCGACTGGTGGAGGGCTGCAGTGATCTTGGGGTTCTTCTTTACCTCTCTCACCAAGGCTCTTCTCCCACGATTGCTCAGTTTGGCTGGATGGCCAGGTCTAGGAAGACTTCTGGTGGTCCCAAACTTCTTCCATTTAAGGATTATGGAGGCCACTGTGCTCTTAGGAACCTTGAGCAATGCTGAAATTCTTTTGTAACCTTGGCCAGATCTGGGCCTAGCCACAATTCTGTCTCTGAGCTCCTTGGGCAGTTCCTTTGAGCTCATTTGATTCTCATTTGGTCTGACATGCACTGTGAGCTGTGAGGTCTTATATAAACAGGTGTGTGCCTTTGCAAATCAAGTCCTGTCAGTTTAATTAAACACAGCTGGACTCCAGTGAAGGAGTAGAACCATCTCAAGGAGGGTCACAAGGAAATGGACAGCATGTGACTTAAATATGAGTGTCTGAGCAAAGGGTCTGAATACTTATGACCATGTGATATTTCAGTTTTTCTTTAATAAATTTGCAAAAATTTCTACATTTCTGTTTTTTTCAGTCAAGATGGGGTGCAGAGTGTACTTTAATGAGAAAAAAAATTAACTTTTTAGAATTTACCAAATTGCTGAAATGAACCAAAGAGTGAAAAATTTAAAGGGTCTAAATACTTTCCGTACCCACTGTAGTTATATTCTTGTACATAGGGAGCAGTATTATAGTAGTTATATTCTTGTACATAGGAGCAGTATTATAGTAGTTATATTCTTGTACATAGGAGCAGTATTATAGTAGTTATATTCTTGTACATAGGAGCAGTATTATACTAGTTATATTCTTGTACATAGGAGCAGTATTATACTAGTTATATTCTTGTACATAGGAGCAGTATTATAGTAAAACACAAGAGGGATTAAGCTCTCAAGTCAGCTCACCTTCGGGACGTCTGCTGCACGGATCCGCGGTGCATCAGGAGTAAGTAGAAAAACAAGGATTCCAGCAGCAGGTAGGTCCGTGAATTGCAAAGTTTATTGAAGCATATAAAAATCTATAAAACCTTCACCCTCCACCACCTATAGGATTAAAAGATCTAGCATACGCGTTTCGGATGCATGTCCTTATTCACTGCAGTGCAGGAAATAAGGACATACATCTGAAACGCGTATGCCACATTTTTTTAATCTTATAGGTGGTGGAGGGTGAAGGTTTTAAAGATTTTTATATGCTTCAATAAACTTTGCAATTCACGGACCTACCTGCTGCTGGAATCCTTGTTTTTCTACTTACTCCTGTTGCACCGCGGATCCGTGCAGCGGACATCCCGAAGGTGAGCTGACTTGAGAGCTTAATCCCTCTTGTGTTTTACTATAATACTGCTCCTATGTACAAGAATTTAACTACTATAATACTGCCCCCATCTACAGTACAGACTAAAGTTTGGACACACCTTCTCATTTAAAGATTTTTCTGTATTTTCATGACTTTGAAAATTGTACATTCACACTGAAGGCATCAAAACTATGAATTAACACATGTGGAATTATATACTTAACAAAAAAGTGTGAAACAACTGAAAATATGTCTTATATTCTAGGTTCTTCAAAGTAGCCACCTTTTGCTCTGCTCAGCCCTTACACAGCCTGGAGGTGTGTTTGGGGTCATTGTCCTGTTGAAAAATAAATGATGGTCCAACTAAACGCAAACCGGATGGAATAGCATGCCGCTGCAAGATGCTGTGGTAGCCATGCTGGTTCAGTATGCCTTCAATTTTGAATAAATCCCCAACAGTGTCACCAGCAAAGCACCCCCACACCATCACACCTCCTCCTCCATGCTTCACGGTAGGAACCAGGCATGTAGAGTCCATCCGTTCACCTTTTCTGCGTCGCACAAATACACGGTGGTTGGAACCAAAGATCTCAAATTTGGACTCATCAGACCAAAGCACAGATTTCCACTGGTCTAATGTCCATTCCTTGTGTTCTTTAGCCCAAACAAGTCTCTTCTGCTTGTTGCCTGTCCTTAGCAGCGATTTCCTAGCAGCTATTTTACCATGAAGGCCTGCTGCACAAAGTCTCCTCTTAACAGTTGTTGAAGAGATGTGTCTGCTGCTAGAACTCTGTGTGGCATTGACCTGGTCTCTAATCTGAGCTGCTGTTAACCTGCAATTTCTGAGGCTGGTGACTCAGATAAACTTATCCTCAGAAGCAGAGGTGACTCTTGGTCTTCCTTTCCTGGGGCGGTCCTCATGTGAGCCAGTTTCTTTGTAGCGCTTGATGGTTTTTGCAACTGCACTTGGGGACACATTCAAAGTTTGCCCAATTTTTCGGACTGACTGACCTTCATTTCTTAAAGTAATGATGGCCACTCATTTTTCTTTACTTAGCTGCTTTTTTTCTTGCAATAATACAAATTCTAACAGTCTAGTCAGTAGGACTATCAGCTGTGTATCCACCTGACTTCTGCACAACACTACTGATGGTCCCAACCCCATTTATAAGGCAAGAAATCCCACTTCTTAAACCTGACAGGGCACACCTGTGAAGTGAAAACCATTTCCGGTGACTACCTCTTGAAGCTCATCAAGAGAATGGCAAGAGTGTGCAAAGCAGTCATCAAAGCAAAAGGTGGCTACTTTGAAGAACCTAGAATATAAGACATATTTTCAGTTGTTTCACACTTTTTTGTTAAGTATATAATTCCACATGTGTTAATTCATAGTTTTGATGCCTTCATGTGAATGTACAATTTTCATAGTCATGAAAATACAGAAAAATCTTTAAATGAGAAGGTGTGTCCAAACTTTTGGTGTGTACTGTATAAGAACACGATTACTATATTAGTGATGTAATTTACAGTTCTATTTAACATATATCTGCTCATGCATCTACTTACATAATTCCAGGGTGCAATTTGAAAAGATGGTGGTAGTTCGGCCTCCCCCAGAAATAGCCAGATACACCATGGTTTTTCATACCAGAGATGCAGGGAATGAAGTCAACAAGGAAAGGTGAGTTCATCAGTTATACGTCTAATATATATAGTGATTAGTGTTGAGCGAGCGTGCTCGTTTAACCCTTTAAACAAGCACCCTCGGGTGCTCGCCAAGTAGTTTCGGTGTGCTCGGCTTCTCTGTTTGGGCCGCTGCGGCTGCATGTGTCGCAGCTGTTAGACACCGCACATGAAGGGGACATGAGGTCACCATGATTGTATAGATGATTAAAGTGGTGGAAAAGAGTCATCTCTTCTTTCTCAAAAAATCCTGCATGTTGATTGCTTGTGGGGGACCTTTTGATACAATGGTGATCCATCATACAGTGTACAAATAATGATTTCATATAGTGCCAATGTATAAATCCCGTACAGTACAGTGCCTAAATAACTGTGCCATACTTTGGCTAAGTAACTGCTGTACAGCTCAACTACCACCATATACTGCAAAAATATAGTGCCGCTCATTGCATAAATAAATACACCCATACACTGCTGAAATAATAGCGCAATTTATACTACTATTTTTACACCCTTCCATATACAACCCCTGGCAAAAATTATGGAATCACCGGGCTCGGAGGATGTTCATTCAGTTGTTTAATGTTGTTGCAAAAAAGCAGATTCAGACATGGCACAAAACTAAAGTCATTTCAATTGGCAACTTTAGGGCTTTAAGAAACACTAAAAGAAATCAAGATTAAAAATGTGGTACTCAGTAAGGGTAATTTTTTTCAGACCAAGCAGAGGGGAAAAAATTATGGAATCACTCAATTCTGAGGAAAAAATTATGGAATCACCCTGTAAATTTTCATTTCCAAAACTAACACCTGCATCAAATTAGATCTGCTCATTAGTCTGCATCTAAAAAGGAGTGATCGCACCTTGGAGAGCTGTTGCACCAAGTGAACTGACATGAATCATGGCTCCAACACGAGACATGTCAATTGAAACAAAGGAGAGGATTATCAAACTCTTAAAAGAAGGTAAATCATCACGCAATGTTGCAAAAGATGTTGGTTGTTCACAGTCAGTTGTGTCTAAAATTTGGACCAATTACAAACAACATGGGAAGGTTGTTAAAGGCAAACCCACTGGTAGACTAAGGAAGACATCAAAGCTTCAAGACCGGAAACTTAAAGCAATATGTCTCCAAAACAGGAAATGCACAACAAAACAAATGAGGAACGAATGGGAGGAAACTGGAGTCAATGTCTGTGACCAAACTGGGATTTACATACAGAAAAGCTAAACATAAGCCATCATTAACACCTAAACAGAAAAAAACAAGGTTACAATGGCTAAGGAAAAGCAATCGTGGACTGTGGATGACTGGGTGAAAGTCATATTCAGTGATGAATCGCGAATCTGCATTGGGCAAGGTGATAATGCTGGAACTTTTGTTTGGTGCCGTTCCAATGAGATTTATAAAGATGACTGCATGAAGAGAACATGAAAATTTCCACAGTCATTGATGATATGGGGCTGCATGTCAGGTAAAGGCACTGGGGAGATGGCTGTCATTACATCTTCAATAAATGCCCAAGTTTACATTGATAGTTTGGACAGTTTTCTTATCCCATCAATTGAAAGGATGTTTGGGGATGATGACATCATTTTTCAAGATGATAATGCATCCTGCCATAGATCAAAAACTGTGAAAACATTCCTTGAAAGAAGACACATAAGGTCAATGTCATGGCCTGCAAATAGTCCGGATCTCAATCCAATTGAAAATCTTTGGTGTAAGTTGAAGAAAATGGTCCATGACATGGCTCCAACTTGCAAAGCTGATCTGGCAACAGCAATCAGAGAAAGTTGGAGCCAGATTGATGAAGAGTACTGTTTGTCACCCATTAAGTCCATGCCTCAGATACTGCAATCTGGTATTAAAGCCAGAGGTGGTGCAACAAAATACTAGTGATGTATTGGAGTGTTCTTTTGTGTGTTTGTTTTTCACGATTCCATCATTTTTTCCTCAGAATTGAGTGATTCCATAATTTTTTCCCTCTGCTTGGTCTGAAGAAAAATTACCCTTACTGAGTACCACATTTTTAAGCTTGATTTCTTTTACTGTTTCTTAAAGCCCTATAGTTGCCATTTAGTTTTGTGCCATGTCTGTGATCTGCTTTTTTTTCAACAACATTAAACAACTGAATGAACATCCTCCGAGCACGGTGATTCCATAATTTTTGCCAGGGGTTGTATATTATTAAAAAAGATAACACGAGGTAGCGATGTGAAAATAATCTGCTTACAGGTCAATAGGAACCATAAACAGATTACCCCCCCCCAGTTGTGGCAGCAAGATCATTGCATGTGTGTGTTATAGTATATCGGTATTTATATACAATATCTCTCGCAGGATGCAGTTACTCAAGAAAGCGTCCAAGGTGTGGAAGACAGACGGACTGAACTCCTGCTCCTACCAGCTGCTGTCCATCACACATGAGCCTCTGTACATCAACATCACCGTTGATATCGGAAAACCGCAACACTAGCCAGAAAACCGAACTCACCTGTGCCGAGTCGGGGACCACCGCGAACTTCACCAGTTATGCCGTTAATGAATAATTTATCAACTGCTGAAACGAGCGCAGTTCCCGGACTGATGGTAACGTGAGGGGGCAAGTCTCGTACACGTCCCAGTAATAAATACCAGACTGTCCGCCATCAAGGATCGTTTAGAGTACACCTGGGCGTTAGGACCCCAGCACTGCCCACCCGAGCCTCAACTTATAACTTTCTTACTGTAGAACAATCAAAGCTTTATTCAGACGGATGTTTGTACGACAAGACGAATATTTAGATTCGAAAGAAATCACATTCCAGATTTTTGTTACTCCGGTGTTCTCTCACTCGCTTATTTATGACCTTTTCTCTTGTAAAAAAAAAATAGATAATTAAGTATGTGGTCATTTTGGAGAATATATATATTTTTTCTTTGTTTTAAAGAGTTTGGAAAACAAAGGCTCTTCTCTGCCATTTCCTTTTGTTTGTGTCTGTTCTTATTTTTCTCCTTGGTGTCGGGGGGTGAGGGGTCGTTGTGTGACAGATATGATCCGCCATGTTGGCTGACATCGAGTGGCTTTTTCTGTCATTGGGTCACAGTTGAAAATGAAATGTGATTCAGTATCGGCAATGGTGGACACAGTCGAAAAGATCCCCTGTGCAAGAACAGTATAGGGGCCCCTATCTGTGTATCTGACAGAAGCTACTTGATGATTTGAAGGTGGAAGTGGGGCCCCTTACCTCTTGGGCCCCTGTAAGGTTGCACAGTTTACACCAATGACATGTCCGCCCCTGAGTATCGGTGACGAGGTGTGTATTCATCCGTCAGAGACAAGTTCTCACCATTTCTTTATGTCATAGAGGAAGTAGCTATCTTCTCCTCTTCTAGTTTTTAATGTAATTGAGTAGCTGACCGACCCATGAAAAAGCAATGTAAGGCCCAGAACGATTTTCTAAACTGTTAAATTGATTCTAATTTTTCCTAATTTCACAGATGTCTTCATATTAACATTCAGCAAAACGATTTGCAGGTCCGGGGGCCACATTGATATTTGGTGGCAGCCAGACCAAAGCCGCTACGATCCTCCTCCTGTCTGTCAGCATCATCTGGACACTGAGCAGCAGAACAATCGTGTGTTTCTGGGAATGAGCCTGTATGTACATCGGCCTCCACTATCACAATACGCCATAAGAGACACACAAATCACTACTGCCTTCCACAGAGAATTGTCCGATTGACAGGAAAAGAAATGATGACCTGGATTATTTCATATACTGATCTCTGGTTGGTTTCTGAGGTAAAATGAAAGCTGAGCTCTGGTTGGTTTCTGAGGTAAAATGAAAGCTGAGCTCTGGTTGGTTTCTGAGGTAATATGAAAGCTGAGCTCTGGTTGGTTTCTAAGGTAATATGAAAGCTGAGCTCTGGTTGGTTGGTTTCTGAGGTAAAATGAAAGCTGAGCTCTGGTTGGTTTCTGAGGTAAAATGAAAGCTGAGCTCTGGTTGGTTTCTGAGGTAAAATGAAAGCTGAGCTCTGGTTGGTTTCTGAGATAAAATGAAAGCTGAGCTCTGGTTGGTTTCTGAGGTAAAATGAAATATGAGCTCTGGTTGGTTTCTGAGGTAATATGAAAGCTGAGCTCTGGTTGGTTTCTGAGGTAAAATGAAAGCTGAGCTCTGGTTGGTTTCTGAGGTAATATGAAAGCTGAGGTCTGGTTGGTTGGTTTCTGAGGTAAAATGAAAGCTGAGCTCTGGTTGGTTTCTGAGGTAAAATGAAAGCTGAGCTCTGGTTGGTTTCTGAGGTAAAATGAAAGCTGAGCTCTGGTTGGTTTCTGAGATAAAATGAAAGCTGAGCTCTAATTGGTTTCTGAGGTAAAATGAAAGCTGAGCTCTGGTTGGTTTCTGAGGTAAATTGAAAGCTGAGCTCTGGTTGGTCTCTGAGGTAAAATGAAAGCTGAGCTCTGGTTGGTTTCTGAGGTAAATTGAAAGCTGAGCTCTGGTTGGTCTCTGAGGTAAAATGAAAGCTGAGCTCTAATTGGTTTCTGAGGTAAATTGAAAGCTGAGCTCTGGTTGGTCTCTGAGGTAAAATGAAAGCTGAGCTCTGGTTGGTTTCTGAGGTAAATTGAAAGCTGAGCTCTGGTTGGTCTCTGAGGTAAAATGAAAGCTGAGCTCTGGTTGGTCTCTGAGGTAAAATGAAAGCTGAGCTCTAATTGGTTTCTGAGGTAAATTGAAAGCTGAGCTCTGGTTGGTCTCTGAGGTAAAATGAAAGCTGAGCTCTGGTTGGTCTCTGAGGTAAAATGAAAGCTGAGCTCTGGTTGGTTTCTGAGGTAAAATGAAAGCTGATCTCTGGTTGGTTTCTGAGGTAAAATGAAAGCTGAGGTCTGGTTGGTCTCTGAGGTAAAATGAAAGCTGAGCTCTGGTTGGTTTCTGAGGTAAAATGAAAGCTGAGCTCTGGTTGGTTTCTGAGGTAAAATGAAGCTGAGCTCTGGTTGGTTTCTGAGGTAAAATGAAAGCTGAGCTCTGGTTGGTTTCTGAGGTAAAATGAAAGCTGAGCTCTGGTTGGTTTCTGAGGTAAAATGAAAGCTGAGCTCTGGTTGGTTTCTGGGGTAAAATGAAAGCTGAGCTCTGGTTGGTCTCTGAGGTAAAATGAAAGCTGAGCTCTGGTTGGTTTCTGAGGTAAAATGAAAGCTGAGCTCTGGTTGGTTTCTGAGGTAAATTGAAAGCTGAGCTCTGGTTGGTCTCTGAGGTAAAATGAAAGCTGAGCTCTGGTTGGTTTCTGAGGTAAAATGAAAGCTGAGCTCTGGTTGGTTTCTGAGGTAAAATGAAAGCTGAGCTCTGGTTGGTTTCTGAGGTAAATTGAAAGCTGAGCTCTGGTTGGTTTCTGAGGTAAATTGAAAGCTGAGCTCTGGTTGGTCTCTGAGGTAAAATGAAAGCTGAGCTCTGGTTGGTTTCTGAGGTAAAATGAAAGCTGAGCTCTGGTTGGTTTCTGAGGTAAAATGAAAGCTGAGCTCTGGTTGGTTTCTGAGGTAAATTGAAAGCTGAGCTCTGGTTGGTCTCTGAGGTAAAATGAAAGCTGAGCTCTGGTTGGTTTCTGAGGTAAAATGAAAGCTGAGCTCTGGTTGGTTTCTGAGGTAAAATGAAAGCTGAGCTCTGGTTGGTCTCTGAGGTAAAATGAAAGCGGAGCTCTGGTTGGTTTCTGAGGTAAAATGAAAGCTGAGCTCTGGTTGGTCTCTGAGGTAAAATGAAAGCTGAGCTCTGGTTGGTTTCTTTCTGAGGTAAAATGAAAGCTGAGCTCTGGTTGGTTTCTGAGGTAAAATTAACCCCTTTCTGACATATGTGATCGTGCCCGCACACAAGCGGGTCGCCATACAGCAAGAAGTTACTTTGGTCATGCCCGGTGTGCGATCAACGTAACTTCTGCCTGTGCAGCGCTGACAGGCTGTATAGCACAGGGATGTTGCTGCATCTCTATGCTATGTAAACGATCAGCCTGCAAAAATTGAAAGTCTCATAGTGGGACAAAGTGTAAAAGTTCAAAAAGTGTCAGAAAGTGAAAAAAAAAAACATGAAATAGATAATCCCAAAAAATAAAAATACACTGTACCCATAAATAAATATTATTATGAAAAAAAAAACAATAAAAGTACACATGTGGTATCGCCACGACCTGACCTATAAAACTGTCCCACTAGTTAACCCCTTTAGTGAACACGGTAAAAAAAAATAAAAAAATTATGCTTTATCATCATACTGCCAAACAAAAAATGGAATAAAACGGGATCAAGAAGACAAGTGTAAATAAAAATGGTACCGCTGAAAACGTCATCTTGTCCTGAAAAAAACAAGCCGCCATACAGCTCCATCAGCCAAAAAATAAAAAAGTTATAGCTCTCAGAATAAAGCGATGAAAAAAAAAATATTTTCTATAAAATACTTTTTATTGTGTAGAAGCGCCAAAACATAGAAAAACAATATAAATGTGGTACCGCTGTAAACGTACTGACCCGAAGAATAAAGCTGTCTTATCAATTTTCCAAAAAAAGAAAAACATAACCGACACACGAGTAATTGCTACGTCCACAAAAAGGAAGGAGGTATATTCCCTACCTATATAACCTTAATTAGTGTAATGGTGACACAACAAAAGCATATACAACCCCTGGCAAAAATTATGGAATCACCGGGCTCGGAGGATGTTCGTTCAGTTGTTTAATGTTGTTGAAAAAAAGCAGATCACAGACATGGCACAAAACTAAAGTCATTTCAAATGGCAACTTTAGGGCTTTAAGAAACACTAAAAGAAATCAAAATAAAAAATGTGGCACTCAGTAAGGGTAATTTTTTTTAGACCAAGCAGAGGGAAAAAATTATAGAATCACTCAATTCTGTGGTAAAAATTATGGAATCATGAAAAACAAACACACGAAAGAACACTCCAATACATCACTAGTATTTTGTTGCACCACCTCTGGCTTTACTAACAGCTTGCAGTCTCTGAGGCATGGACTTAATGGGTGACAAACAGTACTCTTCATCAATCTGGCTCCAACTTTCTCTGATTGCTGTTGCCAGATCAGCTTTGCAGGTTGGAGCCTTGTCATGGACCATTTTCTTCAACTTTCACCAAAGATTTTCAATTGGATTGAGATCCGGACTATTTGCAGGCCATGACATTGACCTTATGTGTCTTCTTTCAAGGAATGTTTTCACAGTTTTTGCTCTATGGCAGGATGCATTATCATCTTAAAAAATGATGTAATCATCCCCAAACATCCTTTCAATTGATGGGATAAGAAAACTGTCCAAAATATCAATGTAAACTTGGGCATTTATTGAAGATGTAATGACAGCCATCTCCTCAGTACCTTTACCTGACATGCAGCCCCATATCATCAATGACTGGAAATTTGCATGTTCTCTTCATGCAGTCATCTTTATAAATCTCATTGGAACGGCACCAAACAAAAGTTCCAGCATCATCACCTTGCCCAATGCAGATTCGCGATTCATCACTGAATATGACTTTCATCCAGTCATCCACAGTCCACGATTGCTTTTCCTTAGCCCATTGTAACCTTGTTTTTTTCAGTTTAGGTGTTAATGATGGCTTTTGTTTAGCTTTTCTGTATGTAAATCCCATTTCCTTTAGGCGGTTTCTTACATTTCGGTCACAGACATTGACTCCAGTTTCCTCCCATTCGTTCCTCATTTGTGTTGTTGTGTATTTCCTGTTTTGGAGACATAATGCTTTAAGTTTCCGGTCTTGAAGCTTTGATGTCTTCCTTGGTCTACCAGTATGTTCACCTTTCACAACCTTCCCATGTTGTTTGTATTTGGTCTCGTGTTGGAGCCATGATTCATGTCAGTCCACTTGGTGCAACAGCTCTCCAAGGTGTGATCACTCCTTTTTTAGATGCAGGCTAACAAGCAGATCTAATTTGATGCAGGTGTTAGTTTTGGAAATGAAAATTTGCAGGGTGATTCCATATTTTTTTCCTCAGAATTGAGTGATTCCATAATTTTTTCCCTCTGCTTGGTCTGAACAAAATTACCCTTACTGAGTACCACATTTTTTTTCTTGATTTCTTTTAGTGTTTCTTAAAGCCATAAAGTTGCCATTTAAAATGACTTTAGTTTTGTGCCATGTCTGTGATCTGCTTTTTTCAACAACATTAAACAACTGAATGAACATCCTCCGAGCCCGGTGATTCCATAATTTTTGCCAGAGGTTGTATATGAGAAAGGAACAATCTCACCATTAGTTGGAGTAAGGCTGAATGCACACGATGAGGTTTTAATGCGTTTCCGCAACAATTATTCCGGCAGTAATCAGCTGTTGGTCACTTGGCCATCAGCTGATTGATGAAGCCGGTAATCAGCTGATGCTTACCGTGGGTTCCTTCGCAAGAAGGTTCCTACGGTCTCTAGCTCACCAGGGCTCATCAGCTCATCTTCAGCTGATGCAGCCTGTATACTGACAGGGGGTGATTTTACACCCCTGTCAGTATACAGTGTTGTATTCTACAGCTGTGATATCAGTGATGGCTGATGTCACAGCTGTAGAAATGATCCGGATCGTTGTGGGACAGTTGTGATCGTATTGTTGTTTGTTTTTTTACGTTTTTTTTCAGGAGATCGACGGCTATGCGGAGGCGTGTAATAAAACACAGACGGTTCTACAATTTTTTTTATTTCATTAAAATACTTTATTCTGACCGTGTCTTTTATTGAAGAAGCGGCGACCATTTTACCACGTGGTTAGTAATGGGGGCGTCTTATAGACGCCCTCCATTACTAACCTGGGCTTCACATCAGCCGCCAATACAAGGCTGACGTGAACCCCAACCCCATTACCCCACTGCCACCGCTACAAGGCAGCATGGAAGAGCGGAGGCTAAGCGCCAGATTTGGCGCATCTTATGGATGCGCCATTTCTGGGACTGCTGAGGGGTGATATTAATAGCCGCGGAGGGGGCTAGTATTCATGGCCCCTTCCATGGCTATTAATATCAGCCCGCAGCTGTGTAGTTTGGCCTTTGCTGGCTCGATTTTATAGGGGAACCCCACGTCAATTTTTTTCTGGGGCCCCCTGTAATCTAGCCAGTAAAGGCTAAACAAACAGCTGTAGGCTCATATTAATAGCCATGGAACATTGTTGGCTAATGGCCCCTTCCACGGCTAATAATATCATCCCCAAGCGGTCGGCTTTCCCTCTGCTGGTTATCAAAATGATGCGGGAGCCCACGCCAATTTTATTTTAATTTTAGGCGCTGTGCCCATAATTCAGACGTAGCACCGCTTTGGACGCAAATTTTTGCTGCATCCAAAACGTTGCATTCTATTGAACGGAGATAAATCCACATGTGTTCACTGAACCATGCGGATTTTCAGCATTCAATACTTTCTAGTGGTCAAATTTCTGTTGTGGAGACTAGCGACTCCACAAGAGAATTAGACATGCAGCGGTCCTGAAAACCGCACCGCATGTCAGTGTCCGCGGGTGATTTGCAGCCTCAGATGCACGCATAGTGGACATGGGATTTCTAGAGATCCCGTCCACTATGCTGTAACATCTGAACGCTAAGGGTTTGATGATGTATAAACATGCAGCGTCAAACCTGCAGCGTCTCCTGACCGTGGCCACGTACCCAAACTCATCCGCAGCAATTTCTGTAGCAGAGACGCTAGTCTCCGCTGCAGATTTTGACCGATTGAAATGTCATTATATGCGGTGGATTCACATTTACCGACTACAAAAGTGCGGCATTAGAACACTGCGTTTTGGACGCATCATAAATACGTTGTGTCCAAAGGGCTGCTGAGTGCTGATTGGGGGATGTAGTGGCTAACGAACCAGCTGTGAGTTGTTATTTAATGGCCAGGGAAATGTTTGCCTAGTGGCACATTCCCAGGCTAAAAAAAAACAGCTCACTGCAGTCCCATAAATTACGTGAATAGAAATGCTAATGAAGATTGGGTGAATGGGACTAGCTGACACCCAGTTCATTTGTTTGGTGATGTCAAGGTGTCAATCAGACCTTTTCATGACCAAACAAAGTAAAAAAAACACAGGGACACAGTGTAAACACTTCATTATACTCACCCCAGTTCTTATGGTAATCCAAGGTCTTAAGCAATGTCCCACCAACTTTATTTAGCTCCAAAAATCATTCAGGAAATTTCGGCTTCAAATCTGCATCTTGGGCACATACCCTAAGGCCTTACTCATATCCAGTAGAATCCACACTTAGATGGCATTTCATCCAGAAGAACACATTCCACAAAGAAGATATTAACCCCTTAAGGACCTTGGGATTTTCCATTTTCGTTTTTTGCTCCCCTTATTCCCAGAGCCATAGTGTTTTTATTTTTTGGTCAATATGGTCGTGTGAGGGCTTATTTTTTGCGGGACAAGTTGTACTTTTGAACAACACTACTGGTTTTACCATATCTTGTACGGGAAAACAGGAAAAAAAATTCCAAGTGCGGTGAAATTGCAAAAAAAGTGCAATACCACAGTTGTTTGTTTTTTTTTTTTGTTTTTTTTTTACCACGTTCACTGAATGCTAAAACTGACCTGCCATCATTATTCTCCAGGTCATTACGAGTTTGTAGATACCAAACATATATAGGTTCTTTTTTATTTAAGTGGTGAAAAAAATCCAAAGTTTGCTAAAAAAAAAAGTTTAAAAAAATGGCGCCATTTTCCGAGACCTGTAGCGTCTCCATTTTTCGGGATCCGGGGCTGGATGAGGGCTTATTTTTTGCACGCCCGGCTGACGTTTTTATTGATTCCATTTCGACTCCACAGCCCTGGTCAAAAGTAGCTTTGAAGACGAATCGGTGAACATTTGAGGGACATTGCTAATAAAAAAGACACCCCGCTGGCGAGGCACATGAATATAGCACACAGGGGAGACATTTCCCTACTGTCTTTCATGGAAATTGACGAGATTATCTTGCTTGACGAAGGAGCCTCTGTGCTCTGAAAGCTTGCATATATATATATATATATATATATTTTCTGGTTAGCCAATAAAGGTATCACCCCAAGAATACTTTTGTCATTTTTGGCATACAAGTATTTACATCGTTGGAAAAATTAGAAATCGCTGGTCAACTTTTAACCCTTATAGCTTCCTAACAAAAAAACATTTTGGTTTCAAAATTATGCTGATGTAAAGTAGACATGTGGGAAATGTTATTTATTAACTATTTTGTGTGACATATCGCTCTGATTTAAGGGCATAAAAATTCAAATTTTGAAAATGGCGAAATTTTCGCCAAATGTCCAATTTTTTTCACAAATAAACGCAAGTGATATCGAAGAAATTTTACCACAATCATGAAGTACAATATGTCACGAAAAAACCATCTCAGAGTAATTACCTCATAAAGTGACAGTGGTCAGAATTGTAAAAATTGGCCCGGTCATAAATGTGCAAACCACCCTGAGGGGTAAAGAGGTTAAAGCTGAGCTCTAATTGGTTTCTGAGGTAAAATGAAAGCTGAGCTCTGGTTGGTTTCTGAAGTAAAATGAAAGCTGAGCTCTAATTGGTTTCTGAGGTAAAATGAACGCTGAGCTCTGGTTGGTTTCTGAGGTAAAATGAACGCTGACCACTGATTGGTTGTTCTATTGTTCTACTTTAAAAAGTTGTAATTTTTGTTGTAAAAGTTATCAACAGGAAGTGCGGCCATATTGGTTGACACCAATCATAAAGAAGCAAGAACTCACCAACACTTGTCTTCTCCTCCAGCTTCAGATGTATTCATATATGGCCACTTTTTTTTGCCTTCTAGGCGGAAATCTTCAATGCCACCAGAACATGCATAAAGGATATGCTCGATATCTTTGTATTGTGCAGCCAATGTTGTGGTGGAAGACTAAACTGATCCAGAAGCCGGTCTGGATTTCCTGGACAAAGATTATGGCACCTTCTTAAAAGGAAGTTCCATAAAAATCATATCTGCTCCAAAAGACTTTCCCTCCTGATGTTCCTTCTTCCTGCGCCTCATAGGGGTATCTAGGGATAACATTTAACCTCAGGAAATAATTACTGTATGGGATAACTGGATGACAACCACTATAGTCACCATTTGCAACTTCAATTGTTGGCACCCAGAGCATTGAAGGCAACTTTGCGTAGTTATTTGGTGGATCACAACATGATTGAGCTGTTTTTCTGTCGCTGGCAACCATTGAATCAGCTGTAATGGTGGCCATATTAGTGGTCACCCAGTTTTTGCCAGAAAAATATTTGAAACAGTCTTGGATTCCCCATGAGTCGATGTGCTGCCATTAATTCACGTTGGGACAGTGTAGATATTTACAGCGCCACACCTGTCCACAGGTTGTGTCAGGTATTACAGCCTCGCATTACTGAAGAGATTGAGGTGGAGCTGCAGTATGACCTTGAGACGGGCCTGGCACCATGTCTTAAGCTTTGCCATCCTGGGAATAAGTCCATTTGGGTGTTCAATGTCCTACCCCCAAAACGTGACTGCTAGATGCCAAAAGTTTGCAGTTTTTTTGTATTTTTGTATTTTTTTTCAGTCTGCTTGAGGGGCCAAAATATTCTTCAGAGTGTAGGGTTCTAAAATGAAGGAGTAGATCTCTTAGTCTTTAATGAAAATTCTGAAAGAATTGGCAATTTTCAAACTTTGAATATCCTTATAGCAGATAGTTACACTACGCAAAACTAGTTAATAAAAAGCATTTCCCATATGCCGTCTTTACTTCGGCATCATTTTTCAAATGTCCTTTTATTTTGTTAGGATGTCAGAAAGGTCTAAATGTTTAGCAGTAATTTTTAATTTACAAAACTTATATTTTGTAGAGACATGTTCAGATTTGAAGTGACTTTAAGAGGGGGCTATGTATCAGACAACCCCTCCCCCCAAAATTTTTTTTATACCATTTTAAAAACAGAACCTCTCAGAATATTCAAAACTGTTGTCAGGAAGATTGTTAACCCTTCAGGTGCTTCACAGGAATTAACGCAAAGTGTAATGAATGGAATTAAAAATTAAATATTTTATATATTATATGTTTCCTTAAAAAAATTTGCAAACATCCTAATAGGCAACCAAAGCTGGCAGACACCAAGGCTATAATTTGGCCTCAGATTGCCATGGCAGTCATCGAGATGACACAATCGCGAATTTGGAGTCCCCTGCTCTCTGTTAACCACCAACCAGGGATTGAAGCTTGAAGAGGACAATTTGCATATTCCAGGTGCCTTCTGGGAAAAGCGAAGAGTCTCCTTCAGCTAGAAGATCGTTGGGTACAGCCGGGACCAGCTGCTTGGACAGCATCGCCAAACCAGGGATTGAAGCTTGAAGAGGACAATTTGCATATTCCAGGTGCCTTCTGGGAAAAGCGAAGAGTCTCCTTCAGCTAGAAGATCGTTGGGTATAGCCGGGACCAGCGGTTTGGACAGCATCGCCAAACCAGGGACTGAAGCTTGAAGAGGACAATTTGCATATTCCAGGTGCCTTCTGGGAAAAGCGAAGAGTCTCCTTCAGCTAGAAGATCGTTGGGTACAGCTGGGACCAGCTGCTTGGACAGCATCGCCAAACCAGGGACTGAAGCTTGAAGAGGACAATTTGCATATTCCAGGTGCCTTCTGGGAAAAGCGAAGAGTCTCCTTCAGCTAGAAGATCGTTGGGTACAGCCGGGACCAGCTGCTTGGACAGCATCGCCAAACCAGGGATTAAAGCTTGAAGAGGACAATTTGCATATTCCAGGTGCCTTCTGGGAAAAGGGAAGAGTCTCCTTCAGCTAGAAGATTGTTGGGTACAGCCGGGACCAGCTGCTTGGACAGCATCACCAAACCAGGGACTGAAGCTTGAAGAGGACAATTTGCATATTCCAGGTGCCTTCTGGGAAAAGCAAAGAGTCTCCTTCAGCTAGAAGATCGTTGGGTACAGCCGGGACCAGCTGCTTGGACAGCATCACCAAACCAGGGACTGAAGCTTGAAGAGGACAATTTGCATATTCCAGGTGCCTTCTCGGAAAAGCAAAGAGTCTCCTTCAGCTAGAAGATCGTTGGGTACAGCCGGGACCAGCTGCTTGGACAGCATCGCCAAACCAGGGATTGAAGCTGGAGCTGCAGTATGACCTTGAGACGGGCCTGGCACCATGTTTTAAGCTTTGCCATCCTGGGAATAAGTCCATTTGGGTGTTCAATGTCCTACCCCCAAAACGTGACTGCTAGATGCCAAAAGTTTGCAGTTTTTTTGTATTTTTGTATTTTTTTTCAGTCTGCTTGAGGGGCCAAAATATTCTTCAGAGTGTAGGGTTCTAAAATGAAGGAGTAGATCTCTTAGTCTTTAATGAAAATTCTGAAAGAATTGGCAATTTTCAAACTTTGAATATCCTTATAGCAGATAGTTACACTACGCAAAACTAGTTAATAAAAAGCATTTCCCATATGCCGTCTTTACTTCGGCATCATTTTTCAAATGTCCTTTTATTTTGTTAGGATGTCAGAAAGGTCTAAATGTTTAGCAGTAATTTTTCATTTACAAAACTTATATTTTGTAGAGACATGTTCAGATTTGAAGTGACTTTAAGGGGGCTATGTATCAGACAACCCCTCCCCCCAAAATTTTTTTTATACCATTTTAAAAACAGAACCTCTCAGAATATTCAAAACTGTTGTCAGGAAGATTGTTAACCCTTCAGGTGCTTCACAGGAATTAACGCAAAGTGTAATGAATGGAATTAAAAATGAAATATTTTATATATTATATGTTTCCTTAAAAAATTTGCAAACATCCTAATAGGCAACCAAAGCTGGCAGACACCAAGGCTATAATTTGGCCTCAGATTGCCATGGCAGTCATCGAGATGACACAATCGCGAATTTGGAGTCCCCTGCTCTCTGTTAACCACCAACCAGGGATTGAAGCTTGAAGAGGACAATTTGCATATTCCAGGTGCCTTCTGGGAAAAGCGAAGAGTCTCCTTCAGCTAGAAGATCGTTGGGTACAGCCGGGACCAGCTGCTTGGACAGCATCGCCAAACCAGGGACTGAAGCTTGAAGAGGACAATTTGCATATTCCAGGTGCCTTCTGGGAAAAGCGAAGAGTCTCTTTCAGCTAGAAGATCGTTGGGTATAGCCGTCTACGCGTTAACCATCGTGGATCACTACTCCCGGTTCTTGGTTGTCGTCCCCGTCAAGGACTTAACGGCTCAAACAGCAGCTAGAGCCTTCCAGCAGCACTTCTGCCGTCCGCACGGATACCCGGAGCAGGTGCTGACAGACCAGGGGCCTGCCTTTGAAGCGGAAGTCTTCCAGGAGTTCTGCACCCTGTATGGCTGCCGGAAGATAAGAACAACACCCTATCACCCGCAAACTAATGGACTTTGTGAGAAAATGAACCAGGTGGTGATAGATCTTCTGAAAACATTGCCCCTGGAAGAACGTAGTCTGTGGCCTGAAAAGCTGCCCGACCTGGTGGACCTATACAACCACATCCCTGTAGGTTCCACCAACTGTACCCCGGCTTACCTAATGAGGGCAAGACCTGGTAAGCTTCCTGTTGATCTGGAGATGGGAGTCCTGACACCCGAGGACACTTAACCAGAAGCAGACTGGGACACAGAGAGGCAGCAGCAGTACCGGAAAGTACAGGAGAGCGTGGAGCGAAGTCTCTGTCAAGCTAGGGAAAGACAAGAGAAAACTTACAACCAGTATGCTCCCGCTGTTCCCCTGGTGCCCGGAGAGCAGGTCTTGAAGAGGAAAAGACGGCTCCACAAGTTGGACGACCAGTGGGAGAAGGACCCGTACACCGTACTGCCCTCAAGCCACGACAACCCAAAGATCTGTACAATCAGTAAAGACGGAGGGGAAACCACAGCCATTGTATCCCGGGATCACCTGAAGAAGTGTCCCGAACAGCTACGGAACCCTGAAGAGGAACAAGAAGACCCTCGACCCGTAGAGGAAAGGGAAGATATGATTAGTACTGTGCTCGGAGACTTCCCTCGGTCTTGGACTCAAGTCAATGGTGCTGTTGTGGTACCCGTCCTCACGTTCCTCCAACCAGCATCCCAAGTGCCTACGGAGACACAGGTAGAGCTGGAAGAACAGCCGGTCCAGGAGGCAGAAGACCCCACACAAGCAGACCAGGAGAATCAACCCTCTGCTTATAGTGAGCCTGCCATACCCCTAGTGAGCCAAAGAGTCCGTAGACGGCTGCCCAGTTTACCCTTGACAGCTCCTACACCCTGTAGCTCAGGACCAGTCAGCCAGCTCCGTAGGTCCACTAGGGTCACTAGAGGCCAGTTGCCCATACAGTGGAGGATCTAAATGTACAAGCTATTTTATTAATGTTTACCTGTTTATTGTTGCTTGTGTATAATTTTGTGTTTCTAGTTATTTGTAGGAGTCTTTGGTGGATTTACCGGGAATCCTTTGTGTATATAGTTGGAGCGTAACCCAGGAACGGACTAAAGACTGTTAAAGACTCGGGGCAGGACAGACCCCTACCTGGTTACGTCTCCCTGTTTTGGTGAAATGGACACCCTTGTTTTCTCAAAAACTGCACCCGGTTGCGGACACGCCGTGACCATCCTAATGTTTTTCTTTATTGCGTTGTTTCTGTTTGTAATTTGTTATGTTACAAAAATATGTTTAGTCCCGGAGTACTAAATTTCACTAGGGGGGAATGTGGCACCCCAGGGGTCTGGTTTCCACAGTAATAGCAATATTATGTCTGAGAGCAGGTGGGAGGTCTCTTGGTCAGGAATCCTATGCATGCCACACCTCCTGCCCAGTCCTGGGAGGGGAAGAACTTCCCCTATATAAAACTAGGGCTGAGGCAGGGTTAGAG
This sequence comes from Phyllobates terribilis, assembly GCF_046119375.1. Lineage (NCBI taxonomy): Eukaryota > Metazoa > Chordata > Amphibia > Anura > Dendrobatidae > Phyllobates > Phyllobates terribilis. The sequence continues at coordinate 952,695,642 of NW_027362762.1, forward strand.
AGTTTGAGAAGAGTAGAGTTAAGAAGAGGAGAAGCAGCTATAGGAAAGAGAGATCAGGAGCTCTGGGGAAGTCGTGCTAAAAGGAATCAGGGGCTGGCAGCTGTAGAGCTCGCCCTGATTGAAGAATTATCACCGGAGTCCGAGGCTGTGGGGACTAATCCTTACCCAGCAGCAGAAACCGACCGGCAGGGGATTTCAGGTCCTCTGGCCAAGAAACCCGAAGGCACGGTCACACGCGTGGGACCAGCACCGCCGTCGTGGAGCGGAAGCCACTAGAAGGCCCCGAGTCACCGGCCATACGGGTGAGCACCACACGGTACACTCAGGGACGTGGGCTACTTTTACCCGCCTCTAGCAAGGTAGCCAGAAGAGTACAATTAGTTGGGGAGGCCTACAACTCCGCCTGGCCAGGGGAGATCCCATCTGCTCAAGGACTGGCCAGGCCCCAATCGCTAGCCAGTACTCCGGGAGGGTCTATCTTTGTCACCAGTAAAGACCCTGAACTACACCGCATCGTCTCTGAGTGGTTCCTGCTACCCCCATCATCCACGTCGGCTGCCCTGAGGCCATACCCCTCCCGTTGGGGGTTATCCCATCCACGCTGCACAACCCTTCCACCGGCCTCAGCGGTCTGCCCTGCAGCGGCAGCTCCATAGCTGCATTCAACGGGTGGCGTAGTCGTCCAACATCTACTGCTAATACTCAGCCACACAGTTTGACCCCCTGGGCACGGACCGGGTCACCGCCACGAGACTACTACCCCCAACAGGCCCGGCTCCGGGTAGTCCCCGCGTGCGCAACGCTACACCAAGTAGGCCCAGGGGCGCGTCAGACATTGTTATAGTTACTTTGCTGAAGGCTGTAACTGGAGCCAAGTGGGCATAGCTGCCACAGGAAAGGCTCGTGGACATTATATGTGTGATAATAGGTTTATGATAAATAATAAACTGCTGCATTGTGAAATACCGGAAAGACATTGCATGTGTGCTTTAATTGACCCGGTGCAGTGAGTATCCCCCAGTATGATGACTAGCGCTGCCTTACATGTGGTGGAGAATGCGGGCAACTGCAGCCCGGTTGCTAGGGGCAACTGCAGCCCGGTTGCTAGGGGCAACGGCACAGGACGACGAGTGTGGATACAAGCATCTTGCTGTAACTCGGCGGGGTCACGAAAATTGTCTTCGCACTCAAACCTGGTTTGCTGTGGCTCGGCGGGGTCACGAAAATTAAAGCATCTGGCTGTAACTCGGCGGGGTTACGAAAATTGTCCTCGCACTCAAACCTGGTTTGCTGTAACTCGGCAGGGTTACGAAAATTGTCCTCGCACTCAAACCTGGTTTGCTGTAGCTCGGCGGGGCCACAAAATTTTTTACAGAAAAGCGGTGAAGTGTCTAGTGTGAATAGTGTACCGCGATGGCCATGAATGGTGCAGTATCTCCAGACGGAATGGAGAAGGGGTTAGATGACTGGCTGCAAACGTTCTGCAGAAAAATGGAGTGTCCTGAAGAAATACAGGAGCAGATAAAAATGGCTGTGAAGGGAGCAGCAAATGAGACTGAAGCTATTGAGCGATTAAAGTGCCTGTTAAAATCGCAGCAGCAGGCATTTGAGAAACGACAACAGGTTGTGGTGCAAGAAGGGCAGGAGCTGTTGGCCCTTTACAGAAAGGCGGTAGCGGACCATTCTGTGAGTTCTCCTGGAGCACCAGTATTGTCCCAGAGTGCCAGGGGAGGTGGTAAGAGATGTTGTGAACTGGGTCCCAAGACTATTGCTGATTTTTTTTGTAAAAATTCCCCTACCAGTGTGGTTGTTCAAAAGGGGGCGGAGTCTAAAAAGGGGCGGATTTTCACAAGAGCATGGAGTATAGAAAACCAAAATTTGTTACTGGTTGTGGGTTGGTACCGCCTAAAAACGACAATTTGACCGTTGATAACGGGGTAGCTCCAGTAGAAGGGGTTGACGTCAAAGTGGGAGGTGACCTGTTAGTCCACAAAACCATGGGGAGTGACACAGACCCCGTAGCTGACGGTGACACTATGAAAATAGAAGGAGAGTTCAGTCAGGAGGAGCTAGACGAGGTGAGAAAGTCCCCCTCTCGTCGTCGACGGCGCAAAGGCCACAAAAAGGTTGCTTCTGTAGTCTTTGCTGAAAGTGATAATAAAGAAAATGTAGTACTCGGTGCCTTTGTTTCAAGTGTGAATCCTCCTTTAGAGGCAGAAGAGAAGGATCAGGACCTGACAGCCCTGAAAGAGGAGGCGGCCAGTCATGACCAAGAGCTGGAGCCTATCAGGCAGCAGTGTCAGAGTGACGTACCGCAACTATGGGAAAACCTGGAGAATGTGTCCTCAGACCAGTGGAGCCTGGAGTCTGAACGGCAGAAAATAAACCAGGTTGTGAGGAACTTACAGCGAGACCTGGAGGAAAGCAGCAACGAAGTCAACAATTGGAAGGAAAAGTTGCAGAAAAATAAAGAGGAGGTTTTTCAGTTGGAGGTTGACAAAGCGGAGTTTGAAGATGAGCTGTGCGAGTTGAAAGATCAGTTCTCCCTGGTACATGTAGAGCTGATGCAGGAGAAGCAAAAGCTGGATGAGGGACTACACCAGAGGGATAGAGAGCTGTCTGCCTTAAAAAGAGGCGTTGCAGGATGAAGTTTCCGGACGTGACCAAAACCTAGAACGACTGCGCGAACAGTTCAACCAGGAGCTGTGTGACTCCAAGAAGGAATATGGTGAACTCATGAGGGAGCTGCAGCAATTCCAGGACCAAGTAAAGCCTCTAATGCAGGAGAAGGAGCGGCTGGTGGACTCTCTGTACCAGCGAGACTGTGCGGCAGAAAAGAGGCATGAAAAGTTCAATAGGGAACTGCAACAAATCAAGAGAGACTATGAGGATCTCCTCAAGGTTAAGGAAAAACTAGAGGATGATAAAACTGATGCAGAGCACATGCGCCGAGTGGTTGAGACCACTCTGCAGGACACCCGTGATGAAAATGGTGATCTCCGCAGAAAGACCCTAGGTCTGGAAGCTCAGGTAAAGGAGCTGCAGACGTTCTGTGATAATCTCCAGAGGGCAGAGACGTGCCTTAAGGAAAGAATCAGCAAGATGGAAGCTGAGCAGAAAAAGATGGAGGAGTCTATCAGAGAAGCCACAGACCAGGGCCAGGAGTTGGCCACTGGAGATGGGAGGTATAAAAAAATTACCTACCCGAATAATGCAAGCTCGGATCATTCAGTGGATGTAGGAGCCGAGATCAAGGAGCTCAAGGAGTCGCTACCAGCCCATTTGAAGCAAGAGAAGCTTGAGAGACTGGCTGTTGAGAGCCGAGTAGGCGCATTGGAGACAGAGAGGTCTGAGAGAACTCTACTGTTAAAGGAGCAGCTTAAGCAGGAAGAGCTTCAGAGATGGGCTGCTGAGAGGCGAGTAGCTGAGCTAGAGGAAGGAGTTTTCAAGCTCAAAAGTCGCCTGGCAAAGTATCACTCAGTGAACGAGGCCTCCTTGGAGAAGGAAAAGGGCAAACAAGTTGCACTCACTCCCTTATATCATGAGAAGGTGGACCTGAGGAGAGCTAAAAGAGTGTTAACAGAAGATAAATATGAATTGGAAGTGGTCAAGACGAATATTCTTGAAGTTGTAGCTGTGAGTCAGCTCAGAGGAAGCATACAGGGTGAAGAAGCTGAAAGTCAGTTGTCCCTGAAACCTGAGCTGGTTGATCGTCTGGAAACCACTGGTGAGACAGAAACGTCTCGGTACAAATGCCTCATAGATGTACCCGAGGATTTGAGATAAGAATGCACCAGTGAGTCCGTGCATGAAGGGTTTAAGAAGGCCGTGGGAGCCTGGAAGGTGTACTCGACCTCAGAAGCTAAACAGCTGGTGGTCCTGTCCACAACCGAAGTCACAGTGAAGAGGGTGGCTATCCTAAGTGACATGCACTGGCAATGTATTCGCACATGTGGCGCCCCTGAGGGTTCGGTCGCCACAGAGTTATTGCATCTCATCCAGAGATGTGGTACCTCACTCTCAGATAAAGAAGGAGTATGGCTCAGGACCCTAACACCCGCATTCACTACACCACATTTGCGGGGGACAGGGCGAGATTGCTCCTACAGGAGAGCACAGTCCCTGATCCCTGGCTGGAGTGGGGGAGGAACCACTTAGAGAGGGGGAACTATGTAGTGGATGGGGTGGAGGACGTAGATCCTGGGAGCACTGGAGTAGGAGGTATAAAAACTAGACACCATCTTAGTTCAGTGTGGAGTTGGTTCAGAGAGTTCCAGTCAGACAGACTGAGGAGAAGTCAGGGAGCAGAGGCTCTGTACGAGCTCTGCTCCGGAGGCGGGCCTAGCACTGAGGCCTGAGCCTGAGGGAGAGGAGAGGGAGCAGGACGGCTCCAGGAATGAGGAGAGAAGGGACCCTAGGGGTACGGGCCATGCAGCAAGCCACCCGTACGCCCGCTGCTACAAGGAGGTAGGGGGGGGTCAGGCCAGAACAAGGGAACCGGTCCCTCAACTAGCACAGAGCTACAAGGCCCAACTAGGAAACCGGAGGCTGCAGCACTTCAAGTACTGCAGGCCACAAGTCCACACCAGTACACTAAGAAGGTAGCCACATAGGACCCAGGGGACGGAACACACGTCGCCCGCCAAGGCCCGAGGGTACCGGACAGAAGTGGCGCTGGGTGTGAGGTGCAGGAAGAGGCCAGAGGAAGGTACACAGAACGGGGTCCTGATAAGTGCTCTGGAACTACCTGAGGGTGGACTGAGCCCCTCACTGAGTATGCACAGCACGACGGGGGAAGATTGCTTGGTACCTGTAATCTGAACTACAACAACAGTGAGTAAAGACCCTGGGACTGCACTGCAAAGACTCCGTGATGTCATTACTGATACCCTGCACAATCACTACCATCATCCAGTCACGCTGCCCTGAAGCTACACTCCTCCTGTGGGGAGTCACATCACCTTGCTGCACATACCACCAGTTTCAGCGGACTGCTCCGCAGCGGCGGTTACCAATAACCGCATTCCACAGGTGGCGTAGTCGGACATTGACATTTGTACACATAGACTACCCCCTTGGTTTGACCGCCCTGGGTCACGGACCGGGTCGCCGCCACGGTGACTACAACCCCCAGCATCTACAGGCCCGGCTCCGGGTACCCCACGGCCCAGGGGCGCGTCACGCAAAGCGGTTTCTCCGGTTGAAGACGGAACAAGCCGTTAGACAACTGGAGCTTATGAGGAAAGCTCACAGTCTGCGGGAAGAGGTCATCCGGGTGCCTCATGTTCTGGTGAGAAAGTGACGCGCCCCCTGGGCCATATTCTTTAGGGGAATACCCGGAGCCGGATCAGATGGGGGTTGTAGTCTCCGAGTGGCTGTGACCCGGTCCGTGCCCAGGGTGTCAAGCTCAGAGTATGTGGCAGTCCTACAGATGTTACAAAGTTCGTTATGTCGACTACGCCACCCGTTGGATTGCGGTCACTACGGCCGCCGCTGCAGCAGGGTCCGCTGAGGCTGATGGTGTTGGTGCAGCTTTAGATAGTATAACCCCCAACGGGAGGGGTATGGCCTCAGGGGGTCAGGTGCAGAGGATGGGGGTTGTGGTGGTGCAGCGTAGATGATAATTAAAGACAGAGTCGGGTTGTGCAGTTCAGGGTGTTTACTTACTGCAGATATTCCGGTCACTCCGGCCTTGAGTGACCACCCGAGCCGTGCTGCGTCCACCAGGTCCTGGATTAAGCCAACCCCCAAGCAAGTCCGGAGCGTGTCCCTGAGCCCTCCTTCTTGTCCTTTCTTCTGGCCGTCCCCACCAGGGATCCACCTAGGTCCAGCTCCCTCGGGCCTTCTGTTGGGAGACCCTTGGCCTTGGGTTCCCTGACCCTACACGTGGTTTGCCTTCAGGGTGGATGTGGTGGGTGGCCGTGGCAGATCCTGCCCACGGCCTCCGGTCTCTGGCTGAGGTATGCTTTAGCCCCCACCAGTTTGGGATCCGGTACCCTGTTGCCAACTCTTCACCCTAGGGTTGTACTTGGGTTCTCAGAGTTCCTTCTGTCTCCCCCTCTGGGTCTTTCTTTCTTCTCCTCTCTCACTCTGGCTTCTCTGCAAAGACTCGCTGACTGACCTCTCACAGACTGACCCTGATCTTAGATGGTGCCCACCTTAAATACTCCCTCTATGTGTGAGCTCAGGTGACCAGCACCCAATGAGCTCCTATCTTTACCCAGGCTGCTCCCCCTATCTGCCCCTACACTACTGGGATGTACCACCCCCCTCCCACTCCAGCCAGGAACAGACTCGGTCGTACCTGCACATTTCTAAGTGGGAGTACCGTTGGTCTGTTCCTCGGAAATGGGATGTGTGTAGTGCATGCAGCTTTCTGAGCTCAGTTCCACACTCCATCCTTACCCGGGAGTGGAATATCACACCTCTGGGTTGAGGTGCAATACCCCTGTAGCAGCCGAATCCTCAGGGTGCTCCATTCCCCCCTGGTAAATCACAGCACGTCCTCGGGCTGTAAGATATAAACAACACCAAAACATACAATTTTTACATAAACAACATAATAAAAACATATAAAACATATATAACATTCTCGTAGACTTCTCTTGCTTCTAGCTCCTCCTCCGGACACTGTGCAACGTGTACCCGGGAAAAGTGCAACAGTTTCTCTAGAAAAATGGTCTTCCTATAAAACCGGTAGGGGGCGCTTTAGGAAGCGCAACTATATACAAGGGATATGGCCGCTCTCAGTCCTCGGCCAGGTAATGGGAATAGGGATGACCGCTCTCAGTCCTCGGTCAGTGGAAATAGGGACACACGGGGTTAACAGTTCACTCTTGGCTGGTCCCAACGGGGACTATAATAGCAGCAACGATTCACTGTGCCCCGACGGGCAACTATATACAGCTTCTACTCTGCTGTACTCAACGACGACGTCCTCCTGCTCTTTCTTTGTGGTTAACTTTAGCTTCAGACCCGTCCGGGTCCTCTTGCTCCTCTTCACACCGCAGCTCCTCCTCCGTCAGGCGATGCACATGGAGGGCGTAGGGTCCTTTGGCACACTTGTGCCGGGTGAAGGTGACCTCGTCCCCTACATACAGGTCACGTCCTCTGTGTCCCTCCGGTAGGTGGGACTCAACGTCCCTTCTTGTCACGAAGACGTCGCCTGGGGTGCGGTGATCTCGGATGAAGCCCCACCCGTGCTGCATATTGAACTTGATCACAGTCCCGGTGGAAGGGGGACCATGAGCTGCACGGGGACTCCTCCTGGCCCGGCTCTTCTGCTCCGCGCTCCTTATTTGGGCTTGTTGTTCCCGGACCCGCCTCTCTCTCCGCTCCCTCTCAAAGACCTCGAGCTGCTGGCGGCAGCACTCTGCACGCTCCGCTGCGGCTGCCCGAGTCTCCTGAGTGAACCCCATGAGATCTTCTCCGGTGGGGTCCCACTCAAACTGTGCCTCCTCTAGCGGGGGCGAGGTCCTTTTTACGGGCTTTGGAACCGGAATCAGGGGCTCGTCTAAGGGTCTCTCTTTCCGGAGTCGGGGATGGTGAAACTCCGGTGGCCATATAAAGGGCTGCCCATCCGGGCACGTATGTTGGGCGAACAGATCTTCTCCCAGATGCGGCACTCTTGGTTTTATGGGCGCGGTGGTGGTGGCGCCCGGGTTGCCCAGGCCTTGCGGCCAGGCCTGGGGCACCTGGAAAGTGAAGGGCACCGTAAGGACGGCGGCGCCCTGGGCTACTTGGCCCTGCGACCAGGCCGGTGGCTCCGCGGAGGTAGGGGGCGCTGTTGGTATTGCGGCGCCCGGGGGTACTAGGCCTTGCGACCAGGCCGATGGTACTTCCTGCTTGGTCACGCTCGGGGTCGAGGCGTATGACGTCACAGGGGTCGCGGCTGCGGCTTCCGGTTGAGGCCTAGTCTGTGGCGGTGACGTTGCGGTTACGGGCACGGCAGGGGGTACTTCGGGCTCTGCGACGGGGAGCTGGGGCAGGTGCGCGGTTTCCCGGTTTGGGGTAGAGACGTCCCCTTTACCTGCCTCCATTCGTTCGGCTCCCTTCTCGGCGCCGTCTCCGGCCTTCAGTCCTCCTGCGCCATCCTCAGAGGCGGTCTGTCTCCTCGTCTCGGGTGGTGTGCTCCGCTGACGGGTTCTTGTCTGCTGGGCCATCTCTCGGCTCCACTCCGCTAACGTCTCTCGCTGCACCCGGGCCATCCTCCGTGCGAGGCCCTCCAGCGCGGTCTGTGCACACTCCCGATCTCGGGGGAGCTGTGCCAAGACCTCCACTAAGCCTAGTGGGGTCGTTGCTTCTAGCAGGCTCCTGACCAACGGGTCGGTGCTGCTCTGCTCTCCTTCCGTTGTCTCCAGCAGGCTCCTGGCCAGCGGGCCGGTGCTGCTCTGCTCTTCTTCCATCTCCGGGTAAGCTCTTTCTGGACTCTGCTCCAGGCTTCTTGTCTCCGGGTGCGCTCTCTCCAGACTGCTCCAGGCGACACCCATCTTTGCTCTCTTCTTCTCAGTCCTCCCACTTCGAGGGCGGTCCCGGGGCCACTTGGTGATTGTCAGCTCCAGGGGCAGTTCTTTCACGCTGACAGACACCTCTAGCATCACAGTCTCTGTTGGTGGGGGCGGTTTCCACTTTTGGCGCCATCTTCGGTCCTGGCCCACGATGGGAGGTGGCCTCTTGCCACCCTCTGGCACGCCCATAATGGCGTCCGCTCTTCCAAGGCGGGAAACCTTTGGAAATGGCGGAAATCGTCTCCCAGTGGCGGGAAACTCTGCAGATGGCGGGAAAAAGCTGTTAATGGCGGACAACCGGCGGGAATCGATCTGTGACGGAGTCCGATGGCGGGGACCCTCCGGAACCGGCAGGAGACTTCTTTTTGAGGTAAACTTGTTCTTTTCTTCAGGCACGCAGTACCCGGGTGTTGCGGGCACGTAATCCTGCCGACTACGCCAAAGTTGACGTGCCCCCTGGGCCATATTCTTTAGGGGAATACCCGGAGCCGGATCAGATGGGGGTTGTAGTCTCCGAGTGACTGTGACCCGGTCCGTGCCCAGGGTGTCAAGCTCAGAGTATGTGGCAGTCCTACAGATGTTACAAAGTTCGTTATGTCGACTACGCCACCCGTTGGATTGCGGTCACTACGGCCGCCGCTGCAGCAGGGTCCGCTGAGGCTGATGGTGTTGGTGCAGCTTTAGATAGTATAACCCCCAACGGGAGGGGTATGGCCTCAGGGGGTCAGGTGCAGAGGATGGGGGTTGTGGTGGTGCAGCGTAGATGATAATTAAAGACAGAGTCGGGTTGTGCAGTTCAGGGTGTTTACTTACTGCAGATATTCCGGTCACTCCGGCCTTGAGTGACCACCCGAGCCGTGCTGCGTCCACCAGGTCCTGGATTCAGCCAACCCCCAAGCAAGTCCGGAGCGTGTCCCTGAGCCCTCCTTCTTGTCCTTTCTTCTGGCCGTCCCCACCAGGGATCCACCTAGGTCCAGCTCCCTCGGGCCTTCTGTTGGGAGACCCTTGGCCTTGGGTTCCCTGACCCTACACGTGGTTTGCCTTCAGGGTGGATGTGGTGGGTGGCCGTGGCAGATCCTGCCCACGGCCTCCGGTCTCTGGCTGAGGTATGCTTTAGCCCCCACCAGTTTGGGATCCGGTACCCTGTTGCCAACTCTTCACCCTAGGGTTGTACTTGGGTTCTCAGAGTTCCTTCTGTCTCCCCCTCTGGGTCTTTCTTTCTTCTCCTCTCTCACTCTGGCTTCTCTGCAAAGACTCGCTGACTGACCTCTCACAGACTGACCCTGATCTTAGATGGTGCCCACCTTAAATACTCCCTCTATGTGTGAGCTCAGGTGACCAGCACCCAATGAGCTCCTATCTTTACCCAGGCTGCTCCCCCTATCTGCCCCTACACTACTGGGATGTACCACCCCCCTCCCACTCCAGCCAGGAACAGACTCGGTCGTACCTGCACATTTCTAAGTGGGAGTACCGTTGGTCTGTTCCTCGGAAATGGGATGTGTGTAGTGCATGCAGCTTTCTGAGCTCAGTTCCACACTCCATCCTTACCCGGGAGTGGAATATCACACCTCTGGGTTGAGGTGCAATACCCCTGTAGCAGCCGAATCCTCAGGGTGCTACAAAAGCTCATTGGGAGAAATGGCCGAGCCATGCAGATGATGGTAAAGAAGTCTGGTGTGATGAGAGTAAGCAGTCCACGTGATCGACAGGACTGGATACCAGATGAAGACGGCATGATGTCATTCTCCGCTGCAGAAACGGAAGAAAGTCTTACATATATACGCATGCTGATCGAGTACCGAGTGACCTACCTGCGAGAGGTAGAACAGTTGAATCTCGCTAGACTGCAAGTGGAAAGACAGAATCGCCTGAGCAGCAGAAGGTGGCAACCGTCTAGAATTTGTGAGACCAGACAGAGAAAGGGCCCCCTAAATAACAGAACAGCTACAGCTGAAGTTAGGGACCTTTCAAGATGTCCTGAGAGTAGTGGGCGTGGGTTTAGAGGTAGTAAGACCTCCAGTAACTCAGGTCTGAGTGGCCTATACAAACGACCTAATAGAGGACTGGACAGTACGGAGTCAAATCGGACCTTAGATACCAGGGCATGTGAGTCACACTGCTGTATTGACCGCTGGGAGCGGGGGAGGTCTGACAAGGTTATGACTGACCGCTGGGAGCGAGGGAGGTTTGACAAAGTTACGACTGACCGATGGGAGCGAGGGAGGACTGACAAAGTTACGACCCGCAAATGTGACTTGACAAAGTCATTGACAATGACAGATGGTAGGTCCCTAAGGAATGGGCTAATGTCTCCCTAAGGTTCCAGGGGCTGAGTAGCGCAATTGTCAAATACATGGTCTCTGTGTGAACTGGGGGTTATAATGTGATTGTGTATATTATGTGTTCAACCCCACAAGTTTGAACAGAGGGGGGGATATGTAATGCAGCGACTTTCGGCATTACGGTAATGGTCCAGGATGTGTTTTGGCTGACCATGTACCTCCCCCTCAGGTGACTGGTCACATGACTGTGACATAGCACAGGTCCTGTGCACACAGAATGTCTGATCACATGACTGTGACATCAGCACAGGTCCTGCGTGTGTGTACTACAGGATATATAAACCCTGGTAGTCTTGAGACAGGGTGTGTAAGGCGTGAGGCCTGTTCCCGTGTGGGACACAGTTAGTGGAAAGCCTGGTGAAGCCTGAAAGGTCGAGGCTGGATCCTTAGGTGTAAGCGATGCCAGTGGCCTTGTCTTTCAAGCCTCTGGAGGGCAGAGGCTTGAAAGACAAGAGTCCTGAAAGGCAGAGGCTGGATGTTAAGTGTGAAGACATACCAGTAGCCTTCGAAGGTACGAGGGCTGGAGACCCCCACCTGGGAAGTCTAAAAGCCACAGTGGTGGCAGAATAAGTCTGAAACCGTTAAGACCCGGCAAAAGGTAAAAGCGGTACGTTATATGGACATTGTTATAGTTACTTTGCTGAAGGCTGTAACTGGAGCCAAGTGGGCATAGCTGCCACTGGAAAGGCTCGTGGACATTATATGTGTGATAAGCGGTTTATGATAAATAATAAACTGCTGCATTGTGAAATACCGGAAAGACATTGCATGTGTGCTTTAATTGACCCAGTGCAGCGAGTATCCCCCAGTATGATGACTAGCGCTGCCTTACAATATATATATATATATATTTTTTTTTTTTTTTGCCTAAAATACAAAGGAAATATCTCATCTTTAACTTTAGGCCTTTTAGAGATCATTTCATCTTCAACTTGCCTAACTGTTCACAATAACAATAATTTTGACCAGAGGTGTCCAAACTTTTACATGCCACTGTATATTTTGTAACCATTTTTTTGTAATGGTTACTTGAATATGGAAGATACCTATTGATGTCAACTGATTTAAAATGTTTTTCAGTGATTTAACTTACTGCGTGGTCAATTTTTGTTTATAGTTGGTATCAGTTGGATACATCAAGGGTTCAGATTTATATCTCCAATGAATGAAATTGCACTCTTCTCTCCTTTTTCCCAGATGTAAAATACTTGTTCCATTTCACAGAATTAACCTGTTTCATTGATTGGTTAGAGTTCCTTAAAGAGGACTTGGCACCAGATCAAAAGTAACCAATTTTGTCCTTGTTAACTGTCATTACTGGGATGCCACGCTTTCCAGCTTACTGCAACCAGATTGTCTAGTCGTAGCCATGTAGCATGGCCCGGGGCGGTAGCCATGAGCGAAGCACTAGTCTTCTCCTGTGCGCTACATGAAAGAGAGATTCCTGGCTTGGTGTTGGTGTTGGTGCTGTGAGGGCCTTGTGCCCGTGCAGGCCGCCTGTGGCCAATGGTGTTGGCCGGCCAGGACCATAGGTTTTAAAGTTCAATAAAGGAGATTCCCGTTCTAAAATACAGTCTTTACTGAACGGTAACTGGGTAAGGGTTATGTACAAGGGATAGCAGGTACAAAGTCTTAAGCACGTTTCTCCTCTGTAGGATACTCCAAGGCTCTGCAGCTTATCTGTTTCGTCTCTGCACTGGGCTACAGTCCTGATCAGCGAGTTTCTCTCTACTTGCTCAGCGGTTTAGTGTCCTATCACTATGGATGCCATAGATCTACCACTCGGGACCCCCACTAGTCCCATGCTCTCAGTCCTGTTTAGGTCCATTAGCTTCGGCAATAGAAAGCTCTTGGGTATTCCATGACTTCGCATCTTGTGGAAGGTCTCTCAGTCTATCCAGTAACTCTCTTTAGGATCTTGCTATTCCTCACTCCAGTCTCTTCTAGTTGTGGATCACCCCTTGGCAGCACTGCACACTTGTTACTCTCCAAACTCCTAACTAACTCTATTCGGGAAGCACAGTCCTGTCCCTATCAATAAGCCCTCCCCCTGTGGGCTAGTCACAACACTTAACTACTTCTGACCCTGCTGTCTGTTGCTGGGCAGAACTTCCTTATACTACACACTATACTAACAATACTTATAATATACCTTTCTCTATCACATCCTGCATTACTGTACATTATGCGTATTACACTTCAACACTTATCACACTCTGTCATAATACATCAAACCGGAGAATATCATATGGCACAATATATATATATATATACAGTACAGACCAAAAGTTTGGACACACCTTCTCATTTAAAGATTTTTCTGTATTTTCATGACTTTGAAAATTGTACATTCACACTGAAGGCATCAAAACTATGAATTAACACATGTGGAATTATATACTTAACAAAAAAGTGTGAAACAACTGAAAATATGTCTTATATTCTAGGTTCTTCAAAGTAGCCACCGTTTGCTTTGATGACTGCTTTGCACACTCATGGCATTCTCTTGATGAGCTTCAAGAGGTAGTCACCGGAAATGGTTTTCACTTCACAGGTGTGCCCTGTCAGGTTTAATAAGTGGGATTTCTTGCCTTATAAATGGGGTTGGGACCATCAGTTGTGTTGTGCAGAAGTCTGGTGGATACACAGCTGATAGTCCTACTGAATAGACTGTTAGAATTTGTATTATGGCAAGAAAAAAGCAGCTAAGTAAAGAAAAACGAGTGGCCATCATTACTTTAAGAAATGAAGGTCAGTCAAGGTGAAAAATTGGGAAAACTTTGAAAGTGTCCCCAAGTGCAGTTGCAAAAACCATCAATCGCTACAAAGAAACTGGCTCACTTGAGGACCGCCACAGGAAAAGACGACCAAGAGTCACCTCTGCTTCTGAGGATAAGATTATCCGAGTCACCAGCCTCAGAAATCGCAGGTTAAGCGCAGCTCAGATTAGAGACCAGGTCAATGTCACACAGAGTTCTAGCAGCAGACACATCTCTTCAACAACTGCTAAGAGGAGACTTTGTGCAGCAGGCCTTCATGGTAAAATAGCTGCTAGGAAACCACTGCTAAGGACAGGCAACAAGCAGAAGAGACATGTTTGGGCTAAAGAACACAAGGAATGGACATTAGACCAGTGGAAATCTGTGCTTTGGTCTGATGAGTCCAAATTTGAGATCTTTGGTTTCAACCACCATGTCTTTGTGCGACGCAGAAAAGGTGAACGGATGGACTCTACATGCCTGGTTCCCACCGTGAAGCATGGAGGAGGAGGTGTGATGGTGTGGGGGGGCTTTGCTGGTGACACTGTTGGGGATTTATTCAAAATTGAAGGCATACTGAACCAGCATGGCTACCACAGCATCTTGCAGCGGCATGCTATTCCATCCGGTTTGCATTTAGTTGGACCATCATTTATTTTTCAACAGGACAATGACCCCAAACACACCTCCAGGCTGTGTAAGGGCTATTTGACCAAGAAGGAGAGTGATGGGGTGCTACGCCAAATGACCTGGCCTCCACAGTCACCAGACCTGAACACAATTGAGATGGTTTGGGGTGAGCTGGACCTCAGAGTGAAGGCAAAAGGGCCAACAAGTGCTAAGCATCTCTGGGAACTCCTTCAAGATTGTTGGAAGACCATTTCCGGTGACTACCTCTTGAAGCTCATCAACAGAATGCCAAGAGTGTGCAAAGCAGTCATCAAAGCAAAAGGTGGCTACTTTGAAGAACCTAGATTATAAGACATATTTTCAGTTGTTTCACATTTTTTTGTTAACTATATAATTCCACATGTGTTAATTCATAGTTTTGCTGCCTTCAGTGTGAATGTACAATTTTCAAAGTCATGAAAATACAGAAAAATCTTTAAATGAGAAGGTGTGTCCAAACTTTTGGTCTGTACTGTATATATAAGACGTGCAACACTATTCACATAAAGTGATTGGTGTCTTCAGGGGTAGGAACGCGACAGTTCAGTCCACACCCCTTACAGCTAAAAGAGCGCATAACCTAGGAAACATCCTCTCTCCATTTTTTTCATTCCAATAAACATCTCAAAACTTGGTTAGATCATCCTGGTTTTTATAAATGTGGCAATTATTGCAGAACTTGTCAGCATTCTTCAGTCACACATTCTTTCATGTACCACAATGGATCACAACAATATAAAATTAAAGAATAAATGAATTGTAACTCTCAAAATGTGGTCTATATAATATGAGAAAATTGACCACATTGAAATTTAAAAGTTCCGAACACTTAACTGATATTTGTTCCACCAGTTTGCACCGCACGGTTTCCCATGGGTCCAGACTGTAACGGGTCTGGGAGGTGGAACCTCTGAGCTACGATACAAAGGGGCAGTCCTTGTAAGGAAGCGGGTGGCTCCCAGGGTAGGCGGGCAGGTAGTCACGGCAAGTGACGGGGACAGTCTCTGTGTAGAAGGGCAGGAGGTCACGGCAAGTGATGGGGACAGTCTCTGGGTAGAAGGGCAGGAGGTCACGGCAAGTGGCGGGGACAGTCTCTGGGTAGAAGTGTTAGAACCTTGCTCTTAGGTTTTTTCCTTTGCTGGTTACATGACCTTGTTGGCCTATTTAATCCTGCTCCGCCCTTCTGGCTTTGCTGGACTTCATTGTATAACTACTTTCTAGCTAGCCTGTGCTCTGTATCTAACTCTGTTAGTTTGCTTGGTCTACGGACCTCTATGTTCTATATATTTTGTTTGTTCGTCTGTCTGCTACTATTTCTGTTAGGAGGTGTCCCATTTTCCTCCCAGTCCTTAGTACTTGTAGGGATTCCTTCCCCATATCTATAGGTCTCCGTACAGACTAGCTTAGGACTTTAGCAGGTCTGATCGCAGGATCAGGTTCCCTGTTACATCGTAGGGATTAAGCTGAGTTCTATCGTAGGGACAGATCTCCTCTCTTTCCTTAGCTCTGGTAGCAGAACATAACAGTAAGTCCAGCCTGCAAATTCTCTAAGGAAAGATTTTTCTGTTCCATCATGGTGTCGGTTCTGGATTTGGCTAAACGCCTGCAGGGACTCTCTCTGGAGGTGGCCGAGCTCCATCAGCACGTGAGTAACTGTCCTGGAGCACATTTCTTGGAGCCTAAGGTATGTTTGCCGGATTTATTTTTTGGTGAACACCGAGAATTTTTTTCATTTAAAAATGCTTGCTTATTGTATTTTCGTTTGAGACCCAAGTCCTCTGGGGATGAATCCCAGCGCATAGGGTTCATAATGTCACTTTTGCGCAAAGAGCCTCAGGAGTGGGCCTTTTCTTTGCAACCTAGTGATACATGCTTCAGATCAGTGGATAGTTTTTTTTCTGCTTTGGGACTATTATATGATGATCCTGACCGTGTCGCATCAGCTGAGACTGAGTTGAGACGTTTGAAACAGGGATCAGGTAATGTGGAAAAATATTGTACTCATTTCCGTCGTTGGTCTACTCAAACAGGGTGGAACGATTCTGCTCTGAAAAGTCTATTTCTTGCTGGGCTCAATGAAAGGGTTAAAGACCTGCTAATTGCTTATCCTACACCTGAAGATTTGCAACAGGCTATGCAATTAGCTATACGGGTGGATAGGAGACTGCGTGCAAGGGTTAATGAGAGCAAATCCTCTGCTATGTCAGTTTCTAGTTATGAGAATGTGTTTACTAACAGTGGTGAACCGATGGAGATTGGATCGGTGGCACCTCGCTCTCAAGAAAAAGACCGTAGATTTTCTGAAGGCTTGTGTTTCTATTGCGGAAAATCTGGTCATTTGATTAAAGGCTGTGAGCTTCGTATGAAGAAAAAAAAAAAATGGTCAGTCATGCCCGTATTGCCTGTTTAAATTCCAAGGGTGTATTTTTAGCTGCTTCCACGATTGCTCAGGAAAAATTAATGGAATTTCGGGTGTTTGTTGATTGTGGGTCTACTCTGAATGTAATTGATGGGGGATTCTTGGAAATACTCAATTTAAAACCCGAACCTTTATCATCCCCCATTGCTGTGGTTTCTGTGGATGGTTCCCCTTTGAAGAATATTACTCTCAAGGTCTGTGAATTTCCTCTCACTATTAATGGTGTTCACCATGAGAAATTGGATTTGGTAGTTTTGAATAACTTGCCTTCTCCAGTAATATTGGGATTGCCCTGGTTAAAATGTCACAATCCTGTACTGGATTGGTCTACCAGTGAAATTAAATCCTGGAGCCATAAATGTTATGACAAGTGTTGTAACGGGCGTATTGCAGCTTTGGATAGGGGAGAATTGCCTGTTCCTATTCAGGATTTTTGGAGAGTTTTTTCTGAGAAGGAATCGCAGGTTTTGCCTCCCCATAGAGACTATGATTGTTCTATTGAATTTGTCCCTGGAGCGACTCTTCCTAAGAGTCGTTTATTTAACCTTATTATTCCTGAGAGAAAGGCTTTGGAGGAATACATACAGACAAGTTTGGCCGCCGGTCACATTAGGCCTTCTAAGTCTCCTGTGGCGGTTGGATTTTTTTTTGTAAAAAAAAAGGACGGCGGTTTACGTCCTTGTCTGGATTTTCGTGAGATTAACAAAATTACTGTACGTAATCCTTACCCACTGCCATTGATTCCTGATCTGTTTAACCAGTTAATGGGGGCCAAGTGGTTCTCTAAAATTGACCTTAAGGGGGCATACAATCTGTTGCGCATGAAGGAGGGTGACGAATGGAAGACTGCTTTTAACACTCCTGTGGATCATTTTGAGAACCTGGTTATGCCTTTTGGTCTTACTAATGCTCCTGCATTTTTTCCAGAATCTTATTAATGACATCCTTAGACCTTTGATCGGCAAAAATGTGGTTGTGTATTTGGATGACATTTTGATTTATTCGCCGGATCTGGAGTCTCATTGGCGGAGCGTGCGTGAGGTATTACAGTTATTAATGGACAATTCGCTTTTTGCTAAGCTGGAGAAATGTGAGTTCGCTGTACAGAGAATTAGTTTTTTGGGTTACATTATCTCCAGCGAAGGTTTTGAGATGGACCCGGTTAAAGTTCAAGCTGTGCAGGAATGGCCTAGGCCTATTGGTTTGAAATCGATACAGAGGTTTTTAGGTTTCGCCAATTATTACAGAAAATTCATAAAAAATTTTTCTAGTATTGTCAAACCTCTGACCGATCTCACCAGGAAAGGTGCTGATGCGGTTCAGTGGTCTTCTGAGGCCATTGAAGCTTTTGTGTATCTCAAGGAGAGGTTCACCTCTGCTCCCATCCTTATGCAGCCTGATGTGACTAAGCCGTTTTTGGTTGAGGTTGATGCTTCCTCTGTGGGGGTTGGCGCAGTATTGTCTCAGGATAACGGGGATGGATTACATCCCTGTGCCTTTTTTTCAAAAAAATTTTCGGAGACTGAACTGAATTACGATATTGGTAATCGGGAATTATTGGCTATTAAACTCGCATTTGAACACTGGCGCCACTTCTTGGAAGGTGCGGAATTTCCCGTTCAGGTTCTTACGGATCATAAAAATCTGATATATCTTGATGCTGCCAAGCGCCTGAATGCCCGTCAGGCTAGGTGGGCACTGTTTTTCTCGCGGTTTAATTTCTCCGTTACTTATGTAGCACCCTGAGGATTCGGCTGCTACAGGGGTATTGCACCTCAAGCCAGAGGTGTGATATTCCACTCCCGGGTAAGGATGGAGTGTGGAGCTGAGCTCAGAAAGCTGCATGCACTACACACATCCCATTTCCGAGGAACAGACCAACGGTACTCCCACTTAGAAATGTGCAGGTACGACCGAGTCTGTTCCTGGCTGGAGTGGGAGGGGGGTGGTACATCCCAGTAGTGTAGGGGCAGATAGGGGGAGCAGCCTGGGTAAAGATAGGAGCTCATTGGGTGCTGGTCACCTGAGCTCACACATAGAGGGAGTATTTAAGGTGGGCACCATCTAAGATCAGGGTCAGTCAGCCACAGTCTGTCAGTCTGTGAGTCTTTGCAGAGCAGTGGAGGAAAGCAGAGGAGCAGAGCAGCCCCAGAGCAAGAGTGAGAGAGGAGAAAGAAAGACCCAGAGGGGGAGAGAGAAGGAACTCCAAGAGCCCAAATTAGACCAGAGGGTGAAGAGTTGGCAACAGGGTACCGGATCCCAAGCTGGCAGAGGCTACAGCACACCTTAGCCAGAGACCGGAGGTCGTGGACAGGATCTGCCACGATCACCCACTAAATCCACCCGGAAGGCATACCACGAATAGGGTCAGGAAAGCCAGAGAAGGTTTTGCCAACAAGAGGCCCGAGGGAGCCGGACATAGGTGGATCCCTGGTGGGGAAGGCCAGAGACGAGGACAGGTCAGAACGGAAGCTCAGAACCACGCTCCAGAACTACTTGGGGGTTGGCCGAGTCCAGGACCTGGTGGACGCAGCACGGCTCGGGTGGTCACTCAAGGCCGGAGTGACCGGAACATCTGCAGTAAGTAAAGAACCCTGAACTGCACAACCCGACTCTGTCTCTGATTACCATCATCCCTGCACTTCCACAACCACCATCCTCTGCACCTGACCCCCTGAGGCTATACCCCTCCCGTTGGGGGTTATACTACCGAAGCTGCACAAACACCATCAGCCTCAGCGGACCCTGCTGCAGCGGCGGCCGTAGTGACCGCAATTCAACGGGTGGCGTAGTCGACATAAAGAACATCCAGTAACATCATAGGACTGCCACACACTGAGTTTGACACCCTGGGCACGGACCGGGTCACAGCCACTCGGAGACTACAACCCCCATCTGATCCGGCTCCGGGTATCCCTAACAACACTGGCCCAGGGGGCGCGTCAACTTTGGCGTAGTCGGCAGGATCACGTGCCCGCAACACCCGGGTACTGCGTGCCTGAAGAAAAGAACAAGTTTACCTCAAAAAGAAGTCTCCTGCCGGTTCCGGAGGGTCCCCGCCATCGGACCCCATCACAGGTCGTTTCCCGCCGGTTGTCCGCCATTTGCAGCTTTTTCCCGCCATCCATGGAGTTTCCCGCCACTGGGAGACGATTCCCGCCATTTCCAAAGATTTCCCGCCTTGGAAGAGCGGACGCCATTATGGGCGTGCCAGAGGGTGGCAAGAGGTCACCTCCCATCGTGGGCCAGGACCGAAAATGGCGCCAAAAGTGGAAACCGCCCCCACCAACAGAGACTGTGATGCTAGAGGTGTCTGTCAGCGTGAAAGAACTGCCCCTGGAGCTGACAATCACCAAGTGGCCCCGGGACCGCCCTCGAAGTGGGAGGACTGAGAACAAGAGAGCAAAGATGGGTGTCGCTTGGAGCAGTCTGGAGAGAGCGCACCCGGAGACAAGACGTCTGGAGAAGAGTCCAGAAAGAGCCTACCCGGAGATGGAGGGAGAGCCAGGCAGCACCGACCCAGTGGTCAGGAGCCTGATGCGGGCCGCCACTCCAGGCAGCACCGACCCAGTGGTCAGGAGCCTGTTGCCGGTCGCCACTCCAGAAGGCCTGCTGGAGACAACGAGAGGAGAGCAGAGCAGCACCGACCCGTTGGTCAGGAGCCTGCTAGAAGCAACGACCCCACTAGGCTTAGTGGAGGTCCTGGCACAGCTCCCCCGAGATCGGGAGTGTGCACAGACTGCGCTGGAGGGCCTCGCACGGAGGATGGCCCGGGTGCAGCGAGAGACGTTAGCGGAGTGGAGCCGAGAGATGGCCCAGCAGACAAGAACCCGTCAGCGGAGCACGCCACCCGAGACGAGGAGACAGACCGCCTCTGAGGATGGCGCAGGAGGACTGAAGGCCGGAGACGGCGCCGAGAAGGGAGCCGAACGAAAGGAGGCAGGTAAAGGGGACGTCTCTACCCCAAACCGGGAAACCGCGTACCTGCCCCAGCTCCCCGTCGCAGAGCCCGAAGTACCCCCTGCCGTGCCCGTAACCGCAACGTCACCGCCACAGACTAGGCCCCAACCGGAAGCCGCAGCCGCGACCCCTGTGACGTCACACGCCTCGACCCCGAGCGTGACCAAGCAGGAAGTACCACCAGCCTGGTCGCAGGGCCTAGTACCCCCGGGCGCCGCAATACCAACAGCGCCCCCTACCTCCGCGGAGCCACCGGCCTGGTCGCAGGGCCAAGTAGCCCAGGGCGCCGCCGTCCTTACAGTGCCCTTCACTTTCCAGGTGCCCCAGGCCTGGCCGCAAGGCCTGGGCAACCCGGGCGCCACCACCACCGCGCCCATAAAACCAAGAGTGCCGCATCTGGGAGAAGATCTGTTCGCCCAACATACGTGCCCGGATGGGCAGCCCTTCATATGGCCACCGGAGTTTCACCATCCTCGACTCCGGAAAGAGAGACCCCTAGACGAACCCCTGATCCCGGCTCCAAAGCCCATAAAGAGGATCTCGCCCCCGCTAGAAGAGACCCAGTTTGAGTGGGATCCCACCGGAGAAGACCTCATGGGGTTCACTCAGGAGACTCGGGCAGCCGCAGCGGAGCGTGCAGAGTGCTGCCGCCAGCAGCTCGAGGTCTTCGAGAGGGAGCGGAGAGAGAGGCGGGTCCGGGAACAACAAGCCCAAATAAAGAGCGCGGAGCAGAAGAGCCGGGCCAGGAGGAGTCCCCGTGCAGCTCATGGTCCCCCTTCCACCGGGACTGTGATCAAGTTTAATATGCAGCACGGGTGGGGCTTCATCCGAGATCACCGCACCCCAGGCGACGTCTTCGTGACCAGGAGAGA
The DNA here is from genome assembly GCF_046119375.1 of Phyllobates terribilis. Lineage (NCBI taxonomy): Eukaryota > Metazoa > Chordata > Amphibia > Anura > Dendrobatidae > Phyllobates > Phyllobates terribilis. Next base: position 952,717,173 of record NW_027362762.1, read on the forward strand.
CGTTGAGTCCCACCTACCGGAGGGACACAGAGGTCGTGACCTTTATATAGGGGACGAGGTCACCTTCACCCGGCACAAGTGTGCCAAAGGACCCTACGCCCTCCATGTGCATCGCCTGACGGAGGAGGAGCTGCGGTGTGAGGAGGAGCAAGAGGACCCGGACGGGTCTGAAGCTAAAGGTAACCACAAAGAAAGAGCAGGAGGACGTCGTCGTTGAGTACAGCAGAGTAGAAGCTGTATATAGTTGCCCGTCGGGGCACAGTGAACCGTTGCTGCTAATCTAGTCCCCGTTGGGACCAGAGAACTGAACTGTTAACCCGTGTGTCCCTATTCCCACTGACCGAGGACTGAGAGCGGTCATCCCTATTCCCATTACCTGGCCGAGGACTGAGAGCGGCCATACCTCCCCTTGTATATAGTTGCGCTTCCTAAAGCGCCCCCTACCGGTTTTATGGGAAAACCATTTTCTTCAAGAGACTGTCGCATTTTACCCGGTCACAAGTTGCACCGTGACCGGAGGAACCAGAGACAGGAATGTTTACAAGAGTGTTATTTATGAAAAGTTTTATATGAAAAGTTTTATATGATGTTTTATTATGTTGTTTATGCAAAAATTGTATGTTTTGGTGTTTTTTGTATCTTACAGCCCGAGGACGTGCTGTGATTTACCAGGGGGGAATGTAGCACCCTGAGGATTCGGCTGCTACAGGGGTATTGCACCTCAAGCCAGAGGTGTGATATTCCACTCCCGGGTAAGGATGGAGTGTGGAGCTGAGCTCAGAAAGCTGCATGCACTACACACATCCCATTTCCGAGGAACAGACCAACGGTACTCCCACTTAGAAATGTGCAGGTACGACCGAGTCTGTTCCTGGCTGGAGTGGGAGGGGGGTGGTACATCCCAGTAGTGTAGGGGCAGATAGGGGGAGCAGCCTGGGTAAAGATAGGAGCTCATTGGGTGCTGGTCACCTGAGCTCACACATAGAGGGAGTATTTAAGGTGGGCACCATCTAAGATCAGGGTCAGTCAGCCACAGTCTGTCAGTCTGTGAGTCTTTGCAGAGCAGTGGAGGAAAGCAGAGGAGCAGAGCAGCCCCAGAGCAAGAGTGAGAGAGGAGAAAGAAAGACCCAGAGGGGGAGAGAGAAGGAACTCCAAGAGCCCAAATTAGACCAGAGGGTGAAGAGTTGGCAACAGGGTACCGGATCCCAAGCTGGCAGAGGCTACAGCACACCTTAGCCAGAGACCGGAGGTCGTGGGCAGGATCTGCCACGATCACCCACTAAATCCACCCGGAAGGCATACCACGAATAGGGTCAGGAAAGCCAGAGAAGGTTTTGCCAACAAGAGGCCCGAGGGAGCCGGACATAGGTGGATCCCTGGTGGGGAAGGCCAGAGACGAGGACAGGTCAGAACGGGAGCTCAGAACCACGCTCCAGAACTACTTGGGGGTTGGCCGAGTCCAGGACCTGGTGGACGCAGCACGGCTCGGGTGGTCACTCAAGGCCGGAGTGACCGGAACATCTGCAGTAAGTAAAGAACCCTGAACTGCACAACCCGACTCTGTCTCTGATTACCATCATCCCTGCACTTCCACAACCACCATCCTCTGCACCTGACCCCCTGAGGCTATACCCCTCCCGTTGGGGGTTATACTACCGAAGCTGCACAAACACCATCAGCCTCAGCGGACCCTGCTGCAGCGGCGGCCGTAGTGACCGCAATTCAACGGGTGGCGTAGTCGACATAAAGAACATCCAGTAACATCATAGGACTGCCACACACTGAGTTTGACACCCTGGGCACGGACCGGGTCACAGCCACTCGGAGACTACAACCCCCATCTGATCCGGCTCTGGGTATCCCTAACAACACTGGCCCAGGGGGCGCGTCACTTACATACCTGGTACTAAGAATGTTAAGGCGGATGCCTTGTCTCGCAGTTTTTCTCCCATAGTCGGTGCTGAGAAAGAGGAGAACATTTTACAAGAAGGTGTTGTGATAGCTGCTTTGGACTCCGTTTTGGAAGATGAGATTCTTAAAGCACAGGAGAATGCCCCATCTAACACTCCTCATGGGAGGTTGTTTGTGCCTGGGACCTTTAGGAGAGATTTGTTTGTTGAGTGTCACGAATCTCGGTTGGCAGGTCATCCCGGAATCTCTGAGACCAAGAGACTGGTGGGTCGCAGTTTTTGGTGGCCTGGATGGCAGAAGGAAGTCATTAAGTGGGTGCGTCAATGTACTATATGTGCTAGATCTAAGTCCTCACATACTCCTGCTGCGGGGTTGCTTTGTCCTTTGGAGGTTCCCAGTGCTCCTTGGACACATTTGGCTATGGACTTTATAACTGACCTTCCCCCCTCTGAGGGTTTTACTGTCATCTGGGTGGTCGTGGACCGTTTTAGCAAGATGTGTCACTTGGTTCCCTTCGTCAAACTGCCCTGCGCTAAAACTCTCGCTAAGGCCTTTGTCAAGGAAATTGTCAGACTTCATGGCGTTCCTACTGACATTGTTTCTGATAGGGGTCCTCAGTTCGTGGCTCGTTTTTGGCGTGCCTTTTGTGACAGGTTGGGAGTTCATTTGTCGTTCTCGTCCGGATATCATCCTGAATCTAATGGCCAGACAGAAAGGAAAAACCAGGATGTTGAGCAGTTCTTGCGTTGTTTTGTGGCAGACAATCAAGAGGGGTGGTCTGAGTTTCTGCCACTTGCTGAATTTGCTCTGAACAATCATACATCTTCTTCTGCTGGTTGTTCGCCTTTTTTTTGTTGTTCTGGGAGACATCCGTCGTTTGGGTCGTTCTCCAAGTTGGGATCTGCCGTGCCTGAGGAGGAGAATTTTTCCGGTGATTTGGAGAGAGTTTGGACGGATGTGCGGGGTAATCTTCAGGAGGCCAACAGAAAATCTAAAGACTACTTTGATTGGAAACGACAGGAGGTTTTGTTCGCTGTTGGTGACATGGTTTGGTTGTCCTCTAGGAATCTGCGGTTGAGGATTCCTTCTAAGAAATTGGGTCCCAAGTTAGTAGGGCCCTTTAAGGTGCTTCAGGTTGTCAACCAATCTGCTGTTAGGTTGGAGGTTCCTACCTCCTGGAGAATTAATCCGGTATTTCATGTCTCTCTGTTAAAAAAAGCTGTTGTGTCGGATGGTGACGCCTCTGCCTCTGTTCCTCCGGTGGTGGAGGACGGGGAATATGAAATTTCTCGCATCCTTAACTCTAGACGGTATAGAGGTAGTTTGCAGTATCTTGTGGCCTGGAAAGGTTTCGGACCCGAGGATAACTCTTGGGTGAGGTCAGATGATGTTTCCGCGTCCAGACTTATCAGAGCGTTTCACAGGAGATTTCCTGATAAGCCTGGTCCTAGGGGATCCGGAGGATCCTCTTAGAAGGGGGGGTACTGTTAGAACCTTGCTCTTAGGTTTTTTCCTTTGCTGGTCACATGACCTTGTTGGCCTATTTAATCCTGCTCCGCCCTTCTGGCTTTGCTGGACTTCATTGTATAACTACTTTCTAGCTAGCCTGTGCTCTGTATCTAACTCTGTTAGTTTGCTTGGTCTACGGACCTCTATGTTCTATATATTTTGTTTGTTCGTCTGTCTGCTACTATTTCTGTTAGGAGGTGTCCCATTTTCCTCCCAGTCCTTAGTACTTGTAGGGATTCCTTCCCCATATCTATAGGTCTCCGTACAGACTAGCTTAGGACTTTAGCAGGTCTGATCGCAGGATCAGGTTCCCTGTTACATCGTAGGGATTAAGCTGAGTTCTATCGTAGGGACAGATCTCCTCTCTTTCCTTAGCTCTGGTAGCAGAACATAACAAGAAGGGCAGGAGGTCACGGCAAGTGACGGGAACAGTCTCTTGACAGGCGGGTGGTCACGGCAAGTGACGGCGAAGCCTCCAGATAGGCTAGCAGGCGGGTAGCAGGTGGACGCTCCCAGGTGAGTGGGCAGGAGTCTCTGGACAGGCAGGTGGTCACAGCAAGTGATGGCTAAGCCTCCAGGTTGACTAGCAGGCAGGTAGCAGGTGGACGCTCCCAGGTGAGCGGGAAGAGTCTCTGGACAGGCAGGTGGTCCCAGCAGGTGACAGCAGAGCCTCCAGGTAGGCTAGCAGGCAGGTAGCAGGCGGACGCTCCCAGGTGAGCGGGTAAGAGTCTCTGGACAGGCAGGTGGTCGCAGCACGTGACGGCAGAGCCTCCAGGTAGGCTAGCAGGCAGGTAGCAGGCGGACGCTCCCAGGTGAGCGGGTAAGAGTCTCTGGACAGGCAGGTGGTCACAGCACGTGACGGCAGAGCCTCCAGGTAGGCTAGCAGGCAGGTAGCAGGCGGACGCTCCCAGGTGAGCGGGTAAGAGTCTCTGGACAGGCAGGTGGTCACAGCACGTGACGGCAGAGCCTCCAGGTAGGCTAGCAGGCAGGTAGCAGATGAGCGCTCCCAGGTGAGCGGGCAATCAGATCCATAGACAGACTGGCAGGGCTGGTAGGCAGACTGTCGGACCGCAGGAATGCAAGTAGATAGACAAGTATCAGGCAGGTATCAAGCAGGAATCTGGCAGGTAACTGGCAGGTAACTGGCAGGTAACTGGTAACGGGACCTGAGGGCTGAAGCAGAGTGATAGACTATGCAACAACATTGCTCTGTCACCTCCATTTTGGAGGAGGTGCCTTATATATGGTGAGGTCCTCCGGCCATTGGCCGGGGACTCCTTAGGACGGCGCGCGCGGCCCCTTTAAGAGAGGGGGAGCGCGCGCGTGCCCTAAGCACAGTGGCCGGGAAGCAGCGCGCGCTGCCAGCAGAGCGGGAGGAAGACGCCGGGTACGGAGCGGAGAGGTGAGGGGAACAGCGTCCCTGCCTAGCAGGAGGCAGGGACTCCGACGCTACACAGACATTTCATTACCCACCATGAACTCCGCACAGGGTCTCTCAAAGTGGCATCGAAAGAAAATTAAGAATCCCCTAGAGGAAAAGATATCAAGAGACGCTTCCTGATAAGGGAGGTGTTCTGGATATATAATCTTGGCACTTGCCATCCTGATCGTCTCAATGTCCGCAAAGAAATTATGCTTCATTATTAATTCTTTTGATCTTTTCACTCCTCCTTTTTTTTTTTTTTTTTTCACTTTATTTAATGTTTTTTTGTACTGTTATATTTGTTCTTTATTCCTGCTACTGTGTTGCTCAAGCTTGGTTCGGAGGGCTTAGTACATGTATATTTGGCAATCTTTTTTTTTCTTAGAAGGGCTGTACTTTTTAGAAAAGATATAGAACTAGTAAATCCGCATGTAAAGAATACCATCAGAAACATTGCTAAAGATGCAGTCATAAGCATTTCAAGAACAGGATTAACCGCCTTCTCCAGCAGCAGGAAGCCTCTGGCTTTACGTCACAAAAAAAGTGACATAAAAGAAAAAGTACTAAATTAGCTCCGATGCTCAAGGGCCCAATTCATTATTGAATTTGCGTAATTTTTTGTTTTGTTTGCTGCTTTTTCGCCTATAATATTTTTTTTGTTTCAATTATTATACAGTACAGGCCAAAAGTTTGGACACACCTTCTCATTTAAAGATTTTTCTGTATTTTCATGACTATGAAAATTGTACATTCACACTGAAGGCATCAAAACTATGAATTAACACATGTGTAATTATATACTTAACAAAAAAGTGTGAAACAACTGAAATTATGTCTTATATTCTAGGTTCTTCAAAGTAGCCACCTTTTGCTTTGATGACTGCTTTGCACACTCTTGGCATTCTCTTGATGAGCTTCAAGAGGTAGTCACCGGAATGGTTTTCACTTCACAGGTGTGCCCTGTCAGGTTTAATAAGTGGGATTTCTTGCCTTATAAATGGGGTTGGGACCATCAGTTGTGTTGTGCAGAAGTCTGGTGGATACACAGCTGATAGTCCTACTGAATAGACTGTTAGAATTTGTATTATGGCAAGAAAAAAAACAGCTAAGTAAAGGAAAACAAGTGGCCATCATTACTTTAAGAAATGATGGTCAGTCAGTGCGAAAAATTGGGAAAACTTTGAAAGTGTCCCCAAGAGCAGTTGCAAAAACCATCAAGCACTACAAATAAACTGGCTCACATGAGGACCGCCCCAGGAAAGGAAGACCAAGAGTCACCTCTGCTTCTGAGGATAAGTTTATCCGAGTCACCAGCCTCAGAAATCGCAGGTTAACACCAGCTCAGATTAGAGACCAGGTCAATGCCACACAGAGTTCTAGCAGCAGACACATCTCTACAACAACTGTTAAGAGGAGACTTTGTGCAGCAGGCCTTCATGGTAAAATAGCTGCTAGGAAACCACTGCTAAGGACAGGCAACAAGCAGAAGAGACAGGTTTGGGCTAAAGAACACAAGGTATGGACATTAGACCAGTGGAAATCTGTGATTTGCTCTGATGAGTTCAAATTTGAGATCTTTGGTTCCAACCACCGTGTCTTTGTGCGACGCAGAAAAGGTGAACGGATGGACTCTACATGCCTGGTTCCCACCGTGAAGCATGGAGGAGGAGGTGTGATGGTGTGGGGGTGCTTTGCTGCTGACACTGTTGGGGATTTATTCAAATTTGAAGGCATACTGAACCAGCATGGCTACCACAGCATCTTGCAGCGGCATGCTATTCCATCCGGTTTGCGTTTAGTTGGACCATCATTTATTTTTCAACAGGACAATGACCCCAAACACACCTCCAGGCTGTGTAAGGGCTATTTGACCAAGAAGGAGAGTGATGGGGTGCTACGCCAGATGATCTGACCTCCACAGTCACCAGACCTGAACCCAATCGAGATGGTTTGGGGTGAGCTGGACCGCAGACTGAAGGCAAAAGGGCCAACAAATGCTAAGCATCTCTGGGAACTCCTTCAAGATTGTTGGAAGACCATTTCCGGTGACTACCTCTTGAAGCTCATCAAGAGAATGCCAAGAGTGTGCAAAGCAGTCATCAAAGCAAAAGGTGGCTACTTTGAAGAACCAAGAATATAAGACATATTTTCAGTTGTTTCACACTTTTTTGTTAAGTATATAATTCCACATGTGTTAATTCATAGTTTTGATGCCTTCAGTGTGAATGTACAATTTTCATAGTCATGAAAATACAGAAAAATCTTTAAATGAGAAGGTGTGTCCAAACTTTAGGTCTGTACTGTATATGTTCATTTGTAATTTTTTTTTTATGTTCGCCATTGTGGGCAGAGTGTGATGTCTCCAGATGCAAAAAGTTGCAAAGTTTGGTGAAAATCTTGTAGTGATTTTATGCACATTAGTTACTTTGGTGCAAATTTTGCAAAACCTATGATTTTTTTTTTCCGCTAACAAATTAGCAATACAGATCAAAGACCAAAAAATATAAAGTCCATTTTTGACTTTGTGCAAAATTCATGGACTGCGAAAAAGTTTGTGCAAAAAATAGCAACAAATATGACAAGGCTAAAAAAAAGACAAAAAAAACAACAAAACCTGCTGGTGAATTGTGCATTTTGTTTAGTGTTTTTTTTTTGTTTTTTTTTTACTTATAGGTAGTGTTGAGCGATACCTTCCGATATCGGGAAATATCGGATCGGATTGGATCGGACCGATACCGAAAAAGTATCGGATATCGCCGATTCCGATACCGGAAACCAATGCAAGTCAATGGGACAGAAATATCGGTATGAAAATAAACCCTTTCTTTCCTTGTAGGTTAATTCTACATGAAGGAAAACAACTAAGAATAATGTAGAATGTATTGGGGGAGGTGGGGGAGACAATAAAGGCATAGAGGTTTAGCCCAATCAAATGGAATAGCAGGAATTAATATTTTTTTTTAAGACGTTCTGAGTTACGGAAATATTGACTATGTTAAGTATTTTTATATTTTGTCAGATATTTATGTTTCACTACTTCCATGCTCTTCACCTTCTTTTTTACTTCTCCCACACTTTCTCCTTCATCATCCTCAGCATCTTTTTCATCCACTTCTTCTTCACCTTCTTCATCTTCTTCTTCTTCACCTTCTTCGTATTATTCTTTTTTTTTACATTCTTCATATTCTACTTCTTCATCTTCTTCATCTTCTTCTTCTTCATCATATTCTTATTTGTGATAGGCATTCCTGTAGTTGTTATCTATAAAAGGTTGGACATTACACCTTTCGTTCTGCCCGTCACAAAAGATTTACAACAGGATTTGTCCGCGTTCAGTTTGGCCTGCAGCAGCAGGTCTTTTCCAGGGGCACCACGAGGAGGAACGGACTCACCCCCATACACTGCTTAGTCATCTTCTGCTTATAATTTAGATATTATCTTTTGCTCTTATTTTTAGTCTTATGCTTAATGTTCTTCCGCTTTTTGTTCTGCAGCTTCTTGTATTTCTGCTTCTTGGTTTTCTGTCTCTTGTTCTTCTGTATCTTGGTGCTTGTCTTCTCTTCTTTGTCCTCTTGGTCAACTTCTTCAGGGTGGTCTTCAGGGTCGTCGTCTTCGGGGGTCCTCGTCTTCGGGGTCCTCGTCTTCTTCGGGTTGGTCTTCTGGGTCCTCGTCTTCGGGGTCCTCGTCTTCTTCGGGGTGGTCTTCAGGGTCCTCGTCTTCTTCGGGGTGGTCTTCAGGGTCCTCGTCTTCAGGGTCGTTGTCTTCGGGGTCCTCGTCTTCTTAGGGTTGGTCTTCAGGGTCCTCGTCTTCAGGGTCCTCGTCAGGGAGATCTAGAGTGATTACCAAGAACCATTTCAAAAAGCTTGAACTTGGAAATGTAGCAGAAGGTACAAGAAAGCTGAGGAACTACCGAGGACCAGCTGACGGTACTGGAACCCGGATGGGTAGCAGAAGGTACAAGAGCCAATGGAACTGCTGAAGACCAGCTGACGGTACTGGAACTCGGTTACTAAGCAGGAGGTACCTGTGCCAGAAAGCACTACCAAGGACCAGCAGACGTTGGTGGAACTTGGATACCGAGAAGGAGGCACCTAATCCAAAGGCACTGCCGAGAACCAGCTGACGGTACTGGAACCCGGATGGGTAGCAGAAGGTACCCATGTAAAAAAAAGTTCAAGGCCGCGAGCCGGCCGCAGTTACCAAAACCCACAGTCCTACAGGGGGTGCTTGTCCTATTGGCACTATGGAACCAGCCTTCATTGCCAGATCCCGCAGCCCACATAGGAGTCACCTAAACTGCAGGCACCATAGAGTCGGCTAGCCCGACCGCAACACGACAGGACAACGCATTGGAGGCAAAGTGACGTTGACACTACCCGGAAACAGCTGGCGTGCTGGAACCAGGCTGGGCAGGAGGGAGTACCCGTGCCAAAGTCACTGCCGAGAACCAGCTGACGGTACTGGAACCCGGATGGGTAGTAGAAGGTACAAGATCAAATAGATCTACCGAGGACCAGCTGACGGTACTGGAACCCGGATGGCTAGCAGAAGGTACAAGAGCCAATGGAACTGCCGAAGACCAGCTGACGGTACTGGAACTCGGTTACTAAGCAGGAGGTACCTGTGCCAGAAAGCACTACCAAGGACCAGCAGACGTTGGTGGAACTTGGATACCGAGAAGGAGGCACCTAATCCAAAGGCACTGCCGAGAACCAGCTGACGGTACTGGAACCCGGATGGGTAGCAGAAGGTATCCATGTAAAAAAAAGTTCAAGGCCGCGAGCCGGCCGCAGTTACCAAAACCCACAGTCCTACAGGGGGTGCTTGTCCTATTGGCACTATGGAACCAGCCTTCATTGCCAGATCCCGCAGCCCACATAGGAGTCACCTAAACTGCAGGCACCATAGAGTCGGCTAACCCGACCGCAACACGACAGGACAACGCATTGGAGGCAAAGTGACGTTGACACTACCCGGAAACAGCTGGCGTGCTGGAACCAGGCTGGGCAGGAGGGAGTACCCGTGCCAAAGTCACTGCTGAGAACCAGCTGACGGTACTGGAACCCGGATGGGTAGTAGAAGGTACAAGAGCAAATGGAACTACCGAGGACCAGCTGACGGTACTGGAACCCGGATGGGTAGCAGAAGGTACAAGAGCCAATGGAACTGCCGAAGACCAGCTGACGGTACTGGAACTCGGTTACTAAGCAGGAGGTACCTGTGCCAGAAAGCACTACCAAGGACCAGCAGACGTTGGTGGAACTTGGATACCGAGAAGGAGGCACCTAATCCAAAGGCACTGCCGAGAACCAGCTGACGGTACTGGAACCCGGATGGGTAGCAGAAGGTACCCATGTAAAAAAAAGTTCAAGGCCGCGAGCCGGCCGCAGTTACCAAAACCCACAGTCCTACAGGGGGTGCTTGTCCTATTGGCACTATGGAACCAGCCTTCATTGCCAGATCCCGCAGCCCACATAGGAGTCACCTAAACTGCAGGCACCATAGAGTCGGCTAACCCGACCGCAACACGACAGGACAACGCATTGGAGGCAAAGTGACATTGACACTACCCGGAAACAGCTGGCGTGCTGGAACCAGGCTGGGCAGGAGGGAGTACCCGTGCCAAAGTCACTGCCGAGAACCAGCTGACGGTACTGGAACCCGGATGGGTAGTAGAAGGTACAAGAGCAAATGGAACTACCGAGAACCAGCTGGCGGTGCTGGAACCCAGGGTAAATACTAAAAACAGAGTGGAGCCAGAGGTGTAATTGGAGCAAGTTTTAAATCCGTAGTACAGTGGATGTGGACAAAGCAGGAGAATTTGCCGGACACACAGCTGGGGATCAGCTGACGTTACTGAACCCCAATAACACTGGAGCAAGCGTTGACTGTGCAGACGGCACTTCTGAGCAGCAACTAGCGGTATTGGAGCCCAGGGTAAATACTAAAAACGGAGGAGCCAGAGGTGTATTTGGAGGAGGTTTTAAATCCGTAGTACAGTGGATGTGGACAAAGCAGGAGAATTTGCCGGACACACAGCTGGGGATCAGCTGACGTTACTGAACCCCAATAACACTGGAGCAAGCGTTGACTGTGCAGACGGCACTTCTGAGCAGCAACTAGCGGTATTGGAGCCCAGGGTAAATACTAAAAACGGAGGAGCCAGAGGTGTATTTGGAGGAGGTTTTAAATCCGTAGTACAGTGGATGTGGACAAAGCAGGAGAATTTGCCGGACACACAGCTGGGGATCAGCTGACGTTACTGAACCCCAATAACACTGGAGCAAGCGTTGACTGTGCAGACGGCACTTCTGAGCAGCAACTAGCGGTATTGGAGCCCAGGATAAATACTAAAAACGGAGGAGCCAGAGGTGTATTTGGAGGAGGTTTTAAATCCGTAGTACAGTGGATGTGGACAAAGCAGGAGAATTTGCTGGACACACAGCTGGGGATCAGCTGACGTTACTGAACCCCAATAACACTGGAGCAAGCGTTGACTGTGCAGACGGCACTTCTGAGCAGCAACTAGCGGTATTGGAGCCCATGGTAAATACTAAAAACGGAGGAGCCAGAGGTGTATTTGGAGGAGGTTTTAAATCCGTAGTACAGTGGATGTGGACAAGTAGGAGAATTTGCCGGACACACAGCTGGGGATCAGCTGACTTTACTGAACCCCAATAACACTGGAGCAAGTGTTGACTGTGCAGACGGCACTTCCGAGCGCCAACTGGCGGTGTTGGAGCTCAGGGATAATACTGAAAACAGAGGAGCCAGAGGTGTAATTGGAGCAACTTTAAAATCTGTAGTAGTGAGAATGTGGACAGAGCAGGAGAAATTGCCATCCGCACAGCAGGGGAACAGCTGACGTTACTGAACCCCAATAACACGGCAGCAAGTGTTGACTGTGCAGACGGCACTTCCGAGCGCCAACTGGCGGTGTTGGAGCTCAGGGATAATACTGAAAACAGAGGAGCCAGAGGTGTAATTGGAGCAACTTTAAAATCTGTAGTAGTGAGAATGTGGACAGAGCAGGAGAAATTGCCGTCCGCACAGCAGGGGAACAGCTGACGTTACTGAACCCCAATAACACGGCAGCAAGTGTTGACTGTGCAGACGGCACTTCCGAGCGCCAACTGGCGGTGTTGGAGCTCAGGGATAATACTGAAAACAGAGGAGCCAGAGGTGTAATTGGAGCAACTTTTAAATCTGTAGTAGTGAGAATGTGGACAGAGCAGGAGAAATTGCCGTCCGCACAGCAGGGGAACAGCTGACGTTACTGAACCCCAATAACACGGCAGCAAGTGTTGACTGTGCAGACGGCACTTCCGAGCGCCAACTGGCGGTGTTGGAGCTCAGGGATAATACTGAAAACAGAGGAGCCAGAGGTGTAATTGGAGCAACTTTAAAATTTGTAGTAGTGAGAATGTGGACAGAGCAGGAGAAATTGCCGTCCGCACAGCAGGGGAACAGCTGACGTTACTGAACCCCAATAACACGGCAGCAAGTGTTGACTGTGCAGACGGCACTTCCGAGCGCCAACTGGCGGTGTTGGAGCTCAGGGATAATACTGAAAACAGAGGAGCCAGAGGTGTAATTGGAGCAACTTTAAAATCTGTAGTAGTGAGAATGTGGACAGAGCAGGAGAAATTGCCGTCCGCACAGCAGGGGAACAGCTGACGTTACTGAACCCCAATAACACGGCAGCAAGTGTTGACTGTGCAGACGGCACTTCCGAGCGCCAACTGGCGGTGTTGGAGCTCAGGGATTACAGTTCAGGTGGTAGAAACATGAACAGAACAGGAGACCTGGATACTGTTGCCAACCAATTATTTATTCTGGAAGAGGACTGGCAAATTCATGAGAGATCCAGGCCTTGTTCATTTTGAGAAAAGTAAGCCGGTCAACGTTATCGGAGGATAGTCGCATGCGACGGTCTGTTAGTACACCACCTGCGGCACTAAAGACGCGTTCCGATAATACACTAGCAGCAGGGCAAGCTAGCACCTCCAATGCATACTGACTAAGCTCTGGCCATGTATCCAGCTTACAGACCCAAAACTTGAAGGGAGAAGAGCCGTCTGGGAGTACACTAAGAGGGCAAGACATGTAGTCTGTCACCATCTGACGGAAACGTTGCCTCCTGCTGACTGGAGCCGTCTGTGATGGTGTAGACATTTGTGGCGGCGGGGACACAAAACTTTGCCACATTTCGGCCATACTGGTCTTGCCTTGTGCTGAGGCGCTGCTTCTGCTCCCTCTTTGTGCAGAGCTTCCTCCACTGCCTCGACGCACTGAGCTGCTTTGTAAAGCACTAGCAGCACTGCTCTCGGTTGGAATGGAGAACATGATGGAATGCACCAGTGCGTCTTGGTACTCCCGCATTTTACGCTCCCGGTTCAACGGTGTTATGAGGCTTTGTAAGTTGTCCCGGTAGCGAGGATCTAGGAGGGTGGACACCCAATAATCAGCCGTGTTGAGAATGTGGGCGATGCGGCGGTCGTTTCTCAGGCACTGCAGCATGAAATCAACCATGTGCTGCAGACTGCCAACTGGCCAAGAAACGCTGTCCCCTGCTTGAGGCGTGATCTCTGCCTGCTCTGCATCACCCCACCCTCGCTCTAGATACTGACTACTAGAGCATTGTGTACCTCCCTCCTCTGGACAGATGTCTTCCTCATCCATTGACTCCTCCTCATCCTCCTCACAAAGTGTCCCCTGCCTAGGCCTTTGTGAGGAACCACGTTGCGCAGACTGTAGAGAAGCAGATGGCATTTGTGACTCCTCATCCTCCACCTCTTCCAAAACCTCGTCCCTTAGTGCTTGCAGTGTTTTTTCAAGCAGGCAGATAAGGGGGATAGTCATGCTGACTAGTGCATCATCTGCACTCGCCATCCGCGTGGAATAATCGAAGGCACGCAAAACGTGGCAAATGTCCTTCATAGAGGCCCACTCAGTGGTGGTGAAGTGTGAATGGCGCGCACTGCGACTTGTGTGCGCCTGCTGCAGCTGGTACTCCATTACTGCTGCCTGCTGCTCACACAACCTCTCCAACATATGTAACGTTGAATTCCACCTGGTGGGTAGGTCACATATGATGCGATGTTCCGGAAGACGTAATCGGCGCTGCAGAGCTGCAATGCGTGATCTTGCATTGCTGGAACGCCGCAAGTGAGCGCACTCTATGCGGAACTTGTGAAGCAGTGCATCAAGATCCGGATAGTCCCTCAAAAAACTCTGCACGACCAAGTTGAGCACATGTGCCAGACATAGGATGTGAGTGAGGTTGCCTAGGCCCAGAGCTGCCACCAGATTTCGGCCATTGTCACACACTACCATGCCTGGCTGGAGATTCGCTGGCACAAACCACACGTCGCTCTGCTGCTTGATGGCATTCCAGAGCTCCTGCGCTGTGTGGCTTCGATTCCCCAAAGAAATTAATTTTAATACGGCCTGTTGACGTTTGGCCACGGCTGTGCTCATATTGGTCACCATAACAGGTAACCGTTCACGGGTCGATGTGGAGGTAGACCGTGACGGCTCCTGCAGCGCTGATTCAGAGGAACTGGAGTATGAGGAGGAGTCAATGTGTACAGACTGGATTCCTGCAATCCTTGGAGTTGGCAGAACACGTACAGCGCCACTCTCAAGATTTGTACCCGGCTCCACAACATTTACCCAATGGGCAGTGAGGGAAAGGTATCGTCCCTGTCCATGCTTACTGGTCCACGCATCGGTGGTCAGGTGGACCTTGCTACTGACGGCGTTTTGTAGCGCATGTTTAATTTTTCCCTCCACATGATGTTGCAGGGCAGGGACGGCTTGCCTGCTGAAATAAAAGCGGCTGGGCACGTTGTATTGTGGGACTGCCAATGCCATAAAGTTACGGAATGTGTCAGTCTCCACCAGCCTGAATGATAGCATTTCAAGGGCCAGTAGTTTAGCAATGCCAGCATTCAGAGCCTGTGCTCGGGGGTGGTTTGCCGAGTATGGGCGCCTTTTCTCCCATGCCTGTGCTAACGATGGCTGTAGACTGGCCTGGGAGTGTGAGGATGACTGGGAAAGTGGTGCTGTGGGTGGAATTACACTGTGTCTCTGTACAACAGTGCCAGAGATTCTTCCATGGCGATCCTGTGAGGAAGCCGAACCAGCTGTGTGTGAGCTGGAGGAAGAGGCTACAACACGAGCTGAAGAGGTGGTAGGTGGCGCTGTAGGTTGGCCTAGGTCTTCAGTGTGTTTTTGTAACTCCACCACGTGCTTGGTCCGCACATGTTTCCACATATTTGTGGTATTGAGGTTGCTGACACTTTTCCCTCTTTTCACCTTCTGATTACACAGCTTGCATTTGACAAAGCAAATGTCATCTGCAACTGTGTCAAAAAAGGACCAGGCACTGCAAGTCTTGGGAGCGCCCGCTTTGGATTTTGGAAGAGCCATGCTCCTAATGGGTGCCGAAGTGGAGGCTACAGGCAACCAAGTCTGCCCCCTCCCTCTCCCTCCTTTTTGGGCCGTTCGGGGAATCTCTTCCTCAGAGCTGCTCCCACCACCTTCCTGTCCCTCACGCCATGATGGGTCAAGGACCTCATCATCTACACCACCCTCTTCAAACAACTGTTTCTCCTGGGTAGTCTCGACAGCACAGTACGCACCAGAAAGTGGCACCTGAGTCTCATCATCAGATGCGTACTGAGATGTGCTGCTGACCATAGGCACTGGCCCACCCGCCTCTTCAGATTCAGAGAGACAAAACGGTTGCGCATCACTGCATACTACCTCTTCTTCAAATTCTCGAATTCTGCTTGGCTGGCCCCCTCTTTCCAAGCCAAGAGATTCAGAGAACAGAAGTAGAGATGGCTCCTGTCCAGGGCTCTCTGACTGCCTGGGCAATTTGGCAGGTGGTGAAGAGACAGATGGGTGCTCTTCAGTGCTCAGGACCTGAGAGGATCTGGAACTAATTGAAGTCGATGCGTTAGCTGCCATCCATCCGACAACGGCTTCAATTTGGTCCTCGCGCAGCAGTGGGGTACGGCTAGCTCCTACAAAGCTGCGCATAAAGGACTGTTCCCTGGTAAAACTGGGGGATGCTGAGTCACTGGTGCCCGCAGCAGGCACAGAATACCCACGTCCTCTCCCTGCAGGCACAGAATCCTCACGTCCTCTCCCTGCAGAAACTCCACGCCCACGCCCACGCCCATGACCACATGCCTTACTCCCTGCCTTCTTCATCTTGTTAGACTGATAAAGATAGGCAGAAAAGTACTAAGGGCTTAGTGTGCTTATTCCTGAACAGCTGCTAACAGGTATAAGAAACACTAATTTTATAAAGTGTGGACTAGACTTTAATATGAGCTAATGTGGCCTACACAACTGTAAAGTGGAGTGTTTGGTGAACTTTATTTAGGTTTTTTTTGTCACAAAAAGACACTGGATGTGCCTAAAGATGTAATAACGATAGTATCACAAACTTTTTGTAGCTATTACAATGTAGGAAGGTAACCTACAATGCAATAGATGAGGCTGCAAAAAATAGGCTAATACTAATCTGGCTGGGGCTGCAGGGCCCAATGCTGCAGAAAGGCTCCTCTAACTACTCCTATATAGTGTGTTTGGAACCAATTTAGCTGAATACGGATGGAACCACCACACTAATAGGAGAAATCAGGAAAAATTATGAATTGGCAAAAAAGGACAATGTATGAGGCAGTGACACACACTGAGCGCACTACACTCAGACGTGGCTGAAGCACACACTACAGGGTGAGCTGCACTCACACACCAGACCTTGCAGACAGCGATGAACAGTACAGATGCAGAGCACTGTGCACTAGTGCTGCAAGACCAAAAAAAATTCTCTATCTACTCCTATATAGTGTGTTTGGAACCAATTTAGCTGAATACGGATGGAACCACCACACTAATAGGAGATATCAGGAAAAATTATGAATTGGCAAAAAAGGACAATGTATGAGGCAGTGACACACACTGAGTGCACTACAACCAGACGTGGCTGAAGCACACACTACAGGGTGAGCTGCACTCACACACACAGACCTTGCAGACAGGCGTGAACAGCACAGAGAACTCTGCACTAGCGCTGCAAGGCACAGCGATTTATAAAGTAGCTTGGGTAAAGCAGAATAGACCAAATAGGTAGCTAAAACTGTCCCTCAGAACAACAACGTCCTATCCCTAACTGAATTCACAGCAGAGTGAGCTCAAAATGGCGGCGGCGGCTTTTATAGTGCATCATGACATCATTTCAGCAGCCAATCACAGCCATGCCATTAGTTAAGGTGCCTACATGCCTAACAGGATGTGCCCACACTTCTTAGGATCCTCATTGGCTGAATAAAATGAAAATGGCTCATTGCATTATGGGAACTTCCGATTCCGGTATACGATATTGCAAAAGTATCGGAATTAAGTATCGGAATTCCGATACCGCGAATATCGGCCGATACCCGATATTTCAGTATCGGAATGCTCAACACTACTTATAGGCTTCTATGGGGAACTGGAAAAAAAACCGCATGTTAAAAAAAATGATGTTTAAATTGCAAGTGCAGAATGAAAGTTTTTCTGTACTAAAAATGTATTAAAAAAAGCTTCAACTCTGTACCAAAAACGCATAAACAAAAATGCAGCACAAACACAATAATCAGAGAAGATTGTCATTACGTAATATAACGTAGACACCTGCAGTAAACGTACATAAAAAGCAGCAGAAAAAAAAACGCATTTTATGCTACGTGTGAACACTGTCTTATAAAGAACCTACACTGAAACTATATTGAACTACAGTTTGCAAACACTATTGCTGCAGTTTTACAACTAGTTTGCTTTATAAAGCTACAGCAGTACAACAGCACAAGCGGATTCTTGATGGTAACAATACCAGCTTCATCAAGACAACTCAGACGATCTGCATCATGTCAAATCAAACTTTTGTATTTATGGACAAAGATGTAGGTCTTTCAAAGTTGATTGGCTCAATAAACTTTTGAAACTTTTAGAAACTTTACCAGTGTCTTAGAGAGATATGAGGGGAATGTAAGGGGAAGATTTTATTAGCTGAGAATGTAAAAAAAATGTAATTTTGACAGGAGTGGAGACACGGTAGAGGGATCGCGTCATGCCTATGATGCCATACGAGCGTTTTGACACGCAAGAGGTGCAGCACTGCCAAAAAGCTGAGAGGACGCCCCGTGGGTGTAATACTTTGAGCTTTAGAATTACACATTGCCGTTCTATTCCATTTTCATGCAATTCACAGACTGGGAAGGATTTCTCGAGGAGCCCTGGATTATCTGCTATTGAGGTACAAGCAGGAGGAGGGGGTGATTGTACACAGCAGAAAGGATAATGCAGGTCATCCTACAATATATACATGGGAACTGTAAATAAGGGAGATAGGGACACATGATATATTATACCAATGAAGTGGGGACCCCAAAATGTGGATTATAATTAGAGAATAAAGGAGGGAGATCATAATACAATATGTATAAAATTAGGGTTATCAAAAAGGACTGAGGGCACCTGTCACTTTGCTAGAAGTGGGCAGTTTGACAAGTAAATTATACACTTCACTACTGATGGAACTGGAGATCAGTGCAGGATCAGTAATGTAATGTATGTACACAGTGACTGCACCAGCAGAATAGTGAGTGCAGCTCTGGGGTATAATACAGGATGCAACTCAGGATCAGTAATGTAATGTATGTACACAGTGACTGCACCAGCAGAATAGTGACAGCAGCTCTGGAGTATAATACTGGATGCAACTCAGGATCAGTAATGTAATGTATGTACACAGTGACTGTACCAGCAGAATAGTGACAGCAGCTCTGGAGTATAATACAGGATGTAACTCAGGATCAGAAATGTAATGTATGTACACAGTGACTGCACCAGCAGAATAGTGAGTGCAGCTCTGGAGTATAATACTGGATGCAACTCAGGATCAGTAATGTAATGTGTGTACACAGTGACTGCACCAGCAGAATAGTGAGTGCAGCTCTGGGGTATAATACAGGATGCAACTCAGGATCAGTAATGTAATGTGTGTACACAGTGACTGCACCAGCAGAATAGTGAGTGCAGCTCTGGGGTATAATACAGGATGCAACTCAGGATCAGTAATGTAATGTATGTACACAGTGACTGCACCAGCAGAATAGTGACAGCAGCTCTGGAGTATAATACAGGATGCAACTCAGGATCAGTAATGTAATGTGTGTACACAGTGACTGCACCAGCAGAATAGTGAGTGCAGCTCTGGGGTATAATACAGGATGCAACTCAGGATCAGTAATGTAATGTATGTACACAGTGACTGCACCAGCAGAATAGTGAGTGCAGCTCTGGGGTATAATACAGGATGCAACTCAGGATCAGTAATGTAATGTGTGTACACAGTGACTGCACCAGTAGAATAGTGAGTGCAGCTCTGGAGTATAATACAGGATGTAACTCAGGATCAGTAATGTAATGTATGTACACAGTGACTGCACCAGCAGAATAGTGAGTGCAGCTCTGGAGTATAATACAGGATGTAACTCAGGATCAGTAATGTAATGTATCCACACAGTGACTGCACCAGCAGAATAGTGAGTGCAGCTCTGGAGTATAATACAGGATGTAACTCAGGATCAGTAATGTAATGTATGTACACAGTGACTGCACCAGTAGAATAGTGAGTGCAGCTCTGAAGTATAATACAGGATGTAACTCAGGATCAGTAATGTAATGTATGTACACAGTGACTGCACCAGCAGAATAGTGAGTGCAGCTCTGGAGTATAATGCAGGATGTAACTCAGGATCAGTAATGTAATGTATGTACACAGTGACTGCACCAGTAGCATAGTGAGTGCAGCTCTGGAGTATAATACAGGATGTAACTCAGGATCAGTAATGTAATGTATGTACACAGTGACTGCACCAGCAGAATAGTGAGTGCAGCTCTGGAGTATAATACAGGAGGTAACTCAGGATCAGTAATGTAATGTATGTACACAGTGACTGCACCAGCAGAATAGTGAGTGCAGCTCTGGAGTATAATACAGGATGTAACTCAGGATCAGTAATGTAATGTATGTACACAGTGACTGCACCAGCAGAATAGTGAGTGCAGCTCTGGAGTATAATACAGGAGGTAACTCAGGATCAGTAATGTAATGTATGTACACAGTGGCTGCACCAGCAGAATAGTGAGTGCAGCTCTGGAGAATAATACAGGAGGTAACTCAGGATCAGCACAGGATCAGTAATGTATGTACACAGTGACTGCACCAGCAGAATAGTGAGTGCAGCTCTGGAGTATAATACAGGATGTATCTCAGGATCAGTAATGTAATGTATGTACACAGTGACTGCACCAGCAGAATAATGAGTGCAGCTCTGGAGTATAATACAGGATGTATCTCAGGATCAGTAATGTAATGTATGTACACAATGACTGCACCAGCAGAATAGTGAGTGCAGCTCTGGAGGATAATACAGGATGTAACTCAGGATCAGTAATGTAATGTATGTGTGGCACCCCAGGGGTCTGGTTTCCACAGTAACAGCAATGTTATGTCTGAGAGCAGGTGGGAGGTCTCTTGGTCAGGGATCCTGTGCATGCCACACCTCCTGCCCAGTCCTGGGAGGGGAAGAACTTCCCCTATATAAACCTAGGGCTGAGGCAGGGTTAGAGAGTAGAGAAGAAGTAGAGACAGAGAAGAGAAGCAGATCTAGGAAAAGAACATCAGGAGCTCTGTGGGAGCAGTGCTATAAGGAGTCAGGGGCTGGCAGCTGCAGAGCTCGCCCTGACTGAGAAGCTATCACCGGACCCGGAGTCCGAGGCTGTGGGGACTAATCTTTACCCAGCAGCAGAAACCGCCCGGCAGGGGATTTCAGGTCCTCTGGCCAAGAAACCCGAAGGCACGGTCACACACGTGGGACCAGCACCGCCGTCGTGGAGCGGACGCCACTAGAAGGCCCCGAGTCACCGGCCATACGGGTGAGCACCACACGGTACACTCAGGGACGTGGGCTACTTATACCCGCCTCTAGCAAGGTAGCCAGAAGAGTACAGTCAGTTTGGGAGGCCTACAACTCCGCCTGGCCAGGGGAGATCCCATCTGCTCAAGGACTGACCAGGCCCCGACCGCTAGCCAGTACTCCGGGAGGGTCTATCTTTATCACCAGTAAAGACCCTGAATTACACCGCATCGTCTCTGAGTGATTCCTGCTACCCCCATCATCCACGTCGGCTGCCCTGAGGCCATACCCCTCCCGTTGGGGGTGATACTATCACGCTGCACAATCCTACCACCGGCCTCAGCGGT
The DNA here is from genome assembly GCF_046119375.1 of Phyllobates terribilis. Classification (NCBI taxonomy): domain Eukaryota; kingdom Metazoa; phylum Chordata; class Amphibia; order Anura; family Dendrobatidae; genus Phyllobates; species Phyllobates terribilis. The sequence goes on from NW_027362762.1 coordinate 952,738,346, forward strand.
CTGCCCTGCAGCGGCAGCTCCTTCGCTGCATTCAACGGGTGGCGTAGTCGTCCAACATCTGCCGCTAATACATCGCCGCTCAGTTTGACTCCCTGGGTACGGACCGGGTCACCGCCACGAGACTACAACCCTCAACAGATCCGGCTCCGGGTAAGCTCCCGTGCGCGCGATGCCGCGCGACGAAGGCCCAGGGGTGCGTCATATGTACACAGTGACTGCACCAGCAGAATAGTGAGTGCAGCTCTGGAGTATAATACAGGAGATAACTCAGTATCAGTAATGTAATGTATGTACACAGTGACTGCACCAGCAGAATAGTGAGTGCAGCTCTGGAGGATAATACAGGATGTAACTCAGGATCAGTAATGTAATGTATGTACACTGTGACTGCACCAGCAGAATAGTGAGTGCAGCTCTGGAGCATAATACAGGATGTAACTCAGGATCAGTACAGGATCAGTAGTGTAATGTATGTACACAGTGACTCCACCAGCAGAATAGTGAGTGCAGCTCTGGAGTATAATACAGGATGTAACTCAGGATAAGTACAGGATCAGTAATGTAATGTATGTACACAGTGACTGCACCAGCAGAATAGTGAGTGCAGCTCTGGAGCATAATACAGGATGTAACTCAGGATCAGTACAGGATCAGTAATGTAATTTATGTACACAGTGACTGCACCAGCAGAATAGTGAGTGCAGCTCTGGGGTATAATACAGGATGTAACTCAGGATCAGTACAGGATCAGTAATGTAATGTATGTACACAGTGACTGCACCAGCAGAATAGTGAGTGCAGCTCTGGAGTATAATACAGGATGTAACTCAGGATCAGTAGTGTAATGTATGTACACAGTGACTGCACCAGCAGAATAGTGAGTGCAGTTCTGGAGTATAATACAGGATGTAACTCAGGATCAGTAATGTAATGTATGTACACAGTGACTGCACCAGTAGAATAGTGAGTGCAGCTCTGGAGTATAATACAGGATGTAACTCAGGATCAGTAATGTAATGTATGTACACAGTGACTGCACCAGAATAGTGAGTGCAGCTCTGGAGTATAATACAGGATGTAACTCAGGATCAGTAATGTAATGTATGTAAACAGTGACTGCACCAGTAGAATAGTGAGTGCAGCTCTGGAGTATAATACAGGATGTAACTCAGGATCAGTAATGTAATGTATGTACACAGTGACTGCACCAGCAGAATAGTGAGTGCAGCTCTGGAGTATAATACAGGAGGTAACTCAGGATCAGTAATGTAATGTATGTACACAGTGACTGCACCAGCAGAATAGTGAGTGCAGCTCTGGAGTATAATACAGGATGTAACTCAGGATCAGTAATGTAATGTATGTACACAGTGACTGCACCAGCAGAATAGTGAGTGCAGCTCTGGAGTATAATACAGGAGGTAACTCAGGATCAGTAATGTAATGTATGTACACAGTGGCTGCACCAGCAGAATAGTGAGTGCAGCTCTGGAGGATAATACAGGATGTAACTCAGGATCAGTTATGTAATGTATGTACACAGTGACTGCACCAGCAGAATAGTGAGTGCAGCTCTGGAGTATAATACAGGCTGTAAGTCAGGATCAGTACAGGATCAGTAATGTAATGTATGTACACAGTGACTGCACCAGCAGAATAGTGAGTGCAGCTCTGGAGTATAATACAGGAGGTAACTCAGGATCAGTAATGTAATGTATGTACACAGTGACTGCACCAGCAGAATAGTGAGTGCAGCTCTGGAGTATAATACAGGATGTAACTCAGGATCAGTAATGTAATGTATGTACACAGTGACTGCACCAGCAGAATAGTGAGTGCAGCTCTGGAGTATAATACAGGAGGTAACTCAGGATCAGTAATGTAATGTATGTACACAGTGGCTGCACCAGCAGAATAGTGAGTGCAGCTCTGGAGGATAATACAGGATGTAACTCAGGATCAGTTATGTAATGTATGTACACAGTGACTGCACCAGCAGAATAGTGAGTGCAGCTCTGGAGTATAATACAGGCTGTAAGTCAGGATCAGTACAGGATCAGTAATGTAATGTATGTACACAGTGACTGCACCAGCAGAATAGTGAGTGCAGCTCTGGAGTATAATACAGGCTATAACTCAGGATCAGTACAGGATCAGTAATGTAATGTATGTACACAGTGACCGCACCAGCAGAATAGTGAGTGCAGCTCTGGAGTATAATACAGGATGTAACTCAGGATCAGTACAGGATCAGTAATGTAATGTATGTACACAGTGACTCCACCAGCAGAATAGTGAGTGCAGCTCTGGAGTATAATATAGGATCAGTAATGTATTATATGTACACAGTAACATAGTTTTTAAGGTTGAAGGAAGACTAAGTCCATCTAATTCAACCCATAGCTTAACATGTTGATCCAGAGGAAGGCAAAAAAAAAAACCCATGTGGCAAACACTAATTTCCACATTGGGGAAAAAATTCCTTCCCGACGCCATACGTCAATCAGACTAGTTCCCTGGATCAACGCCCTATCAAGGAATCTAGTATATATAACCTGTAATATTATACTTTTCAAGAAAGGTATCCATGCCCTTCTTAAATGTTAGTAGTGAATCACTCATTACAACATCATGCGGCAGAGAGCTCCATAGTCTCACTGCTCTTACAGTAAAGAATCCCCGTCTATGATTATGATTAAACCTTCTTTCCTCCAGACGTAGAAGATGCCCCCTTGTCCCCGTCTCAGGCCTCAGAGTAAAAAGATCAGTAGAAGGGTCTTTGTACTGTCCCCTCATATACTTGTACATAGTAATAAGATCACCCCTAAGCCTTCTTTTTTCCACAGTAAATAACCCCAAGTATAATAACCTGTCTTGGTATTGCAGACCCCCCAGTCCTCTAATAACCTGTCTTGGTATTGCAGACCCCCCAGTCTTCTAATAACCTGGTCGCTCTTCTCTGCACCCGCTCTAGTTCAGCTATGTCTTTCTTATACACCGGAGACCAGAACTGTACACAGTATTCTAAGTGTGGTCGCACTAGTGACTTGTATAGAGGTAAAATTATCTTCTCCTCATGAGCATCTATGCCTCTTTTAATGCATCCCATTATTTTATTTGCCTTTGCAGCAGCTGCCTGACACTGACCACCAAACGTGAGCTTGTCATCCACCAATACACCCTTTTTAGGTGACAGTTTTGCCCAGTTTTTTACAATTAAGCATATAATTATACATTTTATTTCCTCTGCCCAAGTGCATTACCTTACATTTATCCTCATTAAAAGCTCATTTGCCATTTATCAGACCAATCTTCTAGTTTACATAGATCCTCCTGTAATATAAAATTGTCCTCCTCTGTATTGATTACCCTGCAGAGTTTAGTGTCATCTGCAAATATTGAAATATTACTCTGTATGCCCCCTACAAGGTCATTAATAAATATGTTAAAAAGAAGGGGGCCCAATACTGACCCCTGTGGTACCCCACTGTTAACTGAGATCCAGTCTGAGTGTTTTCCATTAATAACCACCCTTTGTTTCCTATCACTGAGCCAATTCTTAACCCACATACATATATTTTCCCCTATCCCCATTGTTCTCATTTTATGTATCAACCTTTTGTGTGGAACCGTATCAAAAGCAATTGAAAAGTCCATATACACAACATCCACTGCATTTCCTTGGTCCAGTCCAGAACTTGCCTCCTCATAAAAACTGATCAGATTAGTTTGACGGGAACGGTCCCTCGTAAACCTATGTTGATATTGGGTCATGAGGTTATTCTTCTTCAGATACTCTATTATAGCATCTCTTAGGAAACCCTCCAGGATTTTACCCACAGTAGAGGTTAAGCTTACCGGCCTATAATTTCCAAGTTCAGTTTTTGTCCCCTTTTTGAATATTGGCACCACATTTGCTATATGCTAGTCCTGTGGTACAGACTGTAACGGGTCTGGGAGGTGGAACCTCTGAGCTACTATACAAAGGGGCGGTCCTTGTAAGGAAGCGGGTGGCTCCCAGGGAAAGCGGGCAGGCAGTCACGTCAAGTGACAGGGACAGTCTCTTGACAGGCGGGTGGTCACGGCAAGTGACAGCAGGATAAGAGTCTCTAGACAGGCGGGTGGTCACGGCAAGTGACAGCAGGGTAAGAGTCTCTCGACAGGCCGGTGGTCACGGCAAGTGACAGCAGGATAAGAGTCTCTGGACAGGCAGGTGGTCACGGCAAGTGACAGCAGGGTAAGAGTCTCTGGACAGGCAGGTGGTCACAGCCAGTGACGGCTAAGACTCCAGGTAGGCTAGCAGGCGGGTAGCAGGGCAGGTGAGCGCTCCCAGGTGAGCGGGTAAGAGTCTCTGGACAGGCTGGCAGGCAGGCAGGTATCAGGCAGGTATCTGGCAGGTGCTTCCTGGTCCGCGGGCGGACTGATCCATAGACAGACTGGCAGGTGCTGGTAGGCAGACTGTCGGACCGCAGGATTGCAAGCAGGTAGACAAGTATCAGGTAGGTATCAGGCAGGTATCTGGCAGGTGCTTCCTGGTCCGCAGGCAGACTGATCCATAGATAGACTGGCAGATGCTGGTAGGCAGACTGTCGGACCGCAGGATTGCAAGCAGGTAGACAGCACTGGAAAACAAGCTGGCAACGGGACCTGAGGGCTGAATCAGAGTTGAAAGGCTTTGCAAAAACATTGCTCGGGCACCTCCATTTTGGAGGAGGTGCCTTATATATGGTGAGATCCTCCGGCCATTGGCCGGGGACTCCTTAGGACGGCGCGTGCGGCCCCTTTAAGAGAGAGGGAGCGCGCGCGCGCCCTAAGCACAGTGACCGGGAAGCAGCGCGCGCTGCCAGCAGAGCGGGAGGAGGACGCCGGGCACGGAGCGGAGAGGTGAGAGGAACGGCATCCCTGCCTAGCAGGAGGCAGGGACGCCGACGCTACACAGACCCTGTTATTATGGAATCTTTAAAGATTAAAAATAATGGTCTATCTATGACTTTACTTAATTCCTGCAGTACTCGCGGGTGTATCCCATCCGGGCCCGGGGATTTGTCTTTAGTGATTTTTAGACGACGCCGTACTTCCTGCTGGGTTAAGCAAGTGACATTTAATCGAAAATTTTTGTTATCACTGATCATGTTTTCTGTCATGCGATTTTCTTGTGTAAATATTGTTGGAAAAAAATCATTTAGCATATTGGCTTTTTCCTCATCCTCATCCACCATTTCACCCAGACTATTTTTAAGGGGGCCAACACTATCATTTTTTAGTTTCTTACTATTTATGTAGTTAAAGAATATTTTGGGACTATTTTTACTTTCTCTGGCAATGAGTCTCTCTGTTTCAATCTTTACTGCCTTGATTTGGTTTTTACAGAATTTATGTAATTTTCTGTATTTATTTAATGCCTCATCACTACCTACATGCTTTAGTTCGCTAAATGCTTTCTTTTTCTCACTTATTGCACCCCTTACAGCTCTATTTAGCCATAGTGGTTTCCTCCTATTTCTAGCATGTTTATTCCCATAGGGTATATATTGTGCACAGGTCCTATTCAGGATGCTAATAAATGTCTCCCATTAGCTTTGTGTAGTTTTATGTCTCAGGATATCGTCCTAGTTTATTGCACTAAGATCATCTCTCAACCATTGGAAATTTGCCTTCCTGAAGTTTAGTGTCCTTGTAACCCCTCTACTACACATCATATTAAAGGATACATGAAAGCTTATTATTTTGTGATCACTATTACCCAAGTGACCCCCAACTCGTATATTTGATATGCGGGCTGACCTGTTGGTAAATATTAGGTCTAGCAGTGCCCCCCTTCTTGTTGGGTCCTGAACCAGTTGTGAAAGGTAATTGTCTCTCATAATTATCAAAAACCTATTACCTTTGCTGGAACTACAGGTTTCTGTTCCCCAATGTATTTCAGGGTAGTTAAAGTCCCCCATAATAATGACTTCTCCTTGAGTCTATGCTTCATCTATTTGCTTTACGAGGATATTCTCCGCAGCTTCCATTATTTTTGGAGACTTATAACAAACCCCTATCAGTAATTTATTATTTTTTCCCCCTCCCCTTATTTCCACCCACAGGGACTCTACATTTTCATTAGATTCACATATATTCTCACGCAAGATGGGTTTTTGGGTTTTAAGGATGATTTTACATATAAACACCCCCCCCCCCTCGCTTGTTTGGACAGTCATTTCTGAACACACTATAGCCCTGTAAATTAACATCCCACTCATGGCTCTCGTACAGCCATGTCTCAGAGATATCCCCACCATGTCATAATTATTTTCCAACAAAATTAATTCTAATTCCTCCATTTTGTTGGTGAGGCTTCTGGCATTAGTGTACATGCATTTTATGTATCTCTCTGTACCTCTATTCCTTCTTACTATATTGACTGTTCTAACCCCACCCCCAATTTCTTTATTTGTGCTTCGGTCACTATCTGCACTATCTTCCCCACCTATAAAATGAATACCCTCCCCCCCCAATCCCTAGTTTAACCACTCCTCCAACCTTCTAGCCATATTTTCCCCCAGGACAGCTGCACCCTCCCCATTGAGGTGCAGCCCGTCCCTAGCGTAGAACCTGTAGCCAACTGAGAAGTTCTCCATGAACTCAAACCCCTCCTTCCTACACCAATTCCTGAGCCACTTATTTATCTCCCTAATCTCCCGTTACCTCTCTGGCGTGGAATGTGGTACAGGCAGTATTTCAGAGAATACTACCTTGGAGGTCCTTGATTTCAGCTTGCAGCCTAATTTCCTGAAATCATCTTGAAGAACCTTCCACCTACCTCTAACTTTGTCATTTGTGCCAATGTGCACCATGACCGCTGGGTCCTCACCAGCCCCTCCCAGTAATCTGTCAACCCAATCAGCAATGTGCCGGACTCGAGCGCCAGGTAGGCAGCACACTGTCGAAGTCGATCGCAGCATTGCGGGGGCAAGGGGAAGTGATCGCGATACTCACCTCCTCTCCCGGCTTCCAGCGCTGTCTGCCGCGGCTTCCCGGATGTTGCCATGACGACCCGATGTTGTCATGACAACATCCGGGTCACCAGACAGCAGGAAGATACTTTGGTCATGCGCAGTGCATGACGAAAGTATCTCCTGCATCTGCAGCGCTGACAGCCTGTATAGGTGCTCCATCCCTATGCTATACAGGGCGATCAGAGTAAAAAAAAAAAAAAAATTGTAAAAATATTTTTAAAAAAAGAAAAAAAATAATCCACCAAAATAGTACACATATTTGGTATCGCCGCGTCCGGAACGACCTGACCTATGAAACTGTCCCACTAGTTAACCCCTTTAGTGAATAAAATAAATAAATAAAAAACAAAGCAAAAAACAATGCTTTATCATCATACCGCCAAACAAAAAATTATTATTCAGCCGAAGAATAAAAAAGTTATAGCTCTCAGAATATTTGATGCAAAAAAATATTTTTTCTATAAAATAGCTTTTATTGTGTAAAAGCGCCAAACATAGAAAAATTATATAAATGTGGTACCGCTGTAAACGTACTGACCCGAAGAATAAAGCTACCTTATCAATTTTACCACACATGGAACAGCATAAAAAAAAACATAAAAACAATTCTGGAATTGCTGGTTTTTGTTTGTTCTGCCTCACAAATAGAAAGCGATCAAAAAATGTTACGTGCCTGAAAATGGTACCAATAAAAACGTCAACTCATCGCACAAAAAACAAGCCATCGCATGACTTTGTCTGACAGAATCTGGAAAAATTATAGCACTCAAAATATGGCGATGCAAAAACTAGATTTTACAAAAAAAATGCGTCTTATAGTGTGTGACAGCTGTCAATCATAAAAACCCGATATGATTCTGGTATCGCTGTAATCGCATTGACCTGAAGAATAAAGTCATCTAATCACTTATATCGCACGAGGAACGGCGTAAAAAATATAAATAAACTCTAGGTTTAGGGTTAGGGTTAGGGTTGTGTTAGGGTTGGGGTTGGGATTAGGATTAGGGTTGGGGTTAGGATTGGGCTAGGGTTAGGATTAGAGTTGGGGTTAGGGTTGGGGTTGGGATAGGGTTAGGATTGGGCTAGGGTTAGGGTTGGGCTAGGGTTGGGGTTAGGGTTGGGCTAGGGTTAGGGTTTGGGTTAGGGTTGGGCTAGGGTTGGGCTAGGGTTAGGGTTGGGGTTAGGGCTGGGTTAGGGTTGGGCTAGGGTTAGAGTTGGGGTTAGGGCTGGGCTAGGGTTGGCGTTGGGGTTAGGGTTGGGCTAGGGTTGGCGTTGGGTTGGGGTTGAGGTTAGGGTTGGGCTAGGGTTAGGGTTGGGGTTAGGGTTGGGCTAGAGTTGGGGTTGGGCTAGGGTTAGGGTTTCGGTTGTATTAGGGTTGGGGCTTGGGTTGGGATTTTTTTCAAAAGTAAAAAAAAAAAGATGACCGATATTTCGACTAGTGTTGAGCGTAAGTGCTCGCTACTTGAGTTTGCATCGGGTGCTCTTGTATACACTGAGTATAGCGGGTGCTCAGGTGACATGCTCAAGTCTCTGCTCTATATGCTTCACGGCCTAAAAAAAACTTGCAGGGATTTCCTGCCATGCACGATCCCCGCATGTTTTTTTTGGGTGTCTAATAACCGTGAAACATGCGGCCCGGGACTCGAGCATGTCACTGGAGCACGTGCAATACATGGTGCATACCCGAGTACCTGATGCAAACTCAAGTAGCGAGCATTTGCGCTCAAGACTAAAGACAACTTATTCAATATGATGACCTAATTTTATCAAATTCTGTCGTACCTCTGGGTTCAAAATGTTCACTATACCCCTTGATAAAATCCTTGAGGGGTGTAGTTTCCAAAATGGGGTCACTTGTGGGGGGTTTCCACTATTTAGGCACATCAGGGGCTCTCCAAACGCGACATGGCGTCTGCTCTCAATTCCAGCCAATTTTGCGTTCAAAAAGTCATACTGTGCTCCTTCCCTTCTGAACTCTGCCGTGCGCCAAAACACTGTATTACTCAGGAGAAATTGCACAACTGTTTTTGGGGTCCATTTTCGCCTCTTACCCTTGTGAACATAAAAAAATTGGGGCTAAAACATCATTTTTGTGGAAAAAAGTTTGATTTTTTTATTTTCACGGCTCCATGTTATAAACTTCTGTGAAGCAGCTGGGGGTTCAGAGTGCTCACCACACATCTAGATAAGTTCCCTGAGAGGTCTAGTTTCCAAAATGGTGTCACTTGTGGGGGGTTTCCACTGTTTAGGCACATCAGGGGCTCTCCAAACGCAACATGGCATCCGCTAATTATTCAAGCAAATTTTACTTTCAAGAAGTCAAATGGCGCTCCTTCCCTTCCGAGCCCTGCCGTGCGCCCAAATAGTGGTTTTCCCCCACATATGGGGTATCTACATGCTTAGGGGAAATTGGCACAACAAATTTTGGGGTCCATTTTTTCCTGTTACCCCTGCAAAAATAAAAAAAATTGGGTCTAAAGTAACATTTTTGTGAAAAAAGTTAAATGTTCATTTTTTTCTTCCACATTCCAAAAATTCCTGTGAAGCACCTGAAGGGTTAATAAAGTACTTGAATGTGGTTTTGAGCACCTTGAGGGGTGCAATTTTTAGAATAGTGTCACTTTTGGGTATTTTCTGTCATAAAGAGCTCTCAAATGTGATGTGGTCCTTAAAAAAATGGTTTTGTAAATTTTGTTGGAAAAATGAGAAATCGCTGGTCAACTTTTAACCCTTATAGCTTCCTAACAAAAAAAAAATGTTGGTTCCAAAATTGTGCTGATGTAAAGTAGACATGTGGGAAATGTTATTTATTAACTATTTTGTGTGACATATCTCTCTGATTTAAGAGCATAAAAATTCAAATTTTGAAAATTGCAAAATTTTCAGAATGTTTGCCAAATTTCCATTTTTTCTTCACAAGTAAACGCAAGTGATATCGAAGACATTTTACCACAATCATGAAGTACAATATGTCATGAAAAAACAATCTCAGAATCAGGGGGATCCGTTGAAGGGTTCTAGAGTAATAACCTCATAAAGTGACAGTGGTCAGAATTGTAAAAATTGGCCTGCTCATTGCAGAATAGTGAGTGCAGCTCTGGAGTATAATACAGGAGGTAACTCAGGATCAGTACAGGATCAGTAATGTAATGTATGTACACAGTGACTGCACCAGCAGAACAGTGAGTGCAGCTCTGGAGTATAATGCAGGATGTAACTCAGGATCAGTAATGTAATGTATGTACACAGTGACTGCACCAGCAGAATAGTGAGTGCAGCTCTGGAGTAAAATACAGGATGTAACTCAGGATCAGTAATGTAATGTATGTACACAGTGACTGCACCAGCAGAATAGTGAGTGCAGCTCTGGAGTATAATTCAGGATGTAACTCAGGATCAGTAATGTAATGTATGTACACAGTGACTGCACCAGCAGAATAGTGAGTGCAGCTCTACAGTATAATACAGGAGGTAACTCAGGATCAGTAATGTAATGTATGTACACAGTGACTGCACCAGCAGAATAGTGAGTGCAGCTCTGGAGTATAATTCAGGATGTAACTCAGGATCAGTAATGTAATGTATGTACACAGTGACTACACCAGCAGAATAGTGAGTGCAGCTCTGGAGTATAATACAGGATGTAACTCAGGATCAGTACAGGATCAGTAATGTATGTACACAGTGACTGCACCAGCAGAATAGTAAGTGCAGTTCTGGGTTATAATACAGAATGCTTATAGGAAGTTTCGCCCCCAGCAATTTGCCCCAGCAGTTCGCCCCGATCTGTTCGCCCCCAGGTACATTTCACCCCCGCACATTTCGCCCCTATCATTTCACCCCCAGGAAGATTCGCCCCCGCACATTTCGCGCCCGCACGTTTCGCCCCCGGACGTTTCGAACTGGGGACGATATGTGCGGGGGTGAGATGTGTGGGGGCAAAACATCCTGGGGGCCAAATCAAATGCTGGGGACGAAATGTGCGGGGGCGAAATGTACCTGGGGGCGAACTGCTGGGGGCGAAACATCCAATTCCCATACAGAATGTATTACCAAATTACCTGAAGGGTAAATAAACCCTAAATAAGGGATGTATTAAAACATGACTTTTATTATTAAACTTAAAAATGTGGTGCATGTAAAATTACACCAGTTTGTCTGTTATTTCTATGATGTTCAATGTCTAGGACCTATATAGTTCATTAATCAATCTGATTGTATTACTGAATCTATACTATCTCCACTATAACTGCAGTTCATAGGGTAGTTTATCAGACAGATTGTTCACCAGGATAAACACAAATTTTCCTACTACTGACTAAAACAAACATATAGCTCAACCCAACAAGTTTCACCATTACTTGCTTCCTCAGGGGGCTGGAGCTATAATGCAGCAACAGAATAGTGAGTGCAGCTCTGGAGTATAATAGAGGATGTAACTCAGGATCAGTAATGTAATGTATGTACACAGTGACTGCACCAGCAGAATAGGGAGTGCAGCTCTGGAGTATAATACAGGATGTAACTCATGATCAGTAATGTAATGTATGTACACAGTGACTGCACCAGCAGAATAGTGAGTGCAGCTCTGGAGTATAATACAGGATGTAACTCAGGATCAGTACAGAATCAGTAATGTAATGTATGTACACAGTGACTGCACCAGCAGAATAGGGAGTGCAGCTCTGGAATATAATACACGATGTAACTCAGGATCAGTAATGTAATGTATGTACACAGTGACTGCACCAGCAGAATAGTGAGTGCAGCTCTGGAGTATAATACAGGATGTAACTCAGGATCAGTAATGTAATGTATGTACACAGTGACTGCACCAGCAGAATAGTGAGTGCAGCTCTGGAGTATAATACAGGATGTAACTCAGGATCAGTAATGTAATGTATGTACACAGTGACCGCACCAGCAGAATAGTGAGTGCAGCTCTGGAGTATAATACAGGATGTAACTCAGGATCAGTAATGTAATGTATGTACACAGTGACTGCACCAGCAGAATATTTTTTGTATCTGAATGATAACCCAACTTTCTAAGAAACAAGAAGGACTTCACCAGGGGTTAAGTCGTTCCTGTTCAGCTAACCATTATTTACTCCCCTGTGTATATGCAGGTCCGATTCTCCGGAGGATGGCTCTCAATGCTGAATTATTTTCAGATCTTTTATGTGAGCTGTTGATAAGGTGATCTGACGGACTCGCCATTCATCTCCACTTTGTAAATCCGCTGTGCATGTTTGGTCAAATGTAGCTTTGAGAATGACTATGACCATCAAGAACCTCTTCTGCCAGTTCAGGATCCTACTTTTTGCCGTGTGGTGGTTAACGAGTGTTGCCTGGATCAGCATCTATATGAAAAACACCTCAAAATGCAGAACCGTGCCGAGCGACTTCTGTGAATGTTCAGGATCAGAGAGGAAATCTGAGGATAATAGATCAGAGCCAATAGACAAAAGATCAACGACTGTTGTGAAAACGACCTTTCAGAGAGAAGTGGACCTCAAAATATGTCCGGAGCTGTCCTCACATCTCAGTGAGTATATATCATTAAGTAACTATAAAATCCTCATATAACTGACTTGTCTTATTCCTAGTGTAGCCAGAATACCCAATTGTAGTTGTACAGTGGTCTGTCCCATATCTTCAGCATTAAGGAATAGACCACTACATATATTTAATAAGGGATTCTGGCTACGTTGAAAAACTGTGCAGTCAAATACCAGAGGATTATTTTGTCTTGTTTACTATCACATCTGCTGTGCCAAGCGAGCCAAAAACAATCAATGAAAAAGAAAAACTTTGAAATAATGGTCCAGAGTTGTAAGAAAGGTGAATGCAGGAGTAATATACACTGCTCAAAAAAAATAAGGGAACACTTAAACAACAGAATATAACTGTCGCAGAGTGCATCTTCTTACAGTCACCACTGTACTTACCAGAGCTTCAATCAGCAAGATATCTTGAGTAAACAGTATTTACTTCATACTGGATAAACATGAGATACAATTCCGTGTCACACAGTCCATGTGCTGCTGACATAACACATTCAGGAAAAAAGAAAAACAGGAAGTAAAAACAGCCAACAATTGAGAGCTTCCCTCCCCACATTACAGCAAGCATATAACTTTACACACTATCGCCATCTGCTGTCTGGTTAGTATAAAGTCCTCCTTTCACTTATAATAAGTCCTAATCTGTGGCATATGCCAACAATAACTCCAAGTAAATCAAACTTCTGTGAAATCAAACTGTCCACTTAGGAAGCAACACTGATTGACAATCAATTTCACATGCTGTTGTGCAAATGGAATAGACAATAGATGGAAATTATTGGCAATTATCAAGACACCCTCAATAAAGGAGTGGTTCTGCAGGTGGGGACCACAGACCACATCTCAGTACCAATAATGCTTTCTGGCTGATGTTTTGGTCACTTTTGAATGTTGGTTGTGCTTTCACACTCGTGGTAGCATGAGACGGACTCTGCAACCCACAGAAGTTGCTCAGGTAGTGCAGCTCATCCAGATGGCACATCAATGCGAGCAGTGGCAAGAAGGTTTGCTGTGTCTGTCAGCGTAGTGTCCAGAGGATGGAGGCGCTACCAGGAGACAGGCCAGTATACCAGGAGACGTGGAGGGGGCCGTAGGAGGGCAACAACCCAGCAGCAGGACTGCTACCTCTGCTTTTGTGCAAGGAGGAACAGGAGGAGCACTGCCAGAGCCCTGCAAAATGACCTCCAGCAGGCCACAAATGTGCATGGGTCTGCACAAAAGGTTAGAAACCGACTCCATGAGGGTGGTATGAGGGCCCGACATCCACAGATGGGGGTTGCGCTCACAGCCCGACATCCACAGATGGGGGTTGTGCTCACAGCCCAACACTGTGCAGGACGCTTGGCATTTGCCACAGAACACCAGGATTGGCAAAGTCACCACTGGCGCCCTGTGCTCTTCACAGATGAGAGCTGGTTCACACTGAGCACATGTGACAGAAGTGACAGAGTCTGGAGACGCCGTAGAGAGCGATCTGCTGCCTGCAACATCCTTCAGCATGACCGGTTTGGCAGTGGGTCAGTAATGGTGTGGGGTGGCATTTCTTTGGAGGGCCGCACAGCCCTCAATGTGCTCGCAAGAGGTAGCCTGACTGCCATTAGGTACCGAGATGAGATCCACAGACCCCTTGTGAGACCATATGCTGGTGCGGTTGGCCCTGGGTTCCTCCTAGTGCAGGACAATGTCAGACCTCATGTGGCTGGAGTGTGTCAGCAGTTCCTGCAAGATGAAGGCATTGAAGCTATGGACTGGCCGCCCGTTCCCCAGACCTGGATCCGATTGAGCACATCTGGGACATCATGTCTCGCTCCATCCACCAACGTCACGTTGCACCACAGACTGTCCAGGAGTTGGCGGATGCTTTAGTCCAGGTCTGGGAGGAGATCCCACAGGAGACCATCCGCAACCTCATCAGGAGCATGCCCAGGCGTTGTAGGGAGGTCATACAGGCACGTGGAGGCCACACACAATACTGAGCCTCATCAGGAGCATGCCCAGGCGTTGTAGGGAGGTCATACAGGCACGTGGAGGCCACACACAATACTGAGCCTCATCAGGAGCATGGCCAGGCGTTGTAGGGAGGTCATACAGGCACGTGGAGGCCACACACAATACTCAGCCTCATCAGGAGCATGCCCAGGCGTTGTAGGGAGGTCATACAGGCACGTGGAGGCCACACACAATACTGAGCCTCATCAGGAGCATGCCCAGGCGTTGTAGGGAGGTCATACAGGCACGTGGAGGCCACACACAATACTCAGCCTCATCAGGAGCATGCCCAGGCGTTGTAGGGAGGTCATACAGGCACGTGGAGGCCACACACAATACTGAGCCTCATTTTTATTTGTTTTAAGGACATTACATCAAAGTTGGATCAGCCTGTAGTGTGTATTTCAACTTTAATTTTGGGGGTGACTCCAAATCCAGGCCTCCATTGGTTAATACATTTGATTTCCATTGATGATTTTTGTGTGATTTTGTTGTCAGCACATTCAACTTTATACAGAACAAAGTATTCAATGAGAATATTTCATTCATTCAGATCTAGGATGTGTTATTTGAGTGCTCCCTTTATTTTTTTTGAGCAGTGTATATCGATGAGCAACCCTTAAAGGGGTTTTTGCCCTACATTAATACTTATTACATACAGGCCCAGGGTGGGGGATTAAAAATATAAAATCTGTAGTTACCCACTGAACTGACACCACTTTTCGGCCCTGGCTTTTAGGCTGCGTGCCCACTATGCGTTTTTCAAGCGTTTTTGCCACGGAATTTCCACAGCAAAAACGCTTAAAAAACGCTTGGTAATCCGTGCCCCATGGTCCCCAATGATAATCCGCTGTGCTGTGCACATGCTGCGGAAATTTCCGCTGCGGATTATCATTGGGGAAAAATCTGCAGCATGTCCATTAATTTTGCGGACACGCAGCGTAATTTCAGCAATTGACTTGCATTGAAACGCATAATATCCGTGTCAGCACATTTGCACACACGGATATTATGCGTTTCAATGTTCGGATGGTACCCGGGTTTGGAGAAGAGGACACTCTCCTCCAGACTCGGGTACCATAGAACCTGTGAAAAAAAGAATTTAAAATAAAAAATAAAGATTATACTCATCTTCCGATGGTTCCCGGTATTTTCTCCACTGCGTCCGGTCTGTTGTATGGGTCGCGGTGGTGTGAGGACCTGCCATGACGTCATTGCAGGTCCTTTCACACCAACGTGACCCATACAACAGACCGGACGCAGTGGAGAAAATACCGGGAACCATCGGAAGGTGAGTATAATCTTTATTTTTTACCATTTTATTCTTCTTTTTTTAACTATTATTTGGTCACACTAAATAAATCCATGCCGGTTGCCGGTTGCATGGATTTATATAGTGTGACCAAGTTGTCAAGCACTTTCCAAGTGATGCTAAAATCGCTTGGAAAAGCGCTTGATAACCCGCATGCAAAAACGCTTGACAAACGCTTCTACCTGGCAGGAAAAACGCATGTAAAATCTGCATGCGTTTTTCCTGCCAGGGTGAAGCGGAAAAAATATGCAGCATTTCTGCATCGTGGGCACATAGCCTTATGTTGCTGCTAAGTCTCCTGATATAAGCAATATCACATGAAGACTGCAGTCCATCAGCGACCGCTGCAACAGTCATGTGACCTTGTTTATGCTAGGAGACCAGTGGGACATATTTATTAAATTTATTACAGAACCCAAGACAGGTATGACTGCATGGATGCCAGTGGTTAAGCATATTCATCTGGTCTACCACTAGGGGCGCTGTAGAGAGAGCCCAATATGTAAGTAACGATCAGTTCTGATTAAGTGTCGGTATTCGTCCCATCATGCTAGTAAAGTTTAGCTCTTGACATAGTATATGTTTACAATTAAAAGGGTTATGTATTTTCCGTGAGTATATGCTGGACATCTTGTAGGCAGCCGTCATTTCGCATTGGGAAACGTAGGAGAGCCCAGGATCCAGATGTCATATCTGACCCATTAAGCTGGGTGACGATCAATATGGTCGCCACCATAGTTCGTCACGTTAAAGTTTTGTAATTTTCTATTATTCTTTGTGTTTCCATGTCTCAACATTTATTCTTTCTGTCAACAAATGGAAACATATTTTGTGCACGCCTTCATATTTGATGTTAGGGTAGGTCATTAATATCAGATCGACGTTAGTCCCACCACCTAATGGCCACAAATGGTACTGCAAGCTCCATCTTATATGAGTGATTTGAAGAGAGCATGCAGTACCATTCGTGGCCACAACTCAATATATGGAGCTGTGCCAGTGATCTTCATGCTGGAGCATGCACAGTAGCTCCTTGCCCAGCTACCCCTCTCACCCTTTGTGCAAATGAGTAATATGCCCCCATCCTGGAATGTGCAGCAGCCCTTGTACTGTTCTGGTCAGCTGTACTGTATTGATTATAAATTAGCAGTATAAGACAGGCAAATAGGACTAGAGGAAAACAGTACAAAATAGATGGGTCAGCGCTGAGTCCTCCACCCCTAATATGAGCTCCAGATGGCAACACAGGATCACTGTGTCCCCTACTGCTGATTTATGAACAGGTCACCGCACAATTGCTGTTGTCCTGGCTCCTGCATAGCAGCCCAGAGCCAAGGACTCAAGTCAGGCTTGCAAATATTCCTATCTGGCACCTTCTGCAGCATGCACATTTATTAAAGGAGGTGAAGGAAGAGTGTAATAGTGAATGTCCTGACGAGAGATGGGCAAACATGTTCTGTAAACGTTATTTTTTTCCAAATTCGGCACTAACGTTGCTCATTCGGATTCTTGTTCGGGTTCCTGAGCCTTTTACACAAAAATCGGCAAAAGTCGGCCCAAACACGAATATCCCTGGTTTCCCACGCTGTCATCTGCGTGACCGCGCAGGAAACGGGCTGTGATCGCTGGTAGCATCGTTACCGCTGGTCACAGCGCTGCAGGATCATGCTGTCAGGCGGATGAGAGATTACTGCTTCTACTACTGCGGTGTTACCGCCAATCACAGCCTCTGTTTCCCACGCAGATGATGGCATGGGTAACTAGGGATGTTCGAGGACCCGTTTGGGTTCGTGTTTGGGTTTGTGCGCCCGAACACAAACCTTTTTTTGATGTTTGGGTTTAGTCAACGAACCCGAACATCAAAAGGTTCACTCATCGCTAGTCCTGACCACTGATGGAATATGTAATATGATCAGGGCCTTAATACTGTCATAAAGATGACCACTATATGGTCTGATCTGTCACATGACATAAATATGTAATTTTTATGTACCTGGTGTGAATACCACTTTTCTCCTGAATCCGGCGTTTTCTTTCTGAACCTCTCCATTCTCAACATATTGCCTCCTCTTCCCTGAACTGAAATCCAATCTTTTACCAAAGTAGGCATGGTCCTTAAGAAGACACCCACAGAGGAGTATTGTGGTTCATGCCCACTTTACTAGATTTATATAAAGGTAATATCGGGTCATATTTCAGGAACGGCGAGGTGTAGGTACAAGAGAAAAACAATGCCGGATTCAGAAGTAGAGCGCCATTTATAATGGGTAATAACATTACATACTTATGGCAGGTAACAGTTCCCCTTTAACACAAAAATGTTGAGACAGTGTCATGTCTTAGACTCCAAGATGGAAGAATCCCCCTTTGATAGATCATATGATAAGTCATTATATAATCATTAATAATAATAATCTTTTTATTTATATAGCGCCAACATATTCCGCAGCGCTTTACAATTCAGACCATATTGGCACTGTCCCCATTGGGGCTCACAATCTACATTCCCTATCAGTCTTTGCAGTGTGGGAGGAAACCGGAGAACCCGAAGGAAACCCACGCAAACTCCTTGCAGATTTTGTCCTTATTATTTTATAATAATATTAATTCAATAACTTAATATTGAACAGAATTAAAGTATGCTAACATCTCTCTATATACCATATTAGCCCATATACAAACCCCCCTATGTACAGTATGAACCCATTCACAGCTCCTCCATATACAGTATGAGCTCTCACATAGCCTCCTATATACAGCATTAACACCCACATAGCTCCCTAGATATAGTATCAGCCCCCACATACAGTAGTGTTCAGAATAATAGCAGTCCAATATGACTATCCAGATTAATCACTGTCTTCGGTATAAATTATATCACCACATGTCAAACCATTTACCAGTTGGTGAAGAAGATTCTAAGAAAACCACCAGACTCCGCATTCATGATTTGCAGGTTTTTGAGTCTGTGTATTTGAATAATTAAAGAAGTTGTCCAGTACTTTACATTACCCCCCCCCCCAATGTATCCCCCCGGGGCCCCTAAGACTTTTTGTAATTACCTTCTGTTGCTGATAATGCCTGTGAGTGGTGCTATCGGTGGCCGCTCACAGGCATCACGTGACCCCCGTGCTGATGTCACAACAAGTGAGGCGTGACTCAGCGCTGGGGTCCCCGCAGTGGCTGCTGGGTTGTGGGCGGGGTTACCCCTGCATCACACCCAGCATCCACCACGCACTTTCTCAATGAATGGGGAGAGGCAGAGCGCGCAGTGGATGCCGGGTGTGACGCGGGGGGGAGGGGTAACCCCGCCCACAGCCTGGCATCCACCTGGAACGCGGAAGACAAAGACCCACGGCTGCTGCCAGCACTTGTTGTGACATCATCGGATGTCAGAGCCGGCTGCTGCCGGGGGTCACGTGATGCCTGTGAGCGGCCAGCGATAGCGCCGCTCACAGGCAGTATCTGCAACGTAAGGTAATTACAAAAATCCTTAGGGGCCCCGGGGGGATACATTGGGGGGGGGTAATATAAAGTACTGGACAACCCCTTTAATTGTACGGAGGAGTGTTCGAAATAATAGCAGTGTGGAGGTCAATTAGTGATGTCAATCATTCTGTGAAGAAACAGGTGTTAATCAGGTGGCCTTTATTTAAGGGTGAAGCCAGCACATGTTGTACATAAATTTCTCCTTGAAAGCCTGAGAAATATGGGTCATTCAAGCCATTGTTCAGAAGAACAGCGTACTGAAGCGTATACAATTTGCCAAAAAACACATCAACTGGCCTAAAGAGAAATGGAGAAACGTTTTGTAGACAGATGAAAGTAAAATTGTTCTTTTTGGGTCCAAGGGCCGCAGACACTTTGTCAGATGACCCCCAAACTCTGCATTGAAGCCACAGTACAGTCTGAAGACAGTGAAGCATGGTGGAAGCATCATGATATGGGCATGTTTCTCTTACTATGGTGCCGAACCTATTTACCCCATACCAGGGCTCATGGACCAATTTACATATATTAAAATACTTTAAGAGCTCATGTTGCCTTACGCTGAAGAGGATATGCCCTTGAAATGGGTGTTTCAACGACGCTAAATACACCAGTAAATGAGCAAAATCTTGGTTCCAGTCCAACAAAATTGAGTTTATGGAGTAGCCAGCCCAATCCCCGGACCTTAATCCGATAGAACACTTGTGGGGTGACATCAAAAATGCTGTTTCTCAGGCAAAGCCAACAAATGCCAAAAATTTGTGGGATGTAGTCAAAGCATTCTGGGCTGGAATAACAGTTGACAGGTGCTACAAGTTGGTTGACTCTATGCAACATAGACATGAAGCAGTTCTAAAAAACTGCGGGTATACAGCTAAATATTAGGTTAGTGATTCACAGGAATGCTAAATTTACAAAAAAAAGAGAGGATATATTGTGAGTTTGTAAAGACAAATGCAGACATGCAGACAATACGCCCACAGTGTCAGCAGAAGTCGCCGACTTCCTGCTGTGGCTCGGCGGTCACGTGTGCCCGCTATTAAAGAGCATGAATAATCACTACTCTCCACTCCCATGGGTGTGGGAAGTAGTGAATATTCATGCTCTTTAATTGCTGGCACACGCGACCACCGAGCTACAGCAGGAGCCGCGCTGCGGCTACACTGTGCGCGCTATTAAGGAGAGTGAAGTGACTATTCCGGCAGATTATCTCACAGTGTGAGGGCGCATGGCAGGGACGTCATGCGCAGCTCACACGGTGAGATCAGTGCTGGCAGCGGAGCAGGACGCAGCACTGGAGCAGAGGGAAGGAAGGTGAGTAGAAGTGTTTATTTTTTGTGTGCAGCAGGATGGGGATGGAGGTGCCATGCATACCAGGATGAGGGATGAGGGGTGCCATGCATACCAGGGTGAGGGGGGCCATGCATACCAGGATGAGGGGTGCCATACATACCAGGGTGAGGGGGGTCATGCATACCAGGATGAGGGGTGCCATGCATACCAGGATGAGGGTTGCCAAGCATACCAGGATGAGGGGTCCAAAAAATACCAGGAAGAGGGATGGGGGGTGCCATGCATACCAAGATGAGGGATGCCATTTATACCAGGATGACGGGTGCCATGCATACCAGGATGAGGGGTGCCAGGTATACCAGGATGAGGATTGGGGTGCCATGTATACCAGGATAGGGGATTAGGGTGCCATGCATACCAGGATGGGGATGAGGGGTGCCATGCATACCAGGATGGGGATGAGGGGTGCCATGCATACCAGGATGGGGATGAGGGGTGCCATGCAATATCCATGATGAGGGGTGCCAAGCATACCAGGATGAGGGTTGCCATGCATACCAGGATGAGGGGTGCCAAGCATACCAGGATGAAGGGTGCCAAGCATACCAGGAAGAGGGATGGGGGTGCCATGCATACCAAGATGAGGGATGCCATGCATATCAGGATGACGGGTGCCATGCATACCAGGATGAGGGGTGCCAGGTATACCAGGAAGAGGGATGGGGGTGCCATGCATACCAAGATGAGGGATGCCATGCATATCAGAATGACGGGTGCCATGCATACCAGGATGAGGGGTGCCAGGTATACCAGGGTGAGGATTGGGGTGCCATGTATACCAGGATAGGGGATTGGGGTGCCATGCATACCAGGATGGGGATGAGGGGTGCCATGCATACCAGGATGGGGATGAGGGGTGCCATGCATACCAGGATGGGGATGAGGGGTGCCATGCATACCAGGATGGGGATGAGGGGTGTCATGCATACCACGATGAGGGTGAGTGGTGCCATGCATACTACGTTGGGGATGAGGGGTGCCTTGCATACCAGGATGGGGATAAGGGGTGCCATGCATAACAGGATGGGGATGAGGGGTGCCATGCATACCAGGATGGGGATGAGGGGTACCATGCAATATCCAGGATCTAGATGAGGGGTGCCATGCATACCAGGATGGTGATGAGGGGTTCCATGCATTCCAGGATGGGGATGAGGGGTCACGTATAACAGGAAGTTGGGGGCCATATATACTAGTATGGGGGATATTAGCAGAATTGGGGGACATTACCCCTTTAACAGTGTCAGCAGAAGACCCCCTCCCCCTCAACAGTGCATCATGACCATATTTTTTGCTTACTTTTTTTTATATTTTCCTCCTCTAAAAGCTAGGTGCGTCTTATGGTCCGGTGCGTCTTATAGTCCGAAAAATACGGTAGTTAAAAATTATCTACATTTCTCTTCATGTTTTGAATTAAAAAACAGTGTGCAATGTTCCCAATGCAGGGAAATAAAAACTAGTATCAAGATTTTGTGCTTAACTCATGTTTTTGCTATTATTTGGAACACTACTGTAGCTCCATACAGTATGAGCCCCACATAGCTTCTTATATACAGTACTAGATGGTGGCCCGATTCTAACGCATCGGGTATTCTAGAATATGTATGCGTCCGACCGGGCGCGACTAATCAGCGAAGCAGTGTTTAAATGGGTTGTGCACTACTTTAAATTAACTGCCAAATGTATCCCCCCAGGGCCCCTAATGAATTTTGGAGGACTGGGGAGCGAGGCCGCTGGTCGGGGTACTTCTGCTGCGAGCAGCCGGGAGATGACCGGCTAGCACAGGGTGAGCGTGTGAGGGAGATGACCGGCTAGCACAGGGTGAGCGTGTGCGGGTGAGCGTGGGAGGGTGAGAATGTGAGGGTGTGAGGGTGAGCGTGGGAGCGGGTGAGGGTGAGCATGGGAGCGTGTGAGGGTGAGCGTGTGAGGGTGAGCGTGGGAGTGTGTGAGGGTGAGCGTGTGAGGGTGAGCGTGGGAGCGTGAGAAGGTGAGCGTGTGAGGGTGAGCGTGTGAGGGTGAGCGTGTGAGGGTGAGCGTCTGAGGGTGAGCGTCTGAGGGTGAGCGTCTGAAGGTGAGCGTCTGAGGGTGAGCGGGTGAGGGTGAGCGGGTGAGGGTGAGCGTCCGAGGGTGAGCATCAAAGCATGAGCGTCTGAGCGTGAGCTTCAGAGCGTGAGCGTCAGACCGTGAGCGTCCAAGCGTGAGCGTGTGAGCGTGAGCATCAGAGCCTGAGCGTGAGCGTCAGAGTGTCAGCGTCAGAGCGTGAGCGTGTGAGCGTCTGAGGGTGAGCGTCTGAGGGTGAGCGTCCGAGCGTGAGCGTCAGAGCGTGAGCGTCCGAGCGTGAGCGTCAGACCGTGAGCGTCAGAGCCTGAGCGTCAGAGCGTGAGCGTCAGAGCGTGAGCGTCCGAGGGTGAGCGTCCGAGGGTGAGCGTGAGCGTCCAAGCGTGAGCGTCCGAGCGTGAGCGTCAGAGTGTGAGCGTCAGAGCCTGAGCGTCAGAGCCTGAGCGTCAGAGCGTGAGCGTTAGCATCTGAGCGTGAGTTTCCGAGCGTGAGCGTCTGAGCGTCAGAGCGTGAGCCTCCGAGCGTGAGCGTCCGAGCGTGAGCCTCCGAGCGTGAGCGTCCGAGCGTGAGCGTCCGAGCGTGAGCTTCAGAGCGTGAGCGTCAGAGCCTGAGCGTGAGCGTCAGAGCGTGAGCGTCCGAGGATTAGCATCAAAGCGTGAGCGTCAGAGCGTGAGCTTCAGAGCGTGAGGGTGAGCGTCAGAGCCTGAGCGTGAGCGTCAGAGCGTGAGCGAAAGCGTGAGCATCTGAGCGTGAGCGTCCGAACGTGAGCGTCAGAGCGTGAGCGTCTGAGCGTGAGCTTCAGAGCGTGAGCTTCAGAGCGTGAGCGTCAGACCGTGAGCGTCCAAGCGTGAGCATGTGAGCGTGAGCATCAGAGCCTGAGCGTGAGCGTCAGAGTGTCAGCGTCAGAGCGTGAGCGTGTGAGCGTCTGAGGGTGAGCGTCTGAGGGTGAGCGTCCGAGTGTGAGCGTCCGAGCGTGAGCGTCCGAGCGGGAGCGTCAGAGCGTGAGCGTGAACGTCAGAGCATGAGCGTGAGCGTCCGAGCGTCCGAGCGTGAGCGTCAGAGCATGAGCGTGAGCGTCCGAGCGTGAGCGTCCGAGCGTGAGCGTCCGAGCGTGAGCGTCAGAGCGTGAGCGTGAACGTCAGAGCGTGAGAGTCAGAGCGTCAGAGCATGAGCGTGAGCGTCCGAGCATGAGCGTCAGAGCATGAGCGTGAGCGTCCGAGCGTGAGCATCAGAGCGTGAGCGTCCGAGCGTGAGCGTCAGTGTTATGATCTGCTACAAGCACTAAGGAAAGACAGGAGATCTGTCCCTACAATCGAACTAAACTGGATCCCTATGATGTAACGGGGAACCTGATCCTGCGATCAGACCCGCTAAAGTCCTCAGCTAGTCTGTACGAAGACCTATAGATGCAAGGGAGGAATCCCTACAAGAACTAGGGACTGGGATAAAGTTGGACACCTCCTAGCAGAAATTGTAGCAGTCAAAGACAAACACACAACAAAGAACATAGAGGTCCGAAGACCTAGCAAAACTAACAGAGAACGGTAACAGAGCACCAAGCTAGCTCAAGAGTAGTAAATACAATGAAGTCCAGCAAGGCCAGGAGCCGGATTAAATAGGCAAAAATGGTCATGTGACCAGCAAACTAGAAAAAAACTAACAGGAGAGTTCTAACAGTACCCCCTCTTCTAAGAGGATCCTCTGGATCCCCTAGGACTGGGCTTATCAGGAAACCTCCTGTGAAATGCTCTGACAAGTCTGGAAGCAGAAACATCATCCGCCCTCACCCATGAGTTATCCTCGGGTCCGAAACCCTTCCAAGCGACGAGATACTGCAAACTCCCTCTATACCGTCTAGAATTTAGGATGCGGGAAATTTCATATTCCCCGTCCTCCACCACCGGAGGAACAGTGGCAGAGGCGTCACCAACCGACACATCAGCTTTTTTCAACAGAGAAACATGAAACACCGGATTAATCTTCCAGGAGGTAGGAACCTCCAACCTAACAGCAGATTGCTTAACTATCTGAAGCACCTTAAAGGGCCCTACAAACTTGGGACCCAATTTTTTAGAAGGAATCCTCAATCGCAGATTCTTAGAGGACAACCAAACCATGTCACCAATAGCAAACGAAACCTCTTGCCGTTTCCTATGAAAGTACCTCTTAGATTTTTTGTTAGCCTCCTGAAGATTATCACGCACATCCGTCCAAACTCTCCAAATCACCGCAAAAACTCTCCTCCTCCGGCACAGCCGATACCAATTTGGAGAATGACCCAAAAGACGGATGTCTCCCAGAACAACAAAAAAAAGGCGAACAACCAGCAGAAGAGGATGTATGGTTGTTAAGAGCAAATTCAGCAAGTGGCAGAAACTCAGACCACCCCTCTTGATTGTCTGCCACAAAGCAACGCAAGAACTGCTCAACATCCTGGTTCTTTCTTTCTGTCTGGCCATTAGACTCAGGATGATATCCGGATGAAAACGACAAATGAACTCCCAACCTGTCACAAAAGGCACGCCAAAAACGAGCCACGAACTGAGGTCCCCTATCAGAAACAATGTCAGTAGGAACGCCATGTAGTCTGACAATTTCCTTGACAAAGGCCTTAGCGAGTGTCTTAGCGCAAGGCAGTTTGATGAAGGGAACCAAGTGACACATCTTGCTAAAACGGTCCACGACCACCCAGATGACCGTGAAACCTTCAGAGGGGGGAAGGTCAGTAATAAAGTCCATAGCCAGATGTGTCCAAGGTGCACTAGGAACCTCCAGAGGGCAAAGCAACCCCGCAGCAGGAGCATGCGAAGACTTAGATCTAGCACACACAGTACATTGACGCACCCACTTAATGACTTCCTTCTGCCATCCAGGCCACCAAAAACTGCGACCCACAAGTCTCTTGGTCTCAGAAATTCCTGGATGACCTGCCAACCGAGACTCATGACACTCAACAAACAAATCTCTCCTAAAGGTCCTAGGCACAAACAACCTCCCATGGGGAGTGTTAGATGGGGCATTCTCCTGAGCTTTAAAAATCTCATCCTCCAAAACGGAGTCCAAAGCAGCTATCACAACACCTTCTTGTAAAATGCTCTCCTCCTCCTCCTCAGCACTGACCATGGGAGAAAAGCTGCGAGACAAAGCATCCGCTTTAACATTCTTGGTACCCGGGATGTAAGTAACGGAAAAATTAAACCGCGAGAAAAAAAGTGCCCACCTAGCCTGACGGGCATTCAAGCGCTTGGCAGCATCAAGATAGATCAGATTTTTATGATCAGTGAAAACCTGAATGGGAAATTCAGCACCTTCCAAGAGATGACGCCAGTGTTCAAATGCGAGTTTAATAGCCAGCAATTCCCGATTACCAATATCGTAATTAAGTTCAGTCTCAGAAAATTTTTTTGAAAAAAAGGCACAGGGATGTACTCCATCCTTGATTTCCTGAGACAACACCACACCGACCCCCACAGAAGAAGCATCAACCTCAACCAAAAACGGCTTAGTCACATCAGCCTGCATAAGGATGGGAGCAGAGGTGAACCTCTCCTTTAGAAACACAAAAGCTTCAATGGCCTCAGTAGTCCACTGAACCGCATTACCACCTTTCCTGGTGAGATCGGTCAGTGGTTTGACAATAATAGAAATTTTTTTTATGAATTTTCTGTAATAATTGGCGAAACCCAAAAACCTCTGTATCGATTTCAAACCAATAGGCCTAGGCCATTCCTGAACCGCCTGAACCTTCACAGGGTCCATCTCAAAACCTTCACTGGAGATAATGTAACCCAAAAAACTAATTCTCTGTACAGCGAACTCACATTTCTCCAGCTTAGCAAAAAGCGAATTGTCCATTAATAACTGTAAAACCTCACGTACGCTCCGCCAATGAGACTCCAGATCAGGCGAATAAATCAGAATGTCATCCAAATACACAACCACATTTTTGCCTATTAAAGGTCTAAGGATGTCATTAATAAGATTCTGAAAAAATGCTGGAGCATTGGTAAGAACAAAAGGCATAACCAGATTCTCAAAGTGACCCACAGGAGTGGTAAAAGCAGTCTTCCATTCGTCACCCTCCTTCATGCGCAACAAATTGTATGCCCCCCGGAGATCAATTTTAGAGAACCACTTGGCCCCCACTAACTGGTTAAACAAATCAGGAATCAATGGCAGTGGGTAAGGATTGCGTACAGTAATTTTATTAATCTCACGAAAGTCCAGACAAGGACGTAAACCGCCATCTTTTTTTTTAACAAAAAAAAATCCAACAGCCACAGGAGACTTGGAAGGCCTAATGTGACCGGCGGCCAAGCTTGTCTGTATGTATTCCTCCAAAGCCTTTCTCTCAGGAATAGTAAGATTAAATAAACGACTTTTAGGAAGAGTCGCTCCAGGGACAAATTCAATGGTACAATCATAGTCTCTATGGGGAGGCAAAATTTGTGACTCCTCCTCAGAAAAAACTCTCCAAAAATCCTGAATAGGTACAGGTAATTCCCCTTTATCCACAGCAGCAATGCGCCCGTTACAACACTTGTCATAACATTTAGGGCTCCAGGACTTAATTTCATTGGTAGACCAATCCAGTACAGGATTATGCAATTTTAACCAGGGTAACCCCAATATTACTGGAGAAGGCAAATTATTCAATACTACCAAATCCAAATTCTCTTGATGAATACCATTAATAGTGAGGGGAAATTCACAGACCTTGTGAGTAACACTCTTCAAGGGAGAGCCATCGACAGAAACCACAGCAATAGGGGATGACAAAGGTTTAGGTTTTAATGTAAGTTTTTCCAAGAATCCCCCATCAATCACATTCAGAGTAGAACCACAATCCACAAATACCCGAAATTCAATTAATTCTTCCTGAGCAGTGGTAGTAGCAGATAGGAATACCCCCTTAGAATTTAAACAGGCAATACGGGCATAACTGACCATTTTTTTTTCTTTGTTCATACGAAGCACACAGTTCTTAATAAAATGACCAGAATTTCCGCAATAGAAGCACAAACCTTCAGAAAGCCTGCGGTCTTTTTCCTGAGAGCGGGGTGTCATCGCCCCAATCTCCATCGGCTCTCCTTTGTCAGCACAGACCCTCTCAAGACTCGGAGCTGACATAGCAGAGGATTTGCTCTCATTAACCCTTGCACGCAGTCTCCTGTCCACCCGTATAGCTAATTGCATAGCCTCCTGCAAGTTTCCGGGTGTGGGATAAGCAATCAGCAAATCTTTAACCCTTTCACCTAGCCCCGCCAGAAACAAACTTTTCAAAGCTGAATCGTTCCACCCCACCTGAGCAGACCACTGACGGAAGTGAGAACAATACTTTTCCACATTACCTGATCCCTGCCTCAAACGTCTCAATTCAGACTCAGCAGATGAGACACGATCAGGATCATCGTACAACAAACCCAAAGCAGAAAAAAAACTATCCACTGATCTAAAGCACGGATCACTAGGTTGGAGAGAAAAAGCCCATCCCTGAGGATCCTTGCGCAAAAGTGACATTATGAACCCTATGCGCTGTGATTCATCACCAGAGGATCCGGGTCTTAAACGAAAATACAATAAACAAGCATTTTTAAAAGAAAAAAAATCTTGTTGTTCACCAAAAAATAGATCAGGCAGACGTACCTTTGGCTCTACCAAATGTGCTCCAGAACAGCTACTCACATGTTGTTGGAGCTCGGCCACCTCCAGAGAGAGTCCCTGCAAGCGTTGAGCCAAATCTTGAACCGAGACCATGATGGAAATTGGAGGTCTTTCCTTAGAGAATTTTTTTTTTTTGGGCTGGACTTACTGTTATGATCTGCTACAAGCACTAAGGAAAGACAGGAGATCTGTCCCTACAATCGAACTAAACTGGATCCCTATGATGTAACGGGGAACCTGATCCTGCGATCAGACCCACTAAAGTCCTCGGCTAGTCTGTACGAAGACCTATAGATGCAAGGGAGGAATCCCTACAAGAACTAGGGACTGGGATAAAGTTGGACACCTCCTAGCAGAAATTGTAGCAGTCAAAGACAAACACACAACAAAGAACATAGAGGTCCGAAGACCTAGCAAAACTAACAGAGAACGGTAACAGAGCACCAAGCTAGCTCAAGAGTAGTAAATACAATGAAGTCCAGCAAGGCCAGGAGGGCGGAGCCGGATTAACTAGGCAAAAATGGTCATGTGACCAGCAAACTAGAAAAAACCTAACAGGAGAGTTCTAACAGTCAGAGCATGAGCATGAGCTTCCGAGCGTGAGCGTCCAAGCATGAGCGTCAGAGCGTGAGCGTGAGCATCAGAGCCTGAGCGTGAGCGTCAGAGTGTCAGCGTCAGAGCGTGAGCGTCTGAGGGTGAGCGTCCGAGCGTGAGCGTCTGAGCAGGAGCATCCGAGCGTGAGCGTCCGAGCGTGAGCGTCAGAGAATGAGCGTGAGCGTCAGAGCGTGAGCGTCCGAGGGTGAGCATCAGAGCGTGAGCGTCCGAGCGTGAGCATCAGAGCGTGAGCGTCAGACCGTGAGCGTCAGAGCCTGAGCGTCAGAGCGTGAGCGTCAGAGCGTGAGCGTCCGAGGGTGAGCGTCCGAGGGTGAGCGTGAGCGTCCAAGCGTGAGCGTCCGAGCGTGAGCGTCAGAGTGTGAGCGTCAGAGCCTGAGCGTCAGAGCCTGAGCGTCAGAGCGTGAGCGTTAGCATCTGAGCGTGAGTTTCCGAGCGTGAGCGTCTGAGCGTCAGAGCGTGAGCCTCCGAGCGTGAGCGTCCGAGCGTGAGCCTCCGAGCGTGAGCGTCCGAGCGTGAGCGTCCGAGCGTGAGCTTCAGAGCGTGAGCGTCAGAGCCTGAGCGTGAGCGTCAGAGCGTGAGCGTCCGAGGATTAGCATCAAAGCGTGAGCGTCAGAGCGTGAGCTTCAGAGCGTGAGGGTGAGCGTCAGAGCCTGAGCGTGAGCGTCAGAGCGTGAGCGAAAGCGTGAGCATCTGAGCGTGAGCGTCCGAACGTGAGCGTCAGAGCGTGAGCGTCTGAGCGTGAGCTTCAGAGCGTGAGCTTCAGAGCGTGAGCGTCAGACCGTGAGCGTCCAAGCGTGAGCATGTGAGCGTGAGCATCAGAGCCTGAGCGTGAGCGTCAGAGTGTCAGCGTCAGAGCGTGAGCGTGTGAGCGTCTGAGGGTGAGCGTCTGAGGGTGAGCGTCCGAGTGTGAGCGTCCGAGCGTGAGCGTCCGAGCGGGAGCGTCAGAGCGTGAGCGTGAACGTCAGAGCATGAGCGTGAGCGTCCGAGCGTCCGAGCGTGAGCGTCAGAGCATGAGCGTGAGCGTCCGAGCGTGAGCGTCCGAGCGTGAGCGTCCGAGCGGGAGCGTCAGAGCGTGAGCGTGAACGTCAGAGCGTGAGAGTCAGAGCGTCAGAGCATGAGCGTGAGCGTCCGAGCATGAGCGTCAGAGCATGAGCGTGAGCGTCCGAGCGTGAGCATCAGAGCGTGAGCGTCCGAGCGTGAGCGTCAGTGTTATGATCTGCTACAAGCACTAAGGAAAGACAGGAGATCTGTCCCTACAATCGAACTAAACTGGATCCCTATGATGTAACGGGGAACCTGATCCTGCGATCAGACCCGCTAAAGTCCTCAGCTAGTCTGTACGAAGACCTATAGATGCAAGGGAGGAATCCCTACAAGAACTAGGGACTGGGATAAAGTTGGACACCTCCTAGCAGAAATTGTAGCAGTCAAAGACAAACACACAACAAAGAACATAGAGGTCCGAAGACCTAGCAAAACTAACAGAGAACGGTAACAGAGCACCAAGCTAGCTCAAGAGTAGTAAATACAATGAAGTCCAGCAAGGCCAGGAGCCGGATTAAATAGGCAAAAATGGTCATGTGACCAGCAAACTAGAAAAAAACTAACAGGAGAGTTCTAACAGTACCCCCTCTTCTAAGAGGATCCTCTGGATCCCCTAGGACTGGGCTTATCAGGAAACCTCCTGTGAAATGCTCTGACAAGTCTGGAAGCAGAAACATCATCCGCCCTCACCCATGAGTTATCCTCGGGTCCGAAACCCTTCCAAGCGACGAGATACTGCAAACTCCCTCTATACCGTCTAGAATTTAGGATGCGGGAAATTTCATATTCCCCGTCCTCCACCACCGGAGGAACAGTGGCAGAGGCGTCACCAACCGACACATCAGCTTTTTTCAACAGAGAAACATGAAACACCGGATTAATCTTCCAGGAGGTAGGAACCTCCAACCTAACAGCAGATTGCTTAACTATCTGAAGCACCTTAAAGGGCCCTACAAACTTGGGACCCAATTTTTTAGAAGGAATCCTCAATCGCAGATTCTTAGAGGACAACCAAACCATGTCACCAATAGCAAACGAAACCTCTTGCCGTTTCCTATGAAAGTACCTCTTAGATTTTTTGTTAGCCTCCTGAAGATTATCACGCACATCCGTCCAAACTCTCCAAATCACCGCAAAAACTCTCCTCCTCCGGCACAGCCGATACCAATTTGGAGAATGACCCAAAAGACGGATGTCTCCCAGAACAACAAAAAAAAGGCGAACAACCAGCAGAAGAGGATGTATGGTTGTTAAGAGCAAATTCAGCAAGTGGCAGAAACTCAGACCACCCCTCTTGATTGTCTGCCACAAAGCAACGCAAGAACTGCTCAACATCCTGGTTCTTTCTTTCTGTCTGGCCATTAGACTCAGGATGATATCCGGATGAAAACGACAAATGAACTCCCAACCTGTCACAAAAGGCACGCCAAAAACGAGCCACGAACTGAGGTCCCCTATCAGAAACAATGTCAGTAGGAACGCCATGTAGTCTGACAATTTCCTTGACAAAGGCCTTAGCGAGTGTCTTAGCGCAAGGCAGTTTGATGAAGGGAACCAAGTGACACATCTTGCTAAAACGGTCCACGACCACCCAGATGACCGTGAAACCTTCAGAGGGGGGAAGGTCAGTAATAAAGTCCATAGCCAGATGTGTCCAAGGTGCACTAGGAACCTCCAGAGGGCAAAGCAACCCCGCAGCAGGAGCATGCGAAGACTTAGATCTAGCACACACAGTACATTGACGCACCCACTTAATGACTTCCTTCTGCCATCCAGGCCACCAAAAACTGCGACCCACAAGTCTCTTGGTCTCAGAAATTCCTGGATGACCTGCCAACCGAGACTCATGACACTCAACAAACAAATCTCTCCTAAAGGTCCTAGGCACAAACAACCTCCCATGGGGAGTGTTAGATGGGGCATTCTCCTGAGCTTTAAAAATCTCATCCTCCAAAACGGAGTCCAAAGCAGCAATCACAACACCTTCTTGTAAAATGCTCTCCTCCTCCTCCTCAGCACTGACCATGGGAGAAAAGCTGCGAGACAAAGCATCCGCTTTAACATTCTTGGTACCCGGGATGTAAGTAACGGAAAAATTAAACCGCGAGAAAAAAAGTGCCCACCTAGCCTGACGGGCATTCAAGCGCTTGGCAGCATCAAGATAGATCAGATTTTTATGATCAGTGAAAACCTGAATGGGAAATTCAGCACCTTCCAAGAGATGACGCCAGTGTTCAAATGCGAGTTTAATAGCCAGCAATTCCCGATTACCAATATCGTAATTAAGTTCAGTCTCAGAAAATTTTTTTGAAAAAAAGGCACAGGGATGTACTCCATCCTTGATTTCCTGAGACAACACCACACCGACCCCCACAGAAGAAGCATCAACCTCAACCAAAAACGGCTTAGTCACATCAGCCTGCATAAGGATGGGAGCAGAGGTGAACCTCTCCTTTAGAAACACAAAAGCTTCAATGGCCTCAGTAGTCCACTGAACCGCATTACCACCTTTCCTGGTGAGATCGGTCAGTGGTTTGACAATAATAGAAATTTTTTTTATGAATTTTCTGTAATAATTGGCGAAACCCAAAAACCTCTGTATCGATTTCAAACCAATAGGCCTAGGCCATTCCTGAACCGCCTGAACCTTCACAGGGTCCATCTCAAAACCTTCACTGGAGATAATGTAACCCAAAAAACTAATTCTCTGTACAGCGAACTCACATTTCTCCAGCTTAGCAAAAAGCGAATTGTCCATTAATAACTGTAAAACCTCACGTACGCTCCGCCAATGAGACTCCAGATCAGGCGAATAAATCAGAATGTCATCCAAATACACAACCACATTTTTGCCTATTAAAGGTCTAAGGATGTCATTAATAAGATTCTGAAAAAATGCTGGAGCATTGGTAAGAACAAAAGGCATAACCAGATTCTCAAAATGACCCACAGGAGTGGTAAAAGCAGTCTTCCATTCGTCACCCTCCTTCATGCGCAACAAATTGTATGCCCCCCGGAGATCAATTTTAGAGAACCACTTGGCCCCCACTAACTGGTTAAACAAATCAGGAATCAATGGCAGTGGGTAAGGATTGCGTACAGTAATTTTATTAATCTCACGAAAGTCCAGACAAGGACGTAAACCGCCATCTTTTTTTTTAACAAAAAAAAATCCAACAGCCACAGGAGACTTGGAAGGCCTAATGTGACCGGCGGCCAAGCTTGTCTGTATGTATTCCTCCAAAGCCTTTCTCTCAGGAATAGTAAGATTAAATAAACGACTTTTAGGAAGAGTCGCTCCAGGGACAAATTCAATGGTACAATCATAGTCTCTATGGGGAGGCAAAATTTGTGACTCCTCCTCAGAAAAAACTCTCCAAAAATCCTGAATAGGTACAGGTAATTCCCCTTTATCCACAGCAGCAATGCGCCCGTTACAACACTTGTCATAACATTTAGGGCTCCAGGACTTAATTTCATTGGTAGACCAATCCAGTACAGGATTATGCAATTTTAACCAGGGTAACCCCAATATTACTGGAGAAGGCAAATTATTCAATACTACCAAATCCAAATTCTCTTGATGAATACCATTAATAGTGAGGGGAAATTCACAGACCTTGTGAGTAACACTCTTCAAGGGAGAGCCATCGACAGAAACCACAGCAATAGGGGATGACAAAGGTTTAGGTTTTAATGTAAGTTTTTCCAAGAATCCCCCATCAATCACATTCAGAGTAGAACCACAATCCACAAATACCCGAAATTCAATTAATTCTTCCTGAGCAGTGGTAGTAGCAGATAGGAATACCCCCTTAGAATTTAAACAGGCAATACGGGCATAACTGACCATTTTTTTTTCTTTGTTCATACGAAGCACACAGTTCTTAATAAAATGACCAGAATTTCCGCAATAGAAGCACAAACCTTCAGAAAGCCTGCGGTCTTTTTCCTGAGAGCGGGGTGTCATCGCCCCAATCTCCATCGGCTCTCCTTTGTCAGCACAGACCCTCTCAAGACTCGGAGCTGACATAGCAGAGGATTTGCTCTCATTAACCCTTGCACGCAGTCTCCTGTCCACCCGTATAGCTAATTGCATAGCCTCCTGCAAGTTTCCGGGTGTGGGATAAGCAATCAGCAAATCTTTAACCCTTTCACCTAGCCCCGCCAGAAACAAACTTTTCAAAGCTGAATCGTTCCACCCCACCTGAGCAGACCACTGACGGAAGTGAGAACAATACTTTTCCACATTACCTGATCCCTGCCTCAAACGTCTCAATTCAGACTCAGCAGATGAGACACGATCAGGATCATCGTACAACAAACCCAAAGCAGAAAAAAAACTATCCACTGATCTAAAGCACGGATCACTAGGTTGGAGAGAAAAAGCCCATCCCTGAGGATCCTTGCGCAAAAGTGACATTATGAACCCTATGCGCTGTGATTCATCACCAGAGGATCCGGGTCTTAAACGAAAATACAATAAACAAGCATTTTTAAAAGAAAAAAAATCTTGTTGTTCACCAAAAAATAGATCAGGCAGACGTACCTTTGGCTCTACCAAATGTGCTCCAGAACAGCTACTCACGTGTTGTTGGAGCTCGGCCACCTCCAGAGAGAGTCCCTGCAAGCGTTGAGCCAAATCTTGAACCGAGACCATGATGGAAATTGGAGGTCTTTCCTTAGAGAATTTTTTTTTTTTGGGCTGGACTTACTGTTATGATCTGCTACAAGCACTAAGGAAAGACAGGAGATCTGTCCCTACAATCGAACTAAACTGGATCCCTATGATGTAACGGGGAACCTGATCCTGCGATCAGACCCACTAAAGTCCTCGGCTAGTCTGTACGAAGACCTATAGATGCAAGGGAGGAATCCCTACAAGAACTAGGGACTGGGATAAAGTTGGACACCTCCTAGCAGAAATTGTAGCAGTCAAAGACAAACACACAACAAAGAACATAGAGGTCCGAAGACCTAGCAAAACTAACAGAGAACGGTAACAGAGCACCAAGCTAGCTCAAGAGTAGTAAATACAATGAAGTCCAGCAAGGCCAGGAGGGCGGAGCCGGATTAACTAGGCAAAAATGGTCATGTGACCAGCAAACTAGAAAAAACCTAACAGGAGAGTTCTAACAGTCAGAGCATGAGCATGAGCTTCCGAGCGTGAGCGTCCAAGCATGAGCGTCAGAGCGTGAGCGTGAGCATCAGAGCCTGAGCGTGAGCGTCAGAGTGTCAGCGTCAGAGCGTGAGCGTCTGAGGGTGAGCGTCCGAGCGTGAGCGTCTGAGCAGGAGCATCCGAGCGTGAGCGTCCGAGCGTGAGCGTCAGAGAATGAGCGTGAGCGTCAGAGCGTGAGCGTCCGAGGGTGAGCATCAGAGCGTGAGCGTCCGAGCGTGAGCATCAGAGCGTGAGCGTCAGAGCGTGAGCGTCAGAGCATGAGCGTGAGCGTCATAGCGTGAGCGTCCGAGCGTGAGCGTCCGAGCGTGAGAGTCAGAGCGTGAGCGTCAGAGCATGAGCGTGAGCGTCCGAGCGTGAGCGTCAGAGCGTGAGCGTCCGAGCGTGAACGTCCGAGCCTGAGCGTGAGCGTCAGAGCGTGAACGTCCTAGCCTGAGCGTGAGCGTCGGAGCGTGAGCGTCCGAGGGTGAGCGTCAGAGCGTTAGCGTCGGAGCGTGAGCGTCCGAGCTTGAGCGTCAGAGCGTGAGCGTCCGAGGGTGAGCATCAAAGCGTGAGCGTCTGAGCGTGAGCGTCCGAGCGTGAACGTCCGAGCCTGAGCGTGAGCGTCGGAGCGTGAGCGTCCGAGGGTGAGCGTCCGAGCGTGAACGTCCGAGCCTGAGCGTGAGCGTCGGAGCGTGAGCGTCCGAGGGTGAGCGTCAGAGCGTGAGCGTCCGAGCGTGAGCGTGAGCGTCCGAGCGTGAGCGTCCGAGCGTGAGCGTCAGAGCGTGAGCGTGAGCGTCCGAGGGTGAGCATCAAAGCGTGAGCGTCCGAGCGTGAGCGTCAGAGCGTGAGCGTGAGAGTCAGAGCGTGAGTGTCAGAGAGTGAGCATCAGAGCGTGAGCATGAGCGTCAGAGCGTGAGCGTCAGAGCGTGAGCGTCAGAGTGTGAGCGTCCGAGCGTGAGCATCAGAGCCTGAGCGTGAGCGTCAGAGCGTGAGCGTTAGCGTCTGAGCGTGAGCGTCCGAGCGTGAGCGTCCGAGCGTGAGTGTCAGAGCGTGAGCGTCTGATCGTGAGCATGAGCGTCTGAGCGTGAGCGTCTGATCGTGAGCATGAGCGTCCGAGCGTGAGCGTCAGAGCGTGAGCGTTAGCGTCTGAGCGTGAGCATCCGAGCGTGAGCGTCAGAGCGTGAGCCTCCGAGCGTGAGCGCTCGAGCATGAGCGTGAGCGTCCGAGGGTGAGCATCAAAGCGTGAGCGTCCGAGCGTGAGCGTCAGAGCGTGAGCTTCAGAGCGTGAGCGTGAGCGTCAGAGCCTGAGCGTGAACGTCAGAGCGTGAGCGTCAGAGCGTGAGCGAGAGCGTGAGCGAGAGCGTGAGCGTGAGCATCTGAGTGAGAGCGTGAGCGTGAGCATCTGAGCGTGAGCGTCTGAGGGTGAGCTTCAGAGCGTGAGCGTCAGAGCGTGAGCTTGAGTGTCTGAGCGTGAGCGTCAGAGCATGAGCGTGAGCATCCGAGCGTGAGCGTCAGAGCCTGAGCATGAGCGTCAGAGCGTGAGCGTCCGAGCGTGAGCGTGAGCGTCTGAGCCTGAGCGTGAGCATCAGAGCGTGAGCGTCAGAGCGTGAGAGTCAGAGCGTGAGCGTCCGAGCGTGAACGTGAGCGTCAGAGCCTGAGTGTGAGCGTCCGAGCGTGAACGTGAGCGTCAGAGCCTGAGTGTGAGTGTCCGAGCGTGAGCGTCTGAGCCTGAGCGTGAGCGTCAGAGCGTGAGAGTCAGAGCGTGAGTGAGAGCGTGAGCATCTGAGCGTGAGCGTCAGAGCGTGAGAGTCAGAGCGTGAGCGTCCGAGCGTGAACGTGAGCGTCAGAGCGTGAGCGTCAGAGCGTGAGCATCAGAGCGTGAGCGTCAGAGCGTGAGCGTCTGAGCCTGAGTGTGAGTGTCAGAGTGTGAGTGTCAGAGTGTGAGCGTCAGAGTGTGAGCGTCTGAGCCTGAGTGTGAGCGTCAGAGTGTGAGTGTCAGAGTGTGAGTGTCAGAGTGTGAGTGTCAGAGTGTGAGCGTCAGAGTGTGAGCGTCAGAGTGTGAGCGTGAGCGTCAGAGCGTGAGCGTGAGCGTCAGAGCGTGAGCGTCAGAGCGTGAGCGTCAGAGTGTGAGCGTCAGAGTGTGAGCGTGAGCGTCCGAGCGTGAGCGTCCGAGCGTGAGTGTCAGAGCGTGAGTGTCTGAGCGTGAGCGTCTGATCGTGAGCGTCTGATCGTGAGCGTGAGCATCAGAGCGTGAGAGTCAGAGCGTGAGCGTGAGCGTGAGCATCTGAGCGTGAGCGTCAGAGCGTGAGAGTCAGAGCGTGAGCGTCCTAGCGTGAACGTGAGCGTCAGAGTGTGAGCGTCAGAGCGTGAGCGTCCGAGCGTGAGCTTCAAAGCGTCCAAGCGTGAGCGTCAGAGCGTGAGCGTCCAAGCGTGAGCGTCAGAGCGTGAGCGTCAGAGCGTGAGCGTGAGCATCAGAGCCTGAGCGTGAGCGTCAGAGTGTCAGCGTCAGAGCGTGAGCGTCCGAGCGTGAGCGTCTGAGCGTGAGCGTCTGAGGGTGAGCGTCCGAGCGTGAGCGTCCGAGCGTGAGCGTCAGAGCGTGAGCGTCTGAGCGTGAGCGTCAGAGCGTGAGCATCAGAGCGTGAGCGTCTGAGCCTGAGTGTGAGCGTCAGAGTGTGAGCGTCAGAGCGTGAGCGTCAGAGCGTGAGCATGAGCGTCAGAGCGTGAGCGTGAGCGTCAGAGCGTGAGCGTCAGAGCGTGAGCATGAGCGTCCGAGCGTGAGCGTCCGAGCGTGAGCGTCTGAGCGTGAGCGTCTGATCGTGAGCATGAGCGTCCGAGCGTGAGCGTCCAAGCGTGAGCGTCCGAGCGTGAGCGTCCGAGCGTGAGTGTCAGAGCGTGAGCGTGAGCTTCTGATCGTGAGCATGAGCGTCCGAGCGTGAGCGTCAGAGCGTGAGCGTCAGAGCGTGAGCATGAGCGTCCGAGCGTGAGCGTCAGAGCGTGAGCGTCTGAGCGTGAGCGTCTGATCGTGAGCATGAGCGTCCGAGCGTGAGCGTCCGAGCGTGAGCGTCAGAGCGTGAGTGTCAGAGGGTGAGCGTGAGCGTCAGAGCGTGAGCGTCTGAGCGTGAGCGTCTGATCGTGAGCATGAGCATCCGAGCGTGAGCGTCAGAGCGTGAGCGTCCGAGCGTGAGCGTCCGAGCGTGAGCGTCAGAGCGTGAGTGTCAGACCGTGAGCATGAGCGTCTGAGCGTGATCGTCTGATCGTGAGCATGAGCGTCTGAGCGTGAGCGTCCGAGCGTGAGCGTCAGAGCGTGAGCATGAGTGTCCGAGCGTGAGCGTCAGAGCGTGAGAGTCCGAGCGTGAGCGTGAGCATCCGAGCGTGAGTGTCAGACCGTGAGCATGAGCGTCTGAGCGTGAGCGTCTGATCGTGAGCATGAGCGTCTGAGCGTGAGCGTCCGAGCGTGAGCGTCAGAGCGTGAGCGTCTGAGCGTGAGCGTCTGATCGTGAGCGTGAGCGTCAGAGCGTGAGCGTCAGAGCGTGAGTGTCAGAGCGTGAGCGTGAGCGTCTGAGCTTGAGCGTCTGATCGTGAGCATGAGCGTCTGAGCGTGAGCGTCCGAGCGTGAGCGTCAGAGCGTGAGCTTGAGCATCAGAGCGTGAGCGTCCGAGCGTGAGCGTCTGATCGTGAGCATGAGCGTCTGAGCGTGAGCGTCCGAGCGTGAGCGTCAGAGCATGAGCGTGAGCGTCCGAGCGTGAGCGTCAGAGCGTGAGCGTCAGAGCGTGAGTGTCAGAGCGTGAGCGTCTGATCGTGAGCATGAGCGTCTGAGAATGAGCGTCTGAGCATGAGCGTCTGAGCATGAGCGTCTGAGCATGAGCGTCCGAGCGTGAGGGTCCGAGCGTGAGCGTCTGAGCGTGAGCATCATGGCATTAGCGTCCGAGCGTGAGCATCAGAGCGTGAGCGTCCGAACGTGAGCGTGAGCGTCTGATCGTGAGCATGAGCGTCTGAGCGTGAGCGTCAGAGCGTGAGCGTCAGAGCGTGAGTGTGGGCGTCCGAGCGTCAGAGCGTGAGCGTCAGAGCGTGAGCGTGAGCGTCTGATCGTGAGCATGAGCGTCCGAGCGTGAGCGTCCGAGCGTGAGCGTCAGACCTTGAGTGTCAGAGCGTGAGCGTCTGAGCGTGAGCGTCTGATCGTGAGCATGAGCGTCTGAGCGTGAGCGTCCGAGCGTGAGCGTCCGAGCGTGAGCGTCAGACCTTGAGTGTCAGAGCGTGAGCGTCTGAGCGTGAGCGTCTGATCGTGAGCATGAGCGTCCGAGCGTGAGCGTCCGAGCGTGAGCGTCAGAGCGTGAGCGTGAGCGTCCCAGCGTGAGCGTCAGAGCGTGAGCGTCTGATCATGAGCATGAGCGTCCGAGCGTGAGCGTCAGAGCGTGAGCGTGAGCATCAGAGCCTGAGCGTGAGCGTCTGAGCGTGAGCGTCTGAGGGTGAGCGTCAGAGCGTGAGCATCCGAGTGTGAGCGTCTGAGCGTGAGCGTCTGAGGGTGAGCGTCTGAGGGTGAGCGTCAGAGCGTGAGCGTCCGAGCGTGAGCGTCAGAGCGTGAGCGTCTGATCGTGAGCGTGAGCGTCCGAGCGTGAGCGTCAGAGCGTCCGAGCGTGAGCGTCAGAGCGTGAGCGTGAGCGTCCGAGCGTGAGCGTCCGAGCGTGAGCGTCTGATCGTGAGCATGAGCGTCAGAGCGTGAGCGTGAGCGTCCGAGCGTGAGCGTCAGAGCATGAGCGTCAGAGCGTGAGCGTCTGAGCGTGAGCGTCTGATCGTGAGCATGAGCGTCCGAGAGTGAGCGTCCGAGCGTGAGCGTCTGATCGTGAGCATGAGCGTCAGAGCGTGAGCGTGAGCGTCCGAGCGTGAGCGTCAGAGCATGAGCATCAGAGCGTGAGCGTCTGAGCGTGAGCGTCTGATCGTGAGCATGAGCGTCCGAGCGTGAGCGTCCGAGCGTGAGCGTGAGCGTCCGAGCGTGAGCGTCAGAGCGTGAGCGTCAGAGCGTGAGTGTCAGACCGTGAGCATGAGCGTCTGATCGTGAGCGTTTGATCGTGAGCATGAGCGTCCGAGCGTGAGCGTCCGAGCGTGAGCGTCAGAGCGTGAGCGTCTGATCGTGAGCATGAGCCTCAGAGCGTGAGCGTCAGAGCGTGAGTGTCAGAGCGTGAGCGTGAGCGTCTGAGCGTCTGATCGTGAGCATGAGCGTCTGAGCATGAGCGTCTGAGCGTCTGAGCATGAGCGTCCGAGCGTGAGCGTCCGAGCGTGAGCGTCAGAGCTTGAGCAACAGAGCGTGAGCATCCGAGTGTGAGCGTCTGAGTGTGAGCGTGTGAGCGTCTGAGGGTGAGTGTCCGAGCATGAGCGTCTGAGGGTGAGTGTCCGAGCGTGAGCGTCAGAGCTTGAGCAACAGAGCGTGAGCGTCCGAGTGTGAGCGTCTGAGCGTGAGCGTCTGAGGGTGAGCGTCTGAGAGTGAGCGTCTGAGCATGAGCGTCCGAGCGTGAGGGTCCGAGCGTGAGCGTCTGAGCGTGAGCATCATGGCATTAGCGTCCGAGCGTGAGCATCAGAGCGTGAGCGTCCGAACGTGAGCGTGAGCGTCTGATCGTGAGCATGAGCGTCTGAGCGTGAGCGTCAGAGCGTGAGCGTCAGAGCGTGAGTGTGGGCGTCCGAGCGTCAGAGCGTGAGCGTCAGAGCGTGAGCGTGAGCGTCTGATCGTGAGCATGAGCGTCCGAGCGTGAGCGTCCGAGCGTGAGCGTCAGACCTTGAGTGTCAGAGCGTGAGCGTCTGAGCGTGAGCGTCTGATCGTGAGCATGAGCGTCTGAGCGTGAGCGTCCGAGCGTGAGCGTCCGAGCGTGAGCGTCAGACCTTGAGTGTCAGAGCGTGAGCGTCTGAGCGTGAGCGTCTGATCGTGAGCATGAGCGTCCGAGCGTGAGCGTCCGAGCGTGAGCGTCAGAGCGTGAGCGTGAGCGTCCCAGCGTGAGCGTCAGAGCGTGAGCGTCTGATCATGAGCATGAGCGTCCGAGCGTGAGCGTCAGAGCGTGAGCGTGAGCATCAGAGCCTGAGCGTGAGCGTCTGAGCGTGAGCGTCTGAGGGTGAGCGTCAGAGCGTGAGCATCCGAGTGTGAGCGTCTGAGCGTGAGCGTCTGAGGGTGAGCGTCTGAGGGTGAGCGTCAGAGCGTGAGCGTCCGAGCGTGAGCGTCAGAGCGTGAGCGTGAGCGTCTGATCGTGAGCGTGAGCGTCCGAGCGTGAGCGTCAGAGCGTCCGAGCGTGAGCGTCAGAGCGTGAGCGTGAGCGTCCGAGCGTGAGCGTCCGAGCGTGAGCGTCTGATCGTGAGCATGAGCGTCAGAGCGTGAGCGTGAGCGTCCGAGCGTGAGCGTCAGAGCATGAGCGTCAGAGCGTGAGCGTCTGAGCGTGAGCGTCTGATCGTGAGCATGAGCGTCCGAGCGTGAGCGTCCGAGCGTGAGCGTCTGATCGTGAGCATGAGCGTCAGAGCGTGAGCGTGAGCGTCCGAGCGTGAGCGTCAGAGCATGAGCATCAGAGCGTGAGCGTCTGAGCGTGAGCGTCTGATCGTGAGCATGAGCGTCCGAGCGTGAGCGTCCGAGCGTGAGCGTGAGCGTCCGAGCGTGAGCGTCAGAGCGTGAGCGTCAGAGCGTGAGTGTCAGACCGTGAGCATGAGCGTCTGATCGTGAGCGTTTGATCGTGAGCATGAGCGTCCGAGCGTGAGCGTCCGAGCGTGAGCGTCAGAGCGTGAGCGTCTGATCGTGAGCATGAGCCTCAGAGCGTGAGCGTCAGAGCGTGAGTGTCAGAGCGTGAGCGTGAGCGTCTGAGCGTCTGATCGTGAGCATGAGCGTCTGAGCATGAGCGTCTGAGCGTCTGAGCATGAGCGTCCGAGCGTGAGCGTCCGAGCGTGAGCGTCAGAGCTTGAGCAACAGAGCGTGAGCATCCGAGTGTGAGCGTCTGAGTGTGAGCGTGTGAGCGTCTGAGGGTGAGTGTCCGAGCATGAGCGTCTGAGGGTGAGTGTCCGAGCGTGAGCGTCAGAGCTTGAGCAACAGAGCGTGAGCGTCCGAGTGTGAGCGTCTGAGCGTGAGCGTCTGAGGGTGAGCGTCTGAGGGTGAGCATCAGAGCGTGAGCGTCCGAGCGTGAGCGTCAGAGCATGAGTGTCAGAGCGTGAGCGTCTGATCGTGAGCGTCCGAGCGTGAGCGTCAGAGCGCGAGCGTCCGAGCGTGAGCGTCTGATCGTGAGCATGAGCGTCATAGCGTGAGCGTCAGAGCGTGAGCGTCTGAGCGTGAGCGTCTGAGCGTGAGCATGAGCGTCCGAGCGTGAGCTTCCGAGCATGAGCGTCAGAGCGTGAGTGTCAGAGCGTGAGTGTGAGCGTCTGAGCGTGAGCGTCTGAGCGTGAGCATGAGCGTCCGAGCGTGAGCGTCAGAGCTTGAGCAACAGAGCGTGAGCGTCCGAGTGTGAGCGTCTGAGCGTGAGCGTCTGAGGGTGAGCGTCTGAGGGTGAGCGTCAGAGCGTGAGCGTCCGAGCGTGAGCGTCAGAGCGTGAGTGTCAGAGCGTGAGCGTGAGCGTCTGATCGTGAGCGTCCGAGCGTGAGCGTCCGAGCGTGAGCGTCAGAGCGCGAGCGTCCGAGCGTGAGCGTCTGATCGTGAGCATGAGCATCATAGCGTGAGCGTCCGAGCGTGAGCGTCCGAGCGTGAGCGTCAGAGCATGAGCGTCAGAGCGTGAGCGTCTGAGCGTGAGCGTCTGATCGTGAGCATGAGCGTCCGAGCGTGAGCTTCCGAGCATGAGCGTCAGAGCGTGAGTGTCAGAGCGTGAGTGTGAGCGTCTGAGCGTGAGCGTCTGAGCGTGAGCATGAGCGTCTGAGCGTGAGCGTCCGAGCGTGAGCGTCAGAGCGTGAGCGTGAGGGTCCGAGCGTGAGCGTCAGAGCGTGAGCGTCAGAGCGTGAGTGTCAGACCGTGAGCATGAGCGTCTGAGGGTGAGCGTCTGATCGTGAGCATGAGCGTCTGAGCGTGAGCGTCCGAGCGTCAGAGCGTGAGCGTGAGCGTCTGATCGTGAGCATGAGCGTCAGAGCGTGAGCGTCAGAGCGTGAGTATCAGAGCGTGAGCGTGAGCGTCTGAGCGTGAGCGTCTGA
Organism: Phyllobates terribilis; assembly: GCF_046119375.1. Lineage (NCBI taxonomy): Eukaryota > Metazoa > Chordata > Amphibia > Anura > Dendrobatidae > Phyllobates > Phyllobates terribilis. The sequence goes on from NW_027362762.1 coordinate 952,781,731, forward strand.
TCGTGAGCATGAGCGTCTGAGCGTGAGCGTCAGAGCTTAAGCATCAGAGCGTGAGCGTCCGAGCGTGAGCATGAGCGTCTGAGCGTGAGCGTCCGAGCGTGAGCGTCAGAGCATGAGCGTGAGCGTCCGAGCGTGAGCATCAGAGCGTGAGCGTGGGGTCCGAGCGTGAGCGTCAGAGCGTGAGTGTCAGAGCGTAAGCGTGAGTGTCTGATCGTGGGCATGAGCGTCCGAGCGTGAGCGTCCGAGCGTGAGAGTCCGAGCGTGAGCGTCAGAGCGTGAGCGTGAGCGTCCGAGCGTGAGCGTCAGAGCGTGAGTGTCAGAGCGTGAGCGTGAGCGTCTGAGCGTCAGCGTCTGATCGTGAGCATGAGCATCTGAGCGTGAGCGTCCGAGCGTGAGCGTCCGAGCGTGAGTGTCAGAGCGTGAGCGTGAGCGTCTGAGCGTGAGCGTCTGATCGTGAGCATGAGCGTCTGAGCGTGAGCGTCCGAGCGTCAGCGTCAGAGCGTGAGCGTGAGCATCTGAGCGTGAGCGTCTGATCGTGAGCGTGAGCGTCTGAGCATGAGCGTCCGAGTGTGAGCGTCAGAGCGTGAGCGTCCGAGCGTGAGCGTGAGCGTGCGAGCGTGAGCGTCAGAGCGTGAGTGTGAGCGTCTGAGCGTGAGCGTCTGAGGGTGAGAGTCTGAGGGTGAGCGTCAGAGCGTGAGCTTCCGAGCGTGAGCGTCAGAGCGTGAGTGTCAGAGCGTGAGCGTGAGCGTCTGAGCGTGAGCGTGAGCATGAGCTTCTGAGTGTGAGCGTGAGTGTCTGAGCGTGAGTGAGCGTCTGAGGGTGTGAGGGTGAGCGTCTGAGGGTGAGCGTCTGAGGGTGAGCGTGTGAGGGTGAGCCGCTAACGGCCGCCATCTTGTTCTGAAATCCCGCGTCGCTGATTGGCCGCGGCCTGACCAATCAGCGACGTGGGATTTCCTGGACAGACAGACAGACAGACGGGATAAGACAATTATATATTAGATGAGCCCACATATAACTCCCTGAATGCAGTATGAGCCACCACATAGTCTCCCTAGAAACAGTATGAGCACCCACATAGCTCCCTAGATACAGTATGAGCCACCACATAGTCTCCCTAGATACAGTATGTGCCACCACATAGCTGCCTTGATACAGTATGATCCCCAGGGGCGGGCTGGGCAGGGGGCAAGGAGGAAAGATGCCAAAGAGGTGTTAATCACCCTGTAGGTGAGGAGTTTCAGCAACAGCAGGGAGGAAGGACACTGAGGAGATGCCAAAAAGGCAAGATGGGCAGAAATTCAGCAGCAGAAAGGAGGGAAAATGAGGAGCTGTCAAATGAGCTAGGTGGGAAGAGATTCAGCAGCAACTGGCACGAGAGGCTCTGAGGACTGTCAAATAGTTTAGGTTGCTGGGGATTCAGCAGCACCAAAGAGGAACTTTCCTATAGACTAGGTGGGTGGAGATTAAACCAACAACAAGGAGGAGGAACACTGAGGAACTGTCAGACTAGGTGGGTGGAGATTCAGCAGAAGCAGGGAGGAGGAACATTGAGGAACTGTCTTATAGACTAGGTGGGTGGAGATTCAGATGAAGCAGGGAGGAAGGACACTGAGGAACTGTCATATACACTAGGTGTGTGGAAATTCAGAAGCAGCAGGGAGGAGGGACACTGAGGAACTGTCTTAGGGTGCGTGCACACGGTCAGTAAGCGCTGCGGATTGGACGAAGCGCAGTTGAGCTGCGTGCAATTCACAGCGGCCAGATGTTAGAGCATAGTGGATAATCCCATGCCCACTATGCATCTCCGTGCTCCTGCGGGTCACCCGGGGAGACGGACATGTGGCGCATCTTCACAGACCGCAGCAAGAGAAATTCTATCAATGCAATGTATAGGATGCAGTGAATCTGCATGTGTTCAACAGGGGCGGGCTGGGCAGAGGGGCAAATGCCCCCCAGGCCGGTCCTCCAGCAGAGGTTTTGGCCGCCCGGGCATCAGCCATCGCCTCAATACTGCCGCGGCCACTCTCCTCTGCACGTGCCCCCTCCCATCAGGGTGCACTGCCTGATGGGAGGGCGTGCAACCTGATGGGAGGAAGCGCGCAGAGAGTGGCCACGGCGCTAGTGAAAGCGGGATGGCACGCGCTGGCAAGGGTGAGGGTATGGCCTGTGGGCCCACAGGTAGGTAGTGATCAGCGTTGGAATGGCAGAGGTGAGTATTTTTTATTTTTTTTTTTAATGCCATTATACTGTGTGGAGCACCATGTGGGGCCATGTATACTGTGTGGAGCACCATGTGGGGCCAGGTATACTGTGAGGAGTACCATGTGGGGCCATGTATACTGTGTGGAGCACCATGTGGGGCCATGTATACTGTGTGGAGCACCATGTGGGGCCATGTATACTGTGTGGAGCACCATGTGGGGCCATGTATGCTGTGTGGAGCACCATGTGGGGCCATGTATACTGTGTGGAGCACCATGTGGGGCCATGTATACTGTGTGGAGCACCATGTGGGGCCATGTATGCTGTCAGGAGCACCATGTGGGGCCATGTATACTGTGAGGAGCACCATGTGGGGCCATGTATACTGTGAGGAGCACCATGTGGGGCCATGTATACTGTGTGGAGCACCATGTGGGGCCATGTATGCTGTGAGGAGCACCATGTGGGGCCATGTATACTGTGAGGAGCACCATGTGGGGCCATGTATACTGTGTGGAGCACCATGTGGGGCCATGTATGTGTAGCACCCTGAGGATTCGGCTGCTACAGGGGTATTACGCCTCAAGCCAGAGGTGTGGTATTCCACTCCCGGGTAAGGATGGAGTGTGGAACTGAGCTCAGTAGGCTGCATGCACTACATACATCCCATTTCCGGGGGACAGAGCAATGGTACTCCCACTAGAGAAATGTGCAGGTACGACAGTGTCTGTCCCTGGCTGGAGTGGGAGGGGGGTGGAACATCCCAGTAGTGTAGGGGCAGATAGGGGGAGCAGTCTGGGTAATGCTAGGAGCTCATTGGGTGCTGGTCACCTGAGCTCACACATAGAGGGAGTATATAAGGTGGGAACCATCTTAGAACAGGGTCTTTTGTAGAGGTTTGGTCAGGCAAGCAGAACAGCTCAGCCAGCTCCAAGGCCAAGAGAGAGAGAGAGAGAGGAGAAAGAAGGACCCAGAGGGGGAGAAGAGGGAACTCCAAGAACCCAAAATTAGACCAGAGGGTGAAGAGTTGGCACAAGGGTACCGGATCCCAAGCTGGTGGAGGGCCCTAATCCTTAGCCAGAGACCGGAGGTCGTGGGCAGGATCTGCCACGACCACCCACTAAATCCACCCGGAAGGCAAACCGTGAATAGGGTCAGGGAACCCAGAGACAAGGGTTTACCAACAAGAGGCCCGAGGGAGCCGGACTTAGGTGGATCCCTGGTGGGGAAGGCCAGACAGAAGGACAAGTCAGAAAGGGAGCTCAGGACCACGCTCCAGAATCACCTGGGGGTTGGCCGAGTCCAGGACCTGGTGGACGCAGCACGGCTCGGGTGGTCACTCAAGGCCGGAGTGACCAACACAAAAGCAGTAAGTAAAACCCTGAACTGCACAGCCCGACTCGGAGTCTTATTACCACTCTCACTGCACCACCACAACCACCACCCTCTACAACTGACCCCCCTGAGGCTATACCCCTCCCGTTGGGGGTTATACTACCTGAGCTGCACACACACCACCAGCCTCAGCGGACCCTGCTGCAGCGGCGGCCGTAGTGACCGCAAATCAACGGGTGGCGTAGTCGACACTAAAGAACATCCAGTAACATCTGTAGGACTGCCACACACTGAGCTTGACACCCTGGGCACGGACCGGGTCACCGCCACTCGGAGACTACAACCCCCATCTGATCCGGCTCCGGGTATCCCCCAAACAACACTGGCCCAGGGGGCGCGTCAACTTTGGCGTAGTCGGCAGGATCACGTGCCCGCAACAACCGGGTACTGCGTGCCTGAAGAAAAGTTCACCGTTACCACAAAAAGAAGTCTCCCGCCGGTTCCGGAGGGTCCCCGCCAACGGACCCCATCACAGGTCGTTTCCCGCCGGTTGTCCGCCATTTGCAGCTTTTTCCCGCCATCCGCAGAGTTTCCCGCCACTGGGAGACGATTCCCGCCATTTCCAGAAGATTTCCCGCCTTGGAAGAGCGGACGCCATTATGGGCGTGCCAGAGGGTGGCAAGAGGTCACCTCCCATCGTGGGCCAGGTCAAGGAATGGCGCCAAAAGCGGAAACCGCGCCCACCAACAGAGACTGTGATGCTGGAAGTGTCCATCAGCGTGAGAGAACTGCCCCTGGAACTGACAATCACAAAGTTGCCCCGGGACCACCCTCAATGTGGGCGGAGACAGAACAAGAGAACGAAGATGGGTGTCGCCTGGAGGAGTCTGGAGAGAGCGCACCCGGAGACAAGAAGTCTGGAGAGGAGTCCAGAGAAAGCCTACCCGGAGATGGAGGGAGAGTCAGGCAGCACCGACCCAGTGGTCAGGAGCCTGCTGCAAGCAACAACCCCACTAGGCCTAGTGGAGGTCCTGGCACAGCTCCCCCGAGACCGGGAGTGTGCACAGACTGCGCTGGAGGGCCTCGCACGGAGGATGGCCCGGGTGCAGCGAGAGACGTTGGCGGAGTGGAGCCGAGAGATGGCCCAGCAGACCGGAACCCGTCAGCGGAGCACGCCACCCGAGACGAGGAGACAGACCGCCTCTGAGGATGGTGCAGGAGGACTCAAGGCCGGAGACGGCGCCGAGAAGGGAGCCGAACGGACGGAGGCAGGTAAAGGGGATGTCTCTACCCCGAGCCGGGAAACCGTGTACCTGCCCCAGCTCCCCGTCGCAGAGCCCGAAATTCCCCCTGCCGTGCCCGTCGCTGCATCGTCACCGCCGCAGACTAGGCCTCAACCGGAACCCGCGGCCGCGACCCCTGTGACGTCACGCGCTTCGACCCTGAGCGCGGCAAAGCAGGAAATACCATCGGCCTGGTCGCAAGGCCTAGTACCCCCGGGCGCCGCCATTCCAACAGTGCCCCCTACCTCCGCGGAGCCACCAGCCTGGTCGCAGGGCCGAGTAACCACGGGCGCCGCCGTTCTTACGGTGCCCTTTTCCTTTAGCGTGCCCCAAGCCTGGTCGCAAGGCCTGGTCAACCCGGGCGCCGCTACCACCACAGCGCCCATAACACCTAAAGTACCGCACCTGGGTGAGGACCTGTTCGCCCAGCATACGTGCCCGGATGGGCAGCCCTTCATATGGCCACCGGAGTTTCACCATCCCCGACTCCGGAAAGAAAGACCCCTAGATGAACCCCTGATTCCGGTTCCGAAGCCCGTCAGGAGGACCCAGCCCCCGCTAGAGGAGGCACAGTTTGAGTGGGACCCCACCGGAGGAGACCTCATGGGGTTCACTCAGGAGACTCGGGCGGCCGCAGCGGAGCGTGCAGAGTGCTGCCGCCAGCAGCTCGAGGTCTTCGAGAAGGAGCGGAGAGAGAGGCGGGTCCGGGAACAGCAAGCACAGATAAGGAGCGCGGAGCAGAAGAGCCGGACCAGGAGGAACCCCCGTGCAGCTCATGGTCCCCGTACCACCGGGACTGTGATTAAATTCAACCTGCAGCATGGGTGGCGCTTCATAAAAGACCATCATACCCCCGGCGACGTCTTTGTCACACGCAGAGACGTAGAAAGCCATCTGCCGGAGGGACACAGAGGTCGTGACCTGTACGTAGGGGACGAGGTCACCTTCACCCGGCACAAGTGTGCCAAAGGACCCTACGCCCTCCATGTACATCGCCTGACGGAGGAGGAGCTGCGGTGTGAGGAGGAGCAGGAGGACCCGGACGGGTCTAAATCCAAAGAAGGAGCAGGAGGACGCCGTCGTTAAAGTACGGTAAAGAGACTGTAAATAGTTACCCATCGGGGTACAGTGAACTGTTGCTGCTTTAAATAAGTCCCCGTTGGGACAAGAGTGAACTGTTAACCCGTGTGTCCCTATTCCCATTACCTGGCCGAGGACTGAGAGCGGCCATATTCCCCTTGTATATAGTTGCGCTTCCTAAGGCGCCCCCTACCGGTTTTATAGTAAACTGTTGTTTTTCTTAAAGAGACTGTCGCGCTTTTCCCGGTCACAAGTTGCACCGTGGCCGGAGGAGCAAGAGTGTTTACAAGGACGTTATTTATGAAGAGTTTTTATGAAAAGTTTTATGTGATGTTTTATATGTTTATGTTTATGAAAAAAAAAATTGTATGTTTTGGATGTTTTTATATCTTACAGCCCGAGGACGTGCTGTGATTTACCAGGGGGGAATGTAGCACCCTGAGGATTCGGCTGCTACAGGGGTATTACGCCTCAACCCAGAGGTGTGATATTCCACTCCCGGGTAAGGATGGAGTGTGGAACTGAGCTCAGTAGGCTGCATGCACTACATACATCCCATTTCCGGGGGACAGACCAATGGTACTCCCACTAGAGAAATGTGCAGGTACGACAGTGTCTGTCCCTGGCTGGAGTGGGAGGGGGGTGGAACATCCCAGTAGTGTAGGGGCAGATAGGGGGAGCAGTCTGGGTAATGCTAGGAGCTCATTGGGTGCTGGTCACCTGAGCTCACACATAGAGGGAGTATATAAGGTGGGAACCATCTTAGAACAGGGTCTTTTGTAGAGGTTTGGTCAGGCAAGCAGAACAGCTCAGCCAGCTCCAAGGCCAAGAGAGAGAGAGAGAGAGGAGAAAGAAGGACCCAGAGGGGGAGAAGAGGGAACTCCAAGAACCCAAAATTAGACCAGAGGGTGAAGAGTTGGCACAAGGGTACCGGATCCCAAGCTGGTGGAGGGCCCTAATCCTTAGCCAGAGACCGGAGGTCGTGGGCAGGATCTGCCACGACCACCCACTAAATCCACCCGGAAGGCAAACCGTGAATAGGGTCAGGGAACCCAGAGACAAGGGTTTACCAACAAGAGGCCCGAGGGAGCCGGACTTAGGTGGATCCCTGGTGGGGAAGGCCAGAGAGAAGGACAAGTCAGAAAGGGAGCTCAGGACCACGCTCCAGAATCACCTGGGGGTTGGCCGAGTCCAGGACCTGGTGGACGCAGCACGGCTCGGGTGGTCACTCAAGGCCGGAGTGACCAACACAAAAGCAGTAAGTAAAACCCTGAACTGCACAGCCCGACTCGGAGTCTTATTACCACTCTCACTGCACCACCACAACCACCACCCTCTACAACTGACCCCCCTGAGGCTATACCCCTCCCGTTGGGGGTTATACTACCTGAGCTGCACACACACCACCAGCCTCAGCGGACCCTGCTGCAGCGGCGGCCGTAGTGACCGCAAATCAACGGGTGGCGTAGTCGACACTAAAGAACATCCAGTAACATCTGTAGGACTGCCACACACTGAGCTTGACACCCTGGGCACGGACCGGGTCACCGCCACTCGGAGACTACAACCCCCATCTGATCCGGCTCCGGGTATCCCCCAAACAACACTGGCCCAGGGGGCGCGTCATATGCTGTGAGGAGCACCATGTGGGGCCATGTATACTGTGAGGAGCTCCATGTGGGGCCATGTATACTGTGAGGAGTACCATGTGGGACCATGTATACAGTACGGAGCACTATATGGGGCCGTGTATGCAGTACGGAGCACTATGCGGGGCCATGTATACAGTACGGAGCACTATGCGAGGCCATGTATGCAGTACGGAGCACTATGCGGGGCCATGTGTAAAGTACTTAGGACTATGTGGGGCCATGTATACAGTACGGAGCACTATGCGGGGCCATGTATACAGTACGGAGCACTATGAGGGGCTATGTATACAGTACGGAGCACTATGAGGGGCTATGTATACAGTACGGAGCACTATGCGAGGCCATGTATACAGTACGGAGCACTATGTGGGACCATGTATACAGTACGGAGCACTATGAGGGGCTATGTATACAGTACGGCGCACTATGAAGGGCTATGTATACAGTACGGAGGACTATGTGGGGCCCATTATACTGTACGGAGGACTATGTGGGGCCCATTATACTGTACGGAGGACTATGTGGGGCCCATTATACTGTATGGAGGACTATGTGGGGCCCATTATACTGTACGGAGGACTATGTGGGGCCATGTATACTGTGTGGAGCATCATGTGGGGCCATGTATACAGTACGGAGCACTATGCGAGGCCATGTATGCAGCACGGAGCACTATGCGAGGCCATGTATGCAGCACGGAGCATTATGCGAGGCCATGTATACAGTACGGAGCACTATGCGGGGCCATGTATACAGTACGGAGCACTATGAGGGGCTATGTATACTGTACGGAGGACTATGTGGGGCCCATTATACTGTACAGAGGACTATGTGGGGCCCATTATACTGTACGGAGCACTATGCGGGGCCATGTATACAGTACGGAGCACTATGCGGGGCCATGTATACAGTATGGAGCACTATGTGGGGCCATGTATACAGTACGGAGCACTATGTGGGACCATGTATACAGTACGGAGCACTGTGAGGGGCTATGTATACAGTACGGAGCACTATGAGGGGCCATGTATACAGTACGGAGCACTATGAGGGGCCATGTATACAGTACGGAGCACTATGAGGGGCTATGTATACAGTACGGAGGACTATGTGGGGCCCATTATTCTGTATGGAGGACTATGTGGGGCCCATTATACTGTACGAAGGACTATGTGGGGCCCATTATACTGTACGAAGGACTATGTGGGGCCCATAATACTGTACGGAGGACTATGTGGGGCCCATTATGCTGTACGGAGGACTACGTGGGGCCCATTATAATGTACGGAGGACTATGTGGGGCCCATTATGCTATATGGAGAACTATGTGGGGCCCATTATTCTGTATGGAGGACTATGTGGGGCCCATTATTCTGTATGGAGGACTATGTGGGGCCCATTATTCTGTATGGAGGACTATGTGGGGCCCATTATTCTGTATGGAGGACTATGTGGAGCCCATTATACTTTATGGAGGACTATGTGGAGCCCATTATACTGTATGGAGGACTATGTGGGGCCATTATACTGTATGGAGGACTATGTGGGGCCCATTATTCTGTATGGAGGACTATGCGGGGCCCATTATTCTGTATGGAGGACTATGTGAGGCCCATTATTCTGTATGGAGGACTATGTGGGGCCATTATACTGTATGGAGGACTATGTGGGGCCCATTATACTGTATGGAGGACTATGTGAGGCCATTATACAGTATGGAGGACTCTTTGTGGCCATTATACTGTATGGAGGACTTTTTATGGCCATTATACCGTATGGAGGACTGTGAGTGTGGAGGAATTCACTGTGGGGGTATCATACAGTGTTTGGGGGCTCTTATGTTTGCATCATACATTATTATCTGTTTCATTCAAGGATTTTTATCCTCTGTTAAATTACATATTTAAATTAGGCCATTGGGCCATACGCTTTTTATTGCTTTTACATATTATAATATTCAACTATAATTTTTAAATTAATCGTTATATTTGATAAAGAAAAACTTCCTCAATTGTAGAAACTTTTTTAACCGCTTTCCGACGACGTCAGTAATAGTACGTAGCTGCGCCCTGGGACTTATGGACCAGCTACGTACTATTACGCATAATGCTATCACGCCCGCACACAAGCGGTGCGGGGCGATCGCCGCCGGGTGTCAGCTGATTGTCACCCGGTCCCGCACCGCTCCCTGCACATTAGCCCCCGCAATGCTGCGATCAAAGTCGATCGCAGCATTGCGGGGGCAAGGGGGGAGGTGATCGCTATACTCACCTCTCCTGCCGGTGTCCAGAGATGTCTGCGGCTGCTTACGGATGTTGTCATGACGACCTGATACGCAGTGCATGACCAAAGTAATGTCTCCCCTGTGTGCAGCACTGACAGACTGCACAGCATAGGGAGCAGCTGCTCTATATGCTATACAGTCGATCAGGCTGCAAAAAGTGAAAGTCCCATAGTGGGAAAATGTGTAAAAGAAAAAAAAAGTGTATTGAAGTGAAAAAAAAGTAAAATAAAAATTGTAAAAATATAAAAAAAAATTAAAAAAATAACCCCCCCCCCAAAAAAAAATATATTGAACCCATAATATTTATTTATTATGAAAAAAAACAAAAACAATAAAAGTACACACATTTGGTATTGCTGTGTCCAGAACGACCTGACCTATAAAACTGTCCCACTAGTTAACCCCTTTAATAAAAAACGAAGCAAAAAACAATGCTTTATCATCATACTGCCAAACAAAAAATGGAATAACACGCGATCAAAAAGACGAATGTAAATAAAAATGGTACCGCTGAAAACATCATCTTGTCTCGCTAAAAACAAGCTGCAATACAGCTACTTCATCCAAAAAATAAAAAAGTTAAAGCTCTCAGAATAAAGCGATACAAAAAAAGAAGAATAAAGCTGCCTTATCAATTGTACCACACGCGGAGCGGCATAAAAAAACCCCACAAAAACAATTACGGAATTGTTGTTTTTTGTTTATTCTGCCTCCCAAAAATCGGAATAGAAAGCGATCAAAAAATGTCACATGCCCGAAAATGGTACCAATAAAAATGTCAACTTGTCCCACAAAAAACAAGCCGTCACGTGACTCTGTCGGCCAAAATATGGAAAAATTATAGCTTTCAAAATATGGCGATGCAAAAACTAGTCTTTGCAAAAAAAAACGCGTCTTTTAGTGTGTGACAGCTGTCAATCATAAAAACCCCATATGAATCTGGTATCGCTGTAATCGCACCGACCCGAAGAATAAAGTCGTTTAATCACATACCACATGAGGAACAGTGTAAAAAAATAAACTCTAGGGTTAGGGTTGTTCTAGGGTTAGGGTTGCATTAGGGTTGAGGTTAGGGTTGTGCTAGGGTTAGGGTTGGGCTAGGGTAAGGGTTGGGCTAGAGTTAGGGTTGGGCTAGGGCTAGGGTTAGGGTTGAGCTAGGGCTAGTGTTGGGCTAGGGTTAGCGTTGGGCTAGGGTTAGGGTTGGGCTAGGGTTAGGGTTGGTTAGGGTTGGGGTTAGGGTTGGGCTAGGGTTAGGGTTGGGCTAAGATTAGGGTTGGGCTAGGATTAGGGTTGGGGTTAGGGTTGGGGTTGGGCTAGGGTTGGGGTTGGGCTAGGGTTAGGGTTGGGCTAGGGTTAGGGTTGGGCTAGGGTTAGGGTTGGGCTAGGGTTAGGGTTGGCTAATGTTAGGGTTGGCTAAGGTTGGGGTTGGGGTTATGGTTGGGCTAGGGTTAGGGTTTGGCTAGGGTTAGTGTTGGGCTAGAGTTAGGGTAGGGTTAGGGTTGAGCTAGGGTTTGTGTTGGGCTATGGTTAGCGTTGGGCTGGGGTTAGGGTTGGCTAGGTTTAGGGTTGGCTAAGGTTGGGGTTGGGGTTATGGTTGGGCTAGGGTTGGGTTGGGCTAGGGTAAGGGTTGGGCTAGAGTTAGGGTTGGGCTAGAGTTAGGGTTGAGCTAGGGTTAGCGTTGGGCTAGGGTTAGCGTTGGGCTAGGGTTAGGGTTGGGCTAGGGTTAGGGTTGGTTAGGGTTGGGGTTAGGGTTGGGCTAGGGTTAGGGTTGGGCAAGGGTTAGGGTTGGGGTTAGGGTTGGGGTTGGGTTAGGGTTGGGCTAGGGTTAGGGTTGGCTAGGGTTAGGGTTGGAGTTAGGGTTGGGCTAGGGTTAGGGTTGGGCTGGGGTTAGGGTTGGGCTGGGGTTAGGGTTGGCTAGGGTTAGGGTTGGCTAAGGTTGGAGTTGGGGTTATGGTTGGGCTAGGGTTAGGGTTGGGCTATGGTTAGGGTTGGGCTAGAGTTAGGGTAGGGTTAGGGTTGAGATAGGGTTAGGGTTGGGCTGGGGTTAGGGTTGGGCTGGGGTTAGGGTTGGCTAGGGTTAGGGTTGGCTAAGGTTGGGGTTGGGGTTAGGGTTGTTCTAGGGTTAGGGTTGTATTAGGGTTGAGGTTAGGGTTGTGCTAGGGTTAGGGTTGGGCTAGGGTAAGGGTTGGGCTAGAGTTAGGGTTGGTCTAGGGTTAGGGTTGAGCTAGGGTTAGTGTTGGGCTAGGGTTAGCATTGGGCTAGGGTTAGGGTTGGGCTAGGGTTAGGGTTGGTTAGGGTTGGGGTTAGGGTTGGGCTAGGGTTAGGGTTGGGGTTGGGGTTGGGCTAGGGTCAGGGTTGGGCTGGGGTTAGGGTTGGCTAGGGTTAGGGTTGGCTAATGTTGGGGTTGGCTAATGTTGGGGTTATGGTTGGGCTAGGTTTAGGGTTGGGCTAGGGTTAGGGTTGGGCTAGAGTTAGGGTAGGGTTAGGGTTGAGCTAGGGTTAGTATTGGGCTAGGGTTAGCGTTGGACTAGAGTTAGGGTTGGGCTAGGGTTAGTGTTGGTTAGGGTTGGGCTAGGGTTAGGGTTGGGCTAGGGTTAGGGTTGGGGTTGGGCTAGGGTTAGGGTTCGGCTAGGGTTTGAGTTGGGCTGGGGTTAGGGTTGGCTAGGGTTAGGGTTGGCTAAGGTTGGGGTTGGGGTTATGGTTGGGGTTATGGTTGGGCTAGGGTTAGGGTTGGGCTAGGGTTAGGGTTGGGCTAGAGTTAGGGTTGGGCTAGGGTTAGTGTTGGGCTAGGGTTAGCGTTGGGCTGGGGTTAGGGTTGGCTAGGGTTAGGGTTGGCTAAGGTTGGGGTTGGGGTTAGGGTTGGGCTAGGGTAAGGGTTGGGCTAGAGTTAGGGTTGGGCTAGGGTTAGGGTTGAGCCAGGGTTAGTGCTGGGCTAGGGTTAGCGTTGGGCTAGGGTTAGGGTTGGGCTAGGGTTAGGGTTGGTTGGGGTTGGGGTTATGGTTGGGCTAGGGTTAGGGTAGGGTTAGGGTTGGGGTTAGGGTTGGGGTTGGGCTAGGGTTAGGTTTGGGCTAGGGTTAGGGTTGGCTAGGGTTAGGGTTGGAGTTAGGGTTGGGCTAGGGTTAGGGTTGGGCTAGGGTTAGGCTGGGGTTAGGGTTGGCTAGGGTTAGGGTTGGCTAAGGTTGGGGTTATGGTTGGGCTAGAGTTAGGGTTGGGCTAGGGTTAGGGTTGGGGTTGGGGTTAGGGTTGGGATAGGGTTAGGGTTGGGGTTAGGGTTGCGATTTTTTTCAAAAGTAAAGAAAAAAAAATTATGACGATATGGTGACCAGTGTTGAGCGCAAGTGCTCGCTACTTGAGTTTGCATCGGGTGCTTGGGTATGCACTGAGTATTGTGGGTATTTGAGTGACATGCTCGAGTCTCTGCCCCATATGCTTCCCGGCCAATAAAAACGTTGCTGGGATCGCCTGCCATACAAGAGTGATCCCCGCATGTTTTTTTTGGGTGTCTAACAACCGTGAAATATGCAGGGCAGGGACTCGAGCATGTCACTCGAGCACCTGTGATACATGGTGCATACCCGAGTACCCGATGCAAACTCAAGTAGCGAGCACTTGCACTCAAGACTAATGACAACTTATTCAATATGATGACCTAATGTTATCAAATTCTGTCACACCTGTAGGTTCAAAATGTACACTATACCCATTGATAAAATCCTTGAGGAATCTAGTTTCCAAAATGGAGTCAATTGTGGGGGGCTTCCACTATTTATGCACATCAGGGGCTCCCCAAATGCGACATGGCGTCCGCTCTTGATTCCAGTCAATTTTGCGTTCAAAAAGTCACACAGTGCTTCTTCCCTTCTGAACCCTGACGTGCGCCCAAACAGTGTATTTTCTTCATATATGGGGTATTAGCGTACTCAGGAGAAATTGCACAACAGTTTTTATGTTCTATTTTCTCCTCTTACCCTTGTGAAAATAAAAAAATTGGGGCTAAAAGATCATTTTTGTGGAAAAAGTTAGATTTTTTATTTTCATAGCTCAATGTTATAAACTTCAGTGAAGCACCTGGGGGTTCAAGGTGCTCACCACACATCTAGATAGGTTCCCTGAGGGGTCTAGTTTCCAAAATGGTGTCACTTGTGGGGGGTTTCCACTGTAGAGGCACATAAGGGGCTCTCCAAACGCAACATGGTGTCCGCTAATTATTCAAGCAAATTTTACATTCAAAAAGTCAAATGGTGCTCCTTCCCTTCCGAGCCCTGCCGTGCGCCAAAACAGTGTTTTTTCCCCACGTATGGGGTATCTGCGTGCACAGGGGAAATTGCAAAACAAATTTTGGGGTTAATTTTTTCCTGTTACCCCTGCAAAAATAAAAAAAATTGGGTCTAAAGTAACATTTTTGTGAAAAAAGTTAAAAGTTAATTTTTTTCTTCCCCATTCCAAAAATTCCTGTGAAGCACCTGAAGGGTTAATAAACTTCTTGAATATGGTTTTGAGCACCTTGAGGGGTGCAGTTTTTAGAATGGTGTCCATTTTGGGTATTTTCTGTCATAAAGGCCCCTCAAAGTCACTTGTCCCTTGCCCCTCAAAGTCACAAATGTGAAGTGGTCCCTAAAAAAATGGTTTTGCAAATTTTGTTGTAAAAATGCCAAATCGCTGGTCAACTTTTAACCCTTATAGCTCCCTAATAAAACAAAATTTTGGTTCAAAATTTGTGCTGATGTAAAGTAGACATGTGGGAAATGTTATTTATTACCTATTTTGTGTGACATCTCTCTGATATAAGGGCATAAAAATTACAATTTTGAAAATTGAAAAATTTTCGAAATTTTCACCAAATTTCCGATTTTTTCAAAAAGAAACGCAAGTGATATCGAAGAAATTTTTACCACTATCATGAAGTACAATATGTCACGAAAAAACAATCTCAGAATCAGAGGGTTCCTTTGAAGGGTTCCAGAGTAATTACCTCATAAAGTGACAGTGGTCAGAATTGTAAAAATTGGCCTGGTCATTAACGTGCAAACCACCCTCGGGGGTAAAGGGGTTAATAAATATCAAGGTTGGTGCGCGAATTTGTCCAAGCTTTGAACTTTGGCCCTCAGTGTATTTAAATTTGACATCTCTGGCTTTAAAGGGAACCTGTCTCGTCCTAGCTACTATCTACACTGCCCCCATTGCTTTGTTAGTGATGCAATGTGCATCACTAACACACTTTTTTCATTAAAATCGGTGGTAGCATAATGATTTTATAACATTATATTCACTTTGTCCTACCTGCTCATTTTCAGTCATAGGGGCGTGATTCTCACATTCAGTCAGGGGCGGCGCCGCATACAGTCACTGCTGGCGCTACCCACGTATTTGAATATTGCTCCCGGCAAGCGCTGATGTTGTTGGGCGCATGCACATTTCTACATGTCCGGCGCTGATCCCGCGACTGTGCAGTGAGGCTGTGCTGCTGCTCATGATTCAGCAGTAGCAGAGAGGGACACGGAGGAACAGTCAAATAGGCTAAGGGGCAGCCATTCAGTAGCTATAGGAAGGAGGGATGCAAATATATACTGTATATAAAAAAAATATGATTTTTTTTTCACTCTTCAGGTTTCACACCAAGTAAGCCACAAAACTAAGTTTTCAGGACAGGTTATTACAGTCAGGTGTATCGCTAACATCTGTAAATTTTTGTTCATTTTTTTCTCGATAGGAATGAATGTAGTTTTTGGTGAAAGAAAAACATTTTTTTATTACATTTTTATACACTGCTCAAAAAAATAAAGGTAACACTTAAACAACAGAATATAACTCCTTGTAAATCAAACTTCTGTGGAATCAAACTGTCCACTTAGGAAGCAACACTGATTGACAATCAATTTCACATGCTGTTGTGCAAATGGAATAGACAATAGATGGAAATTATTGCCAATTATCAAGACACCCTCAATGAAGGAGTGTTTCTGCAGGTGGGGACCACAGACCACATCTCAGTACCAATGATTTCTGGCTGATGTTTTGGTCACTTTTGAATGTTGGTTGTGCTTTCACACTCGTGGTAGCATGAGACGGACTCTACAACCCACAGAAGTTGCTCCGGTTGTGCAGCTCATCCAGGATGGCACATCAATGCGAGCTGTGGCAAGAAGGTTTGCTGTGTCTGTCAGCGTAGTGTCCAGAGGCTGGAGGCGCTACCAGGAGACAGGCCAGTACACCAAGAGACATGGAGGGGGCCGTAGGAGGGCAACAACCCAGCAGCAGGACCGCTACCTCCACCTTTGTGCAAGGAGGAACAGGAGGAGCACTGCCAGAGCCCTGCAAAATGACCTCCAGCAGGCCACAAATGTGCATGTATCTGCACAAACGGTTAGAAACCGACTCCATGAGGGTGGTATGAGGGCCCGACGTCCACAGATGGGGGCTGTGCTCACAGCCCAACACCGTGCAGGATGCTTGGCATTTGCCACAGAACACCAGGATTGGCAAAGTCGCCACTGGCGCCCTGTGCTCTTCACAGATGAAAGCAGGTTCACACTGAGCACATGTGACAGACGTGACAGAGTCTGGAGACACCGTGGAGAGCAATCTGCTGCCTGCAACATCCTTCAGCATGACCGGTTTAGCAGTGGGTCAGTAATGGTGTGGGTGGCATTTCTATTATTTACTTTTTACATGTGATCGCTGAATCCAATAGAAGCATTGGCATTGAGCGCTTTGCAGTCACTATGTATTAAGCCTATGCCTGACAGCTAGGAAAACTGTAGCTAGCTGCCATACAGCCTAGGATTTACTTTTCTAAACTTCAGCTTGTGGGAAGTTTTACTCTTAGGCTATGTTCACACACATTGAGTTTTGCAGCGTATTTTGCTGCAGATCTTTATGCAAATTTTCAGCTGTGTTCTACAGTACCAGCAAAGTCTATGAGAAACTAGAATTCTCTGTTCACACATGTTGTTTTTTTTTTTGCTGCATATTTTGGGACCTGGTTATGTTTTTTTCAGCGTTTTTGCAGCAGAAAAAGCACCTGCATTTTTGCTGCGTATTTGCAGCATTTTTTCACCGATAGGAAGTAATCGGTGGTCAAAAAAAACGCAGAAAAACGCAGCAAAATATGCACCAAAACCTGCATTTTCAATGCAGCTGTTTTCCTGCCATAGAAAAGTTAGCAGCAGAAAAAAACACAACGTGTGTGAACATAGCCTAACTGCTACGAACAAGTGGGTAGTCTCCTGTCCTGTGCGGTGGGTGCACAGCAGGAGGCGGAGGTGGAGGTGCGGCTTGTAGCAGTAGTAGCTCGATGTGGAACCGGACAAAATACTTTGAAGTCCATTTTTATTTTTTTTTTATTTTTTTTTACAGAGGGTGTTGTGCCGCTGAATTTTCCACCAGACCTCAGTCTAGCGGATGTGGAGAAGAAGTTCCCTATGGTGAGCAAAGGTTATTACAAACCAGACACCTGCAGAGCCCAGCAGAGAGTAGCTATTCTGATCCCACACCGGAATCGGGAGAAGCACCTCCTGTACCTGCTGGATAACTTACATCCGGTCCTCCAGAGGCAGCAGCTGGACTACGCCATTTACGTCATTCATCAGGTGGGAAAATGTAGCACAGGTGATCTGTTAGGAATTATGTTGGTTGTTACTGGAAACAGTCAGAAAGCTCATCAGCAAAACCCCTTAGCTGCTCAGCTGTGCTCCTACAATGCATGAGGGGGTGGGGGGACAGTTACTTTTGACTTTCCAGTGTTAGGTGTAATAATGATGCTCCTCAGAATGCAAATCCCCATAACTAGCTCTGTGCAGATGCCGAACAAGCAGGGACTGCAGAGAGATTTCACTTATGTTTTATGTCTTTCTATGTCCTGCAGGCTGGAGATGTCACCTTTAACCGAGCCAAGCTACTGAACATTGGGTACTTGGAGGCATCAAAAGAGGAGAATTGGGACTGCTTTATATTCCACGATGTGGATCTGATCCCGGAGAACGACTTTAACATTTACCTCTGTGACAGCCAACCCAAACACCTGGTGGTGGGACGCAACGTCACCGGATACAAGTAAGGAGGAAATGTCTCCGCAGATTGTCATGTGTCAAGAGTCGTTTTCCTTCTACAGGGTCTGGCTTACACTATGGTTGGCTTGGGTAATTGGGGTGTCTGTCCTTGTGGGGTGCACTCATATAGTGCTGGGCAGCCAGCTGATCTAGACACTGTAACCCAGACACTGTTGACTATACATATTTGAGTGACCGGTGCTCTATACAAGCCTAACCTGTGTGCATAATGCAAGGCAGCTGTAATGCAGGTGCCAGGATGCACCGCACAGAGACACAAGGCAGGAATAGTCAGGGATTTCTAAAACCACTTTATATGTATAACTAGTATTATGCAAGGGGGTTAGTAACAGGGATAATAAACAACAACTTGGAATAACAATGAGAAATAGTTTCAGGGAATAAGGCTAAATTTCTCTGCATAAATGTGATGCACCCAGTCGTGGGAGTCACCACGTGAGTTCTCTTTATATGGCCCTAGTGGGGATTTGTTGTTCCCGCTAGGCTGCAAGTCTCTTCCAGATAAAGTCTATCAGATCCCGTTTAGCCTCCCACACACCAAACGGCCCCCTCCCAACCTGAAATCCTAATCCCAACTGTCCCCGGTACCGTGAGTGGAAATTGGAAGTGATGGCCCTGTTCACTTGAGCGATTCCTCCGCTGTTGGTGGCGCGTCTCTCCTGTCGCAGTCCTCTCTAAGCTCTTCTCGGCTTGACCGTCGATGGTAGTTTCTCACGCTTAGGGTGTGGGGATACAGACCTCAGCTCTTGACGGGCGGCATCAGGTCCCAGGAACTTACTCTGTGTGGGGCGCAGGCAGGCCCGGCATCAGCACCCAGGGCCCTGAGCAGGCGGGGGGGGGCCCACTCACCTCTCCCCGTGCCTCCGCAGCAGCTCCTGTCTCTTCCGCGGCTGCTGCACTGTGGCATCTCAGGTCAGAGGGCGCGGTGATGTCTTTACACCGCGCTCTCTCCTGAGCAGTCACAGCACACAGCGGGAAGACGCCGGCGACGCTGAGCAGTCCGGAGCAGCGGCAGCAGGTGAGAAGTGAGGTGAGTATTTGATTTTTTTTATATGTATGGAGGCATGGGGCATTATATGGTGGGAAACAAGTGACATCCTGCATGGGGCATTATATGGGGGGAGAGGTGACATCCTGCATGGGGCATTATATGGGGGGTGAAGAGGTGACATCCTGCATGGTGCATTATATGGGGGGGTGGAGAGTTGACATCCTGCATGGGGCATTACATGGGGAGGGAGGTGACATCCTGCATGGGGCATTATATGGGGGGAGGTGACATCCTGCATGGGGCATTATATGGGGGAGAGGTGACATCCTGCATGGGTCGTTATTTGGGGGGGAGAGGTGACATCCTGCATGGGGCATTATATGGGTGGAGAGGTAACATCCTGCATGGTGCATTATATGGGGGGTGGAGAGGTGACATCCTGCATGGGGCATTATATGGGGGGGAAGTGATATCCTGCATGGGGCATTATGTGGGGGCACAGTCTGCATGGGGCATTATGTGGGGGCCAGTATCCTGTATGGAGCATTAAATGGGGGCCAGTATCCTGTATGGAGCGTTATATGGGGACCAATATCCTGCATGGAGCGTTATATGGGGACCACTATTCTGCATGGAGCGTTATATGGCGTCCATTATTCTGTATGGAGCAATATATGGTGCCCATTATACTGTATGGAAAGCTATGTGGGGTCATTATTCTGTATGGAGGACTATGTGGGGCCATTATTCTGTATGGAGGAATATGTGGGGCCCATTATTCTGTATGGAGAACTATGTGGGGCCCATTATT
The DNA here is from genome assembly GCF_046119375.1 of Phyllobates terribilis. Lineage (NCBI taxonomy): Eukaryota > Metazoa > Chordata > Amphibia > Anura > Dendrobatidae > Phyllobates > Phyllobates terribilis. Next base: position 952,801,438 of record NW_027362762.1, read on the forward strand.
CTGTATGGAGGACTATGTGGGGCCTTTATACTGCATGGAGCACTATGTGGGTAGCGTTATACTGTATGGAAGACTATGTGGGGCTATTATTCTGTATGGAGGACTATGTGGGGCCATTATACTGTATGGAGGACTATGTGGGGTCATTATACTGTAAGGAGGACTATGTGGGGCCTTTATACTGTATGGAAAGCTATGTGGGGTCATTATTCTGTATGGAGCAATATATGGGGCCCATAATACTGTATGGAGGACTGTGTGCTGCAAGGATTTGCCGGTTTCTGAGCTTTTGTAGAATTTACAATAGATATCACTCATGTAATGTAAGAAGTAAAATCTTTGGCCTTGTACTATATATATATTTCTCTGCAGTATCTGTGCATCATGAATCGTGGTATGTGTTAAAGGCGCCCACTGAGACTCTTTCGTCCAGGTCCCACAAAAACCTGGAGCCAGCCCTGGGAGCAGTTCCTGACTCTGGGCCACACGTGCAGGGCTCAGGGCGCTTCTGTGAGGAGTCCAGAACTTCTCAGGCGGCGTCTGACTCTGATGCAGCGCAGGCCTCTGGCTGGGGCCTGCCGCGCTGGGATCTGCGGTCCCTCTGGAACACATCTGCTCCACTCTGCAGTCTGGCGGCAAATCTCCCTGCGTCTTGGCGCGCTGGGCTTTTATATCCAGGAAATCCTTCCTGGAGGACACCTGATCAGCTGCAGCATCGGAATCTCTTCCCCCTCCAACTCTTCTGGCATAACTTGTTTCCGCTTTATTTCTTCTGGCCAGCAGATGGCAACCTTTCCTTATCTCTGACGCATCCTGCAAAAATCCTCCTTTATTGCACTTTAATACAGTCCTCCCTCCTTTTTGCTCGCCAGTCCTTGGGCGAGTGGACTTCTTGCGGGGTTGACATCTCCTTTAAAGCAGCACAAGATCAGACAAGAGTTGAGCACACTCTTCTGTTTTCTGTTGAATCTGAGACCAGATAAATTCCTCTTGGGCAAACTGGTTAGGGGGGATTCCGGCATTAGCCCGCACAGTCCAGCGGAGCTCCTCCTGCAGAGGCGATTCTGGACTTCCTGAAGAATCAATCACTGGGGATTGCAAATCGCCTCCCCATTCATTCTCTGCCCCACTTGAGGGTGGCACTGGCAACTCTGGCAGACAACGGTAGTGTAGCCCATCCTTCTTCATCCCCCAAGGCCCCTGTTTGTGGTGCCTCAGCCACCTCAGATGGAGATTCAGTCCCGTGACAGTCCTCCACTTTGGAAAAACAGGGCCGAAGCATGTTACGGTGCAACTCCCTAGATGCCGTGGTGTCATCCCCTTTGAGTTGGACCTCACAGACCGGGTTATCCGGGTGGACCTTCTTCACCACTCAATAAGGTATCGCCTCCCAATGGTGATCCAGTTTACTTCCGAGCCTTGGCTCGCACTAACACACTGTCTCCTGACTGAAGTGGTCCACCCGAGGTCGGGGGCCGACTTGAATGTTCCACTTCCCGGAACTTCTGTTCAACCAACCTTCTCACAGTGTGAAGTCGGCGTCTGTGCTCAACGAATCCATGTACTTGGGCTGCTACCTGGGCAGGGGTCTCCTGATTCTAGCTCCAGTTCGGTGATTTCTAGTCCATTCCTCCCAGACAGCAACATGTAAGGGGTAAAACCAAAGACAAGAAAAATACCCAAATAACTGAAAGTAAATGTATAAATCGCACAGTGCAAAAATAATAATAAATAACAAAGGGTATTTAATTAACATAATTTTGATCAAAATAATGTGAAAGCCATCCCGCCACTTCACGGCAACCCTTATGGGACAGTCCTAACTCTAATATTAAAAACCTTACCATTTGTCAAGTGACGTACATATGGATAAGGGCAGAGAGACTGGATCCCTAGTGTAAGCATAAAGCCGAGGCAGAATGAGCGTCTCAGCCCAGACAAAGGGCGGTCACAGCGTGTAAGATGCCATAGCTTCTGCAGTCTGGTCCCAAGTAGGAGTCACCACTGCGAACTTGATGAAATGGTCAGTCATCACCAAGCAGTACCCGTAGCCATTGTATGAAGTTCCTATCATCAGGTAGTCAATCATCAGGACCTCCAAGGGCGCAGAAGTTTGGATGGTCTGAACAGGAGCTCTCTGCTCCGGGGGCTTACTTAGCTCACACTGGCGACATTTTTGGCAAACTCCCTCAACTTCCTGCCGCAGTTGAGGCCAGTAACACCAGTCGTTGTAACCACCAGAAGGTCTTCTCCACACCAAAGTGTAAAAAATATTTATTTCCGTATATTTTTCTATCGAGGACTTCTTATCAGATGCGATCGATCACAGACTACATAACAATATTCTTATAAAAAATGTATCGATTTATTCTTGGATTGTCCATTAAAAAGAATAATTGCAGTAGTTACATAAAATAGTTAGAAAGTGATTGTCCATTTCTCCATAATTAGCTTAATAGTTGAGATTCACCCATCTTTTCCTGGGATCCTGAATGGTAGATTGAGCCTGTGTCCAGCACTTGTGTCAGGATGACACTATGTGCCCGGGTAAAGCACGTGTCTCCTTGAGCCTACATCAGTAGCTGTTTCCTTCACACACAGATCATCGTCCAGTGTCCTGGGAAATGGTAAGAGCACGCCCCCTGTCTCTGACATGGGGTTATATAGCCGGTCATATCAGCTGTTCTTCTACTTATGGCACTGAACTAAAAATACACAAATAGCGCATGTCATCTAGAAACCCTAGCATGATGGCTGATGCAATCTTATGCAATATATGGTTCAGAATTCAGAATAAAATGAATATCCGTAATTAATATTTAACAATTCCCCCTTTTGAGGATGACAGACATCAACTGAAATCCTCAAAGTAGATAGGTTCATCATTAGGATAACAGGATCATTTTTCTTTTCTTCTTCCTTGGCAATATAATTTAATATCCATAATAATATTAATAATAATAATAATAATAGTAATAATAATATCAATATCGGATTATTGTTATATGTATCCAATAGCATAATGATATGAATTTATGTTATGGTAAGCTGTGACTAATATTCATTTAACATGTATAATTATACTTCCCTAAATCTAAAGAAATCACGGGGCCAATCGTCATCATCTGATGTCATCGGGTCTTCATCTCGTCTTCTTCTTGGTTCTTTTAAAACAGTCTTTAAATGAAAACTCCTTTGAAATAAATTATAGCGTGTAGATATTGTACAGTCCATAATTGTATTCATTATTGTTCAGTCCATAAACTGTACTCTTTATTAGAAAGATCATGTGTGTCAATTGATAAGAAAACAAAGTCCATGGATGAAATGTAGCTTTATCCCCTTTACCCCCGAGGGTGGTTTGCACGTTAATGACCAGGCCAATTTTTACAATTCTGACCACTGTCACTTTATGAGGTAATTACTCTGGAACGCTTCAACGGATCCCCCTGATTCTGAGATTGTTTTTTCGTGACATATTGTACTTCATGATTGTGGTAAAATTTCTTCGATATCATTTGCGTTTATTTGTGAAACAAACGGAAATTTGGCGAAAATTTAGAAAATATAGCAATTTTCAAAATTTTAATTTTTATGCCCTTAAATCAGAGAGATATGTCACACAAAATAGTTAATAAATAACATTTCCCACATGTCTACTTTACATCAGCACAATTTTGGAACCAAAATTTTTTTTTGTTAGGGAGCTAAAAGGGTTAAAAGTTGACCAGCGATTTCTCATTTTTCCAACAAAATTTACAAAACCATTTTTTTAGGGACCACATCACATTTGAAGTCACTTTGAGAGGTCTTTATGACAGAAAATACCCAAAAGTGACACCATTCTAAAAACTGCACCCCTCACGGTGCTCAAAACCACATTCAAGAACTTTATTAACCCTTCAGGTGCTTCACAGGAATTTTTGGAATGTGGAAGAAAAAAATGAACATTTAACTTTTTTCACAAAAATGTTACTTTAGACCCAATTTTTTTTATTTTCACAGGGGTAACAAGAAAAAATGGAACCCAAAATTTGTTGTGAATTTCCCCTGGGCACGCAGATACCCCATATGTGGGGAAAAAAACACTGTTTGGGCGCACGGCAGGGCTCGGAAGGGAAGGAGCGCCATTTGACTTTTTGATTGTAAAATTTGCTTGAATAATTAGCGGACGTCACGTTGCGTTTGGAGAGCCCCTGATGTGCCTAAACATTGGAGCTCCCCCACAAGTGACCCCATTTTGGAAACTAGACCCCCCAAGGCACCTATCTAGATGCATAGTGAGCACTTGGAACCCCCAGGTGCTTCACAAATTGATTCGTAAAAATGAAAAAGTGGTTTTTTTTTCACTTTTTCATTTTTACAAATCAATTTGTGAAGCACCTGGGGGTTCCAAGTGCTCACTATGCAACTAGATAGGTGCCTTGGGGGGTCTAGTTTCCAAAATGGGGTCACTTGTGGGGGAGCTCCAATGTTTGGGCACACAGGGACTCTCCAAATGCAACATGGTGTCCGCTAACAAATTGAATGGAAAATCGGCTCAAATTGTTAGCGGACACCATGTTGCGTTTGGAGAGCCCCTGTGTGCCCAAACATTGGAGCTCCCCCACAAGTGACCCCATTTTGGAAACTAGACCCCCCAAGGCACCTATCTAGATGCATAGTGAGCACTTGGAACCCCCAGGTGCTTCACAAATTGATTCGTAAAAATGAAAAAGTGAAAAAAAAAACACTTTTTCATTTTTATGAATCAATTTGTGAAGCACCTGGGGGTTCCAAGTGCTCACTATGCATCTAGATAGGTGCCTTGGGGGGTCTAGTTTCCAAAATGGGGTCACTTGTGGGGGAGCTCCAATGTTTGGGCACACAGGGGCTCTCCAAACGCGACATGGTGTCCGCTAACAAATTGGAACAATGTCGCGTTTGGAGAGCCCCTGTGTGCCTAAACATTGGAGCGCCCCCACAAGTGCCCCCTTTTTGGAACGGATTCCTGATTTGTCAATTTTATTATGTAGTGTTATATGCCAGTTGTGTATTACAACCTGACAAACACTACACAACTGAAGTATGACAACCTGACGAACACTACATCAGCTGTGTAGTGTTCGTCGGGTTCTCATGCGTCAGAAATTAATTCAATAGTCCATGGAGGTATGGTATCTTCTGAAGCAGTCTTTCATGCAGAGGCCAGGTTTGTCGGGGCAGGTGTGACATTGGTAAATGGTGTCCTTGCGCATTCCTCTTCGGTAGCACACTCGGCACTTCTTTTGTGACTTACCCTTTTTTCCGCTGTGAGGGATCTGCCCCGGGAAATGCTGGCCCGGTACAATTCGAGGTCCTTCAGTTCCAGAAGTAGTGGGACCCGCTCCGCCACCACTGCCAAATATCAGGGCCTTGATAACTGTCTCCTGAAAGTGAAGATACGACGCAGAAGTCTGGCCTGCACATTGAGACAGAAGGAAAGCGTTGTGCATTGCCATCTGAACAATGTGCACGGCCAGCTTTTTATACCATACATTGGCCTTTCTCAAAGCACTGTACGGCTGGAGGACTTGATCGGAGAGATCAACTCCCCCCATGTACTTGTTGTACCCCACTACACAGTCTGGTTTGGCGACCTGTGTAGTGGAACCTCTTACAGTGCTGAGGGTGCTGCCATCACCATGTATGGTGGTCAAGAGAAGGACATCCCTCTTGTCCTTGTACTTGACCACCAACAGGTGGTCGCTACATTGGGCTCTGCTCTCACCCCTTCTGAGCAGCTGCCCTATTAGCGTCTTTGGGAGGCCTTTCTGATTTTTGCAGACAGTACCGCAAGCTGTGGTATGTCGCGCAGAGAGGGACTTGAAGAGTGGGATACTTGTATAAAAGTTATCCACGTACAGGTGATAACCTTTATCCAGCAGTGGGTGCACCAAGTCCCACACAATTTTCCCACTCATTCCCAGAACAGGGGGGCATTCAGGGGGTTCAATCCGGGAGTCCTTCCCTTCATAAACTCTAAACTTGTGAGTGTACCCTGATGTACTCTCACAAAGTTTATACAGCTTGATCCCGTACCTGGACCTTTTACTGGGCAGGTACTGCCAGAATCCAAGCCGCCCCTTGAAAGCAATTAAGGACTCATCCATGCAGATGTCCATTTGGGGCACGTACACTTCACCAAACTTGTTGTTGAAGTGCTCGATGACCGGCCGAACTTTGAAAAGACGATCAAAGTTCGGGTCATCGCGTGCAGGACACCTTGCATTATCGTTGTAATGCAAGAACTTGTGGATGGCCTCAAAACGTTTCCGGATCATCACCATTCGGAACACTGGAGTGTTATACAAAACGTCAACACTCCAGTATTGCCGAATCTCTGTTTTTTTCAGGATCCCCATATGAAGGACCAGGCCCCAAAACTTCATCATTTCTTCTGCGTCTACAGGAGACCAGTCAGAAAATGATGAAGAGGGGTTTTGTTCCAAAAATTGATGAGCGTACACATTAGTTTGGCCCACCATGAGGTTTATAAAGTCCTCAGAGAAAAAGACTTTGAAAAAGTCTATTTCTGTGAGGCCGGTGGTGTCAAACTTGATTCCTGATTCCGCCACGAAATCAGGAATAAATGGCTCAAAATTTTCAGGGGGCGAGGTCCATATGGGGTCAGTATTGGGGGGCGCTGGAACATCTTCTCTCCTGCGACGACTGCGGAGCGGTCCAGGAGAACCTGAGGAAGAAGAGGAGGAAGAAGAGTAGGAAGAGGAGGACGATGAGGCGTCAGAAAAGCAAAGAAATGTGGGATCCTCGCCCTCGCTGTCGGTCTCAGTGTCGGAGGCAACAAAAGAGTATGCCTCCTCCGCTGAATAGCGAGTTTGGAATGAGCCGGCCATTTTTTTTTCCGTGTATGTGGTGCGTGTGTGTCAGTAATTTATTTAGAGTGTGTGTGTGTCAGTGTGCTTGGTGTGAACTTTTTTTTCCTTAAAAAAAGAGAAAAAAAAGAACTACCGTGGGTGGTTCAAATAGCGAGCACGGGTGCGGATCGGTGAACTAAGTCACCAATCAACTCTCGGCAGCTGCTGGGTGTGTGCGCGGATGTGGTGCAAAGGTGGGGGGGGGAGAATTGACAGGGACAAGATAAAGAAGAGAAAGAAAAAAGAAAAGTCGTGAAAACAGCGAACACGGAAAAGAAAAAAAGAAAAGTCGTGAAAACAGCAAACACGGAAAAGAAATAAAGAAAAGTCGTGAAAAGCAGCGAGCACGGACGTTGATCACTGACGTAGACACTGCTCAGCGCTCGGCCGCTGCAGGACGCACGAAAAAAAAAAATTGGTAAAAAGGAGGGGGGGGGGGGAAGAGGAGGTGGGGGGGAGAGGGGTGGATGAGGGGAGAACAGAGATGCACTTACCAAAGTCTTCTCTGTTCTTCTTTCAGCAGGCTCAGGAGCAGGATCCGCAGGATAAGGAGCTGGAGACCGACGACCCAGGAGACAGGAGCAGGAGATCCAGGACCCTGGACAGCAGCCAGACGCCGAAGCTCAGCCAGCAGCCTGAAGAGCTCAGCAGGATGCCGGAGCAAGAGATCCAGGACCCTGGAGAGCACAGAGGGATGCCGGAGCAGAAGCAGCGACTGGAGCAGGTAGGAGAGAGGTCTTGTAGTGTCACAAAAGGTTGTGGAACTACAAGGCCCAGCACAGAGTGATCAGACGTGACCGCTCTGTAGAAATCCTCACCAAGTGTGAGGATCTGCAGGGCGGTCACAGGGTGGTGACAAGGTGGTGACAGGCAGGTCACAGGCCGGTCACCACCCGGTCACCTCCCGGTCAGGTACTCTGATTGGTGTGATTGATGATGACATCGATCGCACCAATCAGAGATGGCTGGGGCCTGGGCACGCACCACAAGGGGTTACAGGGAGGTGACAGGCAGGTCACAAGCCTGTCACTGCCCTGTGACCGCCATGTCACCTGTGTTCATGTACTCTGATTGGAGCGATCGATGTCATCATCGATCGCTCCAATCAGAGCTGGCTGGGGGCTTGTATGACTTCACAGGGGGTCATGGGGAGGTGACAGGCAGGTCACAAGCCGGTCACCGCCTCGTGACCGCCCTGTTACCGCGCGGTCCCGCTGTGATCGATTTGATCGGCGATCGCACCGATCCTAGCAGTTTGGGGAGAGGGCTGGGGTTACTAGGCAACAGCCTAGGATCGGTGCTCTTAGGAGCACCGATCCTAGGCTGCACAGCACTGTTTCCGGCAATCTGATTGCCGGAAACAGTGAGAAATGCTGTGATTGGCTGTTCAGAATTGAACAGCCAATCTCAGCGATCGTGGGTGCGGGGGGGCGACGCCACCCCCCGAGATGCTGGTGCCATCTACCCTGAGGTAAGATGGCACCGGAATTTTAATTTTATCACAGCGACTTCGGTCGCGGTGCCGCTTTAAAGATATGGACCAGATACGTATTAGTACGCCCTAAGTCCCAGATACGTATTAGTACGCCTTGGGTCGGAAAGGGGTTAATATCTGTGCAGTGTCACCTGGACTTACGTTGGATTGTCTTTGGATAATTCTGGAATCCTCCGTGTCGTCCGCACTGATCTCGTGTCACTTTTGGAACAGATGTGACGTCTTTGGTCAGCAAAGCAAGGGTTAACTTGACACTTCCCTGCTTTATATAGCACCATAACCAGTACCTAATCCTTAATGTACAGGACACATATGTCAGGCTGGCAGAATCCTGACACTCCTTCATTATTCCCCAGCTTTCAGGTGATAGGAAACCACGGAACGTGATGAAACTTGAACACAACACAGTTCATATAGGATCATCGTCCTCTGCCGTCCTGGTGATCAGTGGTGTGAATTGTAATTGACACAGTCTAGTATAACACTCAGCATTCACAACCTTCTGAGACTTCCGGATATCGGCTGCTTCTTCTTGTAACTTTTAAGAATCTTTTTGATTTAGAAATATGAAAAGTCTTTATTAAAATAGAATTCATAATTGTGATGTCTTGATTGAAGTCTTCATTCCCTAATCTGATACCAAATCTGGTCATTTTCCTAACCTATAATATCACAGCGTACCATAGCAATCAATAATATCCATCTAATTAGTATCAAAATATTAAAATAAATTATGTTTGGAATAATAAAACAATAATAGATAGTAATTCATTATTAATCAAGTTCTTCATGTGATAGAATATTTTTATGTCATAGGTGTAATTACCTTTTCCAACCCATAGGTGTCAGCGTGTTTTGAAACCACCAGTGTTTATATCTTTATTAAACCAATAATACCAAAGAATGTATACTCATGAACCAAAATGAATAAATATATGAATGACTTGTTGTGTTTACTCAGAAAATTGAAACATTTTTCTTCTTATATTGGAACCATATCATTATATTTAATGAAGCAATATTCTTGTACCAGACATTACTTTATTAAATATTAATGTGTTTTCTCAATTGAGATATTGAACTGAAATAAAATAAAAAAAATGAGAATTAAAAATGAAAAATGGAAAAATAAGAAGAAAGTAAGAATACAATTTAAAAATGAAGAATAAAATTAAGATTAAAAATAAGAATAATAATAGAAACAAGGCCTTTATATGTTAATGACAAATGCAGCGTAATTATATTCTCCATAAAAATATCCTTATATTTCCATTATCAGGATGATTTTATATTTGTCATAACCTTGTATTACCAAAAATGATTAAATTATGCAATTCTGCATATAACCCCTTTTTAGTTATACCATTGTACCTTATTAATATGTCTTCTTTATTAAAATGTGTGAAAAATAAGTATTGATCTAAAGTGATTATGTAATCAGGATCAAAAACACATTTTCCCACTTAATACCAAAAAATATTATTTTATAAAATAATTTATATATTAGAATCAAATTAAAAATAATTATTCTTCTATAAATATTTTGCAAAAATTTCATATCAATGTGTAGCATATATTTGTCTGAAGAGGTGTGTACCTATTTAGGTAACCATTAAAAAAAAATAATCTTGAATACTAAAAAATATAATTTGGAAAAATTATTCTAAATGTAAATTTGCTTTATAAACCATTTTGATGTGTGGTTAACCTTATCCTCTATTATCTAAATCAAGAAATAATTATTACTAAAGAAATATAGAAATACATAATTAAGTGCTATCTACATAATATATATCATAATTTTCTCAGAATTAAATGTATTTTTGTATCTTCACATAAAGAAACATTTTTTTTTCAAACATACATGGGGCCTCAGTCACACAAACCACACTTAGCAGATGCTCATTTTTACTCTGACATTCACAGATTTGTTCAACTCAAACATTCCACATATGAAGTTATAGATATATATATATTTAACCCAAAATTGTTGTATCCTAATTATCAATGTGTATTGTAAACAATTAAATTAAATATCTTAATATTTCTTTGAGTATTCCCCAAGTACATATAATATAATATCATATTTTTCTGAAATTTAAGACGCGTGAAAAAAAATAAGAAAATGCTCTTTACTTGCAAAAATAGAAATGTCTTAGATTCTTTTTTTACTGGCTACCAGGTTTAAATTATACCAACTAAAGATAGGATGAATGGAAATCCATATTTTTCATCAGCAAAGCTCTCAAATATCTCTGAATTTCTACAGACATGGATTTTTACATCATATTTTGGCATAATTTTGTATAATTTTAACAAATGTTTCCCAACTTTAATTTGGAGTTGGGCCTCGGTAGCTTCTAAATTCTCTGCTATTTTTAATGGCCTTTGAACGTCCATTCCTCCTACATCACTCATGTCTCCTCCCAAATCACCTAATATGTCAGTTTCTCGTATGTCAATCATGCCTCCTTCCATGTAAGTTTTTTGTATATCCGTCTCTTCTTCAGACACAAGGTCACCTTCAGTTCTAGTTACAGACACGTGTCTTGCATTTTGCTCAATTTCCACATTACAGTCAGAATCAGTATCACCATTTGACACTATTTCTACACAATTGTCCTGCTTAGACTTCTCTAGCACAAGACTATGAAATACATCTACCAACTGTAGAATACTTCTCAATTTTTCTTTGTCTCTATGAAAAGATACCTACTTAGAATCATACTGTAAATTCTCCAATTCACATTCTCTATATAAACTAAGCCACAAAACATCTAAGTCAGTTTTGTCAGTATCCTTAAATTTCAATTTACTTTGGTCAGCAAAAGAAGAAATTCTATCCATATTTTGCTTACCTTCAGATTGCTTAGCTTCTGGTGATCAGCACGTATTATCTTCAACTCGTCTGATCTTTGTAGTACCTCTGGTGCCTGTCAATCCATCTGGAGAATATATCAGTCCTCAATCTGTAGGTTCTTTCTGATTCTTTTGACAAAGTTAGTGGATTTCCTGACACTTGAACAACAGCTGTTCAGCTCATCTCATTTCTCCCCCCCTTTGTTCAAGAAGGAAATTCACTTAAAAACACGAAAAATCAGGACTGACTGTGGCTCGCCAAGGTAAAAAAATACTTCTTTCCGTATATTTTTCTATCGAGGACTTCTTATCAGATGCGATCGATCACAGACTATATAACGATATTCTTATAAAAAAAAGTATCGATTTATTCTTGGATTGTCCATTAAAAATAATAATTGCAGTAGTTACATAAAATAGTTAAATAGTTACAAAGTGATTGTCCATTTCTCCATAATTAGCTTAATAGCTGAGATTCACCCATCTTTTCCTGAGATCCTGAATGGTAGATTGCGTCTGTCTGTGTCCAGCACGTGTGTCAGAATGACACCATGTGCCCGGGTAAAGCACGTGACTCCTTGGGCCTACATCAGCAGCTGTTTCCTTCACACACAGATGCTCGACCAGTGTCCTGTGAAATGGTAAGAGCGCCCCTTGTCTCTAACATGGGGTTATATAGCTGATCATACCAGCTGTTCTTCTACTTATGGCACTGAACTAAAAATACACAAATAGCGCATGTCATCTAGAAACATTAGCACGATGGCTGATGCAATCTTATGCAATATATGGTACAGAATTCAGAATAAAATGAATATCCGTAATTAATATTTAACACAAAGTGAGCGCCCCTCTCATGAGCATCTTTGGCCAGCTGTAACACTAGTGCTTCTGGAACCAGTACTTGCCAGGTAACGTCAAACTCTCGAGGTAGTTGGATCCTTCGGGATAGCAAGCCATCCCTCAGGAAGAGCCTTTCCCACTGGCCCAAGATTTGCAGAGTAGTTGGGAGCGAAGCAGCCCTGGCCTCCTGATTGGGCTTTTCCCCCAGGGCAACCCATTCTCTCCGTGTCGCCAATTCTGTTGTAGATGTATCCACTCGTCTCTTCATCATCTTAAAATTTGAGTGGGTCTAGGCTCTTCTCTGGACTCCTGGGCGTCTACTACAGCAGCGGCAAACCAACTGAAATCTGTAATCTCGTCGCCTTCAAACTCTTCGTCTATGTCCCTCTTTGGCCCCGCTTGGGTGACTCAAGACAAGGTGTCTGCATGCGTGTTCAGGGCCTTAGACTGATAGGCGATCTTGTACTGGTACTTAGACATCCTCACGACCCACCGCTGTTCCAAGGCGCCCAGCTTCGCATTCTCTATATGGGCGAATGTGTTGTTGTCTGTCCGCACTTGTACTTCTGATCCTGACAAGTACTCCACAATTTTCTCTGTCATGGCTCACACCAATGCCAGTAACTCAAGTTTGAACAAACTGTAGTTGTCTGGGTTCTTCTCTGTATCCTGCAGTGATCGACTGGCATACGCGATCACCCGCTCTCTTCCTTCCTGTACTTGTGCCAACACTGCTCCCAGACCATGCAAACTTCCGTCAGTGTACAACATGAAGGGCTGTGAAAAATCAGCATAGGCATAGGCCAGAGTTGGAGCATCCCTTGGTGCCATCTTTAATGCTCGGAAGGCTTCCTCTTGTCATGGGCCCCACTGAATAGGTTGTCGCTTGGCTCCCCTCGCTGTTCCTCTCAGCAGCTCATTGAGCGGTATCTTAATCTTAGCGAAGTCTTTCACGAATCAGCGGTAGTATCCGGTGAGCCCCAGAAATGCCCTCAGGTTGGTGGGTGTGGGCCACCTCTGTACTGCAGCTACTTTCTCTGTGGTGGGGTGCACTCCTGAACTGGACACGGTGTGTCCCAGATATTCAATCTCCAGCTTGAATAAATGACACTTGCGAGGCTTGATCTTCAATCCATGTCTCTGAAGTCGCTCTAACACTTGAGATGGTCTTCAAACGTTGCAGAATAGATAATTATATCATCTAAGTATATTAAAGTGGCTTCAACGTTAAGATCTCCCAGGCATCTTTCCATCAGTCTTTGAAAGGTCCCTGGCGCATTTGTCAAACGGCATCCGGTTAAACTCAAACAAGCCCATAGGGAGAACAAAAACTGTCTTCGGGCGGTCCTTTTCAGCTACTGGGACTTGCCAATAGTCACTAGCCAGGTTAAGGGAAGAGAAGACTTTGGCCATTCCCAGTGCTGATAGAGATTATTCGATCCTGGGTAAGGGATAAGAGTCCTGCACAGGTCATGAATTAAGTTTCCGGTATTCTACACAAAATCTTAAGGTACCGTCCTTCTTCTGGACCCACACGATAGGGGCTGCCTAGGGGCTCTGACTCTCGCGTATCACACCATTTCGCAAAATACAGTATGAGCCAACAGTTCTTTCACCTCCTGATACATCTGAGGTGGGATCTGTCGATACCTTTCTCGAATGGGATCAGCACTCCCTGTAGGTATTTCATGCTGAATGTCATGGGTAGTGTTGAGCGAATTTGTTCGGCATTTCAAATTCGTGTTCGTGTGCCGGGTTCCGACTTGTTAGCGCCAAAAAATCGTTTCCGCCCATGAACATCCCTAATTTGCCGTGCTGTCAATAGTCCTGGGTACACCCAAAGTCATCTTCATGCTACGCAAATACTCCCTGATACCGCTGTAGTAACTGCTCGACCTGCCTGACATGGCTTGCTGAGAACTCAGTGAGGTTAGCCTCCATTTGCTCTAAGAGATGGCGTCCAGCCAGTGGTTCTCTCCCATTCTCTTTGACTGTTGAGTGACACCTCTAGAGTCCACGGGTCTCCTTTCACAAGTGTCAGTCCTATAGTGTCGGCTCTGGTGAGGTCCTCCGGCATTATACAAACTTGAGCCACCTCTTGTCGGGGCGATAACTGTAAACTTGCTCTGCTTAGGTTGAGGCAGCTTATGGGCACTCGCCCCTGCCACACGGTGGCTAGGGTCTGAGCAATCAAGAGTCCGGAGGGCGCCTCTTCTCCCTCTATTGCCTAAACCTGAACATCCATCCCCCTCTAGGGATACATGTGCCAGTACTGGTATAGTGAGTACAGTCTGTACCATGGCAGTGTCAATGTGGCTTCAGGCGGTATCAATACTTTACCGAGATACTGGGAGGCAGCGGGCAGCTTATGAAATTGGTTGACGTGCACGAGATGTTGGAATACTTTCTTGCTGGCCGGATCACGAGTGGCGCAGGTTCAATTTTTTTTGTTGGGGCCCTCGGCTAAGAACTCTCCGACCTCCTTCAGCACATTCATGCCCAAAGTCACAATAGGCCCTCCGCCTCTAGACCCCGTGGTCAACACTATCCCTTTTCGACCGAGATCCTTTCTGCATGCCCGGACAGTCATCCATACTACTACCGCTACTGGAATAGGTAATTGATTAGCCGCCACCAGCCGGACAGTGGGTTCTTTCCAGGAGCGAGCAACTTCAGGGAAATGATTTTGGAAATGCGCCTCAGGCATAGTGGTCACCTGAGACCCTGTGTATATTAAACAACTAATCCGTCGTCCATTAAATTCAGCCCAGGTGATGGGCCTCTCGGAGACAATGTCCTCAAAACTCCCCCTTCCACTCTCTGAGGCTCGGAACCCCACAGTATGCTCCACGACTGTGGGGAGCTTTAGTTTAATGGCTGCCCCCTCATCTCCTTTCTCGATTTGGGCAGTCTTTGGAGATATGTCCTTTACCTCTTCAGGTCCAACACTCTGACCCTCTCTCCTCTGATGGGCTGGGTATACAACGTGGTGGAGTATGGTAGAAACGCTTCTCTCGCTCTGACCTCTGTCCATGTGGGGCTGTGCGGTCTGTCAAGGAGAGGGCCGTGGCGGTCCCCTTAATATCGTGCAGCTCACCTCTGATATCCCGGATCTCTTTACGTATCTCCCATACCCAGTCGGGCTCTTTGTGGGTTAATTCAGGAATAGTCACTTCAGAGCTCCGGACTGCAGCCTCGAGAATAGGAACCTCTTTTTCCAGGACCCTGGCTTTGGCCCCGACCTCCAGGAAGCCCAGATCAGGACTCAGACGCAGTCGCTCCTTTAGAATTAATCTCAGGAAGGGGTCCTTCAGGCCAGCAATCAGTTGATCCCGTAATACATTTAGTCTAATGGCCCTAGTCCTCAGTTCTCATCTCGAGCCTTCTTGACGATATGGGCCATCACTTCCTGCAATGCATTAACATATTGGTTTATGGTCTAATTTTTCCCTTGGACCCGCTGAAACACGTAAGTGTCCCAGGTCTGTGGTGTCACAGTGCATGTCCGCTAATATTTTTATCAATTTTTCCACGGTATCACGGTCTCCAGGAGGGCAGTGCACAACAGTCTGCCGGGCCTCTCCATCAAGGGTTAGGAGTGCCAGCTCAGCCTCTGCGAAAGGGGTCAAGGGATACATGCGTAGAATACTTCTAAGTCTTTCTTCCCAGTATCACAGCGACACGCTGCTCCCTGTAAACCTAGGTAGGTGGCTGATCATCGCCCCCAAGGGTATATGTCCCCTGCTGAACTCGGCCACCAACTCTGTATCTGAATGTTGCATCCTGCCGACTACGCCAAATGTAATGCAGGTGCCGGGATGCAACGCACAGAGACATAAGGCTGGAACAATCAGGGTTTGCTAAAACCACCTTGTATGTATAACAAGTATTATGCAAGGGGGTTAGTAACAGGGATAATAAACAACTTGGGATAACAATGAGAAAAAGTTTCAGTGAATAAGGGTAAATTTCTGTGCATAAATGTGATGCACCCAGTCGTGAGATTCACCACGTGAGTTCTCTTTGTATGGCCCTAGCGGGGGTCACCGGTTATTCCCGCTAGGCCGCAAGTCTCTTCCGGATAAAGTCGATCAGCCCCCGTTTAGCCTCCCACACACCAAACGGCCCCCTCCCAACCTGAAATCCTAATCCCAACTGTCCCCAGTACCGTGAGTGGAAATTGGAAGTGACGGCTCTGTTCACTTACGTGGTTCCTCCGCTGTTGCTGGTGCGTCTCTCCTGTCGCAGTCCTCTCTCAGCTCTTCTTGGCTTGACTGTCGATGGTAGTCTCTCACACTTGGGGTACAGGGATCCAGACCTCGGCTCTTGACAGGCGGCGTCAGGTCCCAGGAACTTACTCTGTGTGGGGTGTAGGTCCTGACTTTGGGCCACACATGCAAGGGCTCAGGGCGCTTTTGTGAGGAGTCCAGAACTTCTCAGGCGGCGTCTGACTCTGATGCAGCGCAGGCCTCTGGCTGGGGCCTGCCGCGCTGGAATCTGCGATCCCTCTGGAACACGTCTGCTCCACTCTGCAGCCTGGCACCAAATCTCCCTGCGTCTTGGCGCTCTGGGCTTTTATATCCAGGAAATCCTTCCTGGAGGTCACCTGATCAGGTGCAGCATCTGAATCTCTTCCCCCTCCAACTCTTCTGGTATAACTTGGTTCCGCTTTATTTGTTCTATCCAGCAGATGGCAACCTTTCCTCATCTCTGACACATCCTGCAAGAATCCTTTTTTATTGCACTTTACTACACAGCCACCCCCACCATGAATGGTCAGGTGTGAGTGGTTGCTTCATCAGTATTTTGCACCTGTGCCGCCTCTGCCTTTATCATGGGGTTGCTGCATCATGTAGTGCATTAATATTGTGACCCGGTGTCTGTAAATATGGCTTTTCTGTGATGTTTTTTGAATTTTATGTCCTTTTCGGTGAGTTGAGATGTATAAACAGCAGCCAAGATACATTCTTGTTCGGTGATATGAGATGGTGTCTCTTTGGAGATGTCAAAGGAGCTAGAGAAGGCACCGGCGCTATGGTTCTTCCCTTCTGAACAGTAGTATGAAAGTAAACCAAGAGAAGAAGAATACCAATCATGCTTAACGTGGATTCAATCTATAGTAGGATCCCAAGTTGTTATGGTCAGTATAAATAGTCACAGGGAACTTGGCTCCTTCCAAAAGATGTCACGACTCCTCAAAGCCTAATGCTGAGTCAAGAAGTTTGCAGTCTCCAATAGAATAATTTCACTCATCTGGAGAAATGTTTGGACCACAGGGATTCTAGATTCAAAGGACAACTGTGAGAGAATGTCTCCTACTCCTACTGAGGAGGCATCTTCGTCAAGAAAAAATGGTTTGTTGATGTCAGGATGATGTAGATCCGGAGTAGAAGAGAAACAAAGCTTAAGAACACTGATTATTTTGCTGTAAACTTCGTAAAATTGAAAGAAGATGCCAGCTATGAAAATTCAGATCTTGAAAGAAAAATAAAATGTCATCTAGGTAAACTAAACACATTGATTAAACTTCAAAGCAAGTTTTAATGAATCGACTCTATACTCTTCAAATAGGCGAAGAACCAGCAATGCTTGGAAAATACATCCGCAAAGTCCCAGTACGGAGGTGGAATGTTGATTTCTAAAGGAACCGGAGTAGGAAGATAAGATGCAATCTGAAGTATCAATCAAATATTGGAAAGTACTACTTTAGCCATGCAGTTCTCATAATTACAGTGGTTTCCAATTTAGAAAGAACAAAAATTAAATTAAAAAAAATATTTTTTTTCAAATGGAAAACTCTCATTTGGAGTATCAACTTCTCAGTGTAGAAATTAACTTGACCAAACTTTGAACTTCAGTGGAAATTTGAGTGGATGAAGAAGACTATTCAGCTGCTTTGTGAAATGTAAAGGAAATGATACATGGTTTTGTTTTTTTTTGTTTTTTTAAATCAAATGTTTTTTATTAATTTTTATAAAGATTTTCACAAAGGTAAAAATTAAAAAAAAAAATAACCACCACCAAAGAAACATTGGAGAAACACAGTTCTCCACCCCCCAACCTTAAGCAGCATTAAACATGAGTTATTTATACATCTTGGCTTTGCAAAACCAGCATAATTACATGAACAAATATTTGAACATAGTAACAATAGTCAATCCAATTACATATAACTTGTGGAAGTACTAATAACATTTTTATTAATTTTCAAAGAAGTTTAATTTGAGGAATCATATAAATGTAACTCAAAGCAAGCCGAGGCAAAATCTCCTCATCTCCCTAGATGTCAAACCAGAGCCATCAATCCATAGACCCCAGATCTTGTCAAATTTAGCGATAGCTTCTCTTTTTAGTATATGCCTTTTTCCAAATTTACTAGCCAGTTAACTTTATCAATAAATTCTGATATCATAGGCTCCTGATCTGCTATCCACTTTTCGGCTATCAATTTTCTTGCCATATATAACATACGTGCCACCGCAATTTTGCCGTACTCATCAATAGTCAGATCTTCAACATATCCCAGTATACATAGTAATGGTGAAAGCTCTATGTCAATTGAATAAACCCTGTTAATCATTGCTACAACACTCTTCCAAAAGGACACCAAGTTAGGACAGTTCCACATCATATGAAGCATATCCGCTATGTTAGTCTTGCATCTATGACAGTGGGGACTTGAGCGAAATCCTATGTTAAATAAGAATTTAGGTGTCCTGTGTACCTGGTGTATCACATATATATGGGACAGTCTATGGGATTCACTTAAAGACAGCTGTGGAACTCTTTCCAGTATATCGGACCAGTGATTTTCCACTTTGGGTCCCATTACACTCTCCCATTTCACTTTTGATCGCATCGGCTGGTTTGTCAATATAATGTATAAGAGAATGTTATAAAGTAATGAGATCAGTCCACGAGAACTGTGTAGATTATCTATTCTCTGTACTATTGAGTTTCGGGGTACCCCTCTTTCCAGAACAATGCCTTCCGCCCAATATGCGTGCCTAAATTGTAAATATTTATAGAATTCAGAGGGAGGTCGCCCATATTCGTTTTACAGCGGTGAGAACTCCTTAATCACATCACCTATCAGCACTTGATTAAGTCTGTTTAAACCCTTGGAGCTTCAGGAGCCAAATCCCACCAGTTGGTATAGATTTGGAAGCCATGGAGTGTTCCATAATGAAGTAAATTGCGAAACACCTTCTATTCCTTGTAATTTTTTCACATCCCCCAAAGTTTGTGACATAACAGCATAGTTGGTATTTTGCTTCCAAGTGTCCCAAATTTATGCGCCTCCAATACCTCATAGAGTTTATCTGATTGGAAATAATGCAGTAGCAACATACGCTGAGCTTCCCCTCCCCCAGGGTCATCCAATCCCCGGATATGTTGAAGCTAAGATGCCACATAATATACCCATGGGTTAGGAACAACAAGCCCTCCCATTGTTTTAATTCTTTGCAATGTTTCCAGTTTAATTCTCGCAGTCTCTTTGCCCCATATTAATTTTCTAAACTCCTGACTGAGTTTAAAGATAAACCTCCGATTTATCCATATTGGGGAGTTGTGTAGAACATATAGCAATTGTGGCATCCAGATCATTTTGACCAGGTTAGCATGGCCCACAACCAACAACGGTAACTTAGACCAGGCGCCTAGTTTACCTCTAAGTTTAATTAAGACTGGATCAAGATTCAACTTCTGATAATCATTTATTTTTGCCGATATATCGATGCCTAAATATTTAAACTCTGATACCACTTGTAAACCCAAATTAATGTAGTGGGAAGCATTCTCATCTGCATTATCTGTATTATCATCTGTATTATCCAATGGAAGTATAACTGATTTGCTCCAGTTTATCTTCAGACCAGAGTATTTTCCAAATGTTTCTATCGTTTCCATTGCTAACGGAAGAAACTCAGAAGTTTTAGCCAGAAATAATAAAGTGTCGCCAGTGTATAACGCGACCTTCTCTTCACTATTCCCTCTACGAAACCCAACTATTCCTGGATGCTCCCTGATAACCGATGCCAAGGGGTTCAATGGCCAGTGCAAAGAGCAGGGGGGACAAGGGCAACCCTGCCGCGTACCTCTACTCAGTCCAAAAGCCGCCGAGAGGTGTCCATTTACCCGTATTCTAGCCATCGGTCTACCATACAGCAATTTAACCCATGAAATAAAACTAGGTCCTATACCAAACTTTTCCAACACTGCCCATAAACATTCCCACTCAACAGAATCGAACACTTTAGCTGCGTCCAGAGAACATACAGCCCTGTCCCCATCACCATCCACCGGCAACTGAAGATTAAGAAACAATCTCCGGATATTAACAGCTGTGGATCTAGCATGCATGATGCCTGACTGGTCAGTATGGATAACTGTAGAAATTACTGTATTCAATCTAGACGCCAGAACCTTCGCAATAATTTTAACATCAGTTGACAATAAAGATATGAGTCAGGGATGAGTCTTTACCTGGCTTAGGGTTTTTTAATTATTTTAAAAATATAAATCTAATCTGATATTTAGCCCGACTTAGTCAATACTCTGTAGGACCACCTTTATCTTCAGTTACTGCTGCAGTCTTTTGGGGTCTATCTCTCCAGCTTTGCACATCTAGAGGTGACATTTTTGACCATTCTTTGCACACTCGCTCTCACTCAGTGAGATTGGATGGAGACTGTGAACAGCAATTGTCATGTCCTGTCACAGATTCTCACTGGGATTTTGGTCTGGATTGTTACAAGGCCGTTCACACACAGGAATATGCTTTAATCTAAACCCTCCGTTGTAGCTCTGGCAGGATGTTTAGGGTTGTTGTCCTGCTGGAAGGTGAACTTACGCCACAGTCTCAAGACTTCTGTAGCCTCTAACAGGGTTCCTCCAGGATCGTCCTGTATTTAGCTCCATGCATCTTCCCATCAGCTCTGACCAGCTTCCCTGCCCCTGCTGAGGAAAAGCCTCCCCATAGTATGATGCAACCACCACTATGTGTGATAGTGGGGATGGTGTTTTCAGGGTGATGTGCAGTGTTATTTTTCCACCACACATAACATTTTACACGTAACACAAAAAGTTCTACTTCTGACTTGGGCACCTTCTTCTACATGCTCAGTGTGTTCACTACATGGCTTTTCGCAAACTGCAAACAGAACTTCTTATGGCTTTCAAAAATGGCTTTCTTCTTGCAACTCTTCTATAAAGGCCAGATTTGTGGAGTATATGACTTAAGTTATCCTCAGGACAGATTCTCCCCCCTGAGCTGTGGATCTCTGCAGCTCCTCCAGAGTGACCATGGGCCTCTGGGTTGCTTTTCTAATTGGTGATCTCCTTGCTTGGGATGTCAGTTTAGGTGAACGGTCATGTCTTGGTAAGTTTGCAGTTGTGGCATACTTCTTCCATTTTTGGATGATGGATTGAACAGTGCTCCTTGAGGTGTTCAGAGCTCAGAGGAATCTTTTTCATAACCTAACCGTGCTTTACTCTTCTCCACAACTTTATCCCTGACCTGTCTGGTGGGCTCCTTAGTTTTCATGATGCCTCTTGATCCCTAATGTTCTCGAATAGACCTCTGAGGCCTTCACAGAATAGCTGTAATTATACTGAGAAGAAATCACACCCAGGTCATTGTACTAATTATGTGACTTCTGGAGACAATTGATCACTCAGGATTTTATTTAGATGGATCAGACTACAGGGGATTGAATACAAATGCACCTCACAATTTTTAGACTTACATGTTTTTCTAATTATTTAAAATATATATTTAATTTAGATGTCACTAATACTTGCTACTTTGTGTTGATACATCACATAAAATCCCAATAAAATATATTTGAGTTTGTGGGTGTAACATGAAAAAATGTGGAAAAATTCACAGGGTATGAATACGTTTTCAAGGCACTTTAGATAGATAATCCAAAAAAGAAGGCAACCCTCCAGTACCTTTTTTATTATTATATCATCATGGACAGTTGGTAATTGTCTAAAGACTTGCACTTACCATTATCCCTACTGTGTTGCATCAAATTCTTTTTTTGGATAGAGGGATGGACAGATGAACTATCTTGATGTATCTTTGGGAAATATAGCTTAGTTTTTCTGATACAAATCTTCTGACCCCTAGTGGTGGCAGCAGGTGGCCAGAATTTGGTATTGAATGGTCAATGTCATTTCAATAATTTTAGACCCGTCCCATGACCAATAATTATTAACAAAGGTGCAGCATACTTTATTTACTGAAAACTACATTTTCAGCACAAAAAAAAATCTCATCAGAAAGTGCCAACCAAGTATCTCTCTTCTTTGTTCCTCTACAGGAAAGAAGGACGGGTCTTTATCTCTGTAAAGGAAGTGGGGGTGGGTCATTATCTTTCGAGGAAGAGAAGGGTGTTCCTCTACAGAAATTGAGGGCAGGTCTTTGGCTTTCTAAAGGAAGTGAGGTGTAGGTTTTTCTTTTTACAAAATATTAAAATTGGTCTTTGTTCTTCTATAAGATGTGAGGGGTGGGTCCTTGCCTTTCTACAGGAAGTGGGAGGCAGGTCCTTGTCTCTACAGGAAGTAGACGGGTAAGTCCTTGTTTCTGCAGGAAGTGGAGGTGGGTCCTTGTCTTTACAGGAAGTGGGAGGTGGGTCCTTGTCTTTACAGGAAGTAGGGGGGCAAGTCCTTGTTTCTACAAGAAGAGGAAACGAGTTCTTGCCTCTATAATAAGTGGGGGTCAGGTCCTTTTCTTTCTACAGGAAGTGGGGATAGGTCCCTCTCTACAGGAAGTGGGGGTGGGTCTTTGTCTCTGCACTGTACAGTAAAGTGAGGCGGGTTTTCAACTATTTACAGAATATAGAGGAGGGGAGGAAAATTGTTGTCTTTAATGGATTGTCCTAACTCCCATCTCTCCTTCCTGAAGGTTGCACTACCCACGAAACTTCGGAGGTGTCACTGCCATGACCAGGACTCAATTTACCAAGGCAAACGGTTACTCCAACAACTACTGGGGCTGGGGTGGTGAGGATGACGACATGCGCTACAGGTATAGGTTTCAGTACTACATTGTCTAAATACTAATCCCCCCATAGAGAGGGCTAACACATATTCAAAGGAGGACCTAGCCATTAGGATGGAGCAATGAATGGAGGTGTGTCTTTCTATTTAGTATCAAATTTGTGAGCGCTGCTATGAATATAAAGTGTAGGATTAAGTACATCGTCACTGTGGTAAAACCATGGATGCCCCAATGTAGACTCTAACTCTATTCATCCACTGCCTATCCATCTTTGCATCTGTGTAAATTTTCACATACAGGAGAAATGGACCGCTTTTTCTCAGGAGTTCCTCTAGTTGCATCTATTTTTTTTATCTGAAAAAGTGTTTTTGTTCCAAAACTAATAAAAAGATTTCTAGAAGGTCGCATGGTTTTATTCAAATTTACCAGTTAGCAACAGATCAGTGGGACATGCATATAAAATGGAGGCGAATTGGAAATCTTTTGATTTGGATCAATGAGTCACGGATGCACATAGACTTAAATGGTAAAGTCTGATCTGCAAACACAGTCTCATGGATGTCATACACGGATCCACATGTATAGATCCATAAAGCTCTATAGGTATTTAAGCCGTCCGAGAAATAACAATGGACAGCACACAGACATGTCACATGGATGTGGGAATTTATCCTAAGGGGTAGTATTCCTCTAATGCAGGGATGTCAAAATCAAATACAGAGAGGGCCAAAATAAAAAACTTGGACAAAGTTGTGATCCAACCTTGATATGTATTAACAACCCTCCACACAGTATAATGGGCCCCACATAGTCCTCCATACAATATAATGGCCCCACATAGTCCTCCATAGAGAATAATGGGAAGGGGGGGGGGCGATGCTGGTGTCTGCTGGACCGCAGAGTGAAGGCAAAAGGGCCAACAAGTGCTAAGCATCTCTGGGAACTCCTTCCAGATTGTTGGGAGACCATTTCCGGTGACTACCTCTTGAAGCTCATCAAGAGAATGCCAAGAGTGAATGGTGACTGGTCTGCAAACCATGTCCTATGAGGAACGGTTGCAGGATTTGGGAATGTTTAGCTTGCAAAAAAGAAGACTGAGAGGAGACTTAATAGCTGTCTACAAATATGTCAAGGGCTGTCACATTGTAGAAGGATCATCTTTATTCTCATTTGCACAAGGAAAGACTAGAAGCAATGGGATGAAACTAAATGGGAGGAGACACAGATTAGATATTAGAAAAAACTTTTTGACAGTTAGGGTGATCAATGAGTGGAACAGGCGGCCACGAGAGGTGGTGAGTTCCCCTTCAATGGACGTCTTCAAACAGAGGCTGGACAGACATCTGTCTGAGATGATCTAGTGAATCCTGCTTTGAGCAGGGGGTTGGACCAGATGACCCAGGAGGTCCCTTCCACCTCTACCATTCTATGATTCTATGATTCTATGATAAGAGTGTGCAAAGCAGTCATCAAAGTAAAAGGTGGCTACTTTGAAGAACCTAGAATATAAGACATATTTTCAGTTGTTTCACACTTTTTTGTTAAGTATATAATTCCACATGTGTTAATTCATAGTTTTGATGCCTTCAGTGTGAATGTACAATTTTCAAAGTCATGAAAATACAGAAAAATCTTTAAATGAGAAGGTGTGTCCAAACTTTTGGTTTGTACTGTACATGAATATAACTACTATAATACTGTCCCCTATGTACAAGAATATAACTACTATAAAACTACCCCCTATGTACAAGAATATAACTACTATAATACTGCCCCCTATATACAAGAATATAACTACTATAATACTGCCCCCTATGTACAAGAATATAACTACTATAATACTGCCCCCTATGTACAAGAATATAACTCCTATAATACTGCCCCTATGTACAAGAATATAACTCCTATAATACTGCCCCCTATGTACAAGAATATAACTACTATAATACTGCTCCTATGTACAAGAATATAACTACTATAATACTGCTCCTATGTACAAGAATATAACTACTATAATACTGCCCCTATGTACAAGAATATAACTACTATAATACTGCCCCTATGTACAAGAATATAACTACTATAATACTGCCCCTATGTACAAGAATATAACTACTATAATACTGCTCCTATATACAAGAATATAACTACTATAATACTGCCCCCTATGTACAAGAATATAACTACTATAATACTGCTCCTATGTACAAGAATATAACTACTATAATACTGCCCCTATATACAAGAATACAACTACTATAATACTGCTCCTATATACAAGAATATAACTACTATAATACTGCTCCTATGTACAAGAATATAACTACTATAATACTGCTCCTATATACAAGAATATAACTACTATAATACTGCCCCTATGTACAAGAATATAACTACTATAATACTGCCCCCTATGTACAAGAATATAACTACTATAATACTGCCCCCTATGTACAAGAATATAACTACTATAATACTGCCCCCTATGTACAAGAATATAACTACTATAATACTGTCCCCTATGTACAAGAATATAACTACTATAATACTGCTCCTATGTACAAGAATATAACTACTATAATACTGCCCCTATGTACAAGAATATAACTACTATAATACTGCCCCTATGTACAAGAATATAACTACTATAATACTGCTCCTATATACAAGAATATAACTACTATAATACTGCCCCTATATACAAGAATACAACTACTATAATACTGCCCCCTATGTACAAGAATATATCTACTATAATACTGCTCCTATGTACAAGAATATAACTACTATAATACTGCCCCCTATGTACAAGAATATAACTACTATAATACTGTCCCCTATGTACAAGAATATAACTACTATAATACTGCTCCTATGTACAAGAATATAACTACTATAATACTGCCCCCTATGTACAAGAATATATCTACTATAATACTGCCCCCTATGTACAAGAATATAACTACTATAATACTGCCCCCTATGTACAAGAATATAACTACTATAATACTGTCCCCTATGTACAAGAATATAACTACTATAATACTGCTCCTATGTACAAGAATATAACTACTATAATACTGCCCCTATGTACAAGAATATAACTACTATAATACTGCCCCTATGTACAAGAATATAACTACTATAATACTGCTCCTATATACAAGAATATAACTACTATAATACTGCCCCTATATACAAGAATACAACTACTATAATACTGCCCCCTATGTACAAGAATATAACTACTATAATACTGCTCCTATGTACAAGAATATAACTACTATAATACTGCTCCTATATACAAGAATATAACTACTATAATACTGCCCCTATGTACAAGAATATAACTACTATAATACTGCCCCCTATGTACAAGAATATAACTACTATAATACTGCCCCCTATGTACAAGAATATAACTACTATAATACTGCCCCCTATGTACAAGAATATAACTACTATAATACTGTCCCCTATGTACAAGAATATAACTACTATAATACTGCTCCTATGTACAAGAATATAACTACTATAATACTGCCCCTATGTACAAGAATATAACTACTATAATACTGCCCCTATGTACAAGAATATAACTACTATAATACTGCTCCTATATACAAGAATATAACTACTATAATACTGCCCCTATATACAAGAATACAACTACTATAATACTGCCCCCTATGTACAAGAATATATCTACTATAATACTGCCCCTATATACAAGAATATAACTACTATAATACTGCTCCTATATACAAGAATATAACTACTATAATACTGCTCCTATGTACAAGAATATAACTACTATAATACTGCTCCTATATACAAGAATATAAGTACTATAATACTGCTCCTATGTACAAGAATATAACTACTATAATACTGCTCCTATGTATAAGAATATAACTACTATAATACTGCCCCCTATGTACAAGAATATACAGTGGTTACTGAAAGTATTCAGACCACTTTAAATTTTTGTTTCATTGCAGCCATTTGGTAAATTCTAAAAAGTTCATTTTTTTTCTCATTAAAGTACACTCTACACCCCATCTTGACTGAAAAAAAAACAGAAATGTAGACATTTTTGCAAATTTATTAAAAAAGAAAAACTGAAATATCACATGGTCATAAGTATTCAGACCCTTTGCTCAGACACTCATATTTAAGTCACATGCTGTCCATTTCCTTGTGACCCTCCTTGAGATGGTTCTACTCCTTCACTGGAGTCCAGCTGTGTTTAATTAAACTGATAGGACTTGATTTTGAAAGGCACACACCTGTCTATATAAGGCTGTGTGCCCACGATGCGTTTTTCAAGCGTTTATGCTGCGGAATTTCCGCAGCGTAAACGCTTGGGAAACGCTTGGTAAACCTTCCCCCATGGTCTCCAATGCAATTCCGCACTTTCAATGCCCATGTTGCGGATTTTTCCACAGTGTTTATGCTGCGCTCAAAAATCCGCAGCATGTCCATTAATTTTGCGGAAGCGCTGCGTTTTCGCCGCCATTGACTTGCATTAGAACGCGCCAATTCCGCAAGACTGCATCTGTACTTGCGCAATTGGTGCGTTCTAATGTGCGGATGGAACCCGAGTGTGGAGGACAGGAGACTCTCCTCCACACCCAGGTACCATTAAAAAAGCTGTAAAAAAAGAATAAAATAAAAAATAAATATATACTTACCTTCTGGCGGCCCGCGCTGCGCTCCTCCTTGCTTCCCGGCACTTCGCGATGGAATGAAGGACCTGCGCTGACGTCAGAGTCATGTGACGGGTCACGCGACGCTGACGTCGGCAGGTCCTTCAGTCTACCGCTGCCGGCAGCCGGGACCAAGCGAAGCAAGACAGCGCGGGCCATCGGAGGGTAAGTATATACAGTACAGACCAAAAGTTTGGACACACCTTCTCATTTACAGAATTTTCTGTATTTTCATGACTATGAAAATTGTACATTCACACTGAAGGCATCAAAACTATGAATTAACACATGTGGAATTATATACTTAACAAAAAATGTGAAACAACTGAAAATATGTCTTATATTCTAGGTTCTTCAAAGTAGCCACCTTTTGCTTTGCTGACTGCTTTGCACACTCTTGGCATTTTCTTGATAAACTTCAAGAGGTAGTCACCGGAAATGGTTTTCACTTCACAGGTGTGCCCTGTCAGGTTTAATAAGTGAGATTTCTTGCCTTATAAATGGGCTTGGGACCATCAGTTGTGTTGTGCAGTAGTCTGGTGGATACACAGCTGATAGTCCTACTGAATAGACTGTTAGAATTTGTATTATGGCAAGAAAAAAGCAGCTAAGTAAAGAAAAACGAGTGGCCATCATTACTTTAAGAAATGAAGGTCAGTCAGTGCGAAAAATTGGGCAAACTTTGAAAGTGTCCCCAAGTGCAGTTGCAAAAACCATCAAGCGCTACAAAGAAACTGGCTCACATGAGGACCACCCCAGGAAAGGAAGACCAAGAGTCACCTCTGCTTCTGAGGATAAGTTTATCCGAGTCACCAGCCTCAGAAATCGCAGGTTAACAGCAGCTCAGATTAGAGACCAGGTCAATGCCACACAGAGTTCTAGCAGCAGACACATCTCTACCACAACTGTTAAGAGGAGACTTTGTGCAGCAGGCCTTCACGGTAAAATAGCTGCTAGGAAACCACTGCTAAGGACAGGCAACAAGCAGAAGAGACTTGTTTGGGCTAAAGAACACAAGGAATGGACATTAGACGAGTGGAAATCTGTGCTTTGGTCTGATGAGTCCAAATTAGAGATCTATGGTTCCAACCACCGTGTCTTTGTGTGATGCAGAAAAGGTAAACGGATGGACTCTACATGCCTGGTTCCCACCGTGAAGCATGGAGGAGGAGGTGTGATGGTGTGGGGGTGCTTTGCTGGTGACACTGTTGGGGATTTATTCAAAATTGAAGGCATACTGAACCAGCATGGCTACCACAGCATCTTGCAGCGGCATGCTATTCCATCTGGTTTGCGCTTAGTTGGACCATCATTTATTTTTCAACAGGACAATGACCCCAAACACACCTCCAGGCTGTGTAAGGGCTATTTGACCAAGGAGGAGAGTGATGGGGTGCTACACCAGATGACCTGGCCTCCACAGTCACCAGACCTGAATCCAATCGAGATGGTTTGGGGTGAGCTGGACCGCAGAGTGAAGGCAAAAGGGCCAACAAGTGCTAAGCATCTCTGGGAACTCCTTCAAGATTGTTGGAAGACCATTTCCGGTGACTACCTCTTGAAGCTCATCAAGAGAATGCCAAGAGTGTGCAAAGCAGTCATCAAAGCAAAAGGTGGCTACTTTGAAGAGCCTAGAATATAAGACATATTTTCAGTTGTTTCACACTTTTTTGTTAAGTATATACAGTTATATGAAAAAGTTTGGGCACCCCTATTAATCTTAAGCTTATTGGTTTATAAAAATTGGTGTTTTTGCAACAGCTATTTCAGTTTGATATATGTAATAACTGTTGGACACAGGAATGTTTCTGCCTTGAAATGAGGTTTATTGTACTAACAGAAATTGTTCAATCTGCATTCAAACAAAATTTGACAGGTGCATAAGTATGGGCACCTCACCAGAAAAGTGACATTAATATTTAGTAGATCCTCCTTTTGCAAAAATAACAGCCTCTAGTCGCTTCCTGTAGCTTTTAATGAGTTCCTGGATCCTGGATGAAGGTATTTTTGACCATTCCTCTTTACAAAACAATTCCAGTTCAGTTAAGTTTGATGGTCGCCGAGCATGGACAGCCCTCTTCAAATGATCCCACAGATGTTCAATGATATTCAGGTCTGGGGACTGGGATGGCCATTCCAGAACATTGTAATTGTTCCTCTGCATGAATGCCTGAGTAGATATGGAGCGGTGTTTTGGATCATTGTCTTGCTGAAAGATCCATCCCCTGCGTAACTTCAACTTTATCACTGATTCTTGAACATTATTGTCAAGAATCTGCTGATACTGAGTGGAATCCATGCGTCCCTCAACTTTAACAAGATTCCCGGTGCCGGCATTGGCCACACAGCCCCAAAGCATGATGGAACCTCCACCAAATTTTACTGTGGGTAGCAAGTGTTTTTCTTGGAATGCTGTGTTTTTTTGCCACCATGCATAATGCCTTTTTGTATGACCAAACAACTCAATCTTGGTTTCATCAGTCCACAGGACCTTCTTCCAAAAAGAAATTGGCTTCTCCAAATGTGCTTTTGCATACCTCAGCCGACTCTGTTTGTGGCGTGCTTGCAGAAACGGCTTCTTTCGCATCATTCTCCCATACAGCTTCTCTTTGTGCAAAGTGCGTTGTATAGTTGACCGATGCACAGTGACACCATCTGCAGCAAGTTGATGCTGCAGCTCTCTGGAGGTGGTCTGAAGATTGTCCTTGACTGATCTCACCATTCTTCTTCTCTGCCTTTCTGATGTTTTTCTTGACCTGTCACTTCTAGCCTTAACTAGAACTGTCCCTGTGTTCTTCCATTTCCTTACTATGTTCCTCACAGTGGAAACTGACAGGTTAAATCTCTGAGACAGCTTTTTGTATCCTTCCCCTGAACAACTATGTTGAATAATCTTTGTTTTCAGATCATTTGACAGTTGTTTTGAGGAGCCCATGATGCGACTCTTCAGAGGAGATTCAAACAGGAGAACAACTTGCAAGTGGCCACTTTAAGTAGCTTTTCTCATGATTGCATACACCTGGCTATGAAGTTCAAAGCTCAATGATGTTACAAAACCAAAAAAAGTGCTTTAGTAAGTCAGTAAAAAGTAGGTAGGAGTATTTAAAACAAGAAAATGATAAGGGTGCCCATACTTATGCACCTGTCAAATTTTGTTTGAATGCAGATTGCACATTTTCTGTTAGTACAATAAACCTCATTTCAAGGCAGAAACATTACTGTGTCCAACAGTTATTACATATATCAAACTGAAATAGCTGTTGCAAAAGCACCAATTTTTATAAAACATTAAGCTTAAGATTAATAGGGGTGCCCAAACTTTTTCATATAACTGTAGTTCCACATGTGTTAATTCATAGTTTTGATGCCTTCAGAGTGAATGTACAATTTTCATAGTCATGAAAATACAGAAAAATCTTTAAATGAGAAGGTGCGTCCAAACTTTTGGTCTGTACTGTAATATATTATATATATATAAATTTATTTATTTTTTTACATTCTCTCGGGTCACAGTATATAAATCCATGCTGTTTGCATGGATTTATATAGTGTGACCAAGATGACAAGCACTTTCCAAGTGATGCTAAAATCGCTTGGAAAGCGCTTGTCAACCCGCATGCGGAAATGCAAGTGAAGAACGCTTCACTTCCGCATGTCCCTGGCAGGAAAACGCATGTACAGTCCGCATGTACAATCCACATGTACAATCAACATGCGTTTTTTTCTGCCAGGGAGATGCAGAAACGCTCAGGAAAAAATCCTGAGCATTTCTGCATCGTGGGCACATAGCCTAAGACCTCACAGCTCACAGTGCATGTCAGACTAAATGAGAATCATGAGCTCAAAGAAACTGCCCAAGGAGCTCAGAGACAGAATTGTGGCAAAGCACAGATCTGGCCAAGGTTACAAAAGAATTTCTGCATTACTCATAGTACATGTTGCAGATCATAACAAAGGAAAGAAAGGGGAAAGCTGTCCCTACAGTAAGACTAAGCTGAATCCCTACGATGTAGCGGGCTGCCTGTTCCTTGCGAACGGACCCGCCTTAGTCCTCGGCTAGTCTGAACGAAGACCTATAGAATAAAGGAAGGAGTCCCTAAAAGATTTAAGGACTGGAACAAAAATGGGACACCTCCTGAACAGAGAAAGTTGTTGCAGAACACAAAAAGAGAAACTGACAAAAAGGAACTAGAGGTCTCAGAAGGACCAAGCGAACTGACAGAGATAGGCACCGAAGCACCTGGCTAGCAAAACAGTCAAACAACACTGAAGTCCAGCAAAGCCAAAAAGGCGGAGTTGGAATATAAAGGCAGATAGTCACGTGGCCGCAAAACACAAGATGGAAAAACAAACAGGAGGGTTCTAACACTCAAGGTTCCTAAGAGCACAGTGTCCTCCATAATCCTTAAATGGAAGAAGTTTGGGACCACCAGAAGTCTTCTTAGACCTGGCCATCCAGCCAAATCTCGTGGGAGAAGAGCCTTGGTGAGAGAGGTAAAGAAGAACCCCAAGATCACTGTGGCTGAGCTCCAGAAATGCAGTAGGGAGATGGGAGAAAGTTCCACAAAGTCAACTATCACTGCAGCCCTCCACCAGTCGAGTCTTTATGGCAGAGTGGCCAGACGGAAGTATCTCCTCAGTGCAAGACATATGAAAGCCCACATAGAGTTTGCTCAAAAACACATGAAGGACTCCCAGACTATAAGAAATAAGTTTCTCTGGTCTGATGAGACGAAGATAGAACTTTTTGGTGATAATTCTAAGCGGTATGTGTGGAGAAAACCAGGCACTGCTCATCACCTGCCCAATACAATCCCAACAGTGAAACATGGTGGTGGCAGCATCATGCTATGGGGGTGTTTTTCAGCTGCAGGGACAGGACGACTGGTTGCAATTGAAGGAAACATGAATGCGGCCAAGTACAGAGATATTCTGGATGAAAAGCTCTTCCAGAGTGCTCTGGACCTCAGACTTGGCCGAAGGTTCACCTTCCAACAAGACAATGACCCTAAGCACACAGCTAAAATAACAAAGGTGTGACTTCAGAACAACTCTGTGACCATTCTTGACTGGCCCTGACCTAATCAAAATTGAGCATCTCTGGAGAGACCTGAAAATGGCTGTCCACCAACGTTCACCATCCAACCTGACGGAACTGGAGAGGAGCTGCAAGGAAGAATGGCAGAGGATCCCAAAATCCAGGTGTGAACAACTTGTTGCATCGTTCCCAAAAAGACTCATGGCTGTACTAGCTCAAAAGGGGGCTTCTACTCAATACTGAGCACCTCCTACACAAAGAACAATTCGGTATAGACGGCGACAACCCTGGCACACGCTGTTTTCTCCAGCGGTGCTCCAGGTGCGCTGAACGGCTGTGGAGAAAATCTAATCTGCCCGAAGATTTCCTCCATTATAAACTTATGCTGAAAACATATGACTCTGCCCTTCACCTCTCCAAACAAACCTACTTTAGCAACCTCATCATCTCACTTTCCAATAATCCTAAACGCCTCTTTGACACGTTTCACTCTCTCCTCAATAAAACAGCACAGGCCCGACCACCGACCTCAGCGCTGACGATCTGGCCAATTATTTAAAAGAAAAAATTGACCATATCTGACAGGAAATTTTCTCCCAATCCCCAAATGTTATGCATATTCTCCAGGGGTGGATTAAGAGTAGCAATGGCCCCGGGCAGTTTAGAAGGCGTGGCCCCCCCACACACACCTGATGTATCACGTGACATGTCACATGATCCCCTGTGATAGATCATGTGATAGTTCACGTGAAATTAATTTGGCACAATATTAATTATAATAATTTTTTTACAATAATTGTATGACTTAATATTGAGCACAATTAAGTATGCTGACATCCCCTATATACAGTATGAGACCCTACACACAATATGAGCTGCCACAATCCTCCCATACACAGCGGGAGGCTGCACGTAGCCATCTACACACAGCGGGAGGCCGCACATAGCCATCTATACACAGCAGGAGGCCGCACGTAGCCATCTCTACACAGCAGGGGGCCGCACGGCGCCATCTATACACAGCGGGAGGCCACACGTTGCCATCTATACACAGCGGGAGGCTGCACGTAGCCATCTATACACAGCGGGAGGCCACACGGCGCCATCTATACACAGCGGGAGGCCACGAGTAGCCATCTATACACAGTGGGAGGCCACACGGCGCCCCCCAAAGACAGCGCGAGGCTGCACGCAGTCACGCACACACACACAAACATATACAGACATATACATACAAGCATAAACACATTTGAAACACAAAAATACATATAAACAGACATCACACAATGATATCTGCCTGGGCGCACAAACATACACACCCTCACTCACCATCCCCCAGCTCGGCTCCAGTCGTCCAGCTCCTCTCTGGTGCAGCAGTGCAGGGCGCACACTGCATGACGTCACACTAGCAGACACGGCCGCGCACAGGGCCGTGTCTCCTTGCTGTGACGCGATCGGGCCAGCACACAGGGAAGTTAACAGGTGCAGTGCTGGCCCGGCCGAAGAAGAAACAGCGGCCGTGCGCAGCTGCTGGGGGAGCGGTCTGGGGCCCCCCGCCTCTGCCTGCCGGTATGTGCCGCATTGGCGCCCACATATTATAATAAGGGCAATCTGTCCATGGGCTCCCCGGAGCCCTGGGGGGTAGCCCAGATTGCCCTCATTATAATCCGCCTATGATGCTCCCCCCCACATTGTATTTTGCTCACTTTCTGACTTCGAACCAGTCACAGAAGATGAAGTGATCAGGCTCCTTGCATCTTCTTTGCATCTTCTCGCCCTACTACCTGCAACAGTGACCCTATTCCCTCACATCTCCTTCAGTCCCTTTCTCCAGCTGTCACCACTCAACTAAATAAAATTTTCAACCTCTCATCTGGTATCTTTCCCTCTTCTTTTAAATGCGCCAGCATACATCCATTACTTAAAAAACCATCCCTTGACCAGAACTGCACGGCCAACTACAGACCTGTTTCCAATCTTCCCTTTATCTCTAAACTCCTTTAACGCCTGGTCAATTCCCGTCTAATCCGCTATCTCTCAGACAACTCTCTTCTTGATCCTTTACAATCTGGTTTCCACTCTTTACACTCTACTGAAACTGCCCTCACTAAAGTCTCTAATGATCTACTAACAGCTAAATCTAATGGTCACTGCTCCCTGCTGATTCTCCTGGATCTCTCTGCAGCATTCGACACTGTGGATCACCAGCTCCTCCTCACGATGCTCCGCTCTATAGGCCTCAAGGAAACCGTTCTCTCCTGGTTCTCCTCCTATCTCTCTGACCGCTCCTTCTCTGTGTCTTTTGCAGGCTTCTCCTCCTCTCTCCTTACCCTTACTGTCGGGGTTCCTCAAGGATCAGTCCTAGGCCTCCTTCTTTTCTCCTTATACACCGCTCCTATTGGACAATCAGCAGATTCTGTTTTCAGTACCATCTCTATGCTGATGACACCCAATTATACACCTCTGCTCCGGACATCACCCCTGCATTACTACAAAAGACCAGTGATTGTCTTTCTGCTGTGTCTAATACTATGTCCTCCCTCTGTCTAAAACTGAATCTGTCAAAAACTGAACTCCTCTTCTTTCCTCCCTCCACTAACCTACCTGTGCCTGATATTGCCATTTCCGTTTGTGGCTCAACCATTACTCCCCAGCAACAAGCCCGCTGTCTTGGGGTCATTTTTGATTCAGATCTTTCCTTCACTCCTCACATCAAATTACTCACTCGCTGGTTCATGTCATCTACACCTAAAAATCATCTCTAGAATCAGGACTTTTCTCACCTTTGACTCGGCAAAAACTCTTACTGTAGCTCTTATTCATTCCCGTCTGGACTACTGCAACTCTCTACTAATCGGTCCTCCCTCTTACTAAACTCTCCCCTCTCCAATCCGTCCTGAACGCAGCAGCCAGGATCATATTCCTCGCCAACCGCTACACCGATGCCTCTTCCCTGTTCCAGTCATTGCATTGGTTGCCCATCCAATATAAAGTTCAATTTAAACTTATCACACTTACCCACAAAGCGCTCCATGCTTCAGTATCCCCCTACATCTCCTCCCTTGTCTCAGTCTACCACCCTACACGTGCCCTCTGTTCCGCCAGTGACTTAAAACTAAAATCCTCCATAATCCGAACTTCCCACTCCCGTCTCCAGGATTTCTCGCGTGCTGCGCCAATTCTTTGGAATGCACTACCCAGGACAGTTCAATTAATTTCCAATACTCACAGTTTCAAGCGGACCCTAAAAACCCATTTCTTTAGACTGGCGTATCACCTCAACACACTATTTGTCCGTCCCAGTTTTCCCCCATATTAAAATCTTCTTCAATTTCAGGTTCATACCAACCATGCACATAATAGCCTCGGTCAGGACTGTACACATACTGGCTGGCGACCAGTCCATGTATTATTATTTATCCTATATAGTATATCAAGGCTATATGTATATACAATATATGTACATTCTACCTTTTGTGTCTCCCCCATTTCCTCAGACTGTAAGCTTGCGAGCAGGGCCCTCACTCCTTTCTATATGAGTTATGTTTATTCTGTATTGTCTGTATATGTCCCCCCTAAAATTGTAAAGTGCTGCGGAATATGTTGGCACCATAAAAATAAAAATTATTACTATTATTACTGAGAAAAGGGTCTGAATACTTATGACCATGTGATATTTCAGTTTTCCTTTTTTAATAAATTTGCAAAAATTTCTACATTTCTGTTTTTTTTTTCAGTCAAGATGGGGTGCGGAGTGTACTTTAATGAGAAAAAAATGAACTTTTTAGAATTTACCAAATGGCTGCAATGAAAAAAAGAGTGAAAAATTTAAAGGGGTCTGAATACTTTCCGCACCCACTGTAACTACTATAATAATGTCCCCTATGTACAAGAATATAACTACTATAATACTGCTCCTATGTACAAGAATATAACTACTATAATACTGTCCCCTATGTACAAGAATATAACTACTATAATACTGCTCCTATGTACCAGAATATAACTAATATAATACTGCCCCTATGTACAAGAATATAACTACTATAATACTGCCCCCTATGTACAAGAATATAACTACTATAATACTGCTCCTATGCACAAAAATATATTTACTATAAAATTTCTATAGTTTACAGTTCTATTCAATAGATTATGACCGATGCATCTACTTATGAGTTTCCAGGGTGGAATTTGCAAAGATGTCAGTAGTTCGTCCCCCCGCAGAAATTGCCAGATACACCATGATTTCCCATAC
This sequence comes from Phyllobates terribilis, assembly GCF_046119375.1. Classification (NCBI taxonomy): domain Eukaryota; kingdom Metazoa; phylum Chordata; class Amphibia; order Anura; family Dendrobatidae; genus Phyllobates; species Phyllobates terribilis. Next base: position 952,838,547 of record NW_027362762.1, read on the forward strand.
CAAAGATGTAGGGAATGAAATAAACAAGAAAAGGTGAGTTTATCAGTAATACTACTTCTTACATATAGTGACATATATGTGCAGTGACATCTTCTGTAAATAATTATACACACGGAATTGTCGTTATCCTTCTGGTAAAACAGGAACAGCACGCACAGTCACTGAAATAACTTGAAACTGATAAGTAATTTTCAATGTAAACTTCCTGACTATCAATAATGAGAATCAGACTTTGCTTTTGATTTTTGGTTCAACAGGAATCTAAGGGGTGAGGTTCTCCTTGTGGAGAGTGGCATGCCAGTGAGAAGACAGAGAAAAACAAACTAATGCCCCGGCCTGAACAAAAATTAAGTTTCCCTGAATATTTTCTTCCACAAACTTTTGAGCCAATCATTGCAAACAAACGATTTCTGTGCCTCTCGATGAAACTTCTGCCCCCGTCCACAGGTATTTTGGCCGCTCCTTGTGTCTCAGGTGTGGAGACGTCTTCTCCAGACTGCAGGCCTCAGCTCCGTCCACAGATGTTCTGTAGGGTTTAGATCAGGGCCATTGAAGCCTCTTCAGAAGAGTCCGATGCTTTGCTCTCAGCCGTTCTTGGATGTTTTTTGTTGGGTTTTGGAGTCATTAACCAGCTGGTGGAGCCATGACCTGCAGCTCAGACCGAGTTTTCTGACACTCATCAGCACATTTGGCCCCAGAATGCCCTGAGTTGCAGCTATTTTTCTACAAAGCCTCCTCATTTCAGGAGCTCAAAAGTAATTGGACAAAATTACTTCCCCATGAATAAAATGTTAATTTTTAATTCTTTAGTAGAGAATCCTTTGCAGGCAATGACGGCCTAAAGTCTGGAGTCCATGGACGTCACCATCGCTGGTTTCCTCCGGTGTGAGGCTTTGCCTCCTTTACTGCAGTGACTTCAGTTGTTGCTTGTTTGTGCGTCTTTCTGCCTTAAGTTTTGTCTTCATCCTGTGAAATGCGGCTCGATGGAGTGGAGATCTGATGGTGACTCGGCCATTGCAGAATATTCCACTTCTAGGCTTTCGCAGGATGTTTTGGGTCATTGTCCATCTGTCCTGTGAAGCGCCGTCCAATCAACCTTGCTGCATATGATTGAATCTGAGCAGACAGTATCGCCCTGTACACACAGGATTCATCCGGCTGCTTCTGACTTCAATCTCATCATCAATAACCACTAGTGACCTGGTGCCATTGGAAGCCATGCATGCCCACACCATCACACCGCTCCCACCATGTGTTACACAGGATGTGCCGAGGATCAGGAGCCGTGCCGAGGATCAGGAGCCGCTCCAAGCCTTCTCCAGACTTCCTTCTTCCCATCATTCTGGTACAGGTTGATCTTAGTTTTGCTTTTCCAGAACTGGGCGGCTTCTTTAGATGCTTTTTGGCAAAGTCTTATCTGGCCTTTCTATGTTTAAGCTCGTTAATGATTTGCACCTTGTGGTAAACTCACTGTATTTGCTCTCATGGAGTCTTCACTCTATGGTAGACTTAGATACTAAAATACAGCCTTCTTGGAGAGTGTTTCTTCACTTGGCTGGATGTTGTGGAGGGGTTTTTCTTCACCATGGAAAGGATTCTGAGATCATTCACCACTGTTGTCTTCCGTAGACGTTCAGGCCTTTTTGAGTTCCAAAGCTCACCAGTGTGCCATTTTTTTTTTTTTGCAGAATGTACCAAACTGTTGATTCGGCCATTCCTAACATTTCTGCTCTCTCTCTCTTATGGATTTCTTTTTTTCAGACTAATGATGGTCTGTTTGTCTTCCATTGAGAGCTCCTCTGACCGCATATTGTGGGTTCACAGCAACAGCTTTGAAATGCAAATGCCACACCTGTAATCCGTTCCAGATTTTTTACCTGCCTAATTGATGCAGCTCATTAAAGAGCTTTTGATATCATTGTCAAATTATTTTTGCTCCCTTTAAAAAGAGACAGCTACATATTAAACAGCAGTAAGTCCCAAACCCTTCCTTGAATAAGGATGTGAATCCCCTCAAATTAAGGCTGAGAGTCTGCACCATAAGCCCATATTGATTATAGAAATGGATCTGGAATATGTTTTGGTAAACAGATAAAATGTCGAATTGCCCAATCTAAATAGTACAATGCTGTGCCGAAATAATAGTACTATAAAGTACAGTGCTGCAATAATAGGATGCTAAAATAGTCTATACTGTACGCTGCTAAAATAATATTCCCATACAGTCAAGCAACAAAAATAGTGCTATGGAGTATCGTTCTGAAATAACAGATTGGCTAAATTACTGCTTTACTGTGCAGACACCATGTACTGTAAAAATGAATTATTGTACAGTGCCCAAGTAGCAGTGCCACACATCACACCGCTGACCTACCACCACACCCAATAATTGCTCCATTCACACACAACTAATCTTGAAATGTTCATGTAAAACCCAATAGTACACCTCTTTGGATGAGCGTACTGATCAGTAGGAACCCTACACAGATTACCCTCCAGCGGTGGCAGCAGGAACATTGCATGTGTGTGTAATAATCGGTATTTATATACAGCATGTTCTTCTCTCCCAGATTTCGCTTACTCAGGAAAGTGGCCAGGATGTGGAAGAGAGACGGATTGAACTCCTGCTCCTATGAGCTGCTGTCCATCAAACATGAGCCTCTGTACGTCAACGTCACCGTTAATATCGGAAATCCGCACCACTAGACAGAAGACCGATCTCACCTGTGCCGGGCCGGGGACCACCGTGAACTTCACCAGATTATGCCGTTAATGATTATCTATTGTCACAACTGTTGAAATGAATGTAGTTTATAGAGCATAGCCCCTGGACTGATGGTAACGAGAGGGGGAAAAGTCTCATATACGCCTCAGTAATATATTTCCCACATCATGGATCGTTTACAGTACAACTGGGTGTGAAGACCCCAAGCACTGCCCACCCGAGTCTTGACTTTTCTATATGATTAAGGTCAGGACTGTGACATGGCAGTTCTAAAATTTGACCTTTATTCTTCTTTCACTGTTCTTTTGTAGAACAACTTGTTGCTTTGGGTCAATGGATGTCTTGCTGTATGACCCTTTGTTCTCCTGAGATTCAGCTCATGGACAGGTGGCATGACATTTTCCTTTGGAATTTGCAGATAAAATTCAGAATGCCTTGTTCCATCAATGATAACAGCCGTCCTGGCCCAGATGCAGCAAAATAGGCCCAAACTATGACACTACCACCACCATGTGTCACAGATGGTAGGATGTTTTTATTCACTAATTTTGTGTTTTACTTTCTCCAAACATACTACTTCTTATTTAAACCAAAAAGCTTTAAATTTGGTGTCAACAGTCCACAATACATTGTTCAAATAGCCCTTTGGCTTGATCTTTAGTAAACTGCCAACAGATAGCAATGTTCTTTTCAAATACTAGTGGCTTTCTCCTTGCAATACTGCAATGCACACCATTGTTATTAAATGTCCTCCTGATGGTGGACTCATGAACATTAATTATAGCTAATGTGAGAGGCCTTTAGTTGCTTAGACGTTACCTTGTGTCCCTTTATAAACTTGAAGACTATTTTACATCTTGCTTTTGGAGTGATTTTTGTTGGCTGACCACTCCTGGGAAGGTTAACAATGGCCCCGAATTTCTTCCATTTGTACACACTCTATCTGACTGTGAATTGATGGAGTCCAAACACTGTAGAGATGGTTTTGTAACCTTTTTTTCAGCCTGATGAGCATCAACAACTCTTCTGAGGTCCTCAGAAATCTCCTTTGTTCTTGCCAATGATACACTACGACAAACATACTGTAAAGATCAGAAAATGCCTTTTTTCATTGTTTTAAAACTATCCATGCCTAAAAAATATATTTCAATGTCAGACAACCCCTTTAAGCTTGTGATTTTGGCAGGTGTGTCTTCTTTCTAAATAGGACAAGGACTCTGAAGGACCAGAAAACATGAAGAAAGAAGCCTCCTCGCCACATTTAAAACTTGTGGACCTCACTTCAAGTAGAAGAGCAAAAGAAATGTAATTCCTGCGTGTGGGAGGGTTGTGAGGCCATCATACCGTGTGCGGGAGGGTCGTGGGGCCATCATACCGTGTGCGTGAGGGTCGTGGGGCCATCATACCGTGTGCGTGAGGGTCGTGGGGCCATCATACCGTGTGCGTGAGGGTCGTGGGGCCATCATACCGTGTGCGGGAGGGTCGAGGGGCCATCATACCGTGTGCATGAGGGTCATGGGGCCATCATACAGTGTGAGGGAGGGTCGTGGGGCCATCATACTGTGTGCGGGAGGGTCATGGGGGCCATCATACAGTGTGCGGGAGGGTCATGGGGCCATCATACCGTGTTCGGGAGGGTCGTGGGGCCATCATACCGTGTGCGGGAGGGTCGTGGGGCCATCATACCGTGTGCGGGAGGGTCGTGGGGCCATCATACCGTGTTCGGGAGGGTCGTGGGGTCATCATACCGTGTGCGGGAAGGTCGTGGGGCCATCATACCGTGTGCGGGAGTGTCGAGGGGCCATCATACCGTGTGCGGGAGGGTCGAGGGGCCATCATTCTGTGTGCATGAGGGTCATGGAGCCATCATACAGTGTGCAGGAGGGTCGTGGGGCCATCATCCAGTGTGCGGGAGGGTCGTGGAGCCATCATACCGTGTGCAGGAGGGTCGTGGGGCCATCATACCGTGTGCGGGAGGGTCGTGGGGGCCATCATACCGTGTGCGGGAGGGTTGTGGGGCCATCATACCGTGTGTGGGAGGGTTCTTGCTTAAAGTAGTGAATCTATTTACATAACTTCACTTCACCAAGGATATGTAACACGAATGCAGCTAGATGTGGTTTTTCTTACGAATGATTGCAGGTAATGGACCAATCAGGATCCCAGACGTTCTCCTAGTGAGCCAATAGTTGCCACAATGGGTGTAAATGGTGTAAGATATTTCTGCTTGTGAATTTAAGGTACAGAATGTAATGCTTCCATACCCAGAGGGCAAGTCCCTCTTGTAGCAACCTGTAGCTGTCTGAAACGCGTATGTCCACCACATGGGTTCTTGGCTGCACATTTCATGCGAACCTAAATAAACTTGGACCTCTTACTTGGAGAAGTCCTTTGCATGCTAGATTTTTTGCAGTTTCATAATATGGATTCCTCTCAGGTGCTATTTTGCTGAGGTTTCTTTTTAGAATACAATAAGAGAATTGCCTGTTCTAGTAATTGAAACGTTGTGGGATCCTCATCAATCACTAGAACAAAGGTCCAGAGCCCGGGGGAAGGTGACTGAACATGTTATCTGTTTAGGGGTTAATTAATGTCTATGAGGCTGATGGAAGCAGATGAATGCAAAGATATGCTTTGTTATTGATACATGGGTTCATTTGGGGTGAATTGTGGCTGGCACTTGGTACTATGTGGGGGGTGCACACCATGGCTGTCACTATGTGGGGGGTACACACCATGCTGGCACTGTGTGGGGGGTGCACACTGCGGTGCTACATGTTGGTATATTCTTTCACAAGATTCATCATGTCAACCTCTTGTACGCTGATATATGTTGTTCTGTAAATTTTTTGGATGATTATTATTTTTTCCTTTGTTCGATATAACAATGGGGCTCGCTGACCTGTATTGCAAACTGTGGCGTGGGCCGCATCAGCGTACCACACTGCTGACCACCGGGGCATGAGAAGAAGCACCAGGATCACACACAGCACAGACTCCGGACACACAAGATGCTCGCTTGCTGAAGAAGAGGAATAGCAAGTTCCTAACGAGCTGCATTTATGGGCAGATTTATAATTTTCTTTTTCCTATTTTCACAAGCACCAATGTGCATATTCTGTATGCAGCAATGCTTGTTAGCAGCTTTGTATATTCATCATTGTTGCACCATGTGTCCGTACTATTATAATATATTTTAACCCTTTATGGATATTTTTCATTTTTGCGTTTTAGTTTTTTTCTTTTCTTTAGCCACAACTTTATTTTCATTTATTTATTCTTTTTTTATTCCACAGTCATACAAACGCTTGTTTTTTTGTGAGACGAGTTGCAGTTTTGAATGACATCATTGACTTTACCATATAATGTGCTGAAATTATAAGTGGGTCAAATGGGAAAAAAAACCAACTTGTAATTCCGCCATTGTTTTCTGGGTGTTTTATTTTTACAGCGTCTATTCTGATATAAAAATGCCCTGGCAGTATGATTCTCCAGATCAATACAATTACAGTGATGGATTTCTAAGATATATTTATTTAGTTGCTAAAAGATAATATAGAACCTTGTACAAAAAAACCTAAAAATGCGAGCCACTATTTCTTAGTGGAACTTCTACATTTTTCCATCCATGGAGAGGGGTAAGGGTTTTTTTTTGTGCGCTGAGCTGACATTTTAATTGATTGCTTATCATTGTGCTTTTTTTAGGAAGTGAGGCAACTGAAAAATGGCAATAATGTGGTTAATTTTTTTCTTTTTGGTGTTTAATGTACAATGGACGTAATTTTAGATTTTGATAGATTGGACTTTTTTGGACATGATGTCAAATATGTTTATTTTTTTTTTTAAAATATGTTTAGTTCTGAAGAAGGAATATGGGTGTAATGTCCCCACAACCCTCCCACACACGGTGTAATGTCCCCACAACCCTCCCACACACGGTGTAATGTCCCCACAACCCTCCCACACACGGCGTAATGTCCCCACAACCCTCCCACACACGGCGTAATGTCCCCACAACCCTCCCACACACAGTGTAACGCCCCTGCATTCCAAAATCGGATATTCTGGATCAATATTTCCCCCGATAACTTGTATGGGGCTTCTCCTATACACATTAGACAGTCAATATTAGTGGGTTCGTCCAACATTAGTTGTGATCTGACTGTGCTTACAGAAAGTCAATCAGTCACGTGGCTTTCTGGCTTTCTCTAGCTTACAGCCCCATCTAGTCGGCGGGACGTCATCAATTTCAGGCAATATCTACATCACATTCACAGACTGTCATACAGGAAAATAAAAATCCATAAAGACATCTCCAGGAAGGGGACATATCACCCTCACATTGAACATATGGGATTAATTATAACTGGGGAAGTGAGAAAGAGCTTACACTTCAACTTCTATTGAAGTAGGGACCTCCTGTAATGACCAGGTAATGACCGCAGGGCTCTGCTCTGAAAGCCAGACACTAAGTCTGGGATTCGTTTATCCAAGGGCGGGAAAGTACACTTGCAAACCATGAGCTTCCTCTGATCAAAGCACTTGTACCCAGACTTTTTGGAGCCAGTGGTAAATGATGAATATTGGGGTTTGCATTGATACAATATTTATGGGAGATATAGTTTTGGCGTTGTAGTGAAGGGACGAAAATAACCTCTCCAACCTCATATCGTCCGATGGATGATGTTATCCATGCCATGTTTCATCTCTATAGAAAGGTAAAATCACAAAATCACAATAGGAAACATAACAACAATATCTAACTCCTGGGACCTCCAGGGGCGAAGATATCCTAAAAGTTAGGGATCTTATAAAATTCTAACAGACCTAGCACATCCCACAATCAGCCCCCACCATGAGCTCACCAAGGGGAGGTATGAGGACTTAAACTTGATCTAATAAAAATGAGGGGTGTTTGTCATTGTTCATTTTGGAAGACATACTTCGCTGTGAGTGTTCTATTTTCTTAATCGGAGTCTTTCCCTCCATGAAGATAAGGGCTATTCCTGCAACATCAGGTTTAGTACTTCTCTTTCGTTATTCCTTTTCATTCTACGTAATTGTATATATTGTATTGTTTTGTTCCCATTTTGTATCATCTTGTATATTTTTTTTTTGTAAACACGGAATACCTTACTGGGCTAAATTTAAAATTTAATAGGTCTCTTCCTCTTGCTCTGTAAACCGCGACCCTGAAGCCATACGTTACCTGTAATGGGTGTCCAATCAGCCTGTATAAACGATTGGTGGTGGCAGCTAGTAGTTCCTTTTGTTATCGTGGAGTTGGCAGTGATCATACCGGGGTGTATGTATATTTTTCATGAGTTGGAACAGGAGGTGTATATACTATAGGCTCACTGTAAGTTGCCCAATAACCGGCCCAGTGGTGGAAGCAGCCACGGCCTCGTCCATCACTCGTCAGTCAATTGCATAATTGTCCTGACCGTTGGAGGCGGCGGAGTTGCGTCCTCTGACAAATTGGTGGCGGCGGTGGGATCTGTGCGACCCCCTCTGTCCTCCCCCGGCTGTCCTCCTTGACACAGACGAAGCAGCAGCTGCTTCTGTACATGCAGTCTGACAAGCAAGAAAAAAAAATAGATGGATTGCTAAGAACTTCAATCTGTAATGCCCACCCTCCAACTTTTATGTAATAGTTAATCCACATTCAGCTAGACTGGTGTTCTTGAATCCAAAGTGTGTTGACTGTTGTGTTGCATCAAATCTGGTGTAGCAGAGCCGACCGTGTGTATAGATCTGTGACAGCACAAAAATCATAGGCAAAGTGGGTGATTGATCCATGAGGAGGAAAAACAAACACCTGCAGAGGAAAATAGAGAAACCAACATGCATGAAAGAGTGGGCTGGAATAAAAAAATAAAGTGAAAAGTACACATTTTTACCATTTTGCAGATGAATTATGTGCAGGTTCAGATACTGCAGGAAAAGGAGAAGGTACAGACATAGAGCCAAACAGGTAACGGACTAGGACACTGTTCAGACAGGATCTGAACCAGGAACAAGATACAGGAATGAGCCTGGGAACTCAGCCCCCAGGGTGGCGGAAACTGACTAAAGTCACAGGTACAGGTAACTGGCCTGGGTATACAGCCCCCAGGGTGGCAGAAACAGACTAGAATGTTACAGTACCCCCCCTTTACACCCCCTCTTCCTCCAGCCAGCAAGGATTTTCTGCAGAGAATTTGGAGGCCGATCCTTCTCCTCAAGAAGATTTCCTCTTCTGTCCACTAGAGGGAACAAAGCTGGTCTCATCTTGGTAACTAGGATACTTCCTCCCATCGGGCCATTCTCAGCAACAGATGAAGTGGGTGAGGTACCAGGAACAGGACACAGGAAAGTCTCTCTCCACTTATTAATATCGGGTAGCACCCCAAAGGATTCACGGGACAACTGGAGATCCTCCGCCTGGTTGGAGGGGTGCAGAGACTCGGGGGTAACCACCGCCTTGACGTACACTTTGCCAAGCTTACTGGATGAAGTGGGCGAAGTACCAGGTACAGGGTGCAGAAAAGTCTCTCTCCATTTGTTATCAGATAGCACCACTGGAGGTCCTCCGCCTGGTTGGAGGGGTGCAGAGACTTGGAGGTAGCCACCGCCTTGATGAACTTATTGCCAGATTTGTTAGAGATGGAGGATCCTTGCTTAGGGACCAACCTCAGTCTGGTTTCTGAGATGACACATCTGCGAGGCGGGGCAGTGCATAAAGCCAGAACATTGGTACAATCGTCGAGACTGTGTGGGGACAATGCCTCCGCTTCCCTTCCTTCGAAGACTTCAGCGCACAGCGAGTCAGCGACTAGCAGATCTGGTGAAGAAGAAGAAGAAACTGCTGACTGTCCTGCAGATATGGGGACTGCATACCCCTTGCACCTCAGCAGTCCCCCAGGAAACACCATGCAGGATCTCCAGACCCGAGCGGGCACTAGATCTCTCGGCTCTGGACGACCTGTGGGTAAACCAGACAGCACCTGGAATGTGAACTTCTTCATGTGTAATGCTCCAATCTGTATTAATTTGTACAGACATATTTTGATTGTTTCTGAGTAGGGCTCGTCCTTCCGCTGACCATGCCCAAACCGGCTTCTGGAGCTGTCGGACGGGAATCAGACACTGACTCCTCAAGGTTTTACGCCCGAAACTTCCGGTTAATCTGAGGCCTTCACTTGCCACGGAGACAGTCATGGTCATCTGTGGAGAGGAAACACTAACGCCAAGGGCAGCCTCTCCTACAGGCCTAATGTCTTGGGATTCTCCAACCTTCGCTGGACAAAGACAGTCAGTGGGTCCCAAACAACCGCAGCGGGACCGCAATCCGATTTTGTGACTGAGTTCTGGCCTCTGCTTTGCCTGACAAACATAGTCATCCTTCATGGATTCTGTGCGGAGAGCTGCCTCTACAGGCTGGGGAACAGGAGGTCTTTGGGAGGACAGAACCTGGCGTGACGGTTTACCTCTACGCCTTGCACGTCTGGACTGCCTCTTGAGGTTGGGAAGGAAAGTATTCTGTGGAGCATTGTCATTCTGTGTGGGCTGTCAGTCTCTGCAGGCTGGAGAACTGGTAGGCTACCTACACGCATCACCCATCGGGACTGCTCCAGGATATTGGGAAGGGGAGCTTTAGCAGAAGCCTCAGGGTTGGGGTCATCGAAGACCATTAGAAAGGCCACCAGGAAGGCCTGCAGGTCAAAGACGATAGGATCCCATGCTTCCCATAGGGGGGTGATCCATTTCAAGGCATCACCCGCTAGGTAGGACATCATGAATGCTACTTTCACCCGATCAGTGGGAAAATAGTAAGCATAGAATTTGAAATGCAGCATACATTGCTCCACAAATGCACGGCTTTGTTTTGTATCCCCATAGTACCGTGGTGGATCCGCAGGAACGAATGCTGATAGATCCATTTGGGATGGTGAGTAAATCGCCTGGGCCTCAGCTTGCGAAAAATTTTTTCCTTGGTGCACGTATTCGCCAGGCAAGGATTCAAATGTCTCTGAGAGTGAAGGGCCGTGGGGCTCAACAGGAACCATGGCCTGAGCAAACAGTTACGCTCAGGCCCGGACTGACTAGCGTGAAATTGATTAGCGATCCCACTGTACCATGAACCGAGGAGTGCCTGGAGGGGCGTAACTAAGTATCAACCCGATCCGACCAAGGTCGCACGGCGGCTCAGTCGACTCCGTGAACCAGGGAGGAACAGAGCAGAGGGACCAGGTGCTACTCCAGGTCAGACCCCGGTCACAGCTGTTGACTCACACCGGGGAATGCAGGAACAGGCAGGTTAAACTGGCATATTGACTGGTGGGTACTAGCAGGCACGGCTGACATGCAGACAGGCGGGTACTGGCAAGTAGGAACGTAGGCAGGATAGGGACAAGTACAGACTGGGATACAGGAACAGAGCCGCAGGTGCGGTAGACAAGCAGAGCGAAGCAAAACCCGCAGATGCGGTGAACAAGCAAAGCAGAGCAAAACCCGCAGATGCGGTGAACAAGCAAAGCTGAGCAAAAAAGCAGATGCGGTGAACCAGCAAAGCAGAGCAAAACCCACAGATGCGGTGAACAAGCAAAGCAGAGCAAAACCCGCAGATGCGGTGAGCAAGCAAAGCAGAGCAAAACCCGCAGATGCGGTGAGCAAGCAAAGCAGAGCAAAACCCGCAGATGCGGTGAGCAAGCAAAGCAGAGCAAAACCGCAGATGCAGTGAACAAGCAAAGCTTAGCAAAACCCGCAGATGCGGTGAACAAGCAAAGCAGAGCAAAACCCGCAGATGTGGTGAACAAGCAAAGCAGAGCAAAACCCGCAGATGCGGTGAACAAGCAAAGCAGAGAAAAACCGCAGATGCAGTGAGAAACAGAGCAAAGCAAAACCCGCAGATGCAGTAGACAGGACCGGGCTCTGTTTAAATGGAACAGACTGGAAAACACAAGAAGATAGCTGGAACACAGGAGTTAGATACAGAGGCAGAGAAACAGAACGAGCAGAACCAGATACACACAAGGTACTTGCAATGAAGTAGCGAGTGGACACAAAACTCACAAACAGAAGTACAAAGACAACGAGTTGGAGTTAGGTGCAGGTTCAGATACTGCAGGAAAAGGAGAAGGTACAGACATAGAGCCAAACAGGTAACGGACTAGGACACTGTTCAGACAGGATCTGAAAAAGGAACAAGATACAGGAATGAGCCTGGGAACTCAGCCCCCAGGGTGGCGGAAACTGACTAAAGTAACAGGTAACAGGCCTGGGTATACAGCCCCCAGGGTGGCAGAAACAGACTAGATAGAGGACAGGACCTGGCAACTAAGTTGCAAGGAACAAACAGATGGAAAGTGTTGCTCAGGCACCTCCTACTGGGTGGAGGGGGTTTAAGTATCCAGTGACTCACAGCAATAGGCTGGGGACGCATTAGGACTGTGCACACAGTAACTATAAGAAACAGGCAGAAGCCGCGCCGACTCCCTAAGCAGTCAGACAAGAGACATGGACACAGCAGATACTGAAACAAAATGTGCAGCCTGGACTGACAGGTAAGATTGCAGTCTTTCATGGTGGGAGGTGGTGCACCATGCAAGCACGCCGCCAGGAATGTTACAGGTTGATACTTAGTGCAACTGGCTAAACTAGTAACAAGCCCCATCAGCATAAACAATGGTGTCACGCTGATGTGTGCGAATGAGCAATAGCAATGGCGCCATTTGAATGCAAATGTCAGTGATAAACTAATTAAACTGCTAAAAACGGAGGAAACTCCAGTCGCTGCAGTTATAAGCAGTTGTTGACTATGTAGCACACTCATGGTGGAGGCTCTGCTCCTTAGTCAGCTCCATACAGCCTTTAGTGACCCATGACTAAAATGCACATTATAAGGGGTTAAAGCATACCTGCCATTTCAGCTGAATGTTCAGTATAAGCAGTCATACGTGTGTACATGACGAATAACACGGTTCCTACCCGCTACATGACTGGTATCCTTAATTTTTCACCAGTTTCCCTCTCTGTAGGCTATATCGCTAATTTTCAGTTCTCTCTGAGCTTGTGGGTAGAAACTAACGGCTATGATGTCTCCCATACACAGAACACACTGACATGAGGGATTTGTGCTCACCTATCACTACAGTCCTGTTCATTGTTACTGGCACCCATGAAGTGTAAGTACATAATGTGGAATATCTCCTGAAAAAAAGGAATCAAGTGAAACAGTTTTTTGGATAGAGACTCGTGTTAAATACAAAAGAGCAAATGAGAAACAATAATTTAAAACAAAGAACAATGGGAGGAAAAAATAGAAAAACTTAAAGCTGGTTGTGTCACTGGTATGGTCACCCTTTACATTAATTTAGTATGGAAATACATTTTGACTCGCCTGTGGTAAATCACAAAAAAGATTCTCCTGTGATTGTCGATGCCCATGTAACATGAATTAGCCAATGAATGATTACTTTAGTGTTTTAAAAAAAGCCACATGGTAGGCCCTGTTCCTTTGTAACAATGGTGAAGACAAAGGAGCTGTCTGAGGATATCAGAACTGCTATTAGCAAACAAGACTTCCAAAGGGTATAAGGCCATCTCTAAAGACCTTGGTATCCTGGATTCAACAGTGCGCAATTTATTAAGAAGTTTGCCAAGCATGGAACCATCAAGAACCTCCCTGGACGTGGGGGAAAGAGGAAAATTGACAAGAGAAGTCTTCGAAGGTTGGTGCGAAAGGTGGAAAACACACCACGTCAAACAACCAAAGATCAAACCATCCTGAAGGCTAACCTGGAACAGTCTGGGGTCATGGTTTCAACAAGTACCATACACCGCACACTAACCCATGCAGAGCTCATGGGCGAAAGCCAAGGAAGAATCCATTGCTGAAGAAAAGATATAAAAAGAAACAACTGATCTTTGCCAAAGAGTACCTTGACAAACCAGAATCCTTCTGGTAAAATGTTCTGTGGTCAGATGAAACAAAAATACAGCTTTTTGGCAATTGAAAGCTGTAGCGCCGGCGTCCCTGCCCTCTGCTAGGCAGGGACGCTGTTCCCCTCACCTCCCTGCTCCGTGCCCGGCGTCCTCCTCCCGCTCTGCTGGCAGCGCGCGCTCCTTACCGGCCACTGTGCTTAGGGCGCGCGCGCTCTCCCTCCCTCTTAAAGGGGCCGCGCGCGCCGTCCTAAGGAGTCCCCGGCCAATGGCCGGAGGACTTCACCATATATAAGGCACCTCCTCCAAAATGGAGGTGCCCGAGCAATGTTGTTGCACTGTTCTACTCTGCTTCAGCCCTCAGGTCCCGTTGCCAGTTACCTGCCAGTTACCTGCCTGATTCCTGCCAGAGTCCTGCCAGTTTGCTGTCTGTTTCCTGCCAGTTATTCCTGCTACCTGCTTGCTAGCCTGAGGTCCGACGGTCTGCCTTTCTACTCCTGTCAGTCTGTCTATGGACCAGCTTGCCCGCTCACCTGGGAGCGCTCCTCCGCTACCTGCCTGCTTGCCTGCCCGGAGGCTCCGCCGTCACGTGCTGTGACCACCAGCTATTCCAGAGACTCTTGCCCGCTCACCTGGGAGCGCTTCTCCGCTACCTGCCTGCTTGCCTGCCCGGAGGCTCCGCCGTCACGTGCTGTGACCACCAGCTATTCCAGAGACTCTTGCCCGCTCACCTGGGAGCGCTTCTCCACTACCTGCCTGCTTGCCTACCTGGAGGCTTCGCCGTCACGTGCTGTGACCACCTGCTATTCCAGAGACTCTCGCTTGCTCACCTGGGAGCACACATCCTCCATCTGCCTTGCTAGCCTACCTGGAGGTTCAGCCATCACAGGTCGTACCTACCCTTTACCTAGAGACTGCCCCGGTCACTTGCCGTGACCTCCAGCCCGTTCACCCAGAGACTGCCCCGGTCACTTGCCGTGACCTCCAGCCCGTTCACCCAGAGACTGCCCCGGTCACTTGCCGTGATCTCCAGCCCGTTCACCCAGAGACTGTCCCGGTCACTTGCCGTGACCTCCTGCCCGTACACCCAGAGACTATCCCGGTCACCTGCTGTGACTGCCTGCCTGGTCGCCACCCGCTCCCTTACAAGGACCGCCCCCTTGTATAGTAGCTCAGAGGTTCCGCCTCCCAGACCCGTTACAAAAGCAACAGTTTGTTTACAGACGGCGCAATGAACACATTACCAACAGTTAAGCATGGTGGAAGATACATAATGCTGTGGGGTTGCTTTGCTGCGCCTGGTACTGGAGGCCTTGACCTTATCACAGGAATCATGAAATCAAAGAATTATCAAGAGATTTTAGAGCGAAATTTACTATCCTATGTAAGAAAACTTGGTTTGAGTCGAAGATCATGGGTTCTCCAGCAAGACAATGACCCAAAGCACACATCCAAAAGTACACAGGACTGGTTGAAAAAGAAAAAAATGGGCTGTTTTAAAATGGCCAGCAATGAGTTCTGATCTCAATCCCATTGAAAATCTTTGGGGTGAGCTGAAATCTGCCAATGGGAAAAAGAACCTGCAAACAATCAAGAGCTCGAACAAACTGCAAAGGAAGAGTGGCAGAAAATTCCAGCTGAGAAGAGCAAGAAGCTTATAGATGGCTACAAGAAACGTTTGGAGGCTGTCAGCAAAGCCAAAGGGTGGGCAACCAAGTATTAATTAGGGGGGCAACCAATTATTAATTAAGGGGGCCTTTATTGCTGCATGAGCTGTTTATTCTGTTTCTTCTTTGAAATTGCAACATGGAAGTTGAAAAACAATGTTTTATTGTTGTATTACTTTGGACCACTAATTAAAAAATCCTGAGGATATAACTTTGGTACATTTCCATTTATTCTTGAAGATATTGTACAGTGCCTGAAAAAAAAATGAAGGGGCGCCATGCAGGGCTGTGGAGTTGGAGTCATGGAGTCGGAGCCCATTTTGGTGGAGTCGGTATTAAATGGACCGACTCCAACTCCTAAAATATATAATAAATTGGGTACAGTAGTTCAATGCAGTTTGTGGAGAATATTTTTTTCATAAGAATTTGGGAAAGTTATGAAATGTCCTATAAATGTCTGTCCTATTCCTGATCTAAGGGTCTAGACTTTTAGCTGAGATGAATCTGTGCTACAGTAAATTTATCACTTAAACATGAGCCGTGTATGAGGGAATCGGAGTCGGTGTCATGGAAATTGAGGAGTCAGAGTTGGAGTCGGAGGTTTAGCTTACCGACTCCACAGTCGTGGTACCATGGTGAGCAGCACTGTATGTAACATAGTCTTCCTTCAACCTTAAAAACTAAATCCATCTAGTTCAACCCATAGCCTAACATGTTGATCCAGAGGAAGGAAAAAAAAACCCATGTGGCAAACAAAATTCCTTCCTGAGTCCATACGGCAATCAGACTAGTTCCCTGGATCAACGCCCACTAAAATGGATTTTAGCAGTATTTTCAGTGTAGATAGTGAGTATGGGATAGGAGAAAATGGTGCTCATAAATGGAGAAGGCAGATTCATCTAAGCTATATTACAGAGTTTCTTATAAACACCAGTATTATGGATTTATCATACCTACCAACTCTGAAGGATAGGGAAGAGGTACACCCATTGTGGCAGCTGGCGCCAACACAAAAATAGTGCCCCTAATGAAACGCCATAGTCTAACCATAAGCTTTTTAAGCATTTTATGCCCTCCATGCAGTATGACGCCTCAAAGACACAGAACTCTCGGTCTACTATGGCTGTAGCAGAGCTGTATGTGCCTTTTATGGCTGTACTGAGTGTGTACACTATAGCCGTAGCAGAGATGTGTGTGCGCACTATGGCGGTAGTGTGTGTGTACTATGGCTGTAGCAGAGCTGTGTGCGCCTTTTATGGCTGTAATGAGGGTATACACTATAGCTGTAGCAGAGATGTGTGTGTACACTATGGCGATAGTGTGTGCGCACTATGGCTGAAGCAGAGCTGTGAGTGCACACTATGGCTGTAGCAGAGCTGTGTGTGCCTTTTATGGCTGTAATGTGTAGACTATAGCTGTAGCAGAGATTTGTGTGTACACTATGGCGGTAGTGTGTGTGTACTACAGCTGTAGTGTGTGTGTGTGCACACTATGGCTGTAGCAGAGCTGTGTGTGTGTGCACTATGGCTGTAGCAGAACTGTGTGTTAAACATGGATGCAGAAGGCTCTAGTGCCCATATATATTTTAGCCTCTGGTCATATCTTCTTCTGAACGTATTAGAGCCCCATGTATAAATCTTTTTGCCATATGCCGGGCAGGCATGCTTTCCTCTGTTCCTGTATATTGTGAACCTCCAATGGATACAGACCTCGCAGATGCTGAACCTCACATGCCCCTGCCGTCATCTGTCCACTTCTGTAAACTCAGGCCTGACTCAACTTTTTTTTTTTTTTTTTTTTTTTTTTTTAGTAGTTCGGGAGCAGAAAACTTTTGATATGAGACCCCATGATTTCGATGTACGCCCCTGCCAATGAAAGAGGAAGAATTACTATGTTATTTTTTTCCCTCCTTCTCATCCAGGGAAAGCAAACCCCAATGGTTGCAGCCCCTGACAACTACATGCAAGCCAAACAGGCTAATATCTAAAGTGCATGTGTTTAGATGCTTGTAAAAGTATTAAGTAATGGGAAAAACAGAAATGTAAAAAAAAAATAAAACTAAAAAGAAAACCTTGATTATGGTTATGTCTGGTATCCAACTGAAAAATACCTTTGCATAGAGAATTGTGAGCCACTGTCAGTCAGCTGTTCTCAGCCAATCAGCATCAGCAGGAGTTTTCTCTGCAATGGTGATTGGTTGACATAAACTCTCCTCACAGGCTCCTCCCATTAGTCCTTTTCAGCTGGATGCCAGACAATGTACAGACTCTGGGAGGTCTTATCATAGGCATTACTAAGTGCTGATTTCAATATCTCCATATCAGGGGCTGATACTTATTAGCTTTCATTCTGAAGTTCATAAACTGCCGCTCTATTCCCATGATTTAAAGAGAACATGTCACTTAAACCTATAGTAAATGCCGCTTTGCTCCTGAAAAAAAGCGCCGTTTTTCTTTTGTTCCTGCGCCTCTCTAGTTTTGAGATATGGTTTCCTCTTCGCTGTATATAAATCGTCTTTTTAGCCAAGTGGGTGTGGTTTTATAACCTTCTGTGGACATCTTCTTGATAACCACACCCACTTGGATAAGAAGACTAGATTTATATGCAGGAAAATCGGCGGCCATATAGGTCAGGATTTCTGTTGGCCTTTTGCAGTATGACCACTAGTGGCCGCTATTGTTCACTTTAATAATTGAGCTGCAGTTTCACTCCTTACAACAGGAGGCTGATTTTGTGTTCCGCAATTGCCCTTTACCAAGATGGTGGATTCTGAATCTATGGAATCCATGTTATTTCCTGTTTGGGCCTACTTAAAGCAACATAGAACTCTCACTCATTGCTTGAGTATTGTGTCTAGCCATTAGCCTAGTTTCAGCCTCCAGCTCCTGAACATTTTTACCCAGACTGTTCTAATTCATCTACGGATTGTTTCCTACAACTCCTTGCTAAATTCAAGAACCTCTACTACCGTTTGCTGTTCCTGCTTGTGCTCCTTCGGGTACTAGTTCCCAGAAGTACCACGCCAGTATCGTAACAATATCTAAGGAACGGAGAGGAGCACATAGCTCCCAACCGTCCCAGTTTCCACGGGACTGTCCCTCTTTGAGGGCTCAGTTCCGTGTCCCGTCATGGCTCAGCTGTTCTCCCGGCTGTGGAGGGTAGGTTGCGGCAGTAGAGCAGCGGGCACAGGTTGTAGCTGGCTGCTGCAGCTACCACGTCTGCTCACTGCTAAAGAAAATGAATATTCACTCCTCCCCACGCCCATGGGAGTGGAGAGGAGTGAATATTCATTCTCCTTAATAGCGCTCACTTGTCAATTGCAGCCGCCGGCTCCTGCAGCGGCTTCGCGATCCTATGTGCCCGCTATTAGACAGAATGAATATTCACTCTTCTCCACTCCCATGGGCGTGGAGAAGAGTGAATAAATATTCTCTTTAGTAGCGGGCACAGAAGATCGCAGAGCCGCAGCAGGAGCGCAGCCGCTGCTGTGTGCGCTATTAAGGAGAACTATTCACTCCTCCCCACGCCCATAGTCCCGGCGTGGAGAGGAGTGAATATCTCCGCAGCTCACCTCGGTATCTGAGGGCGCATGGCAGTGAAGTCATGCGCTGCTCAGATGCTGACATGAGCTGCTGGCAGACAGGACGCAGCGCTGGAGCAGAGGTGAGAAGGAAGGTGAGTAGAATTGTTTATTTTTTTCATGTGTGCAGTGATGGGGGCCATGCCTACCAGGATTGGGCAAGAGGGGCGCCATGCCTACCAGGATTGGGCAAGAGGGGCGCCATGCCTACCAGGATTGGGCAAGAGGGGCGCCATGCCTACCAGGATTGGGCAAGAGGGGCGCCATGCCTACCAGGATTGGGCAAGAGGGGCGCCATGCCTACCAGGATTGGGCAAGAGGGGCGCCATGCCTACCAGGATTGGGCAAGAGGGGCGCCATGCCTACCAGGATTGGGCAAGAGGGGCGCCATGCCTACCAGGATTGGGCAAGAGGGGCGCCATGCCTACCAGGATTGGGCAAGAGGGGCGCCATGCCTACCAGGATTGGGCAAGAGGGGCGCCATGCCTACCAGGATTGGGCAAGAGGGGCGCCATGCCTACCAGGATTGGGCAAGAGGGGCGCCATGCCTACCAGGATTGGGCAAGAGGGGCGCCATGCCTACCAGGATTGGGCAAGAGGGGCGCCATGCCTACCAGGATTGGGCAAGAGGGGCGCCATGCCTACCAGGATTGGGCAAGAGGGGCGCCATGCCTACCAGGATTGGGCATGAGGGGCGCCATGCCTACCAGGATTGGGCATGAGGGGCGCCATGCCTACCAGGATTGGGCATGAGGGGCGCCATGCCTACCAGGATTGGGCATGAGGGGCGCCATGCCTACCAGGATTGGGCATGAGGGGCGCCATGCCTACCAGGATTGGGCATGAGGGGCGCCATGCCTACCAGGATTGGGCATGAGGGGCGCCATGCCTACCAGGATTGGGCATGAGGGGCGCCATGCCTACCAGGATTGGGCATGAGGGGCGCCATGCCTACCAGGATTGGGCATGAGGGGCGCCATGCCTACCAGGATTGGGCATGAGGGGCGCCATGCCTACCAGGATTGGGCATGAGGGGCGCCATGCCTACCAGGATTGGGCATGAGGGGCGCCATGCCTACCAGGATTGGGCATGAGGGGCGCCATGCCTACCAGGATTGGGCATGAGGGGCGCCATGCCTACCAGGATTGGGCATGAGGGGCGCCATGCCTACCAGGATTGGGCATGAGGGGCGCCATGCCTACCAGGATTGGGCATGAGGGGCGCCATGCCTACCAGGATTGGGCATGAGGGGCGCCATGCCTACCAGGATTGGGCATGAGGGGCGCCATGCCTACCAGGATTGGGCATGAGGGGCGCCATGCCTACCAGGATTGGGCATGAGGGGCGCCATGCCTACCAGGATTGGGCATGAGGGGCGCCATGCCTACCAGGATTGGGCATGAGGGGCGCCATGCCTACCAGGATTGGGCATGAGGGGCGCCATGCCTACCAGGATTGGGCATGAGGGGCGCCATGCCTACCAGGATTGGGCATGAGGGGCGCCATGCCTACCAGGATTGGGCATGAGGGGCGCCATGCCTACCAGGATTGGGCATGAGGGGCGCCATGCCTACCAGGATTGGGCATGAGGGGCGCCATGCCTACCAGGATTGGGCATGAGGGGCGCCATGCCTACCAGGATTGGGCATGAGGGGCGCCATGCCTACCAGGATTGGGCATGAGGGGCGCCATGCCTACCAGGATTGGGCATGAGGGGCGCCATGCCTACCAGGATTGGGCATGAGGGGCGCCATGCCTACCAGGATTGGGCATGAGGGGCGCCATGCCTACCAGGATTGGGCATGAGGGGCGCCATGCCTACCAGGATTGGGCATGAGGGGCGCCATGCCTACCAGGATTGGGCATGAGGGGCGCCATGCCTACCAGGATTGGGCATGAGGGGCGCCATGCCTACCAGGATTGGGCATGAGGGGCGCCATGCCTACCAGGATTGGGCATGAGGGGCGCCATGCCTACCAGGATTGGGCATGAGGGGCGCCATGCCTACCAGGATTGGGCATGAGGGGCGCCATGCCTACCAGGATTGGGCATGAGGGGCGCCATGCCTACCAGGATTGGGCATGAGGGGCGCCATGCCTACCAGGATTGGGCATGAGGGGCGCCATGCCTACCAGGATTGGGCATGAGGGGCGCCATGCCTACCAGGATTGGGCATGAGGGGCGCCATGCCTACCAGGATTGGGCATGAGGGGCGCCATGCCTACCAGGATTGGGCATGAGGGGCGCCATGCCTACCAGGATTGGGCATGAGGGGCGCCATGCCTACCAGGATTGGGCATGAGGGGCGCCATGCCTACCAGGATTGGGCATGAGGGGCGCCATGCCTACCAGGATTGGGCATCAGGGGCGCCATGCCTACCAGGATTGGGCATCAGGGGCGCCATGCCTACCAGGATTGGGCATCAGGGGCGCCATGCCTACCAGGATTGGGCATCAGGGGCGCCATGCCTACCAGGATTGGGCATCAGGGGCGCCATGCCTACCAGGATTGGGCATCAGGGGCGCCATGCCTACCAGGATTGGGCATCAGGGGCGCCATGCCTACCAGGATTGGGCATCAGGGGCGCCATGCCTACCAGGATTGGGCATCAGGGGCGCCATGCCTACCAGGATTGGGCATCAGGGGCGCCATGCCTACCAGGATTGGGCATCAGGGGCGCCATGCCTACCAGGATTGGGCATCAGGGGCGCCATGCCTACCAGGATTGGGCATCAGGGGCGCCATGCCTACCAGGATTGGGCATCAGGGGCGCCATGCCTACCAGGATTGGGCATCAGGGGCGCCATGCCTACCAGGATTGGGCATCAGGGGCGCCATGCCTACCAGGATTGGGCATCAGGGGCGCCATGCCTACCAGGATTGGGCATCAGGGGCGCCATGCCTACCAGGATTGGGCATCAGGGGCGCCATGCCTACCAGGATTGGGCATCAGGGGCGCCATGCCTACCAGGATTGGGCATCAGGGGCGCCATGCCTACCAGGATTGGGCATCAGGGGCGCCATGCCTACCAGGATTGGGCATCAGGGGCGCCATGCCTACCAGGATTGGGCATCAGGGGCGCCATGCCTACCAGGATTGGGCATCAGGGGCGCCATGCCTACCAGGATTGGGCATCAGGGGCGCCATGCCTACCAGGATTGGGCATCAGGGGCGCCATGCCTACCAGGATTGGGCATCAGGGGCGCCATGCCTACCAGGATTGGGCATCAGGGGCGCCATGCCTACCAGGATTGGGCATCAGGGGCGCCATGCCTACCAGGATTGGGCATCAGGGGCGCCATGCCTACCAGGATTGGGCATCAGGGGCGCCATGCCTACCAGGATTGGGCATCAGGGGCGCCATGCCTACCAGGATTGGGCATCAGGGGCGCCATGCCTACCAGGATTGGGCATCAGGGGCGCCATGCCTACCAGGATTGGGCATCAGGGGCGCCATGCCTACCAGGATTGGGCATCAGGGGCGCCATGCCTACCAGGATTGGGCATCAGGGGCGCCATGCCTACCAGGATTGGGCATCAGGGGCGCCATGCCTACCAGGATTGGGCATCAGGGGCGCCATGCCTACCAGGATTGGGCATCAGGGGCGCCATGCCTACCAGGATTGGGCATCAGGGGCGCCATGCCTACCAGGATTGGGCATCAGGGGCGCCATGCCTACCAGGATTGGGCATCAGGGGCGCCATGCCTACCAGGATTGGGCATCAGGGGCGCCATGCCTACCAGGATTGGGCATCAGGGGCGCCATGCCTACCAGGATTGGGCATCAGGGGCGCCATGCCTACCAGGATTGGGCATCAGGGGCGCCATGCCTACCAGGATTGGGCATCAGGGGCGCCATGCCTACCAGGATTGGGCATGAGGGGCGCCATGCCTACCAGGATTGGGCATCAGGGGCGCCATGCCTACCAGGATTGGGCATGAGGGGCGCCATGCCTACCAGGATTGGGCATGAGGGGCGCCATGCCTACCAGGATTGGGCATGAGGGGCGCCATGCCTACCAGGATTGGGCATGAGGGGCGCCATGCCTACCAGGATTGGGCATGAGGGGCGCCATGCCTACCAGGATTGGGCATGAGGGGCGCCATGCCTACCAGGATTGGGCATGAGGGGCGCCATGCCTACCAGGATTGGGCATGAGGGGCGCCATGCCTACCAGGATTGGGCATCAGGGGCGCCATGCCTACCAGGATTGGGCATCAGGGGCGCCATGCCTACCAGGATTGGGCATCAGGGGCGCCATGCCTACCAGGATTGGGCATCAGGGGCGCCATGCCTACCAGGATTGGGCATCAGGGGCGCCATGCCTACCAGGATTGGGCATCAGGGGCGCCATGCCTACCAGGATTGGGCATCAGGGGCGCCATGCCTACCAGGATTGGGCATCAGGGGCGCCATGCCTACCAGGATTGGGCATCAGGGGCGCCATGCCTACCAGGATTGGGCATCAGGGGCGCCATGCCTACCAGGATTGGGCATCAGGGGCGCCATGCCTACCAGGATTGGGCATCAGGGGCGCCATGCCTACCAGGATTGGGCATCAGGGGCGCCATGCCTACCAGGATTGGGCATCAGGGGCGCCATGCCTACCAGGATTGGGCATCAGGGGCGCCATGCGTACCAGGATTGGGCATGAGGGGCGCCATGCCTACCAGGATTGGGCATGAGGGGCGCCATGCATACCAGGATTGGGGTTGAGGGGTGCCATGCATACCAGGATTGGGGTTGAGGGGTGCCATGCATACCAGGATTGGGGTTGAGGGGTGCCTTGCATACCAGGATTGGGGATGAGGGGGGCCATGCATACCAGGATTGGGTCTGAGGGGGCCATGCATACCATGATTGGGTCTGAGGGGGTCATGCATACCATGATTGGGTCTGAGGGGGTCATGCATACCATGATTGGGTCTGAGGGGGCCATGCATACCAGGATTGAGTCTGAGGGGGCCATGCATACCAGGATTGAGTCTGAGGGGGCCATGCATACCAGGAATGGGTCTGAGGTGGACATTGCATACCAGGATTGGGTCTGAGGGGGCCATGCATACCAGGAATGGGGATGAGGGTCATCTGCTGAATGCCCCTTCATTACCAGCGCCGCTCTGACAACTCCTCCTGCCAGGGGAGAAAGAAATGGTAGATAGGCGTGGATTGGGGTGTGACCAGGGGCGTGACCAAAAAATGTTCTGTCCCTCTTTCTTCTTTCTCTTCTTCAAAAGTTGGGAGGTATGGGAGCAGGAACTAAAGTAAAACAGCACCGGATTCAGGAAAACAAGGACTTTTAGACTAGATAAAAAAAAAAAAAACATATTTATGGCAAGTGACAAGTCCTCCTTAATCTCGAACTCAGCCTACGCCAAGTTCACATTGCGTTTTTTCATCTGCGTTAAGCATGCCCATAGCCTTTTATTACTAGCCGGAGGCCAAATTAAAAAATAAAAAAGTCCCTTTAGCTTCCCGGGTGGCCAGTATACGCTAGTATACATACAATTGCTCATCTTCACCATACAACCTTCCACCAGAGGTACAGCCAGAGAGTCCCCATGACGTGGAGCTCTAGCAGAAGGCTGAAAACGCGTTGTAACCACCCCGTGACTCACATTGCCGTGTGCAATCCCAGCAGCAAAATCGGACTCCTATCAGAACAAAAACGTTCTAAAACTACAAATAGAAAATACATATTTTTGTTTTATTATTTCACAATAAATATCAACATCCGGACAATATAATAGGACAACGTCACGGCAAAACAGGAACGCAACGCAGAACCGCAGATCAACGGAGGTGAGCGGCTGCACCGTAAACCCACGCATTACATTAAAGAGGTCATTTAACAATAGATATATATTCTGAAAAAGTGGAAAAACACGACCGATCGACGGAATTATAAAGGCACGTCAGGCTGTAAAAAAAATCCAAAACACTCCCACTAATGGCTGCCATAGGGGTCATCACTCTACATCTATAGCCAATATATCCTACCTCAATTATTTATTGTTTGTTCACTTATTTTATACTGCGAGGCATCAGAATACAAGGAGGTGAAAACACTGAAGTGGTCCATTATGACATGTCATGTAGTGGGGGTCTGGGCACAGGCGGCTCTGAAAACGATGGGCAGCTTAATTTGGGAGTGAACAGGGCCACTGAAGCCTGTGATTGGCTGCAGCGGTCAGGTGACTAGAAGAGAGGGTTATCACAGAAACATCCAACGGTGCGCTCTTCTGGTCACCTGGCCGCTGCATCCACCCTGCTGACTTCTAAATTGTACTTGGGAGACGTGATGTATGCCTCCATTTATTGTTTTGAAATCATTCATGCCTCAAAAATATAAAAAAGATTTTTTAGCATTGGATAACCCCTTTAAAAAAAAATAAAAAATCAGAACCCATTCGGATCTATTCCTTGGTAAGGCGCATTGAGATTTAAAGGACACTTTTTTTCTTTATATAAAATATGACTATTGACTAAAAATAAGTCAAATATGAGAACAATTCATATAAAACTTCCTCATTTCAGATAAAAAAAAAAATAGCACTAAAATCACACAGTACCAATAACGATAAGTCCTTAATCGTCCTCTTCTTTCGATCCCTTCATTCCAGCATCTTACAGCACACACAGCGACCTCTAGTGGCCACAGTGGAAAATACAGGCCCAGGGACGAGGGAGGAGACTGGCTGAGGTCCTCTTCAAGGGGCATATAGGGGCCCACAGCTTCACCCTTAACAGCTTGTGTTGGTCCAATCCAGACCAGGGCTAGAATAACCTCCAGCGGCTTGCCTCGGTCAGCATCACCGGAGCGTCACCAATGTCCACCGTGATGTTGGTGTAAAGTTGGATTTTCTCTCGGGAAAGGAGTTGGAAATGTAAGGAATTCATCCCGTCATCTCGCCACGTCTTTCTTGTACTTCTCAACAGATTATGTCTATAAGATGAAAGAAGCAAAAGTTGGAGATGAGATCTGATAGTCAGGCCCGGCGTCAGCACCCGGGCAAGTCCAGGGGCCCTGAACAGGCGGGGGGGCCCACTAGCGGTCTGGCACCCCAGCGCGCTATGGGACCTGTGAGCGGAGGAGAGAGGTGCCAGCGTTCGCCCTCTCCCCGCCGCTTGCTCAGGGCCCCAGCACAATACTTACCTCTCCCCGTGCCTCCGCAGCAGGTCCTGTCTCTTCCGCGGCTGCTGCACTGTGAAGTCTCAGGTCAGAGGGCGCGGTGACGTCTTTACACCGCACCCTCTACTGAGCAGTCACAGCGCAGAGCGGGAAGACGCCAGCGACACTGAGGAGTCCGGAGCAGCGGCAGCAGAAGGTGAGAAGTGAGGTAATTGATTTTTTTTATGTATGGAGGCATGGGGCATTATATGAGGGGGAGAGGTGACATCCTGCATGGGGCATTATATGGGGGGGGGGGGGGGGGGAGACGTGACATCCTGCATGGGGCATTATATGAGGGGGAGAGGTGACATCCTGCATGGGGCATTATATGAGGGGCAGAGGTGACATCCCGCATGGGGCATTATATGAGGGGGGAGAGGTGACATTCTGCATGGGGCATTATATGAGGGGGGAGAGGTGACATCCTGCATGGGGCATTATATGGGGGGGGGGGGGGAGACGTGACATCCTGCATGGGGCATTATATGAGGGGGAGAGGTGACATCCTGCATGGGGCATTATATGAGGGGGAGAGGTGACATCCTGCATGGGGCATTATATGAGGGGGAGAGGTGACATCCTGCATGGGGCATTATATGGGGGGGGGGGGGGGAAAGACGTGACATCCTGCATGGGGCATTATATGAGGGGGAGAGGTGACATCCTGCATGGGGCATTATATGAGGGGGAGAGGTGACATCCTGCATGGGGCATTATATGAGGGGCAGAGGTGACATCCTGCATGGGACATTATATGAGGGGGGAGAGGTGACATCCCGCATGGGGTATTATATGAGGGGGGAGAGGTGACATCCTGCATGGGGCATTATATGAGGGGGGAGAGGTGACATCCTGCATGGGGCATTATATGGGGGGGGGGGGGGAGACGTGACATCCTGCATGGGGCATTATATGAGGGGGAGAGGTGACATCCTGCATGGGGCATTATATGAGGGGGAGAGGTGACATCCTGCATGGGGCATTATATGAGGGGGAGAGGTGACATCCTGCATGGGACATTATATGAGGGGGAGAGGTGACATCCTGCATGGGACATTATATGAGGGGGGAGAGGTGACATCCTGCATGGGGCATTATATGAGGGGGCAGAGGTGACAACCTGCATGAGGCATTATATGGGTGGAAGAGGTGACATCCTGCATGGGGCATTATATGGGGGCAGAGGTGACATCCTGCATGAGGCATTATATGGGTGGAAGAGGTGACATCCTGCATGGGGCATTATATGGGGGGGGGTGACATCCTGCATGGCGCATTATATGGGGGGGGGGGAGGTGACATCCTGCATGGGGCATTATATGGGGGGGGGGGAGAGGTGATAACCTGCATGGAGCATTATATGGGGGGGGGGAGAGAGGCGACATCCTGCATGGGGCATTATAGGGGGGGGGGTGACATCCTGCATGGGGCAATATATGAGGGGGAGAGATGACATCGTGCATGGGGCATTATATGGGGGGGCGGGGAGAGGTGACATCCTGCATGGGGCATTATATGGGGGGGAGGTGACATCCCGCATGGGGCATTATATGGGGGGGAGGTGACATCCCGCATGGGGCATTATATGGGGGAGGGGTGACATCCTGCATGGGGCATTATATGGCGGGGGCAAGTGACATCCCGCATGGGGCATTATATGGGGGGAGAGGTGACACCCTGCATGGGGCATTATATGGGGGGGGGGAGGTGGCATCCTGCATGGGGCATTATATGGGGGGAGAGGTGACATCCTGCATGGGGCATCATATGGGGGGAGAGGTGACATCCTGCATGGGGCATCATATGGAGGGAGAGGTGACATCCTGCATGGGGCATTATATGGGGGGGTGACATCCTGCATGGGGCATTATATGGGGGGGAGGTGACACCCTGCATGGGGCATTATATGGGGGGGGGGGGGTGACATCCTGCATGGGGCATTATATGGGGGGGTGACATCCTGCATGGGGCATTATATGGGAGGGGGGGGGGGGGGGAGAGAGGTGACATCTTGCATCTGGCATTATATGGGGGGGGTAACATCCTGCATGGGGGGGTGACATCCTGCATGGGGCATTATATGGGGGGAGAGGTGACATCCAGCATGGGGCATTATATGGGGGGAGAGGTGACATCCAGCATGGGGCATTATATGGGGGGGTGACATCCTGCATGGGGCATAATATGGGGGGGAGAGGTGACATCCAGCATGGGGCATTATATGGGGGGAGGTGACATCCTGCATGGGGCATTATATGGGGGGGTGACATCCTGCATGGGGCATTATATGGGGGGAGAGGTGACATCTTGTATGGGACATTATATGGGGGGGGGTGACATCCTGCATGAGGCATTATATGGGGGGGGTGACATCTTGCATGGCGCTTTATATGGGGAGAGGTGACATTCAGCATGGGACATTATATGGGGGGAGAGGTGACATCCTGCATGGGGCATTATATGGGAGGTGACATCCTGCATGGGGCATTATATGGGAGGTGACATCCTGCATGGGGCATTATATGGGGGGGGGTGACATCCTGCATGGGGCATAATATGGGGGGGAGAGGTGACATCCTGCATGGGGCATAATATGGGGGGGAGAGGTGACATCCTGCATGGGGCATTATATGGGGGGGTGACATCCTGCATGGGGGATTATATGGGGGGGAGGTGACATCCTGCATGGGGCATTATATAGGGGGGGGGGGGGAGATGACACCCTGCATGGGGCATTATATGGGGGGGGGGAGGTGGCATCCTGCATGGGGCATTATATGGGGGGGAGAGGTGACATCCTGCATGGGGCATTATATGGGGGGGGGGAAGGTGGCATCCTGCATGGGGCATTATATGGGGGGAGAGGTGACATCCTGCATGGGGCATTATATGGGGGCGTGACACCCTGCATGGGGCATTATATGGGGGGGGTGACACCCTGCATGGGGCATTATATGGGGGTGTGACACCCTGCATGGGGCATTATATGGGGGGGGGGGGGAGAGGTGACATCTTGCATCTGGCATTATATGAGGGGGTAACATCCTGCATGGGGGGGGTGACATCCTGCATGGGGCATTATATGGGGGGAGAGGTGACATCCAGCATGGGGCATTATATGGGGGGGGAGAGGTGACATCCTGCATGGGGCATTATATGGGGGGGGTGACATCCCGCATGGGGCATTATATGGGGGGAGGGGTGACATCCCGCATGGGGCATTATATGGGGGGAGAGGTGACATCCCGCATGGGGCATTATATGGGGGGTGTGTGTGTGACATCCTGCATGGGGCATTATATGGCGGGGATGACATCCTGCATGGGGCATTATGTGGGGGGCACATTCTGCATGGGGCATTATGTGGGGGGCACATTCTGCATGGGGCATTATGTGGGGGGCACATTCTGCATGGGGCATTATGTGGGGGGCACATTCTGCATGGGGCATTATGTGGGGGGCACATTCTGCATGGGGCATTATGTGGGGGGCACATTCTGCATGGGGCATTATGTGGGGGGCACATTCTGCATGGGGCATTATGTGGGGGGCACATTCTGCATGGGGCATTATGTGGGGGGCACATTCTGCATGGGGCATTATGTGGGGGGCACATTCTGCATGGGGCATTATATGGGAGGTGACATCCTGCATGGGGCATTATATGGGGGGGTGACATCCTGCATGGGGCATAATATGGAGGGGAGAGGTGACATCATGCATGGGGGATTATATGGGGGGGAGGTGACATCCTGCATGGGGCATTATATAGGGGGGGGAGATGACACCCTGCATGGGGCATTATATGGGGGGGGGGAGGTGGCATCCTGCATGGGGCATTATATGGGGGGAGAGGTGACATCCTGCATGGGGCATTATATGGGGGGGGGGGGAAGGTGGCATCCTGCATGGGGCATTATATGGGGGGAGAGGTGACATCCTGCATGGGGCATTATATGGGGGGGTGACACCCTGCATGGGGCATTATATGGGGGGGGGTGACACCCTGCATGGGGCATTATATGGGGGGGGTGACACCCTGCATGGGGCATTATATGGGGGTGTGACACCCTGCATGGGGCATTATATGGGGGGGGGGGGGGAGAGGTGACATCTTGCATCTGGCATTATATGAGGGGGTAACATCCTGCATGGGGGGGGTGACATCCTGCATGGGGCATTATATGGGGGGAGAGGTGACATCCAGCATGGGGCATTATATGGGGGGGAGAGGTGACATCCCGCATGGGGCATTATATGGGGGGGAGAGGTGACATCCCGCATGGGGCATTATATGGGGGGGGGGAGGTGACATCCCGCATGGGGCATTATATGGGGGGAGAGGTGACATATTGTATGGGACATTATATGGGGAGGGGGAGGTGATATCCTGCATGGGGCATTATATGGGGGGTGTGTGTGTGACATCCTGCATGGGGCATTATATGGCGGGGATGACATCCTGCATGGGGCATTATGTGGGGGGCACATCCTGCATGGGGCATTATGTGGGGGGCACATTCTGCATGGGGCATTATGTGGGGGGCACATTCTGCATGGGGCATTATGTGGGGGGCACATTCTGCATGGGGCATTATGTGGGGGGCACATTCTGCATGGGGCATTATGTGGGGGGCACATTCTGCATGGGGCATTATGTGGGGGGCACATTCTGCATGGGGCATTATGTGGGGGGCACATTCTGCATGGGGCATTATGTGGGGGGCACATTCTGCATGGGGCATTATGTGGGGGGCACATTCTGCATGGGGCATTATGTGGGGGGCACATTCTGCATGGGGCATTATGTGGGGGGCACATTCTGCATGGGGCATTATGTGGGGGGCACATTCTGCATGGGGCATTATGTGGGGGGCACATTCTGCATGGGGCATTATGTGGGGGGCACATTCTGCATGGGGCATTATGTGGGGGGCACATTCTGCATGGGGCATTATGTGGGGGGCACATTCTGCATGGGGCATTATGTGGGGGGCACATTCTGCATGGGGCATTATGTGGGGGGCACATTCTGCATGGGGCATTATGTGGGGGGCACATTCTGCATGGGGCATTATGTGGGGGGCACATTCTGCATGGGGCATTATGTGGGGGGCACATTCTGCATGGGGCATTATGTGGGGGGCACATTCTGCATGGGGCATTATGTGGGGGGCACATTCTGCATGGGGCATTATGTGGGGGGCACATTCTGCATGGGGCATTATGTGGGGGGCACATTCTGCATGGGGCATTATGTGGGGGGCACATTCTGCATGGGGCATTATGTGGGGGGCACATTCTGCATGGGGCATTATGTGGGGGGCACATTCTGCATGGGGCATTATGTGGGGGGCACATTCTGCATGGGGCATTATGTGGGGGGCACATTCTGCATGGGGCATTATGTGGGGGGCACATTCTGCATGGGGCATTATGTGGGGGGCACATTCTGCATGGAGCATTATGTGGGGGGCACAGCCTGCATGGGGCATTATGTGGGGGGCACAGCCTGCATGGGGCATTATGTATGGAGCGTTATATGGGGGCCAGTATCCTGTATGGAGCATTATATGGGGACCAGTATTCTGTATGGAGGACTATACAGTGGGTACGGAAAGTATTAAAACCCCTTTACATTTTTCACTCTGTTTCATTGCAGCTATTTGGTAAATTCTAAAAAGTTCATTTTTTTCTCATTAAAGTACACTGTGCACCCAATCTTGGCTGAAAAAAAACAGAAATGTAGACATTTTTGCAAATTTATTAAAAAAGAAAACCTGAAATATCACATGGTCATAAGTATTCAGACCCTTTGCTCAGACTCTCATATTTAAGTCACATGCTGTCCATTTCCTTGTGACCCTCCTTGAGATGGTTCTACTCCTTCATTGGAGTCCAGCTGTGTTTAATTAAACTGATAGGACTTGATTTGGAAAGGCGCACACCTGTCTATATAAGACCTCACAGCTCACAGCGCATGTCAGACCATATGAGAATCATGAGCTCAAAGGAACTGCCCAAGGAGCTCAGAGACAGAATTGTGGCAAGGCACAGATCTGGACAAGGTTATAAAAGAATTTCTGCATTACTCAAGGTTCCTAAGAGCATAGTGGCCTCCATAATCCTTAAATGAAAGAAGTTTGGGACCTCCAGAAGTCTTCCTAGACCTGGCCGTCCAGCCAAACTGAGCAATCATGGAAGAAGAGCCTTGGTGAGAGGTAAAGAAGAACCCCAAGATCACTGTGGCTGAGCTCCAGAGATGCAGTAGGGAGATGAGAGAAAGATCCACAAAGTCAACTATCACTGCAGCCCTCCACCAGTCGGGCCTTTATGGCAGAGTGGCCAGACAGAAGTATCTCCTCAGTGCAAGACATATGAAAGCCCGCATGGAGTTTGCTCAAAAACACATGAAGGACTCCCAGACTATAAGAAATAAGATTCTCTGGTCTGATGAGACAAAGATAGAACTTTTTGGTGATAATTCTAAGCGGTATGTGTGGAGAAAACCAGGCACTGCTCATCACCTGCCCAATACAATCCCAACAGTGAAACATGGTGGTGGCAGCATCATGCTATGGGGGTGTTTTTCAGCTGCAGGGACAGGACGACTAGTTGCAATTGAAGGAAACATGAATGCGGCCAAGTACAGAGATATCCTGGATGAAAGCCTCTTCCAGAGTGCTCTGGACCTCAGACTTGGCCGAAGGTTCACCTTCCAACAAGACAATGACCCTAAGCACACAGCTAAAATAACAAAGGAGTGGCTTCAGAACAACTCTGTGACCATTCTTGACTGGCCCAGCCAGAGCCCTGACCTAAACCCAATTGAGCATCTCTGGAGAGACCTGAAAATGGCTGTCCACCAACGTTCACCATCCAACCTGATGGAATTGGAGAGGATCTGCAAGGAAGAATGGCAGAGGATCCCCAAATCCAGGTGTGAAAAACTTGTTGCATCATTTCCAAGAAGACTCATGGCTGTACTAGCTCAAAAGGGGGCTTCTACGCAATACTGAGCAAAGGGTCTGAACACTTATGACCATGTGATATTTCAGTTTTTCTTTTTTAATAAATTTGCAAAAATTTCTACATTTCTGTTTTTTTTCTCAGTCAAGATGGGGTGTAGAGTGTACTTTAATGAGAAAAAAATGAACTTCTTAGAATTTACCAAATGGCTGCAATGAAACAAAGAGTGAAAAATTTAAAGGGGTCTGAATACTTTCCGCACCCACTGTACTGTCCGGTCTGCACTGTGCGCTGCGAGGATTCGCCGGTTTCTGATCTTTTATAGAATTTACAATAGATATCGCTCATGTAATGTAATGTAAGAAGTGAAATCTTTGGCCTTGTACTGTATATATATATTTCTCTGCGGTATCTGTGCATCAGGAGTCGTGATGTGTTCGGGGCCCACTGAGACTCTTTCGCCCAGGGCCCACAAAAAGCTGGAGCCGGCCCTGCTGATCGGTCTTAGAAACAGTCCGCAGGTTAGCTCCTTCCTCATGGTCAGTCATGTGACCTAGCAGCTAGTATCTAATTGGGTGACTGTCACCTGAACTCCCACAATGCAGCGGTTTCATGTAACAAGAAGAGACCCGAGCCAGAGGGCCAGAGACCAGAGCGAGCGGGACGGCCAGAGACCAGAGCGAGCGGGACGGCCAGAGACAAGAGCGAGCGGGACGGCCAGAGACCAGAGCGAGCGGGACGGCCAGAGACAAGAGCGAGCGGGACGGCCAGAGACAAGAGCGAGCGGGACGGCCAGAGACAAGAGCGAGCGGGACGGCCAGAGACAAGAGCGAGCGGGACGGCCAGAGACAAGAGCGAGCGGGACGGCCAGAGACAAGAGCGAGCGGGACGGCCAGAGACAAGAGCGAGCGGGACGGCCAGAGACAAGAGCGAGCGGGACGGCCAGAGACAAGAGCGAGCGGGACGGCCAGAGACAAGAGCGAGCGGGACGGCCAGAGACAAGAGCGAGCGGGACGGCCAGAGACAAGAGCGAGCGGGACGGCCAGAGACAAGAGCGAGCGGGACGGCCAGAGACAAGAGCGAGCGGGACGGCCAGAGACAAGAGCGAGCGGGACGGCCAGAGACAAGAGCGAGCGGGACGGCCAGAGACAAGAGCGAGCGGGACGGCCAGAGACAAGAGCGAGCGGGACGGCCAGAGACAAGAGCGAGCGGGACGGCCAGAGACAAGAGCGAGCGGGACGGCCAGAGACAAGAGCGAGCGGGACGGCCAGAGACAAGAGCGAGCGGGACGGCCAGAGACAAGAGCGAGCGGGACGGCCAGAGACAAGAGCGAGCGGGACGGCCAGAGACAAGAGCGAGCGGGACGGCCAGAGACAAGAGCGAGCGGGACGGCCAGAGACAAGAGCGAGCGGGACGGCCAGAGACAAGAGCGAGCGGGACGGCCAGAGACAAGAGCAAGCGGGACGGCCAGAGACAAGAGCAAGCGGGACGGCCAGAGACAAGAGCAAGCGGGACGGCCAGAGACAAGAGCGAGCGGGTCATAAATTCAAGGAAAGGGTCAGAGGTTAGTTTCTAGTGTTAGAGACATTTTTTACCTGTGGGAGTTTTCCTCGTTGCCGGTGTCACGGTCGTGGGGGATCATTTTATATCGGCCGATGCTCAGAGGCGTCCGCGTCATACTCATCCCTGAGAGGCGGATCCTTATAACAGACACATTATCACATTATACTGCGCATGCATCACTCTCACATTGTGCGCTCCTTATTGATGAAACCTGACCCCACCAAAAAAAGTTGTAAGGGCATCTGTAGGAAAAAAGTTTATGAAACTTGAAAGGAGCCGTGATGTGAGCACTCGCAAAACCTCCGACTGGCCGGAATTTCCACACTTGGTCTTTAAGTTCCAAATTGTAAAATCACTAAGGGACCCCTAACTCTTCCTTCAGAAACTCTGCCTGTCCGTGTAAAAAAGCAGCTGCAGATGGATGACAAATGCTGTTTATAACCAGAAATTTTGGGCCTTGTTCCTTTCCTCTTCTGGGTTTCCTAGGTCGGCGGCTCTTCCTGGTGTGATGTCAGATCTGTGCAGCTTCTCCTCCCTCTCCCCTAATGATGTGGCTGATTCTATAGCTGCAGCTGCATCCCCCTCCTCTCCCCTCCATCCTGTCTGTCATTAACGGTTTTACACTAGATGGATTTATTGGTGACTATGGAGGTTTCTGGACATTACAACGAAACCACAGGGAAGAAAACGGAAGTATGAGATACAGAGAAACTTTCCCCAATGAGATATATCACAAAGAGTATTCCTGACTTATAAGGGTCCAGTCTGGAAGCTATTTAAAGGCTCATTATAATATTGGAGACCCTCACCGGAGCGGATTACCTCATGGCGATATCATCGTCCTCTCCTCCCCAGCCCCAGTACGTGTTGGGGAATCCATTCATCTTCATGAACTGATCTGGTGTAACCGCAGACACTCCGCCAAAATATGCCCAATATGGAAGGCTGCAGGAAAACGAGGGAGGTGAGCTGTGACATCGCCTATTGTGAATGGTGGATCCTGTGTTATCTACTGTATATAGAGGTGTTATCAGTCATTGTACAGAAGGAGGAGGAGGTGAGCTGTGACATCACCTATTGTGTATGGTGGATGCTGTGTTATCTACTGTATATAGAGGTGTTATCATTCACTGTACAGGAGGAGGAGGTGAGCTGAGACATCACCTATTGTGAATGGTGGATCCTGTGTTATCTACTGTATATAGAGGTGTTATCATTCACTGTACAGGAGGAGGAGGTGAGCTGTGACATCACCTATTGTGTATGGTGGATGCTGTGTTATCTACTGTATATAGAGGTGTTATCATGCACTGTACAGGAGGAGGAGGTGAGCTGAGACATAAATTGGGAATAGTGGATCCTCTATTTTCTACTGTATATAAAAAGGCATTGCAAAATTCTGCCTGTGATAATGAGACTGCTGAAAATAGTGCTGAAAGTGGAAGTTTAGTATAAGATCTTGTGGTCAGTGTGAACAGGATTTTTTTTTATTACAGAAACAGATATGGAAAACTGAAATAAATTATCAAATGTAAAAAAAAAAAAAAAAAAAAAAAAAAAAAGATTTTAACCCCTTAATAACATCTGACGTACTAATACGCGTCTGTGCCCTGGGACTTAAGAGCCAGACCCGTATTAGTACGTCATCGCGATCGCGCCCGCACACAGGCTGTGCGGGCGCGATCGCCGCCGGGTGTCAGCTGATTGTCACAGCTGACACCCGGTACTATGTGCAGGGAGCGGTCACGCACCGCTCCCAGCACATTAACCCCCGCGATGCTGCGATCGAAGTCGATCGAAGTCGATCGCGGCATTGCGGGGGCAAGGGGAGGTGATCGGCGATACTCACCTCCTCTTCCGGCTTCCAGCGCTGTCTGCAAAGGCTTCCCGGGTGTTGCCATGACGACCCGATGTCGTCATGACAACATCCGGGTCACCAGAGAGCAGGAAGATTGCTTGGACATGCGCAGTGCATCTCCAAGCAATCTTCACACTGTGCACTTCTGACAGCCTTCATGGCATAGGGATGGTGCTCCATTCCTGTGCCATGCAGGCGATCAGAAAAAAAAAAGTGAAAGTCCCAGAGTGGGACAAAGTAATAAAGTGTATAAACTGTGTG
Organism: Phyllobates terribilis; assembly: GCF_046119375.1. Lineage (NCBI taxonomy): Eukaryota > Metazoa > Chordata > Amphibia > Anura > Dendrobatidae > Phyllobates > Phyllobates terribilis. The sequence continues at coordinate 952,875,272 of NW_027362762.1, forward strand.
AAAGTGGAAAAAAAAAAAAAAAAAAAAAAAGTGCAAAAATATTATAAAAAAATAATACACCAAAAATAAAAATATAATGTACCCATCAATAAATATTATTATAAAAAAAAAACAATAAAAGTACACATATTTGGTATCGCCGCGTCCGGAACAACCTGACCTATAAAACTGTCCCACTAGTTAACCCCTTCAGTGAACACGGTAAAAAAAAAAAAAAAAAAAACAAGCAAAAAACAATGCTTTATCACCATACCGCCAAACAAAAAGTGGAATAACACGCGATCAAAAAGACGCATATAAATAAAAATGATACCGATGAAAACGTCATCTCGTCCCGCAAAAAGCAAGCCGCCATACAGCTCCATCAGCCGAAAAATAAAAAAGTTATAGCTCTCAGAATAAAGCGATACTAAAAAATATTTTTTTCTATAAAATAGCTTTTATTGTGTATAAGCGCCAAAACATAGAAAAATGATACAAATGTGGTACCGCTGTAAACGTACTGACCCGAAGAGTAAAGCTGCCTCATCAATTTTACCACACACGGAACAGAATAAAAAAAAAAAAAAAAAAACAATTCCTGAATTGTTGGTTTTTGTTTATTCTGCCTCCCAAAAATCGGAATAGAAAGCGATCAAAAAATGTCACGTGCCTGAAAATGGCACCAATAACAACGTCAAGTCATCCCGCAAAAAACGAGCCGTCACATGACTGTCTGCCAAAATCTGGAAAAATTATAGCTCTCAAAATATGGCGATGCAAAAACTAGATTTTACAAAAAATGCGTCTTTTAGTGTGTGACAGCTGTCAGTCATAAAAACCCCATATGATTCTGGCATTGCTGTAATCACACCGACCCGAAGAATAAAGTCGTCTAATCACTTATACCGCACAAGGAACGGCGTCAAAAATAAACTCTTGAGTTAGGATTGGGCTAGGGTTAGGGCTGGGTTTGGGGCTAGGGTTGTGCTGGGGCTAGGGTTGTGCTAGGGTTAGGGCTGGGGTTGGGATTTTTTTCAAAAGTAAGAAAAAAAGATGACCATATGGCGACTAGTGTTGAGAGCAAGTGCTCGCTACTTGAGTTTGCATCGGGTGCTCTGGTATGCATTTAGTATCGTGGGTATTTGAGTGACATGCTCGAGTCTCTGCCCCATATGCTTCGCGGCCAAAAAACTTTACGGGGATTGCCTGCCATGCACGAGCGATCCCCGCATGTTTTTTTTTGGGTGTCTAATAACCGTGAAACATGCGGAGCAGGGACTCGAGCATGTCACTCGAGCACACGCTGTACATGGTGCATACCTGAGTACCCGATGCAAACTCAAGTAGCGAGCACTTGCGCTCAAGAATAATGAAAACTTATTCAATATGATGACCTAATGTAAACAAATAATGTGCCGTACCTCTGGGTTCAAAATGTTCACTATACACCTTAATAAAATCTTTGAGGGGTATAGTTTCCAAAATGGGGACACTTGTGGGGGAGCTCCACTGTTTAGGCACATCACGGGCTCTCCAAACGCGACATGGTGTCCGCTAACAAATTGAATGGAAAATCGGCTCAAATTGTTAGCGGACGCCATGTTGCGTTTGGAGAGCCCCTGTGTGTCCAAACATTGGAGCTCCCCCACAAGTGACCCCATTTTGGAAACTAGACCCCCCAAGGCACCTATCTAGATGCATAGTGAGCACTTAGAACCCCCAGGTGCTTCACAAATTGATTCGTAAAAATGAAAAAGTGAAAATAAAACACTTTTTCATTTTTATGAATCAATTTGTGAAGCACCTGGGGTTCCAAGTGCTCACTATGAATCTAGATAGGTGCCTTGGGGGGTCTAGTTTCCAAAATGGGGTCACTTGTGGGGGAGCTCCAATGTTTGGGCACACAGGGACTCTCTAAATGCAACATGGTATCCGCTAACAAATTGAATGGAAAATCGGCTCAAATTGTTAGCGGACACCACATTGCGTTTGGAGAGCCCCTCTGTGCCCAAACTTTGGAGCTCCTCCACAAGTGACCCCATTTTGGAAACTAGACCCCCCAAGGCACCTTTCTAGATGCATAGTGAGCACTTGGAACCCCCAGGTGCTTCACAAATTGATTCGTAAAAATGAAAAAGTGAAAAAAAAACACTTTTTCATTTTTATGAATCAATTTGTGAAGCACCTGGGGTTCCAAGTGCTCACTATGAATCTAGATAGGTGCCTTGGGGGGTCTAGTTTCCAAAATGGGGTCACTTGTGGGGGAGCTCCAATGTTTGGGCACACAGGGACTCTCCAAATGCAACATGATATCCGCTAACAAATTGTCGGCTCAAATTGTTAGCGGATATCATGTTGCATTTGGAGAGTCCCTGTGTGCCCAAACATTGGAGCTCCTCCACAAGTGACCCCATTTTGGAAACTAGACCCCCCAAGGCACCTATCTAGATGCATAGTGAGCACTTGGAACCCCTAGGTGCTTCACAAATTAATTCGTAAAAATGAAAAAGTGTTTTTTTTTTCACTTTTTCATTATTACGAATCAATTTGTGAAGCACCTGGGGGTTCCAAGTGCTCACTATGCATCTAGAAAGGTGCCTTGGGGGGTCTAGTTTCCAAAATGGGGTCACTTGTGGGGGAGCTCCAAAGTTTGGGCACAGAGAAGCTCTCCAAACGCAATGTGGTGTCCGCTAACAATTTGAGCCGATTTTCCATTCAATTTGTTAGCGGATACCATGTTGCATTTAGAGAGTCCCTGTGTGCCCAAACATTGGAGCTCCCCCACAAGTGACCCCATTTTGGAAACTAGACCCCCCAAGGCACCTATCTAGATGCATAGTGAGCACTTGGAACCCCTAGGTGCTTCACAAATTGATTCGTAAAAATGAAAAAGTGTTTTTTTTTTCACTTTTTCATTATTACGAATCAATTTGTGAAGCACCTGGGGGTTCCAAGTGCTCACTATGCATCTAGAAAGGTGCCTTGGGGGGTCTAGTTTCCAAAATGGGGTCACTTGTGGGGGAGCTCCAAAGTTTGGGCACAGAGAAGCTCTCCAAACGCAATGTGGTGTCCGCTAACAATTTGAGCCGATTTTCCATTCAATTTGTTAGCGGATACCATGTTGCATTTAGAGAGTCCCTGTGTGCCCAAACATTGGAGCTCTCCCACAAGTGACCCCATTTTGGAAACTAGACCCCCCAAGGCACCTATCTAGATGCATAGTGAGCAGTTGGAACCCCCAGGTGCTTCACAAATTGATTCATAAAAATGAAAAAGTGTTTTTTTTTTCACTTTTTCATTGTTACGAATCAATTTGTGAAGCACCTGGGGGTTCCAAGTGCTCACTATGCATCTAGATAGGTGCCTTGGGGGGTCTAGTTTCCAAAATGGGGTCACTTGTGGGGGAGCTCCAATGTTTGGGCACACAGGGACTCTCTAAATGCAACATGGTGTCCTCTAACAAATTTAACGGAAAATCGGCTCAAATTGTTAGCGACACCATGTTGCGTTTGGAGAGCCGCTGTGTGCCCAAACATTGGAGCTCCCCCACAAGTGACCCCATTTTGGAAACTAGACCCCCCAAGGCACCTATCTAGATGCATTGTGAGCACTTGGAACACTCAGGTGCTTCACAAATTGATTCATAAAAATGAAAAAGTGTTTTTTTTTTTCACTTTTTCATTGTTACGAATCAATTTGTGAAGCACCTGGGGGTTCCAAGTGCTCACTATGCATCTAGAAAGGTGCCTTGGGGGGTCTAGTTTCCAAAATGGGGTCACTTGTGGGGGAGCTCCAAAGTTTGGGCACACATGGGCTCTCCAAACACAACATGGCGTCCGCTAATTATTCAAGCAAATTTTACAATCAAAAAGTCAAATAGCGCTCCTTCCCTTCCGAGCCCTGCCGTGCGCCCAAACAGTATTTTATCCCCAAATATTGGGTATCTGCGTGCCCAGGGGAAATTGCACAACAAATTTTGGGGTCCATTTTTTTCTTGTTACCCCTGTGAAAATAAAAAAAATTGGGTCTAAATTAACATTTTTGTGAAAAAAGTTAAATGTTCATTTTTTTCTTCCACATTCAAAAAATTCCTGTGAAGCACCTGAAGGGTTAATAAAGTTCTTGAATGTGGTTTTGAGCACCTTGAGGGGTGCAGTTTTTAGAATGGTGTCACTTTTGGGTATTTTCTGTCATAAAGATCTCTCCAAGTGACTTCAAATGTGATGTGGTCCCTAAAAAAATGGTTTTGTAAATTTTGTTGGAAAAATGAGAAATCGCTGGTCAACTTTTAACCCTTATAGCTCCCTAACAAAAAAAAATTTTGGTTCCAAAATTGTGCTGATGTAAAGTAGACATGTGGGAAATGTTATTTATTAACTCTTTTGTGTGACATATCGCTCTGATTTCAGGGCTTAAAAATTCAAATTTTGAAAATTGCAAAATTTTCAAAATTTTCGCCAAATTTCCGTTTTTTTCACAAATAAACGCAAGTGATATCGAAGAAATTTTTCCACAATCATGAAGTACAATATGTCATGAAAAAACAATCTCAGAATCAGGGGCATCCGTTGAAGCGTTCGAGAGTAATTACCTCATAAAGTGACAGTGGTCAGAATTGTAAAAATTGGCCCGGTCATTAACGTGCAGACCACCCGCGGGGCTTAAGGGGTTAACGATTGGTAATTATTTGATAACGCATTGAGAACTTAGTTTCTAGACAAGATCAGAGACGCCCAGGTTACTCACAGCATTTCCATAATATCTTCGAGCGCCTCTTTAACGTAAAAAAGCTCTAAATCTCATCAGCCAACGTCAATTTCCTCATCTTTCCATTTCAGTATTTTTACAAACATGGGTGGAATCAGATTATGGGAACACTACATGCACCAGCAATAACCCCCATCATTCAGTAAAGTCCACTATATTTACCATTTTCCGATGAAGTTTAAGAGTTAAACCTCCTCCTGCAGGGACCTGGTGATGCATGTCATATCATTCCTGTGAAGGATCAAATACTGATCGTGTGTCACCCATAATAACCAATAGCCCAGCTAGAGCGAGAATGCAAAAAGCAGCAGTGACAGCTTGTGGTCAGCGATAGGTACTGCGCCTCTGCCCCAAGGTGTAAAATAAAAAGTGCAAATGTTTCTGCAGGCGACTGACAACCTTCATAAGGAAGAATAAAAATATAGGCTACTGGAAAACAACACAAGGGTACAAAATGATCCAATGCTCATTTTATACATTGGCAAGGGGCTTTAAAATCTGACTATAGGTGTAACTAAGTAGCAAGAAAATATTAGGACAAATTTGTCATAGAGCATCCTGCATTATACATTACATTCAAAGATATTACTATAACACTGCTCCTATGTACAAAAATATAACTACTATAATACTGCTCCTACATACAAGAATATTACTATAATACTGCCCCTATTTACAAGAATATAACTACTATAATACTGCCCCTATGTACAAGAATATAACTACTATAATACTGCCCCCTATGTACAAGAATATAACTACTATAATACTGCCCCCTATGTACAAGAATATAACTACTATAATACTGCTCCTATATACAAGAATATAACTACTATAATACTACTCCTATGTAAAAGAATATAATTACTATAATACTGCTCCTATGTACAAGAATATAATTACTATAATACTGACCCTATGTACAAGAATATAACTGCTATAATACTGCCCCCTATATACAAGAATAGAACTACTATAATACTGCCCCTATGTACAAGAATATATCAACTATAATACTGCTCCCTATGTACAAGAATATAACTATTATAATACTGTTCCCTATGTACAAGAATATAACTACTATAATACTGCCCCTACGTACAAGAACATAACTACTATAATACTGCCTCCTATATACAAGAATATAACTACTATAATACTGCTCCTATGTACAAGAATATAACTACTATAATACTGCCCCTACGTACAAGAATATAACTACTATAATACTGCCCCCTATGGGCAAGAATATAACTAGCATAATACTGCTCCTATATACAAGAATATAACTACTATAATACTGCTCCTATATACAAGAATAAAACTACTATAATACTGCCCCCTATGGGCAAGAATATAACTAGTATAATACTGCTCCTATATACAAGACTAAAACTACTATAATACTGCCCCCTATGGGCAAGAATATAACTAGTATAATACTGGTCCTATATACAAGAATAAAACTACTATAATACTGCCCCCTATGTACAAGAATATAACTACTATAATACTGCCCCCTATGTACAACAATATAACTACTATAATACTGCCCCCTATGTACAAGAATATAGCTACTATAATACTGCCCCCTATGTACAAGAATATAACTACTATAATACTGCTCCTATATACAAGAATATAACTAATATAATACTGCACCTATGTACAAGAATATAATTACTATAATACTGCTCCTATGTACAAGAATATAATTACTATAATACTGCCCCTATGTACAAGAATATATCAACTATAATACTGCTCCTATGTACAAGAATATAACTACCATAATACTACCCTATGTACAAGAATATAACTATTATAATACTGCCCCCTATGTACAAGAATATAACTACTATAATACTGCCCCTATGTACAAGAATATAACTACTATAATACTGCTCCTATGTGCAAGAATATAACTACTATAATACTACTCCTATATACAAGAATATAACTACTATAATACTGCTCCTATGTGCAAGAATATAACTACTATAATACTGCTCCTATGTACAAGAATATAACTACTATAATACTGCTCCTATGTACAAGAATATAACTACTATAATACTGCTCCTATGTACAAGAATATATCTACTATAATACTGCCCCCTATGTACAAGAATATAACTACTATAATACTGCCCCTATGTACAAGAATATAACTACTATAATACTGCCCCCTATGTACAAGAATATAACTAATAAACTGCCCCTATGTACAAGAATATAACTACTATAATACTGCTCCTATATACAAGAATATAACTACTATAATACTACTCCTATGTAAAAGAATATAATTACTATAATACTGCTCCTATGTACAAGAATATAATTACTATAATACTGACCCTATGTACAAGAATATAACTGCTATAATACTGCCCCCTATATACAAGAATATAACTACTATAATACTGCCCCTATGTACAAGAATATATCAACTATAATACTGCTCCCTATGTACAAGAATATAACTATTATAATACTGCTCCCTATGTACAAGAATATAACTACTATAATACTGCCCCTACGTACAAGAATATAACTATAATACTGCCCCTACGTACAAGAATATAACTACTATAATACTGTTCCTATGTACAAGAATATAACTACTATAATACTGCCCCTATGTACAAGAATATAACTAATATAATACTGCTCCTATGTACAAGGATATAACTGCTATAATACTGCTCCTATGTACAAGAATATAACTACTATAATACTGCTCCTATACACAAGAATAAAGCTACTATAATACTGCCCCCTATGTACAAGAATATAACTACTATAATACTGCCCCCTATGGGCAAGAATATAACTAGTATAATACTGCTCCTATATACAAGAATATAACTACTATAATACTGCCCCCTATGTACAAGAATATAACTAATATAATACTGCTCCTATGGGCAAGAATATAACTAGTATAATACTGCTCCTATATACAAGAATATAACTACTACAATACTGCTCCTATATACAAGAATAAAACTACTATAATGCTGCCCCCTATGGGCAAGAATATAACTAGTATAATACTGCTCCTATATACAAGACTAAAACTACTATAATACTGCCCCCTATGGGCAAGAATATAACTAGTATAATACTGCTCCTATATACAAGAATAAAACTACTATAATACTGCCCCCTATGTACAAGAATATAACTACTATAATACTGCCCCCTATGTACAACAATATAACTACTATAATACTGCCCCCTATGTACAAGAATATAGCTACTATAATACTGCCCCCTATGTACAAGAATATAACTACTATAATACTGCTCTTATATACAAAAATATAACTAATATAATACTGCACCTATGTACAAGAATATAATTACTATAATACTGCTCCTATGTACAAGAATATAATTACTATAATACTGCCCCTATGTACAAGAATATATCAACTATAATACTGCTCCTATGTACAAGAATATAACTATTATAATACTGCTCCTATGTACAAGAATATAACTACCATAATACTACCCTATGTACAAGAATATAACTATTATAATACTGCCCCCTATGTACAAGAATATAACTACTATAATACTGCCCCTATGTACAAGAATATAACTACTATAATTCTGCTCCTATGTACAAGAATATAACTACTATAATACTGCTCCTATATACAAGAATATAACTACTATAATTCTGCTCCCTATGTACAAGAATATAACTACTATAATACTGCTCCTATATACAAGAATATAACTACTATAATACTGCCCCTACGTACAAGAATATAACTACTATAATACTGCTCCTATGTACAAGAATATAACTACTATAATACTGCCCCTATGTACAAGAATATAACTACTATAATACTGCTCCTATGTACAAGAATATAACTACTATAATACTGCCCATATGTACAAGAATATAACTAATATACTGCCCCTATGTACAAGAATATAACTACTATAATACTGCCCCCTATGTACAAGAATATAACTACTATAATACTGCCCCCTATGTACAAGAATATAACTACTATAATACTGCCCCTATGTACAAGAATATAACTACTATAATACTGCCCCCTATGCACAAGAATATAACTAATATACTGCCCCTATGTACAAGAATATAACTACTATAATACTGCTCCTATGTAAAAGAATATAATTACTATAATACTGCTCCTATGTACAAGAATATAACTACTATAATACTGCTCCTATGTACAAGAATATAACTACTATAATACTGCCCATATGTACAAGAATATAACTAATATACTGCCCCTATGTACAAGAATATAACTACTATAATACTGCCCCCTATGTACAAGAATATAACTACTATAATACTGCCCCCTATGTACAAGAATATAACTACTATAATACTGCCCCTATGTACAAGAATATAACTACTATAATACTGCCCCCTATGCACAAGAATATAACTAATATACTGCCCCTATGTACAAGAATATAACTACTATAATACTGCTCCTATATACAAGAATATAACTACTATAATACTACTCCTATGTAAAAGAATATAATTACTATAATACTGCTCCTATGTACAAGAATATAATTACTATAATACTGACCCTATGTACAAGAATATAACTGCTATAATACTGCCCCCTATATACAAGAATAGAACTACTATAATACTGCCCCTATGTACAAGAATATATCAACTATAATACTGCTCCCTATGTACAAGAATATAACTATTATAATACTGTTCCCTATGTACAAGAATATAACTACTATAATACTGCCCCTACGTACAAGAACATAACTACTATAATACTGCCTCCTATATACAAGAATATAACTACTATAATACTGCTCCTATGTACAAGAATATAACTACTATAATACTGCCCCTACGTACAAGAATATAACTACTATAATACTGCCCCCTATGGGCAAGAATATAACTAGCATAATACTGCTCCTATATACAAGAATATAACTACTATAATACTGCTCCTATATACAAGAATAAAACTACTATAATACTGCCCCCTATGGGCAAGAATATAACTAGTATAATACTGCTCCTATATACAAGACTAAAACTACTATAATACTGCCCCCTATGGGCAAGAATATAACTAGTATAATACTGGTCCTATATACAAGAATAAAACTACTATAATACTGCCCCCTATGTACAACAATATAACTACTATAATACTGCCCCCTATGTACAAGAATATAGCTACTATAATACTGCCCCCTATGTACAAGAATATAACTACTATAATACTGCTCTTATATACAAAAATATAACTAATATAATACTGCACCTATGTACAAGAATATAATTACTATAATACTGCTCCTATGTACAAGAATATAATTACTATAATACTGCCCCTATGTACAAGAATATATCAACTATAATACTGCTCCTATGTACAAGAATATAACTATTATAATACTGCTCCTATGTACAAGAATATAACTATTATAATACTGCTCCTATGTACAAGAATATAACTACCATAATACTACCCTATGTACAAGAATATAACTATTATAATACTGCCCCCTATGTACAAGAATATAACTACTATAATACTGCCCCTATGTACAAGAATATAACTACTATAATTCTGCTCCTATGTACAAGAATATAACTACTATAATACTGCTCCTATATACAAGAATATAACTACTATAATTCTGCTCCCTATGTACAAGAATATAACTACTATAATACTGCTCCTATATACAAGAATATAACTACTATAATACTGCCCCTACGTACAAGAATATAACTACTATAATACTGCTCCTATACACAAGAATAAAGCTACTATAATACTGCCCCCTATGTACAAGAATATAACTACTATAATACTGCCCCCTATGGGCAAGAATATAACTAGTATAATACTGCTCCTATATACAAGAATATAACTACTATAATACTGCCCCCTATGTACAAGAATATAACTACTATAATACTGCCCCCTATGTACAACAATATAACTACTATAATACTGCCCCCTGTGTACAAGAATATAGCTACTATAATACTGCCCCCTATGTACAAGAATATAACTACTATAATACTGCTCCTATATACAAGAATATAACTAATATAATACTGCACCTATGTACAAGAATATAATTACTATAATACTGCTCCTATGTACAAGAATATAATTACTATAATACTGCCCCTATGTACAAGAATATATCAACTATAATACTGCTCCTATGTACAAGAATATAACTATTATAATACTGCTCCTATGTACAAGAATATAACTACCATAATACTACCCTATGTACAAGAATATAACTATTATAATACTGCCCCCTATGTACAAGAATATAACTACTATAATACTGCCCCTATGTACAAGAATATAACTACTATAATACTGCTCCTATGTACAAGAATATAACTACTGTCATACTGCTCCTATGTACAAGAATATAACTACTATAATTCTGCTCCCTATGTACAAGAATATAACTACTATAATACTGCTCCTATATACAAGAATATAACTACTATAATACTGCCCCTACGTACAAGAATATAACTACTATAATACTGCTCCTATGTACAAGAATATAACTACTATAATACTGCCCCTATGTACAAGAATATAACTACTATAATACTGCTCCTATGTACAAGAATATAACTACTATAATACTGCCCATATGTACAAGAATATAACTAATATACTGCCCCTATGTACAAGAATATAACTACTATAATACTGCCCCCTATGTACAAGAATATAACTACTATAATACTGCCCCCTATGTACAAGAATATAACTACTATAATACTGCCCCTATGTACAAGAATATAACTACTATAATACTGCCCCCTATGCACAAGAATATAACTAATATACTGCCCCTATGTACAAGAATATAACTACTATAATACTGCTCCTATGAAAAAGAATATAATTACTATAATACTGCTCCTATGTACAAGAATATAACTACTATAATACTGCTCCTATGTACAAGAATATAACTACTATAATACTGCCCATATGTACAAGAATATAACTAATATACTGCCCCTATGTACAAGAATATAACTACTATAATACTGCCCCCTATGTACAAGAATATAACTACTATAATACTGCCCCCTATGTACAAGAATATAACTACTATAATACTGCCCCTATGTACAAGAATATAACTACTATAATACTGCCTCCTATGCACAAGAATATAACTAATATACTGCCCCTATGTACAAGAATATAACTACTATAATACTGCTCCTATATACAAGAATATAACTACTATAATACTACTCCTATGTAAAAGAATATAATTACTATAATACTGCTCCTATGTACAAGAATATAATTACTATAATACTGACCCTATGTACAAGAATATAACTGCTATAATACTGCCCCCTATATACAAGAATAGAACTACTATAATACTGCCCCTATGTACAAGAATATATCAACTATAATACTGCTCCCTATGTACAAGAATATAACTATTATAATACTGTTCCCTATGTACAAGAATATAACTACTATAATACTGCCCCTACGTACAAGAACATAACTACTATAATACTGCCTCCTATATACAAGAATATAACTACTATAATACTGCTCCTATGTACAAGAATATAACTACTATAATACTGCCCCCAAGCTGTGAGGTTGTGTTTTGTAGCTCTCCTCATGTCTGGAGCAAGCCCAGGGCGGGGCCCCCCTGGGCGGGGAAGCTCCCCAGGCAAGGCCCAGGCTTCTCGGCCTACACTGGGACAAGGCTCCCAGGCTACTTCCAATGGGAATAATACACCCAGAGTCACTGTGAGACCTGTGACTGCAGCACAAAGCTCCAGCAAGAAAGAAGGAGATAAAGAATCTGTGTGTAATGTTTTGGGAGGAAAACCAGCTCCAAGTGCAACAAAGAAGCCAGATGTGAGTAAAGAAATGCAGCAAAGTGTGAAGCTTTGTAATCCACCCAGTGGAAGTCCAGTCCGTGCACAGCCCCAGCCGGCAGCTCAGCCTCCATCACCATCAGGTGTGCAGCTCAGCTCTCCAGTCTGCAGACAGAGACGGACGTCTCTGGAGAAACAAACCCTCCAGGAAAATCTCCAGCAGCAGCATGTGGTGTCCGGCATGGTGAATTCAGGTCGCACGAGGTCGCAGTCTGGTGTCAGCGGTAAACTTGCCGCAGTGCCTGAATCCAACAAGGTAGCCACAAAAACACCTGTGGTGGACGCAAGGGACAAGTCAGTATTCAGAGTCCCTGACCCTGTGGCCAAGCCTAAATCTGTGGAGACGCAGCGTGCCCCCGAGCTGCAGCTGGCGGAGGAGATACCCGGACTGGTCAGGAAGATGGGTGAGTTGCAGCAGCACAAACAACTGCTGCAGATGCAGATAGACTTTATCTATAATCTAAAAGCAACTAACCCTGAGAGTAACGCTGTATGTGACATGAAACTGAACTCACTTGGTGTCGAGCTGGCGAGTGTGGTGCAGGACATGGACAGTGTGCTGGAAAGCATGGGGCCCCTGAAGGAGACCTACGCAAACCGGGCACGGTTCGCCTCCTATAAGCAGGACTGTGCTGCGGAGTCCAGAACCCCTGATGTGAAGTCAGAGACCCCCCAGCTGCAGGCACGACCGGTGTTACAGGCTCCCCGCTTCTGTTTCCAGGTTGGAAAAACACTGCAACAGCAGGCAGCGGCGTGTGAACGGGAGTGTATACCTCAGATTCCAGCAGAGGCACCACAAGTCCCAGAGTGCCCCACACAGGAGCAGGACATTGCATGTGAGACTGTTTGTGCTGATGAGGCCGAGGCTGAAGCACAGACTGGCGCTAATGATGCTGTGCCTATGGGGTCGGGGGTTGGAGGGGATTCACAGGCTGTGATGGACGTTGTACTGTCTGATGATAATAATGCTGTTCATGATAATGTGCATGATATGGGTGATTGTCCCCCTTTACCATCTAGTACACAAGGTGTGACAGCCCCTCCTGCTGCAGACCCTATCCCTGTCAGCCAGCCTAGTGTGACCCGGCAGGTGCCCCCCAGGAATGCCTGGAGCCGCGGCGCTCCGTCTTTCACCTCCGGAGCAGGGTATACGGGCCAGACATTTAGGCGCATAAATGTAGTGCGTTTTAAATTCTTAGGTGCCAAGGAGGATCTACCACAACGCAGGTATGTGGTGAGAGAGCTACTATGCCGCCAGATGGGGTTTGTGCCGACTGAAATCCTGGCGGTAACTAATCTGCAGGACAGGCAGGGCTATGATGTCAGCTTTAAGCTCATGCCTGACCTGGATAGATTCTGGGCCAATTACCCCAAGTTCAGAGAAACTGAAGGCTGGAATAAGTTTATACTGGTTCCCATTTCCAGGCCAGATACCGTCACTGTGAATATCACCTTCTGGAATGAGGCCGTTCCCCCACAGGACATCCAGGTGTGGCTCCAGAGACATTGTGACCTCGTCTCTGGACTCACCAAGATCAGAGATGAGGATGGTATCTGGACAACGGGGTGGAAGGTCCAGGTGAAGCTGCGGCAGTATAACAACATCACTGCCCACCTACCCAACTCCTTCTTCATTGGGAGGGAGAAGGGGGCATGTTACTATCCCGGGCAGCCAAGAAAATGCTTTAAATGTGGTAAAACAGGTCATCTGGCTAATGCCTGTACTGTACTAAAGTGCAGCCTGTGTGGGGTAATCGGCCATGTCGCTGCAGACTGCCGGGACGTTAGGTGCAACCTCTGTGGTAAGATGGGCCACCCTCACAGGGACTGTCCAGACGCCTGGCACAATATCTGCAAAGCCTTCCCTGATGAGGATGTGGTGGCAGGGGCAGAGGCTCAGGAGGTGGTGGCAGGGGCAGAGGCTCAGGAGGTGGTGGCAGGGGCAGAGGCTCAGGAGGTGGTGGCAGGGGTGCAGGAGGAAGAGGATTTAACTTCAGCAGGGATACTGAATAGCTCAGGTGCCCGCCAGGAGTCCACCCATGTAACACCAGAGCAGCGGGGTACAGAGGGTGCAGAGGGGAACATGGAGGTCGTGCCTCAGGTAGCCCCCCCTTCAGCATCAATGTCTGTATCTGATGACTGGAGCGTAAATCATAATAAAAGAAAGAAAAAGAACACGTCCTCCCGTAAACCTGAGGCAGAATATGACTCTGGTCAGAGTGGTAGTAAGAAGGTCCAGAGTTCTGCAGATGTGATGGTTGTGTCCAACAAATATGGAGTCTTATCTGAGGATAATGATGATGACTATGAGGAAGAGTTGAGGAAAATTGATGCTGAATGTGACAGGGACACAGAGGACCATCCCCCGCCAAAGCGGAAGCCCTTATCTGTGGACCCTCAGGTGGAGGCTGACATGGACACCGGTGGTGGACAGAATATCTCTGATTCACGATGATGGCTGTTACTCTGCTCCTTCTATATTGTGTTGTGATGGCGGGGTTCTCATTAACACTGACATCAAGTAACGTGAATAGTATTAAGGTGAGGAGGACGAGACACACGGTGTATGAACATCTCAGATACCTGGACACAGATGTCATCTTCCTGCAGGAGACACGACTGACATCTCTGGGGCTTTTGAGAGAGGCTGAGAGGGAATGGCGATCCGGTCCATCTTTCTGGTCACTGGCTGTGGAGCCTTACGCCGGGGTTGCTATCCTGTTTAACACCCATGATGTGACTGTACATAGGATGACAGAAGTGGTCATGGGAAGGTGTCTGGTCCTGGAAGTCACTATCCATGGTAGGCGACTCCGGCTTATTAACATCTATGGGCCACAGACGGTGACTGACAGGATCCAGCTGTTTAATGACGTCAGGCCTTTCCTCTTCACCTCTCTCCCGGTGGTGATGGCGGGAGACTTTAATGCCATACTGACATCAGGTGACAGCTCCTCAGGTAGGACAGTGACCAGGGACGGCAAGGTCCTACATAACATCATAATGCAGGCAGGACTGACTGACATTTTCACACAGGGAGGTCGTCAGCCAAAATTTACGTATTCTTGTTCCAATAGGAGCAGTAGGATAGATTTTGTTTTTGCGAGTCCTACTGAGGCTGTCAGCTCCCTGAGTGAGAAGGTCGTCCCTTACTCTGACCACCTCGCCTTGTGCTTCTGTCTGGGGACCTCTAACCGCCCGGACATTGGTAGAGGGTTGTGGAAGCTTAATTCCAGTCTCCTAGGTGATGCCTATGTCCAGAGTCGTGTCCACTCCCTTATTCAGGTCCATCTAGACAGGGTTGATTTTTATGACAACATGACCGACTGGTGGGAGGACGTCAAGGAGGATATCAGATCCCTCTTAAAGAGACTGTCAGTTAATAAAGGGAGGAACAAGTACAGCCAGTACCTAAAGCTGCGTAAAGAATTGGAGTCATTGTATTCGGCAGGCGGGGATGACAAAGTGAAGATCGACCAGCTGAAATCTGAGATAAGGCAGTATCAGTACAGCAGGTACACCTCCCTGGTTCTTGAACGGGATTATGGGTCCTTAGGGGCACCTGATCCCTTTGAGAATTGCAGGGAGAGGGTGGCCAAAAAAATGGTCCCAGGTCTCACTGACTCCCAGGGTGTATTGCAGGATTCACGGGAGGGTATTCTGGGGGTCGTGAGATCTTACTATGCTGACTTGTTTCAGAGGAAAGTTTTGGAAAAAAATAAGATGGCTCAATTCTTGGAGGCAACTCCAGTGCCTGATACTAACGATCCGGACTTTTCTTCTTTGACAGCAGAATTAACGGTGGAGGAAGTTAAGGCGGCTATTGATAAATTATATCTGAAGAAGGCACCAGGTCCAGATGGTATAACAGCAGAATTTTATAAGGAATTCAGAGACCTCCTGGCTCCAATCCTTGTGGATGTGTATAGGAATTGTCTAGAAAATCACCTGATGCCTCCATCCATGAGAGTGTCCTCGTTAATTCTGCTGTCTAAAGGTAAAGAGCCGAGTGACATCAAGAACTGGAGGCCGATTGCCCTCTTGAATGTAGACAGGAAGATTCTGGCAAAGATCCTGTTTTCTAGGTTAGTCTGTTTGTCCCCGGCACTGTTGGCAGGCTCTCAGTTTGGCACAGTAAAAGGGCGGAACATCTCTGGAGCAGTCATCTCGATACGGGAGATGTTTGAGAGATGTAAAGCTCTGCGGTGTGGGAGATATGTTGTCAGTCTGGACCAGGCTAAAGCCTTTGACAGGGTTGATCACGATTATCTGTGGGCCACTTTGTCAAAGTACGGTGTTCCGGGACAATTCGTGGATTGGCTGAAGACTTTGTATAGAGAGGCGGTGAGCTTTCCTCTGATTAATGGTTGGCAGGGTGATACTTTTGGAGTTGGGGCGGGGGTGAGACAGGGCTGCCCACTGAGTCCGCTCCTGTATGTTTTCGCCATAGACCCGTTTCTGAGGTCACTGCAGGAGTGTGATTTTCAGGGGGTGCCGGTCCCCCACTGCCTGCCTCTGACTGTTGTTGCCTATGCTGATGATGTGACGTTGGTGATCTCCAATCCTCAAGAGGTGCGGATGTTATCGGCGGCCATCAGAAGCTACTCTGAGGCCTCCGGGTCTCTGGTCAACCTTGAGAAGAGTCAAGCTCTGTGGACGTTAGACACTGATCCTGGCTTTGATCTGCCACAGTTTGCTAAAGCCTCCACCCATATTAAGATCCTAGGGGTTAAATTTGGGAGGGTTGATAATGCCAAGCTAAATTGGGAAGAGAAATTGGAAACCGGAAATGCAAAGGTTCAGCGATGGAAGAACTGGAGGCTGACCTACAGAGAAAGGGTCGCTATGTTGAAGACCTACCTGGTCCCCATCTTCTTGTATGTCTCTGTTATTTTCCCTTTGCCAGAGTCTTTCTCAGCGAGGCTTTTCAGCTTGTTCTTCCAGCTCTTGTGGGGGAATAGGTTGAACCTAATAAAGAGGGGAGTAACGTACCTACGGCGGAGAGATGGTGGGCTGGATATGTTAAATCCAAGGGTTTTCTTTGACTCCCTGTTTCTAAAAGTGAATTTTGGGAACATGGACTCAAACAGTAGCTCCCTGTGGGTGAATAGTATCAAGGACTGGATATTGCCTTTTGCAGAGTCTTGGGTGCGAGGCGGCAGTCTCAAGAGGAGGAGATGGACAGGTGGCCACCTCCCCCAGTATCTGGACTACGGTCTGAAGTGTGTCAGGAAGTGGGGACTGGAGAGGTCTTACATTGAGAGCAATACGAGAAGAGACCTATATGCTCATGTATGTGGGACGTTCTTCTTTTCTCCACTGGCCCTGAGAGATTGTGTCACCACCACCCTGCAGGAAAGTCTCAGGTTCCTAAACGGGAAACGACTTCCTCCCAAACTGTTTGACATCTCTTGGCTTTCACTACATAGTCGGCTCTTTGTCAGGGGGAACCTGAAACATCTGAGTGTCTCTGATCGGAATTGTCCCCTTGGTTGTCAGCAGGAGGAGACTATGGAGCACTTTATATGTGATTGCTGGGGAGGGAGGAAGATCTGGGAGGAGGTGTCAGCTAATCTAAAAATCCCCAGACTTCTGACCCTAAAGTATCCTGACATAATCTATGGTGTCCCATCCACTGTCAGTAACATCGACAGAGAGACCATGTACATTATAATCAGTGTCATAAAATACTATCACTGGCACATGAGAACCCGGGTGTCACTGCACAATGAGCCGTTCGATCACACCGCTGCAGCCAATCAGGTGATATCAGAACTCCGGTGGATAAAATCACTAGAAGTTGGAAGGAGTCAGAAAAACATAAAGTTATGGAGCAACGTAAAATTCAGTTAGGGAATATGATGATTATTATTATTATTATTATTTATTTAATTTTTTTTTTCTCTTTCCCGCAGGCGTGGACTTTTTAATTTATTTATGTATATGATCTGATTATTTTAATGGGTTTTTTTTTTGTATATATAACCCATGTGATTTGTCTTTTTGTAATACTGGATGATTTTTGTTTGTTATATTTGTATTTATGTTTGTTTTTATAATAAAAATTGCCCCTACGTACAAGAATATAACTACTATAATACTGCCCCCTATGGGCAAGAATATAACTAGCATAATACTGCTCCTATATACAAGAATATAACTACTATAATACTGCTCCTATATACAAGAATAAAACTACTATAATACTGCCCCCTATGGGCAAGAATATAACTAGTATAATACTGCTCCTATATACAAGACTAAAACTACTATAATACTGCCCCCTATGGGCAAGAATATAACTAGTATAATACTGGTCCTATATACAAGAATAAAACTACTATAATACTGCCCCCTATGTACAAGAATATAACTACTATAATACTGCCCCCTATGTACAACAATATAACTACTATAATACTGCCCCCTATGTACAAGAATATAGCTACTATAATACTGCCCCCTATGTACAAGAATATAACTACTATAATACTGCTCCTATATACAAGAATATAACTAATATAATACTGCACCTATGTACAAGAATATAATTACTATAATACTGCTCCTATGTACAAGAATATAATTACTATAATACTGCCCCTATGTACAAGAATATATCAACTATAATACTGCTCCTATGTACAAGAATATAACTATTATAATACTGCCCCCTATGTACAAGAATATAACTACTATAATACTGCCCCTATGTACAAGAATATAACTACTATAATACTGCTCCTATGTACAAGAATATAACTACTGTCATACTGCTCCTATATACAAGAATATAACTACTATAATTCTGCTCCTATGTACAAGAATATAACTACTATAATACTGCTCCTATATACAAGAATATAACTACTATAATACTGCTCCTATGTGCAAGAATATAACTACTATAATACTGCTCCTATGTACAAGATTATAACTACTATAATACTGCTCCTATGTACAAGATTATAACTACTATAATACTGCTCCTATGTACAAGAATATATCTACTATAATACTGCCCCCTATGTACAAGAATATAACTACTATAATACTGCCCCTATGTACAAGAATATAACTACTATAATACTGCCCCCTATGTACAAGAATATAACTAATAAACTGCCCCTATGTACAAGAATATAACTACTATAATACTGCTCCTATATACAAGAATATAACTACTATAATACTACTCCTATGTAAAAGAATATAATTACTATAATACTGCTCCTATGTACAAGAATATAATTACTATAATACTGACCCTATGTACAAGAATATAACTGCTATAATACTGCCCCCTATATACAAGAATATAACTACTATAATACTGCCCCTATGTACAAGAATATATCAACTATAATACTGCTCCCTATGTACAAGAATATAACTATTATAATACTGCTCCCTATGTACAAGAATATAACTACTATAATACTGCCCCTATGTACAAGAATATAACTACTATAATACTGCCCCTACGTACAAGAATATAACTACTATAATACTGTTCCTATGTACAAGAATATAACTACTATATTACTGCCCCTATGTACAAGAATATAACTAATATAATACTGCTCCTATGTACAAGGATATAACTGCTATAATACTGCTCCTATGTACAAGAATATAACTACTATAATACTGCTCCTATACACAAGAATAAAGCTACTATAATACTGCCCCCTATGTACAAGAATATAACTACTATAATACTGCCCCCTATGGGCAAGAATATAACTAGTATAATACTGCTCCTATATACAAGAATATAACTACTATAATACTGCTCCTATATACAAGAATAAAACTACTATAATACTGCCCCCTATGGGCAAGAATATAACTAGTATAATACTGCTCCTATATACAAGAATAAAACTACTATAATACTGCCCCCTATGTACAAGAATATAACTACTATAATACTGCCCCCTATGTACAACAATATAACTACTATAATACTGCCCCCTGTGTACAAGAATATAGCTACTATAATACTGCCCCCTATGTACAAGAATATAACTACTATAATACTGCTCCTATATACAAGAATATAACTAATATAATACTGCACCCATGTACAAGAATATAATTACTATAATACTGCTCCTATGTACAAGAATATAATTACTAAAATACTGCCCCTATGTACAAGAATATATCAACTATAATACTGCTCCTATGTACAAGAATATAACTATTATAATACTGCTCCTATGTACAAGAATATAACTACCATAATACTACCCTATGTACAAGAATATAACTATTATAATACTGCCCCCTATGTACAAGAATATAACTACTATAATACTGCCCCTATGTACAAGAATATAACTACTATAATACTGCTCCTATGTACAAGAATATAACTACTGTCATACTGCTCCTATGTACAAGAATATAACTACTATAATTCTGCTCCCTATGTACAAGAATATAACTACTATAATACTGCTCCTATATACAAGAATATAACTACTATAATACTGCCCCTACGTACAAGAATATAACTACTATAATACTGCTCCTATGTACAAGAATATAACTACTATAATACTGCTCCTATATACAAGAATATAACTACTATAATACTGCCCCTACGTACAAGAATATAACTACTATAATACTGCTCCTATGTACAAGAATATAACTACTATAATACTGCTCCTATATACAAGAATATAACTACTATAATACTGCTCCTATATACAAGAATATAACTACTATAATTCTGCTCCCTATGTACAAGAATATAACTATTACAATACTGCCCCTATGTACAAGAATATAACTACTATAATACTGCTGCTATATACAAGAATATAACTACTATAATACTGCTCCTATATACAAGAATATATCTACTATAATACTGCTCCTATGTACAAGAATATATCTACTATAATACGGCTCCTATGTATAAAAATATAACTACTATAATACTGCTCCTATGTACAAGAATATAACTATTACAATTCTATGACGAGGCACACATCATAGAATCATAAACTAAAATGTCCACTAGGGGGCACCAAGATACAGTAACATTACATAAGCATTTAGAATGGACCAATTCTCTGAGCATCTTGATCACTTTCTGCGTTGATCACGAGTAAACATCAGAGTTGGGACTAACAAGCAGTGGAGCTGAACGTTTGTCATTTGACTAAGTATGCAACTTCCTTTTATCAAAGGGATTTTCCACTTTCAGCAAAGTTTAAGAGCAGGTACTCGTCCTCTCCTGGGTCCAGTACCGGATTTCCGTCACTGTTTGTGGGTCGGGTGTGTTGAATGCAGAGATGACATCATGTCGCCGCTGTAGCCAATCCCAGAGCTTAGCAGTTGTGTGGAGGTAGATGGAACAGCTACTGAGCTTAATGATGGGCTGCAGCGGTTATGGCAGATGTCACCGCTGCAGCCAAAACACCAAGATCTGAGTAAAGGCATAGTGCCGGCACTGGACCCTAGAGAGGGTGAGTACCAGCTGCTTGTTATTTATGTTTAGAAGCAGTAGCGCGATGACCAACTTAGCTCAGCTGCACCTCAGCCATTTCTGATCAGCAGGGTCGTCGCGCCCGGTGTATTACCTGTACTGGAACTTATCCATGGCGCTGGAGAGATGCTTGGGGTAATACTCGTCACATATGTACAGGTTGTGATCATTCTCCGCAACAAGGTCTACGTCGTGCAAAATTAAGCAGTCCCAGTCGTCGTAGCGCAGCGCCTCTTTCACGCCGATGTTTAGCAGCTTGGCCCGGTTAAACGTTGCGTTCCCCGCCTGGGAAGAAAAATGTTGCTGTTAGTCTGGGAAATGGAGGAGAATTCGTCTTGAGGTGCAATGGAAGCGGCGACTATTTCACGGACCATTACAAGAGAAGGAAACCGAGGGAGCAGCGCTGCTTTCTTTACTGGGATTTATCACCTGCACGGAGGGAAGGAAGCGAAGGTTTATTATCTAGTAAACTGCCAGGAAGAGGAATGGGAAAATCATAAGTCTGCAAACAAAGTACCGCTCCTGTCCCCATCACCCAAAACTAGTGGCACTAAAATCCTACAAAAATAACACCACAAAATACAAATACCGTATCTCTATAACATTCAATGTGGTCGTACTGGAGAGCTCAGTGGCTATAAACGGGGAACGCTCATAGTCCGATTGTGGAATTTCTGAACTAATAGACCTGATCATGAGAAAGTGTTATTATGGTGCAGCCACCACTAGGGGGAGCTCCCTGTATACAGAGATACATGATAAGATTCTGTCTCCAGCCACCACTAGGGGGAGCTCCCTGTATACAGAGATACATGATAAGATCCTGTCTGCAGCCACCACTAGGGGGAGCTCCCTGTATACAGAGATACATGATAAGATTCTGTCTACAGCCACCATTAGGGGGAGCTCCCTGTATACAGAGATACATGATAAGATTCTGTCTACAGCCACCACTAGGGGGAGTTCACTGTATACAGAGATACATGATAAGATTCTGTCTGCAGCCACCACTAGGGGGAGCTCCCTGTATACAGAGATACATGATAAGATTCTGTCTGCAGCCACCACTAGGGGGAGCTCCCTGTATACAGAGATACATAAGATAAGATTCTGTCTGCAGCCACCACTAGGGGGAGCTCCCTGTATACAGAGATACATGATAAGGTTCTGTCTGCAGCCACCACTAGGGGGAGCTCCCCGTATACAGAGATACATGATCAGATCCTGTCTGCAGCCACCACTAGGGGGAGCTCCCTGTATACAGAGATACATGATAAGATCCGGTCTGCAGCCACCACTAGGGGGAGCTCTCTGTATACAGAGATACATGATAAGATTCTGTCTGCAGCCACCACTAGAGGGAGCTCCCTGTATACAGAGATACATGATAAGATTCTGTCTGTAGCCACCACTAGGGGAAGCTCCCTGTATACAGAGATACATGATAAGATTCTGTCTGCAGCCATCACTAGGGGGAGCTCCCTGTATACAGAGATACAGGATAAGATTCTGTCTGCAGCCACCACTAGGGGGAGCTCCCTGTATACAGAGATACATGATAAGATTCTGTCTGCAGCTATCACTAGGGGGAGCTCCCTGTATACAGAGATACATGATAAGATTCTGTCTGCAGCTATCACTAGGGGGAGCTACACCGTTTACCGATCGGATTAATTTACTTTATATTTTGATAGATCGGGCGTTTCTGAACGCAGCTATACCAAATATGTGTATTTTTTATTTTATTTATTTTTTAATGGGGCAAATGGGGGTGATTAGAACTTGTTCTTATTAATTTCATATTTGTAGGAACTTGTTTTTCCTCACTTTATACTGTATTTGTTAGTCCCCTAAGGGCGGATGAGCCCGGATCAAAGGCAAGGACACAACCTATGACATATATGTACGTCATATGTCATAAAGGGGTTAGAGGTCTGGAATCATAATTAAATTTAAGTGTCTCATCTATGGTCTGAATTAATTTTACGGGTCTGGGCTTGGAATGAGGTCTTAATTTTGGGGTCTTGTCCGGTTTTCCCAATAACTAGATCTTGCACTTTCCAAAATGTTAACAAGACGCCACCTTTACTGTAGAGACTTTCACCACGACTGGTAGATTGACCCTGGGATAGAGATTAGGAGCGATCATGATCTAAAGAACTTCCATGTTCCTCAAAAACAGGTAGCGACCAGCCTCCTGCATCTTACTCCAGGAAAAAACTTCAAAAGCATCAGATAGCTGGACCCACTCTACTGGAAGTAAAAGAAATCAGGACCAAGAGGACAAGTGGTCTTCTTGGAGATGACGCCGATCCAGAAGAATAGTTATATCGGGGGCTCCTCGGAGCTTGGTGGTATCCAATAGTCTGATGAGAGACAACAAGTGAACGGGTGATAACTTCAAGCTGACAACGTGCTAGAGATGGATTACCTGATGGACCACGAATATGGCGTAGTGCAGCTGCTGCCGTTGCAGGAAGGGGTGCAGGTAGTAGAGCAAGGTTCGGAGGTGAGACTCTCTCTTCCTGTGTGGTATAATCACAGCTGTGCGGTACCTCCCAAAACAATGCCTAGGGCTGAAGTAACCCCCGGGGGTCACATAGCGGTTCTTCATCTGGACCTTCTTCCAACTTGGAGCCTTGGTGAAATCAATGGTTAAAGGACCAACTAAAACGAGAGAAGAAGAAATCAATGCAGTCGAGAGACCAGGATATGGAGCCAGCGCACCACGAACGAGCGGCTGAACCAACGACTGGTGGCAAGGCGCCGGCCAATCATTTTACATGTGGGTAAAGTTTTGGGGGTCTTCAACTGTCCAGATTTTACAAAAAAAAGTCCCCTTTAATAAAGCCGACTGGCTCTGATATTGTCCCGTGGAAGTCAACAGATAGCAGAAGACGGGAGACCCCCTCAATCTTTCAGATGTGGGGCATCATCCTGTGGATATGCCATAAATGTCTGATACAAGAATATCCCTTTAAGACACTAGCAAGTTGCCTGATGGTTAAAATCTCCATCCACCCATTTCCATGATTAATAATTCTGAGTTAATAGAGGGGGATTCTCTCTCTCGGTCAGAGCGGGTTCATATAGCGCCTCTTGCTTTGGAGGACGTGTATTACACAGATACCCCACTGATATAAAGGTGTACTATGTAATACTTACCTCTTCCTCCACAGGCTCTGCAGGGAAGCAGAACACTTCCAGACAGGTTTCCCCACAGAATACAACCGATCAATGGGGATCATGGACACTTTATGTCTCCTAAGTGGAGAACACCTTCAAAACCTTAATTACATCTTTGTCACTGTATGCAGCGGGCTCAGGAGCCGAGCCTGCTCCATCCATGGCAGACGGTGGCTGTGTTTCACAGCTGTACATTCTGTGATACCCAAGTATTGCAGTACATAGTGAAAAAAAAATGAAACACCAGAATTGATCTTTTTTTTAGGCGACAGTGTAGCGACCAAAAAACAATGGAAAATACACAGACCAATGTTATTCTATGGGTTAGCACGGATGGGCGACTTCTCTCACAAACCGTATCTGCGAGTAAATCCCCCCGCCCCTCCCAAAAAAACAGATTCTAAATGGAGCCCATAGGAGAGTGGATCCATTTTGCTTCACCCCAAGCTATCAGATTTCTGCATCCGGTCCAGCATTGCGAGAGTTAAGTACGCCAGCGTGGTTCCTCCCCGCGGCGCTGTGCTCCTTCAGAGTTGGGATTATTCCATCAGATATAGCGGACTCTGCCCTGTACGGACTCCGCAGTACGGATCCCCCATATTAGCTGTGGGACCGGCCGCCGGCCCAGAGGACATTGTGGCTCGGTGCCCCCCGTGTGGTAATGTCCTCAGTGCACCGGCGCGTAGTCAGAATGCAGGACAATGATGCTGTGCAGCAGCAGCAGAACACGACAATAGTCCTATGTGCATTTGATGTTTGGTTATTGAAGATTAACACTGGAAAAAAGTGTAAATTTTTTGTAATTTTTCTCAGTTCCCTCTTTTCCTTTCCTACTACTGCCTGATACCAACAGATGATCCCCCACAACTGGAGAGGATCCATTAGAGGTCAGTGTGTGTGGTGGTGTCCTGCCTTTCCCCCAAATGCAGATAAAGGATCGGACATGTTGGACTGAATCTGCCCGACTCTTTGTGAGGTGTGCGCACTGTCACGATTTCTCCCGACCAAACTCTCCTGGGCGTCCACGTGCCAGAGAAAAGGCAGTTTGCATTTTTGTGGGTACATGTCGACTAAACTCTCCTGGGTGTCCATCATTGTCAACATTGAAAGAAGCACAGGAAAGTCTAGTCGGCATGTGACCACAACTATGCAAACTGCCTACTCGCTGACGCCCAGGAGAGTCTAGTCGGCATGTGACTACAACTATGCAAACGGCCTACTTGCTGACACGTGGACGACCAAGAGAGTCTAGTCGGCATGTGACCACAACTATGCGAACTGCCTATTTCCTGACACGTGGACGCCCAGGATTTTCTAGTCGGCATGTGACTACAACTATGCTAACTGCCTACTCGCTGACATGTGGACACCCAAGTCTAGTCGGCATGTGACCACAACTATGCTGACTACCTACTTGCTGACATGTGGATGCCCAGGAGAGTCTAGGTGGCATGTGACCACAACTATGCTAAATGCCTATTCGCTGACATGTGATGGCCCGCTCCCACAGGGAACACATCATAGTCTGCAATTATAGAGAGAGCACAGACTTTTCTCAGCCTGGAAAATCCCCTTAAAAGGCGATGTCCATATGAACTGTTAACTTAAGGGCAATCCAACCCACAGCATTTTTCACTGGATGTGAGACAAATTGTTAGGTTAATTGGGGACTCCTTCACACGTTGTCTTAAGACTGTGGCTAGATGAATCTGTAATGGATCAGTGGTTGAGCCCATGCTACACTCATCAAAATACCGGAGGGTCGTGATCCAATGAACCCCATTATAAGTGATCAGATACCTCTGGAGTAGCACACGTGCTGGAGCGGATACTGGGCCTTTGGACACTCAATGCAGCACCAATGAGACCATCCAATCGTCTAATGTGTACGAGGACCTCACAAAATTACACTTTGCGATCCTTTTAAGTCGGCAGAATTGATCACTGGTGGTCTCGCCAGCGGATCCATCCCTCATTAGCTTAAATCAGAGAAATTCTTCCAAGAGAAAAAAATAGATTGTAGAATATAAGAAACGCGCCCGACCCTCCACACCCGCACAACAGATGTGTGCGCCAAGGTAGAAAGCCTGGCCGTACTTGTACCGTGGCCGACCGCAGACAAAGCTCTCCTGACCGCTTCATCTTTATTTTGACCTTTTAAGTCAACACCTTCCGTCTGGTAAAATACCGAGATTGTCAGATGTGACCTTTCTGCTGGACATTCTGCATTTCATGTGCCAGAACCGAGGGGGAAGACGCTGTCAAAACTGCTGACAAGTGCAGGCGCCGCGAGCTTGTTATGGTTGCACGCATTACTAGAGAAAACAATATGATGGCGCAACATTACCGTAAAGACGCTTCATCTCGCAAGTGTGAGATCGAAGAAAAAAATATATATATATGGCTGCTTTGGATTTTTTCTTTTAAATTCCATAAGCAGTGACATTTTTTTTTGTCCAGGCAATACCAGACATAACCAATGCGCAAGAGTGGCGCTGTTGTAGGGATGCAAGCGGCACATTAATGTGAGACCAGTAGTGGAAAATTACCCACAAATGTGGAGCATACTGGTGTTTAAAGGGCTCAGCTCCTATTGCACTGAATGTGATCTGAGCTGCAGTACCGAGAATGGCCACTACAGATCGTTAGCAGTGCCAGGTTTTGGACCCTACCATAGCGGAAATTGGTCAGCTATAGGATAAGTCTTCAATATCTCAGTCCTGTTGGACAACCTCTTCAAGATGCGACAGTGTGCACCATTCAAGCGGTGATATAAACTGAGACCAAAAGTATCTAAAGAAGAATTCAGTGTGTCATCCATAAATCTGGTGCACTCTCAGGTGGTCTCTATATTAGACAAGACTAGTAGATTAGTAATTCTATGTTTTCCTAATTTCAGACCCCCATAAAATTAGACTGTTGGGCTCGTCTGACGTTCGTCTAATGTGTTTTGGGGCCTTACTGTTCAGGAGGGGCGTCCGACTCTCCTCCGACAGATATCAGGGTAGAAAAGGATCCGACCTGCTGAATTTCAGAGGCTTATCTCCCTCGACATCCTGAGTTTGGGGGAGTCGGGAGGCATGGTCATGGCCATGGTCAGCCAAATGATCGTTCTGTAGACAGCCATCTAATAACATGAATGGAGGGCTTTAAATCCCTCATACACATTAGATAAAAGTCAACAGAATCTGCAGATTGGGGGATGGGGCGACCATCTGATGTATAAGAAGCCTCCCCCGATGTTGGGGGACATGCGGAAAGAAATGTCTGACCCTTCTGTGCTCAGGGAAGATGCTGCCAAAGGTGTTCGATAGCGGCTTTCTTGGACACTTGTATAGTGGAGTTGGGAGGGATAGTAATTGGCTGAACCATTCGACCAAAAGCTTTCCGAGATTCAAGACCCTCATGTACGCCGACAATCTGACGGTGGAGTGATGTAAAGCACGTTGTCCCTCGACCAGCAGAAATGTGGTCTTTCCTAATGAAATGCCTCACTGTCTGGTGGTCTGATGGACGATGGGCATTTACCGGTCTATCAGAATCCATAGTGCCTTACAGTACGACGTGGTGGTAGTGGAGAGGTAATAGCACAGGACTGTTCTTCGGCCTCAGGGTCACACGTTTCCTCCTTTAGCTGCAGTCAAGTAAAGGTTAAGCGTGCGCGCTCGGATAAGGATGAGCTTGTCAGACACGCCTGGTGGGAGAGGCATTTCTGCTTCTGGAATTGTTACTTCCATCTGTATATATTGTTCCTGACATCAGCTTGTCTTTGACCCACCATTGTACTTATTGCCTTGGAATTAAGCTTTGCTTTATACTTGATATCGACTTTCAAGTCCCATTGACAACTTCTGACTCCATTCTATAATACGCTGCACTATCACCGCCGGTCCGAGACTGCTCTAAAGTCTGTGACATCCAGAGCTCTGCCACTCGGGAAGTCAGAAGGGGGGAATGCAAAAAAAGCCCTTAGACAGCGCACCACTTATCGCCAGCACTAACTGGGCTGGAGTTTAAAGGGGCTTCTTCATGGGGTGATAAGGGGCTGCACCCAACACTGACCTCAAAAGCTTTAGGGCCAATTCACACGGCCCTATAGACACCATATTTTCTTTTCTGCATTACGACCACAAAAAGCGACCTTATATTACATCATACAGTCATGGCCGAAAGTGTTGGCACCCTTGAAATTGTTCCAGAAAATGAAGCATTTCTCCCAGAAAATTATTGTAATTACACATATTTTGTTATACACATGTTTATTTCCTTTGTGTGTATTGCAACAAAAAAAAACAGAAGAAAAGGCAAATTGGACATCATTTCACACAAAACCCCCAAAATGGTCTGGACAAAATTGTTGGCACCTTTCCAAAATTGTGGGTAAACACCTTTATTTCAAACATGTGATGCTCGTTCAAACTCACCTGTGGCAAGTAACAAGTGTGGGCAATACGAAAATCACACCTGAAACCAGATAAAAAGGGGAGAAGTTGCCTCAATCTTTGCATTGTGTGTCTGTGTGTGCTACACTAAGCATGGAGAACAAAAAGAGAAGAGAACTGTCTGAGGAGAACCAAAATTGTTGAAAAATTATCAACAATCTCAAGCTTACAAATCCATCTCCAGAGATCTTGATGTTCCTTTGTCCACGGTACAAAACATAATCAAAAAGTTTACAACTCATGGCACTTTAGCTAATCTCACTGGACATGGAAGGCAAAGAAAAATTGATGAAAGGCTGCAACGCAGGATAGTTCGGTTGGTGGATAAGCAGCCCCAATCGAGCACTGAAGAAATTGTCAAGCTGTCCTGCAGACTCAGGGTGCATTAGTGTCAGTGCAAACCATCCATCGACATTTGAATGAAATGAAACGCTATGACAGGAGACCCAGGAGGACCCCACTGCTGACACAGAGAAATAATAAAGCTAGACTGCAGCTTGTCAAAATGTATGTGAGTAAGCCAAAATCCTTCTGGGAAAGGGTCTTGTGGAAAGATGAGACCAAGACAGAGCTGTTTAGTAAAGCACATCATTCTACTAGTTACCAAAAACAGAATGAGGCCTACAAAGAACACAGTACCTACAGTCAAATATGGCGGAGGTTCAAAGATGTTTTGGGGTTGTTTCTCTGCCTCTGTCACTTGGTGCCTTGACCGTGTGCAAGGCATCATGAAATCTGAAGATTACCAATGGATTTTGGGTAGCGATGTAGTGTTTGGTGTTAGAAAGTTGGGTTTGCGTCCTTGGTCATGGGTCTTCCAGCAGGACAATGACTCCAAACATACTTCCAGAAGCCCCCAGAAATGGATGAAAACAACGTGCTAAAGAGTTCTGAAATGGCCAGCAAGGAGTCCGGATCTAAATCCCATTGATCACCTGTGGAGAGATCTTAAAATTGCTGTTGGGAGAAGGAGCCTTCACATATGACAGATCTGGAGCAGTTTGCAAAAGAAGAGTGGTTCAAAATTCCACCTGAGAGGTGTAAGAAGCTTGTGGATGGTTATAGGACGCGATTGATTGTAGTTATTTATTCCAACGGGTGTGGAACCAAATACTAAGTTGAGGGTGCCAACAATTTTGGCAGGCCCATTTTTGGGGTTTTGTGCGAAATTATGTCCAATTTGCCTTTTTTTCTCATGTTTTTCCAATACGCACAAAAATACATAAATGTGTGTATAACAAAACAAGAGAAATTGCAATAATTTTCTGGGAGAAATACTTCATTTTCTGGAACAATTTCAAGGGTGCCAACTTAGTCAGCCTATGATGGCGTTCGCTCAGGTCATGAGTGCGGCCGTAATATAGCCAGTATGGCCCTTAGGTTACATAGGGCCGCCAGTTGAGAGCTCCGGTCATGGTCAATGAGCACTAATTCCCATGAGCTTTTTCGGACGAGTGGAGGCTAGTTTAACCGCAAATGGGGCCATGTTCCATATGGTCACCGATGCTTTTGGAAAGGGGTGTCCAACAAGATCATGCATGGGGGTCATGTTTTCTAGGAATGTAGTTAGAGGACATCATCTGCAATTCTCATTTACAGAGTTTGCAAAAACCAATGTACAAGAAACACCTACCAAGAATGGGAGAGTGGACCGGGCAGTACTGAGTCCTCACCGCCTCGGGGTCCGGTATGAATAAGCTGAGGTTGATGTATACGTCGTGGGTTTTGGAATAATCCCATTCGGGGTGGGCTCCGAATACTCCTTGAAACACGCTGGAGACTCCGCGGCGATACAGGAGCAGAATAAATAGCAGCTGAGAAGCGGCTAAGCAGAAGAAGAAGCACCGCTTGTCCGTCCGGGCCGTGAACATGGTGCAGGCTGCGGTCACCTCACGTGTTAAGGATCTGGTGAAGTATTTCAGAGCCGGGAAGGGATTCGACGAGACGCACCGGCATCCTTACAATACTGGAGCCGTGCCGAGGTGGAGGACAACGGTGCAGGTCCGCAGCGGGGAGTCCTGAGGCATATCCTGCAAAAACAAATCGCAAGCACCATTAACCCCTTAATGACCAGACCTTTACGACCAGATATATAGATTTATTTGGCTTCTGGCCATTTCAGCAGCCATAACTTTTTTTTTTTATCTTATTGCTACATTGTTGCCGCTGTTTTATGTAGGAAAAATGTTTTGTTTTTTGGAGTCAGCAAAAAGTTACTGAGTAAATTATACCTTTTCTTTTCAGCACAGGTATGAAAAAAAAACAAAAACAAATGAATTTCATTACTTTTTTGTTTGCGGTTCACATTTCACTCTGAAAGATTTTGGTTTTACATAAAAAAAAAAAAAAATATATATATATATATATATATATATATATATATATATATATATATATATATATATATATATATATATATATATATATTGTTTGCAGCATTCACATCGACATCGCTGCAGCCGATCAATACGTTCAGCGGCTGAGCATTTCGTGACATTTATTCGGGCGGAGCTCAACGACTGACTGCAACGCTGATGACGACACTATGAGGATACTCCGTGCTGGACCCGGGGAGGGTGAATAAACCACATGGGTTTCTTTTTAAATCAAACTTCAGCCGGGTAACAGTTGTTTTCTAAAACAGGAAAACGCCATCAGCTATTTGCCCATCTTTATTTTATACTTCTAATGTAGCAGCATACTGGCTTACACATTATGACAACCCTCCGTGTGCCCTAACAGCACGCTTAGTTTAAGGACAGCCCTTCCTAGGTCCCCAAAGCTGACTACAGAGGGGTTCTCTGCATGCCTGATCATGTCATGGGGGGGGGGGGCTCTCTTTCATCAAGCCAGTGTCGCCAATAACAATGGTGATTAATGGGTTAAACAGGTCCCTCAGATCTTTGCCTTACAAGCAGGATCTTAGGCAGCACATTGTAAGTCCTAGCCCCTTAGTGGCTGCTGTAAAAAGTCGTATGGGTGTTCGTTTAGTGGTTACGAGAAAAAAAAAGATACATTTTTAAAATGTCAAACTTTGCAAACTTAAAGGGGTATTCCTATCTCCAAGAACCTATCCCAAAATGTATTAGGTGTAATATTGGTGGATACCTCCAATTAGAAATGTAGCATAGTTCTTCAGATTAGCTATGTCACTTACCCCATGTGCAGGGCATTGCAGTAGCTTAGGAATCCATGGTTACAATCACTAGCAACTGTCACTATATGAGTGATCGTAACCATGGATGTCTAAGCTACTGCAATGCCCTGCACATGAGGTAAGCGACATAGCTAATCATAAGAACCATACTACATTTCTAATTGGAGGTATTTGCTAATAATTATTATTATACCTACTACATATTGGGATAGGATCTTGGAGATGGGAATACCCCTTTAAGTAATCAACATAGTAAGTCGCTAATTACCATATTTTTCGGACAATAAGACACACTTTTTCCTCCAAAATTTTGGGGTAAAGTGGGGGTTCGTCTTATAGTCCAGATGTATGGTCCGGCTGTGGCTGGTGGGGTGTGTGGGAGAGCAGTAGCAGCGGAGGGGCGGGGCACATAAGGCGCCTACTTCAGCCAACAACGTGCCTGCTGCTGAAGAAAATTAATATTCACTGCTCCCCACACCCATGGGCATGGGGAGTAGTGAATATTCATTCTCTTTACTAGCGGGCACACCTGATCGCCGAGCCGCAGCAGGACCCGCGGCTGACGACGTGTGCGCTATTAAGGAGAATGAATATTCACTGCTCCTCATGCCTATAGTCCCGGCGTGAGGAGCAGTGACTATTCCGGCAGCTCATCTCAGCGTGTGAGGGCGCATGGCAGTGACGTCATGCGCTGCTCACGTGGTGAGATCAGCTGCTGGCATCAGAACAGGATGCAGTGCTGGAGCAGAAGGGAGGTGAGTAGAATCCTTTATTTTTTGTGTGCAGCGTGATGGGGATGCCATGCATACCAGGATGGGGGTGCCATGCATACCACGATGGGGGTGCCATGCATACCACGATGGGGATGGGGGCCACGTATAACAGGAAGGGGTCATATATATACCAGGACAGGAGATATTAGTACAGAATTGGGGGACATTACCTGTATAACAGGGTCAGCAGCAGACCCTCTCACCCATAACAGAGCATCGTGACCACATTTTTTTCTATTTTCCTCCTCTAAAACCTACGTGTGTCTAATGGTCCGAAAAATATAGTAAGTCTCCTACTCCAGTCACATCCAAAGCTGTACTCGGCGCTCTGCGGTTAGCTTTCGCATTAGCGTCTACCCTACTGCACTGAATATAAAGGAAGTGGTGACTGCTCGGGGGGCCTCCGCCACCCAAGATCCAGGCAGCTGGTATGAGGCTGTCAGGTATTTGTTTCATCTGTATTTCTGGCTCATGTTTATCTAAGTTGTATTTACCGACCGTGTAACTATTTATCTAAACTGCTCCTCGTTCACGTCTTGCTTGATCGGCTCAATCCTACGATTAGATTATATAACCCTGCCGCACTTGGCTTATCCTCATCTCAGATTACTCCAGTCACATCCAGAGCTGTGCTGGCATTCTGGTGACTACAACTTGTGAAAGAGGTTTTTCTTTCAAAATTTTTTTTTTATTTTTGCGCTTTCGTTTTTCTTTCCGCCTTCTTCCAAGAGCCGTAATTTTTTTTTTTTTTTATGCTTTTTTGCGGGACAAGTTGTAGTTTTGAATGAAGCCGTTCAATTTACGTTATAATGTAGTGAAAAAAAAATCCAAGTGAGGTGAAACTGTCTCCGTCACCTGATGACCATGTTGCGGGGAAAGTGGAAAGGTGCGTGTGTGATAAAGACGAGGGTTGGGAAAATGGGTGCCTGAAACTACGCATCACAAGTCATAAATGCATTTGAAGGGGTTAAATAGCAGAAATCGGAAGGCAGTTCCCATCTCTGCAGGTTGAGGCGGGTGCCAGCTGTATGATACAGTCGGCATCTGACAAGTGACGGACATCAACGTCGTGCATCGTAAGGGGGTTAATCATCATAGGAAAAGTTCTACAACTTTCTAATATACTTTGTTTCAATACTTCTCGCTTACATTCCCTGAAAGCAAGCAGAGATCTAGAATCTGTAATGCGGTATACAGGCAGCTGAGAAGCGGATACAATGGTATCCACACACCAACAGGAACACAATCCTCCGCTGCTACAATGTATCAGTCTGGATACAATTATATCCACTTCTTGGCTATGAACGGGATGACTGACTGATCGAAAGCAAGTGTTCACATTCACTAACACCAAGCAGAGATCTTGAAAATGGGGAGAAGAAACACAAACTAGAAAGCTGTAGACTTTATATCACGCCTCACGATGCAGCAGAAAACAGCACAATCTGTACAGACTCTTATCCAGCAAGAAGGCATATGTGAGAGCACAGCAGATTGAGTCTGTGCGCAGCTTTGGAGGTGAGTGGAGTAGAAGTCAGGACTAGAATAAGACCAGTACATGAGAAGAGAGACTTAATATCTGCACATAATGGATGTTTGGGGACCTTATATATATGGGTGGAGACATGCTGTAAACCCCTTTGCCTCGCCTTCTAGAGGGGGTCTTCCTGCTGTCTTTGTCAGGTGCCACCGTGGCGCAGGGTGTGACGCTGGGTGACATCTGTGGGTTACAGGCTGACCTGCTGCAAACAATGGAGCTAAAAGGAAGAGGCCGGTTTTATAAAAGTGAGAAGTTGGGATTCCTGCGTTGCTGCCAACACAGTGTGTGAAGCCGCCAGCTCTGGAGGTATCGTCAATTCCGCCACATTTACAGCACACCTGGTCTGATCCTCTTCCCTGTCCACGTGACCATTACCCTCAATATCCGCATACAAATGATACATATTACATTGCCTTGCTTTACACTGCAGCTCTACTCTAATAGGGTACAGCTATGAACGGTGACTCAGCCTTAGCTGCATCGCCTCTGAAGTCTTGAGTTTCTGTAAAAATTCATCTCCTGTTATCAGCGGACTTTTCCAGTTCATTTCCCATCCTTTAAACTGCAGCTCTGCTCCATCAGGGTACAGTTATGATCAGTATAATATATAGTGCCTATTGCAGCCGGAGATCATATGAAATCCACATCCTGTCTTTTCACTGGCTACAACCTGTGCCCCCATTCCTTTCCCATGCTGTATACTACATTATGATCACCAAATCCATCATAACCGAATTGCTGAATCCACCTCTTATCTCATCAGCTGCCCAAGCTGCTTTGCGGTCCCTCTTCTATGCTTTACACTGCATCTCTGATCAATCAGAGCACAGTTATGATCACTGAGATACATCAAGTGTCTTCAAGGTCCCGTCCCTCCACCATGCTTTATACCACATCTCGCTTCTTCAGCAGACATCGGGAAATACGTTTTATCTGCTCCATCACAAGAATTTGAAGCAATCTCAGCCAAAGGTGGGATCCATTATACTTCTACTACAAATGGCTCCTACGTATGTCTCCACTGAGTATAGAAAGACCCTTTAACTCCATTTAAAGGGGCTGTCCAGGATAAGGAAAATATCTGATTTCTTCCAAGTTCAGCAGCACATCTGTCCATGGGGTATGTTTGGTACTGAACTGAAGCGAATGGCGAAGAGCTGCAATACCAGACACAACCTGTGGACAGGGGTGGTGCTGTACTTGGAAGAAAGCAGCCATGATTTTCTGATCCAGCACAGCCCCTTAAACGCTTTATGCACTTGATACTATGATACTGACTGCAGGAGAATGTTTATTGCCCAATGTATGATAATAACAGCCATTATTGTGGCTCGTACAGGACTCATTACACTTCATAGTACAGCATTATAGACTCTCCTGCAGAGTACGGATCCTGGCATTAGGCCACATGCACTTTGACCAAGTTGATTACCATCTTATCAGGAAAGGATCGGATGGCACCTCTGGTTGCGGAGCTGCATTATTACCACCATACGTCACAGCCCGGTAATACCATTTACATACTGAGAATATAATGAGGCAGCAAATAATAATGAGAACATCATATATCAGCCCTAAGGAAAGAAGAGTCACAACAGTCACATGTTACACAATACAAATAAAAGACATACAGGGAAACTACCAACAATTGTATAATGGAGTCACTGTGTACATACATTACATTACTGATCCTGAGTTACATCCCGTATTATCCTGCCACACATCAGGCTAATGGTAACATACAGGCCCAAATTATCCTGCCATACATCAGCTAACGGTAACATACAGGCCCAAATTATCCTGCCATACATCAGCTAACGGTAACATACAGGCCCAAATTATCCTGCCATACATCAGCTAAAGGTAACATACAGGCCCATATTATCCTGCCATACATCAGCTAATGGTAACATACAGGCCCAAGTTATCCTGCCATACATCCTGCCAAAGATCAGCTAATAGTAACATACAGGCCCAAATTATCCTGCCATACATCAGCTAATGGTAACATACAGGCTCGAATTATCCTGCCATACATCAGCTAATTGTAACATATAGGCCCAAATTATCCTGCCATACATCCTGCCAAAGATCAGCTAATGGTAACATACAGGCCCAAATTATCCTGCCATACATCTGCTAATGGTAACATACAGTGCCAAATAATAATGATGATAATGTGTTGCTTGAGTAACAGTGAAATATTGCTCCTAGATACTACCAAACATCACTTAAGAGTGACATACAGCGCCCAAAGTCTAGTACCGTACAATCTCCAAAAACCTGTGGAACAGAGTTAGCAGGAAACAATGCAGCGTAATAACTAAATACGGCCATAAAGGGCCCATGATTTAGTCCCACACAATAATAAAAGGGATATCCAGTATCCAAACAACGGTACAATATGGCTAAGTGCCCACGATGCAGAAATGCTGCGGAGCGTTTCTGCATCTCCCTTTTTCACATGCGATTTCGCATGTGGGTTGTCAAGCGCTTTTCCAAGTGATTTTAGCATCACTTGGAAAGTGCTTGACAACTTGGTCACACTATATAAATCCATGCAACAAGCATGGATTTATGTTGTGTGACCAAGTTACGATGCTTCAAATGCAGAATCAATAGTTAAAAAAATAAATAAATAAAAATGTTGGAAAAAAAAAAAAAAAAAAACCCATTATACTCACCTTCTGAAGGCCCCTGGTCTCCTGTACGGTGCGTCCGGTGTCTTCGGCGGCTCCCGGTGCCATAAAAAGGACCTTCCATGATGTCATTTAGTCATGTGACAGGTCATGCAACTGCCGACGTCCGTGGTCGCGTGACCTGTCACATGACTAAATGACGTCATGGAAGGTCCTTTGACACCACCGCGAGCAGCCGAAGAGCCAGCAGCGCCGCCGGGAGCAGACAGGGGGT
The DNA here is from genome assembly GCF_046119375.1 of Phyllobates terribilis. Lineage (NCBI taxonomy): Eukaryota > Metazoa > Chordata > Amphibia > Anura > Dendrobatidae > Phyllobates > Phyllobates terribilis. Next base: position 952,913,500 of record NW_027362762.1, read on the forward strand.
CATCAGAAGGTACCATCCGCGCATTGTATTGCATAACATCAATACAAGTATGCATGCGGATGTTATGCGGTTCAATGCAAGTCAATGGTGGCGATTTAGCCGCGATTCAGCAAAATTAATGGTAGTGCTGCGGATTTTTCCGCAATGATAATCCGCAGCGGAAATTCCCGCAGCATGTGCACAGCGCATGCGGATTATCATTGGGAAACAAGGCAGACAACTTAACAAGCGTTTTTAATGCGTTTTCGCGGCAGAAATGCAGCCGCGTAAACGCATTAAATCCGCATCGTGGGCACGCAGCCTATCACAGCAAAACAACAGTGCCATATAATACCCAACCAACAGTGACACACCGATAACCAGTTACAACTTCCAAATAGAAAATCAACCATTCCTGAACGTCCTTCAGGTCATGTGATGCCTCCGCCGGTCATCCGTCCTTCCAGTGGATGGTTCTCCTTGGTGGATGAGCTGCATGATTTTTGTACTTGTTGACCATGAAACTTTCAAGTCATTTCTCTGGTGTTAATACTTTTCTGGAACCATTTCTTTCATGTCAAATCTATAAAATAAATCCAACCTAATACATACAGGGCTTATATTACACGTGAAGATCTCTTGTAGGACTATCCCCCCCCAAGGACATTATACTTTATGGATGACTATGGGGGCGCATTATACATTATGGTTGACTATAGGCTGTGCATTACACTTTATAGAGAATTATGGGCTGTGCATTATACTACATGGAGGACTATGGGCTGTGCATTATACTACATGGATGACTATGAGCTATGCATTATACTACATGGATGACTATGGGCTGTGCATTATACTACATGGATGACTATGAGCTGTGCATTACATTATATGCAGGACTATGAGCTGTGCATTACATTATATGCAGGACTATGAGCTGTGCATTACATTATATGGAGGAATATGGGTATGTATTATACTTCTTCTATGGAGCCCTATGACTTCTATGTATGTCCCTGGTGAGTATAAGTTTATTTTCTTCTATACATTAAAGAACAGCAGCAGAACAGGGGACATACATACCAGGATGGGGGATATATTATATATATATATATATATATATATATATATATATATATATATATATATATATATATATATATATATATATATATATATATATATATATATATATATATATATATATATATATATATATATATATTATACCAGGATGGGCCCTGGGATAAGGACATATAGCAGAATGGGCGATATATATATATTTTTTTTATTCAGGATTGGAGGGGGGGGGGGGTCACAGTCCAAATCTTGCACCGGGGTCCATCACAGTCTAGCTACGTTACGCCACTGTCTCTGATCTTACATGGATATTGGGACTATAAAACTTTCATGCCACTAATCTACTCTAATTAAAGATTCACTCTCTAAGCTCAGTTTGCTTTTAAATGTCCATTTATTATGCCGCCTCTGCCTTTTTTTGTGCGTATATTTGTGTTTCTTCAGAAACTTTGTTATATCCTGCCTGAGGAAGGGACTTAAGAAGTCTAGAAAGCTTGCTTTGTAACATCATTTATTTTATTTTTGTTAGCCATTAAAAGGTATCATAACTGCAAGATTATTTTGTTTTTCTCACTGAGAGCAATATTAGCAGACGGAACAGATATGATTATCGAGTCTCACGCCGCCCAAGACGCTCCTCTTACACCTTCACAACAACCTTGGGTGCGCGGCTGAATGAAGCAAGAACCATATAATTATAGCCCAGTGATACTGATGTATCGTCTACTTCTGCATTTAGATTGCAAGTTGTGCAGCATCAGATCCCCGAATCAGCCATAACAATATTATTGATTGTGGGGTCTGTCAGGGGTCGGGTATATCATCAGCAAGTGAACAGTTACTGAAGTTAATGCATTGGAAGAAGTAAAAATGAGCAAATTGTGCTGCGGAGACGACTGGGTCAGAGTATCTCTAAGAGTCAGCCTTGTGAGGTCTTCATGGTAAGTGGGGGTCCTGGGCCAGCCGGGGCTTATTTATGCGCTGGGGAGTGAAGACGCCCACCTGGTCCAATCCCACAAAAGAGCAACTGTACCCCAAATTACAGATTATGAAGTCCTTGCTGGCTATGATGGATGGAAAAACCTTAGGTCACGCAGAGCGTTGCAGCTATGATAGAAAGGTGTCAGTGCATGCAGAGCATTGCAGCTATGATAGAAAAATGTAAGGAGACGCAGAGCATCGCAGCTATGACAGAAAGGTGTAAGGAGACGCAGAGCATAGCAGCTATGACAAAAAGGTGTCAGTACACGCAGAGCATCGCAGCTATGACAGAAAGGTGTCAGTACAAGCAGAGCATCGCAGCTATAACAAAAAGGTGCCAGTACACGCAGAGCATCGCAGCTATGACAGAAAGGTGTTAGGAGACGCAGAGCATTGCAGCTATGACAGAAAGGTGTTAGGAGACGCAGAGCATTGCAGCTATGACAGAAAGGTGTTAGGAGACGCAGAGTGTGACAGCTATGATAGAAAGGAGTCAGTACACGCAGAGCATCGCAGCTATGACGGAAAGGTGTTAGGAGACGCAGAGCATCGCAGCTATGACAGAAAAGTGTCAGGACACGTAGAACATCGCAACTATAATAGAACGGAGTCAGGACACGCAGAGTGTCGCAGCTATGATAGAAAGGTGTAGGGTCAAACAGAGCTTCGCAGTTTGTTGTGTGCAGTACTCATGGTAACCTTTGACCACTGTGAAAACACCTATAATGGGCATGTCAGTGTGTTGGGAGCGGTGGAGAAAGCCAAGGGCTTTTTTTTTTTACACGCCTGGAGCTGTTTGGACAAAACAATGTCCCCGCTGCACAAACCCTTGGGGGGAAACTACTGCCAACGTCTCGGTGCTAGATACCACAGCAGTCTGGTGGAGTCAGTGCCTCCATGGCTTGGAGCTGTTTTGCAAGCACAAGTGCGACCTAGACATTAAGCAGGTTTTAATTATAAATGATTGGGCATGAAGAGGCGCTGCAGAATTACGAGCGGGGAGGGTGCTGTGACAACAGGCCAATGCTTGGCAGCTAAGAATAGGACACGTGGATGATACCTGCCGGGCGTCGGACGATCGCCTCGGTAACCGCCCCCGCTGACATGCACCACACAATATCAGATTAGGCAGAAGATGCTACACAAACCCCTTTAACCTTTTCCTGCCAAGGACAATTTTTACATTTTCACTTCTCCTCCCCTTCTTCTAAGAGCTCTAACTTTTTTTTTTTCTTTTTTTTTTTTAATCTTTTCCGTTGACATAGCCATATTTTTTGCTTGCGGGACAATTTGTAGGACACCATTTACTTTATTATATAAATTACTGAGATACAGGAAAAAAATTACAAATGGTGTAAAATGCTAAAAAATAAAAAGCACTCCCACCATTGTTTTTTGGGTTTTGTTTTTTCAGCGTTCATTATTCAGTAAAAATGTCCTGACAACACGATTCATCGGGTCAGTACAATCTCACCAGATACCAGACATATTGTGTTTATTATTTTAAATGACCTAAAACTAATTTTTTGTTTTCCAAAATTCTAAATATTTTGCGTTATTTTCCGGGACCTGTAACTTTATTCTTCCATTGATTGAGCTGTGTGAAGGTTTGATTTTTGCGTGGCGAGCTGTAGCAATTTTGGTGTTTTGACTTTTTCCGGGTGGCTTAAATTATATTTTATATTTTCACGAGTCAAGCTATTACGGTCACGGTGAATCGGAAGAATCGGAGCACAGGTGCGGAGCAGACAAAGATCCGAGTGCAGTGCGATCTTTCACGCGATTTAGACTTGTATGGGTATGTGTGATCAGATTTTCGGATGCAATCGATTATTTTCTCATGCCAGTTCGGCATGTGAAAACAATCGTAGATGTGAGCTGCCACATAGAGCAACATTGGGCCAAGTGCAATCCGATTTTTTTATTGGATTGCACTCGTCCGATTTCATCGCAAGTGTGAGCGAGCCCGAATACACATTTTTGCAACAGACTTGGAGTGCTGCTGCCTTCTTCCCCCAATGTTTCTTCTCTTGCATGATGGTCTGTACAGGACTGTCCACCATGAGGCATGCACCCCGATTAATGCCAAATCAGGACTTTGAGTGGCGTCCGTACTGCTAACTTTATTGTGGTTCCTCCACAGGGCTGTGGAGTTGGAGTCCATTTTGGCGGAGTTGGTATAAAATGGACGGACTGACTCCTAAAATATAATGAATTGGGTTTATTAGTACAATGCAGAACGTGCTGTAAGTTTTTTCATAGGAATTTGTGAAATTTATGAAATGTCCTATAAATGTATGTTCTGTTCCTGACCTCAGGATCTAAGCTTTTAGTTGAGATGAATCTGTGCTGCTCTGGTTCCTCACCAGTCCCCCGACAGATGTCTGTATAACACAGCCGGTACCTGCAGATGTGGAGTGAGCTCAGCTCCTGACTAGCACCATACAAGAAGCCCCTTAATACATGACAAGCGCCATACAAGAAGCCCCCTAATATACAGTTGTGCTCAAAAGTTCACATACCCCGGCTGAATTTTTCCTTTCTTGGCCTTGTTTCAGAGAATATGAATGATAACAAAAAACTTTTTCTCCACTCCTGGTTATTGGTTGGGTGAAGCCATTTATTGTCAAACTACTGTGTTTTCTCTTTTTAAATCTTAATGGCAACCAAATGGAGACCTCCTCCGTCTTCCTGGTGCTGCTTGGAGACCTCCTCCGTCTTCCTGGTGCTGCTTGGAGACCTCCTCCGTCTTCCTGGTGCGGCTTGGAGACCTCCTCCGTCTTCCTGGTGCGGCTTGGAGACCTCCTCCGTCTTCCTGGTGCGGCTTGGAGACCTCCTCCGTCTTCCTGGTGCGGCTTGGAGACCTCCTCCGTCTTCCTGGTGCGGCTTGGAGACCTCCTCCGTCTTCCTGGTGCGGCTTGGAGACCTCCTCCGTCTTCCTGGTGCGGCTTGGAGACCTCCTCCGTCTTCCTGGTGCGGCTTGGAGACCTCCTCCGTCTTCCTGGTGCTGCTTGGAGACCTCCTCCGTCTTCCTGGTGCTGCTTGGAGACCTCCTCCGTCTTCCTGGTGCTGCTTGGAGACCTCCTCCGTCTTCCTGGTGCTGCTTGGAGACCTCCTCCGTCTTCCTGGTGCTGCTTGGAGACCTCCTCCGTCTTCCTGGTGCTGCTTGGAGACCTCCTCCGTCTTCCTGGTGCTGCTTGGAGACCTCCTCCGTCTTCCTGGTGCTGCTTGGAGACCTCCTCCGTCTTCCTGGTGCTGCTTGGAGACCTCCTCCGTCTTCCTGGTGCTGCTTGGAGACCTCCTCCGTCTTCCTGGTGCTGCTTGGAGACCTCCTCCGTCTTCCTGGTGCTGCTTGGAGACCTCCTCCGTCTTCCTGGTGCTGCTTGGAGACCTCCTCCGTCTTCCTGGTGCTGCTTGGAGACCTCCTCCGTCTTCCTGGTGCTGCTTGGAGACCTCCTCCGTCTTCCTGGTGCTGCTTGGAGACCTCCTCCGTCTTCCTGGTGCTGCTTGGAGACCTCCTCCGTCTTCCTGGTGCTGCTTGGAGACCTCCTCCGTCTTCCTGGTGCTGCTTGGAGACCTCCTCCGTCTTCCTGGTGCTGCTTGGAGACCTCCTCCGTCTTCCTGGTGCTGCTTGGAGACCTCCTCCGTCTTCCTGGTGCTGCTTGGAGACCTCCTCCGTCTTCCTGGTGCTGCTTGGAGACCTCCTCCGTCTTCCTGGTGCTGCTTGGAGACCTCCTCCGTCTTCCTGGTGCTGCTTGGAGACCTCCTCCGTCTTCCTGGTGCTGCTTGGAGACCTCCTCCGTCTTCCTGGTGCTGCTTGGAGACCTCCTCCGTCTTCCTGGTGCTGCTTGGAGACCTCCTCCGTCTTCCTGGTGCTGCTTGGAGACCTCCTCCGTCTTCCTGGTGCTGCTTGGAGACCTCCTCCGTCTTCCTGGTGCTGCTTGGAGACCTCCTCCGTCTTCCTGGTGCTGCTTGGAGACCTCCTCCGTCTTCCTGGTGCTGCTTGGAGAACTCCTCCTTCCCCCTGGTCTTCATGGTGTTTGGTTAGTGGTGCCTCTTGTTAATGGTGTTGCAGCCTCTGTGACCTTTCAGAAAAGGTAAAGTGTATATACTGACAGACATGTGACACCTAGATTGCACACATGGGGACGTCCTGTCACTAAGCATGGGATCGATGAAGGTAATTGCTTGCACCAGAAATTTGTAGGGGCTTCATAGCAAAAGGGGTGAATACATATCCAATTTTTAGTTGATCCCATAAATTTAATTTATGCCTATATTGTCCTCACTTCACCAACTTAAACTATTCAGTGCTGATGCATCACACACAAATCACATTACAAAAATATTTACACACAGGTTGTAATGTAACAAAATAGGTAAAAAAAAGGCAACACGTTGGCTCAGTGGTCTTAACTGCAGCCTTGCAGCGCTGGGGTCCTGGGTTCAAATCCCACCAAGGACGACATCTGCAAGGAGTTTGTATGTTCTCCCTGTGTTTGCGTGGGTTTCCTCCGGGTTCTCCGGTTTCCTCCCACACTCCAAAGACATACTGATAGGGAATTTAGATTGTCAGCCCCAATGGGGACAGTGGCAATATTGTCTGTAAATTGTCTGAATTGTAAAGCGCTGCAGAATAAGTTGGCGCTATAGAAATAAAAAGATTATTAATATTATTCCTTGCAAAACGTGCGTCGGTATGCTGTGGGACTTCTCAATTAGCTTGCAGCAGTCTTGGAGATATGTGGGTATTTATCATTACATGTAAATCTTGATTTCACTTTTTGTACTTTATATAGGTGACCTACTTAGATACAATATTATTGATTGTTTTTTACTTTTACTTGTGGAGTCTCATTTTTTCCTATATGTTTTTAACATGGTCTGTGTGTATATATTTAATAAAAATTCTTCATGGTTTTAATGGCTTGCATTTTTCTATTTATTGGTATTATTGCATGGATTGTAAACTTGCATTTAAAAAAGGTAAAAAGCAAAGGGGGTGAAAACTTTCACAAGCCACTGCACACCCAGTACGGTCACTGCCAGCTCCACAATAGCAAAAGAACCACTAGCTTCCACCACCAATCGTTTATACAGGCCGATTGGACACCCATTACAGGTAGCGAATGGCTTCAAGGTCGCGGTTTACAGAGAAAGAGGAACAGAACTATTAAAAAAAAAATTATATATATATACATACATACACACACACACACATAGACAGTACAGACCAAAAGTTTGGACACACCTTCTCATTTAAAGATTTTTCTGTATTTTCATGACTATGAAAATTGTACATTCACACTGAAGGCATCAAAACTATGAATTAACACATGTGGAATTATATACTTAACAAAAAAGTGTGAAACTGAAAATATGTCTTATGTTCTAGGTTCTTCAAAAGTAGCCACCTTTTGCTTTGATGACAGCTTTGCACCCTCTTGGCATTCTCTTGATGAGCTTCAAGAGGTAGTCACCGGAAATGGTCTTCCAACAATCTTGAAGGAGTTCCCAGAGATGCTTAGCACTTGTTGGCCCTTTTGCCTTCACTCTGCGGTCCAGCTCACCCCAAACCATCTCGATTGGGTTCAGGTCTGGTGACTGTGGAGGCCAGGTCATCTGGCGTAGCCCCCCATCACTCTCCTTCTTGGTCAAATAGCCCTTACACAGCCTGGAGGTGTGTTTGGGGTCATTGTCCTGTTGAAAAATAAATGATGGTCCAACTAAACGCAAACCGGATGGAATAGCATGCCGCTGCAAGATGCTGTGGTAGCCATGCTGGTTCAGTATGCCTTCAATTTTGAATAAATCCCCAACAGTGTCACCAACAAAGCCCCCCCACACCATCACACCTCCTCCTCCATGCTTCACGGTGGGAACCAGGCATGTAGAGTCCATCCGTTCACCTTTTCTGCATCGCACAAAGACACGGTGGTTGGAACCAAAGATCTCAAATTTGGATTCATCACACCAAAGCACAGATTTCCACTGGTCTAATGTCCATTCCTTGTGTTCTTTAGCCCAAACAAGTCTCTTCTGCTTGTTGCCTGTCCTTAGCAGTGGTTTCCTAGCAGCTATTTTACCGTGAAGGCCTGCTGCACAAAGTCTCCTCTTAACAGTTGTTGTAGAGATGTGTCTGCTGCTAGAACTCTGTGTGGCATTGACCTGGTCTCTAATCTGAGCTGCGCTTAACCTGCAATTTCTGAGGCTGGTGACTCGGATAAACTTATCCTCAGAAGCAGAGGTGACTCTTGGTCTTCCTTTCCTGGGGCGGTCCTCAAGTGAGCCAGTTTCTTTGTAGCGCTTGATGGTTTTTGCAACTGCACTTGGGGACAATTTCAAAGTTTGACCAATTTTTCGGACTGACTGACCTTCATTTCTTAAAGTAATGATGGCCACTAGTTTTTCTTTACTTAGCTGCTTTTATCTTGCCATAATATAAATTCTAACAGTCTATTCAGTAGACTATCAGCTGTGTATCCACCAGACTTCTGCACAACACAACTGATGGTCCCAACCCCATTTATAAGGCAAGAAATCCCACTTATTAAACCTGACAGGGCACACCTGTGGAGTGAAAACCATTTCCGGTGACTACCTCTTGAAGCTCATCAAGAGAATGCCAAGAGTGTGCAAAGCAGTCATCAAAGCAAAAGGTGGCTACTTTGAAGAACCTAGAATATAAGACATATTTTCAGTTGTTTCACATTTTTTGTTAAGTATATAATTCCCACATGTGTTAATTCATAGTTTTGATGCCTCCAGTGTGAATGTACAATTTTCATAGTCAAGAAAATACAGAAAAATCTTTAAATGAGAAGGTGTGTCCAAACTTTTGGTCTGTACTAGTGTGTATATATATATATATATATATATATATTCTGGAAAGATAGGCAGTGTTTATAAAAATATACAAAGATGATACAAAAGGGGAACAGAACAATACGGTGTATACAATTGCATAGAATAAAAGGGATAGAGAAAGAGAAGTACTAAACCTGATGTTGAGGGAATGGCTTTTATCTTTATGGAGGGAAATGCTCCGATTAGGAAAATGGAACACACACAGCGAACTATGTCTTCCAGAATGAACAAAGACAGAGACCCAAACTATCATTTCTAACTAGATTAATGCTAGACCCACATATCTCCCCTTGATGAGCTCATATGGGAGCTGGTTATGGGATGTACTAGGTCTTTCAGAATTCCATGAGATCCCCAGCTTACAGGATATCTTCGCCCCTAGGAGGTCCCAGGTGGTAGATATTGTCGTCATGTTTCTTATCGCGATTTTATCTTTACGTAGAGTTGAAACATGGCATGGATAGCATCATCTATCGGAACGTTAAGTTGGAGGAGTTAGAAAGGCCTTACGGTGATGTGAGTGAATGAGTTCTGTTTATCCCTTCACTACGACGCCGAAAATATATCTCTCATAAATATCAGATCAATGCAAACCCCAATATTCATAGCTAGACACCAGAGACAAGAGTATCTAACTACAATTGCTCAGTTTTTCTTTGAGGAGATCAAGAGTTACCTCTAAAGGTGTAAGATTTTTCACTTCTCTGCCTCTTGAATAAATGGATCTCAGACTTTGTGTCTTTTCCCCCAGAAAATTTCTCTTCTGTAATTACCTGGTCACTGCATGATGCTCCTACTTCAATGGAATTTGAATTGTTGGCTCTCTCTCACTTCCCCAGGAATAATTAGTCCCAAATGTTCAATGTGAGAGTGATATGGCCCCTCTACGGAGATGTCTCATGGATTTTTTTAAATTTTTCTCTATGACAATATATGTAAGCAAAAGAAAAAACATCCGGAGGTCAGCTGCTCGCAGCAGAAGTACCCCGACCAGCGGCCTAGCTCCCCGGTCCTCCCTTCACACTTGCCGTCAGGAGGGGCCCTGGGGGGGTACATTGGGGGGTTAATTTAAAGTAGTGCACAACTCATTTAAATACTGCTTCGCTGATTAGTCGCGCCCGGTCGGCCGCATACATATTCTAGAATACCCGATGCGTTAGAATTGGGCCACCATCTAGTGTGTGTGTATATATATATATATATTAAACTGTGAATATTAACAAAAAAAATACACTTAAAAAAAAAATAAAGCCTGGATTATGTGATTTATGTCACCTAGTTTCCCAAAATATGCAATAAAATACCATAAAAAGTCACGGGATCCAAAATAGTTTCACTACGAGCTACAACTTTACTGTCAGGGAAGAAAAATAAATCTATATAAACCTCATACAGCAGCACAGACTATAAAAAGGAGACAAAAAATAGAATAAAACCCAAAACTTAGTTTGTGGCACACTTTGTATCACCTTGACGATACGTCCGGCTCTGCTACATGCACATAACGCACGGGCGGATATACACACATTCACACTATATAGCTCTATACATGGAGATAAAACTTACTACGGGACTATTACACCCGCAGCACATATAACACCACACGAGTTTCCGTCCCACCCTATATATCACCCCCCTAAATGATACATGGTGACATAACACACGGGAGACCCCGGTAACGGGCGAAGGTCGCGGTTACCTGCCGGCTCCGGTCGCCTGAGGCAGATGCGGTCACCTGTTACCCTGCGCGCTCCCTACACCTCGAGCATGCGTGCGCGCCACCGCTCACACTGAGACGTAGAACAGGCGGAGACGCGCATAGCAACAAGCCCCGCCCACTGCGTGCCGGAATCAACAGGTGAGAAGTTGTCCCTGGGTGTTGGAATGGGAAACCCGTCCACTACTGGCCGCTGCAGAGCTGTCGTCATGGTTACTGGCCCTTTAACGCCATCTTGAGTCCTGTGCTGTGGCCCTTGGGCCCCAACAGTTATTTCTTTTTTACTCTGTTGTTGTTTGTGCTAAAAATTGCAAATTTTATTGGACATTTATAATAAAAGTCTGTCACAGCACTGATCCCCCATAACGGGTCGTCATCCACAGATCCCCCATAACAGAGCATCATCCACAGATCCCCCATAACAGAGCATCATCCACAGATCCCCCATAACAGCGAAACATCCACTGATCCCCCATAACAGGTCGTCATCCACAGATCCCCCATAACAGAGCATCCACAGATCCCCCATAACAGCGCGTCATCCACAGATCCCCCATAACAGTGAGTCATCCACAGATCCTCCATAACAGTGAGTCATCCACAGATCCCCCATAACAGTGCGTCATCCACAGATCCCCCATAACAGAGCATTCTCAGATCCCCCATAACAGTGAGTCATCCACAGATCCTCCATAACAGTGAGTCATCCACAGATCCCCCATAACAGTGCGTCATCTACAGATCCCCCATAACAGTACGTCATCCACAGATCCCCCATAACAGTACGTCATCCACAGATCCCCTATAACAGAGCATCCACAGATCCCCCATAACAGCGCATCATCCACAGATCCCCTATAACAGAGCATCCACAGATCCATAACAGTGCGTCATCCACAGATCCCTCATAACAGTGCGTCATCCACAGATCCCCCATAACAGCGCATCATCCACAGATCCCCTATAACAGAGCATCCACAGATCCCCTATAACAGAGCATCTACAGATCCCCCATAACAGTGTTTCATCCACAGATCCCCCATAACAGTGCGTCATCCACAGATCCCCCATAACATAGCGTCATCCACAGATCTCCCATAACAGCGGGTCATCCACATATCGCCCATAACAGTGCGTCATCCACAGATCCCCTATAACAGAGCATCCACAAATCCCCCATAGCAGCGTGTCATCCGCAGATCCCCCATAACAGAGCATCCACAGATCCCCCATAACAGAGCATCCACAGATCCCCCATAACAGCGCGTCATCCACAGATCCGCCATAACAGAGCATCCACAGATCCCCCATAACAGGGCGTCATCCATAGATCCCCCATAACAGAGCATCCACAGATCCCCCATAACAGGGCTTCATCCACAGATCCCCCATAACAGTGCGTCATCCACAGATCCCCCATAACACTGCGTCATCCACAGATTCCCCATAACAGTGCGTCATCCACAGATCCCCCATAACAGTGCATCATCCACAGATCCCCCATAACGGCGCATCATCCACAGATCCCCCATAACAGTACGTCATCCACAGATCCCCCATAACAGTGCGTCATCCACAGATCCCCTACAACAGAGCATCCACAGATCCCCCATAACAGCGCATCATCCACAGATCCCCTATAACAGAGCATCCACAGATCCCCCATAACAGTGCGTCATCCACAGATCCCTCATAACAGTGCATCATCCACAGATCCCCCATAACAGCGCATCATCCACAGATCCCCTATAACAGAGCATCCACAGATCCCCCATAACAGCGCATCATCCACAGATCCCCTATAACAGAGCATCCACAGATCCCCCATAACAGTGCATCATCCACAGATCCCTCATAACAGTGCGTCATCCACAGATCCCCCATAACAGCGCATCATCCACAGATCCCCTATAACAGAGCATCCACAGATCCCCTATAACAGAGCATCTACAGATCCCCCATAACAGTGTTTCATCCACAGATCCCCCATAACAGTGCGTCATCCACAGATCCCCCATAACATAGCGTCATCCACAGATCCCCCATAACAACGCGTCATCCACATATCCCCCATAACAGTGCGTCATCCACAGATCCCCTATAACAGAGCATCCACAAATCCCCCATAACAGCGTGTCATCCGCAGATCCCCCATAACAGAGCATCCACAGATCCCCCATAACAGAGCATCCACAGATCCCCCATAACAGCGCGTCATCCACAGATCCGCCATAACAGAGCATCCACAGATCCCCCATAACAGGGCGTTATCCATAGATCCCCCATAACAGAGCATCCACAGATCCCCCATAACAGGGCTTCATCCACAGATCCCCCATAACAGTGCGTCATCCACAGATCCCCCATAACACTGCGTCATCCACAGATTCCCCATAACAGTGCGTCATCCACAGATCCCCCATAACAGTGCATCATCCACAGATCCCCCATAACGGCGCATCATCCACAGATCCCCCATAACAGTACGTCATCCACAGATCCCCCATAACAGTGCGTCATCCACAGATCCCCTATAACAGAGCATCCACAGATCCCCCATAACAGCGCATCATCCACAGATCCCCTATAACAGAGCATCCACAGATCCCCCATAACAGTGCGTCATCCACAGATCCCTCATAACAGTGCATCATCCACAGATCCCCCATAACAGCGCATCATCCACAGATCCCCTATAACAGAGCATCCACAGATCCCCCATAACAGCGCATCATCCACAGATCCCCTATAACAGAGCATCCACAGATCCCCCATAACAGTGCGTCATCCACAGATCCCTCATAACAGTGCGTCATCCACAGATCCCCCATAACAGCGCATCATCCACAGATCCCCTATAACAGAGCATCCACAGATCCCCTATAACAGAGCATCTACAGATCCCCCATAACAGTGTTTCATCCACAGATCCCCCATAACAGTGCGTCATCCACAGATCCCCCATAACATAGCGTCATCCACAGATTCCCCATAACAACGCGTCATCCACATATCCCCCATAACAGTGCGTCATCCACAGATCCCCTATAACAGAGCATCCACAAATCCCCCATAACAGCGTGTCATCCGCAGATCCCCCATAACAGAGCATCCACAGATCCCCCATAACAGAGCATCCACAGATCCCCCATAACAGCGCGTCATCCACAGATCCGCCATAACAGAGCATCCACAGATCCCCCATAACAGGGCGTCATCCATAGATCCCCCATAACAGAGCATCCACAGATCCCCCATAACAGGGCTTCATCCACAGATCCCCTATAACAGTGCGTCATCCACAGATCCCCCATAACACTGCGTCATCCACAGATTCCCCATAACAGTGCGTCATCCACAGATCCCCCATAACAGTGCATCATCCACAGATCCCCCATAACGGCGCATCATCCAAAGATCCCCCATAACAGCGCGTCATCCACAGATCCCCCATAATAGTGCGTCATCCACAGGTCCCCCATAACTGCATCATCCACAGATCCCCCATAACAGTGAGTCATCCACAGATCCTCCATAACAGTGAGTCATCCACAGATCCCCCATAACAGTGCGTCATCCTCAGATCCCCCATAACAGTGCGTCATCTACAGATCCCCCATAACAGTACGTCATCCACAGATCCCCCATAACAGTGCGTCATCCACAGATCCCCTATAACAGAGCATCCACAGATCCCCCATAACAGCGCATCATCCACAGATCCCCTATAACAGAGCATCCACAGATCCCCCATAACAGTGCGTCATCCACAGATCCCTCATAACAGTGCGTCATCCACAGATCCCCCATAACAGCGCATCATCCACAGATCCCCTATACCAGAGCATCCACAGATCCCCTATAACAGAGTATCTACAGATCCCCCATAACATAGCGTCATCCACAGATCCCCCATAACAGCGCGTCATCCACATATCCCCCATAACAGTGCGTCATCCACAGATCCCCTATAACAGAGCATCCACAGATCCCCCATAACTGCGTGTCATCCGCAGATCCCCCATAACCGAGCATCCACAGATCCCCCATAACAGAGCATCCACAGATCCCCCATAACAGTGCGTCATCCACAGATCCGCCATAACAGAGCATCCACAGATCCCCCATAACAGGGCGTCATCCACAGATTCCCCATAACAGTGCGTCATCCACAGATCCCCCATAACAGTGCATCATCCACAGATCCCCCATAACGGCGCATCATCCACAGATCCCCATAACAGCGCGTCATCCACAGATCCCCCATAATAGTGCGTCATCCACAGGTCCCCCATAACTGCGTCATCCACAGATCCCCCATAATAATGCGTCATTCTCAGATCCCCCATAACAGTGCATCATCCACAGATCCCCTATAACAGAGCATCCACAAATCCCCCATAACAGCGTGTCATCCGCAGATCCCCCATAACAGAGCATCCACAGATCCCCCATAACAGAGCATCCACAGATCCCCCATAACAGCGCGTCATCCACAGATCCGCCATAACAGAGCATCCACAGATCCCCCATAACAGGGCGTCATCCATAGATCCCCCATAACAGAGCATCCACAGATCCCCCATAACAGGGCTTCATCCACAGATCCCCCATAACACTGCGTCATCCACAGATTCCCCACAACAGTGCGTCATCCACAGATCCCCCATAACAGTGCATCATCCACAGATCCCCCATAACGGCGCATCATCCACAGATCCCCCATAACAGCGCGTCATCCACAGAACCCCCATAATAGTGCGTCATCCACAGGTCCCCCATAACTGCATCATCCACAGATCCCCCATAACAGAGCGTCATCCACAGATCCCCCATAACAGAGCATCCACAGATCCCCCATAACAGTGAGTCATCCACAGATCCTCCATAACAGTGAGTCATCCACTGATCCCCCATAACAGCGCGTCATCCACCGATCCCCCATAATAGTGCGTCATCCACAGGTCCCCTATAACTGCATCATCCACAGATCCCCCATAACAGAGCATCCACAGATCTCCCATAACAGTGAGTCATCCACAGATCCTCCATAACAGTGAGTCATCCACAGATCCCCCATAACAGTGCGTCATCCTCAGATCCCCCATAACAGTGCGTCATCTACAGATCCCCCATAACAGTACGTCATCCACAAATCCCCCATAACAGTGCGTCATCCACAGATCCCCTATAACAGAGCATCCACAGATCCCCCATAACAGCGCATCATCCACAGATCCCCTATAACAGAGCATCCACAGATCCCCCATAACAGTGCGTCATCCACAGATCCCCTATAACAGAGCATCCACAGATCCCCCATAACAGCGCATCATCCACAGATCCCCTATAACAGAGCATCCACAGATCCCCCATAACAGTGCGTCATCCACAGATCCCTCATAACAGTGCGTCATCCACAGATCCCCCATAACAGCGCATCATCCACAGATCCCCTATAACAGAGCATCCACAGATCCCCTATAACAGAGCATCTACAGATCCCCCATAACATAGCGTCATCCACAGATCCCCCATAACAGCGCGTCATCCACATATCCCCCATAACAGTGCGTCATCCACAGATCCCCTATAACAGAGCATCCATAGATCCCCCATAACTGCGTGTCATCCGCAGATCCCTCATAACAGAGCATCCACAGATCCCCCATAACAGAGCATCCATAGATCCCCCATAACAGCGCGTCATGCACAGATCCTCCATAACAGTGCATCCACAGATCCCCCATAACAGGGCGTCATCCACAGATTCCCCATAACAGTGCGTCATCCACAGATCCCCCATAACAGTGCATCATCCACAGATCCCCCATAACAGCGCGTCATCCACAGATCCGCCATAACAGAGCATCCACAGATCCCCCATAACAGGGCGTCATCCACAGATTCCCCATAACAGCGCGTCATCCACAGATCCGCCATAACAGAGCATCCACAGATCCCCCATAACAGGGCGTCATCCACAGATCCCCCATAACAGTGCATCATCCACAGATCCCCCATAACGGCGCATCATCCACAGATCCCCCATAACAGCGCGTCATCCACAGATCCCCCATAATAGTGCGTCATCCACAGGTCCCCCATAACTGCGTCATCCACAGATCCCCCATAACAGTGCGTCATCCACAGATTCCCCCATAACAGAGCATCCACAGATCCCCCATAACAGCGCGTCATCCACAGATCCGCCATAACAGAGCATCCACAGATCCCCCATAACAGGGCGTCATCCATAGATCCCCCATAACAGAGCATCCACAGATCCCCCATAACAGGGCTTCATCCACAGATCCCCCATAACACTGCGTCATCCACAGATTCCCCACAACAGTGCGTCATCCACAGATCCCCCATAACAGTGCATCATCCACAGATCCCCCATAACGGCGCATCATCCACAGATCCCCCATAACAGCGCGTCATCCACAGAACCCCCATAATAGTGCGTCATCCACAGATCCCCCATAACAGTGAGTCATCCACAGATCCTCCATAACAGTGAGTCATCCACTGATCCCCCATAACAGCGCGTCATCCACCGATCCCCCATAATAGTGCGTCATCCACAGGACCCCTATAACTGCATCATCCACAGATCCCCCATAACAGAGCATCCACAGATCTCCCATAACAGTGAGTCATCCACAGATCCTCCATAACAGTGAGTCATCCACAGATCCCCCATAACAGTGCGTCATCCTCAGATCCCCCATAACAGTGCGTCATCTACAGATCCCCCATAACAGTACGTCATCCATAGATCCCCCATAACAGTGCGTCATCCACAGATCTCCTATAACAGAGCATCCACAGATCCCCCATAACAGCGCATCATCCACAGATCCCCTATAACAGAGCATCCACAGATCCCCCATAACAGTGCGTCATCCACAGATCCACTATAACAGAGCATCCACAGATCCCCCATAACAGCGCATCATCCACAGATCCCCTATAACAGAGCATCCACAGATCCCCCAGAACAGTGCGTCATCCACAGATCCCTCATAACAGTGCGTCATCCACAGATCCCCCATAACAGCGCATCATCCACAGATCCCCTATAACAGAGCATCCACAGATCCCCTATAACAGAGCATCTACAGATCCCCCATAACATAGCGTCATTCACAGATCCCCCATAACAGCGCGTCATCCACATATCCCCCATAACAGTGCGTCATCCACAGATCCCCTATAACAGAGCATCCACAGATCCCCCATAACTGCGTGTCATCCGCAGATCCCTCATAACAGAGCATCCACAGATCCCCCATAACAGAGCATCCATAGATCCCCCATAACAGCGCGTCATCCACAGATCCTCCATAACAGTGCATCCACAGATCCCCCATAACAGGGCGTCATCCACAGATTCCCCATAACTGCGTCATCCACAGATCCCCCATAACAGTGCATCATCCACAGATCCCCCATAACAGCGCGTCATCCACAGATCCGCCTTAACAGAGCATCCACAGATCCCCCATAACAGGGCGTCATCCACAGATTCCCCATAACAGCGCGTCATCCACAGATCCGCCATAACAGAGCATCCACAGATCCCCCATAACAGGGCGTCATCCACAGATCCCCCATAACAGTGCATCATCCACAGATCCCCCATAACGGCGCATCATCCACAGATCCCCCATAACAGCGCGTCATCCACAGATCCCCCATAATAGTGCGTCATCCACAGGTCCCCCATAACTGCGTCATCCACAGATCCCCCATAACAGTGCGTCATCCACAGATTCCCCCATAACAGCGCGTCATCCACAGATCCCCCATAATAGTGCGTCATCCACAGGTCCCCCATAACTGCGTCATCCACAGATCCCCCATAACAGTGCGTCATCCACAGATTCCCCCATAACAGTGCGTCATCCACAGATCCCCCATTACAGTGCGTCATCCACCGATCCTCCATAACAGTGTCATCCACAGATCTCCTTAAGGCTATGTGTGCACGTTCAGGATTTGAATGCAGAAATTTCTGCAGCATTTCTCTATCTCTTGGCAGGAAAAACGCTGCTGAAAAAACGTGCGTTTTGCTGCGATTTGTGATGCGTTTTTGATTTTTTTTTTTATGCGCTTTTTTGGATGCATTTTTGTACATCAATGAATGCTTTTTGGAGCTAAATAAAGATATTTGAAAAAAGAAACGTGGGACAATGCTTCAACCTATGGATTATTGTCAGACCTGGGGTGAGTATAGTTAATTTAAATTATTAAAGAATGTGTCTGTGTGTTTATTTAACTCTTTACTTTACTTTAATTACCTTTTAGTTATGAAAGGGTCTGATTGACACCTTGTCATCACCAAACAAGAGGGCTAGGTGTCAGCTAATCCCCTACACCCAATCTCATTAGCATTTCCATTCAAGTAATTTCAGGGGCAGCTGAGAGCTGCTATGTTTAGCCTAGGAAGGTGCCATTGGGCAAACATGTTCCCTGGCCATTAATAGCAGCTCACAGCTGTTTCGTTAGCCACTACGTCCCCACTAACAGCAATAAGCAGCGCTTTGGACGCAGCGTATTCTCGCTGCTTCCAAAACGCTGTGTTCTAATGCCGCACTTTTGTTGTCAGTACTTGCGGATCCACCGCATATAATGACATTTCAATCGGTCAAAACCTGCAGCGGAGGCTAGCGTGTCCACAACAGAAATTGACATGCTGCGGGTGAGTCTGGGTACGTGGCCACAATCAGGAGGTGCATGTGCGTGTTTATGCAGCGAAACCCGTAGTGTCCAGATGTTACAGCATAGTGGATGGGATCTCTAGAAATCCCATGTCCACTATGCGTGCATCTGAGGCTGTGAATCACCCGTGGACACTGACATGCGGAACGTCTTTCAGGACTGCAGCATGTCAAATTCTCTTGCGGAGTCTCTAGTCTCCACAACAGAAATTTGACCACTAGCATGTATTGAATGCGGTAAATCTGTATGGTTCAGTGAACACATGTGGATTTACCTGCTTTCAATAGAGCACAGCGTTTTGTACGCAGCAAAAATATGCTGCATCCAAAGCGCTGCTACATCTGGATCGTGGGCACATAGTCTAAAAAATTCAACAAAAATGGAGTGGGCTCCCATGTAATTTTCCTAGCAGAGGGAAAGCCGACCGCTGGGGGCTGATATTAGTAGCCAGGGAAGGGGTAATTAGCCAAAAATGTTCCCTGGCTATTAATAACAGCTCACAGCTGTTGCTTTGCCTTTACTGGCTAGATTACAGGGGGACCCAGAAAAAAATTGACGTAGGGTCCCTATAAAAAAAATCTATCCAGAAAAGGCTGAACAGACAGCTGCGGGCTGATATTCATAGCCAGGGAAGGGATCATGGACCCTGGCCCCCTCCGCGGCTAATAATATCACCCCTCAGCAGTCCCAGAAATGGCTCATCCATAAGATGCGCCAAATCTGGCCAAATCTCCGCTCTACCCACTGCCGTGTAGCGGTGGCGAATGGGGTTGGGGTTTAGGTCAGCCTTGTATTGGTGGCTGACATGAAGCCCAGGTTAGTAATGGAGGGTGTCTATAAGACGCCCCATTACTAACCCCATAATTATGTTTTCAACGCTTTTTCAATAAAGACACCGTCAGAATAAAGTATTTTATCGAAATAAAATAACACATGGTTTTAATAATTTTTTTTATTGTTCTCCCAATCCCCGACGCCCTCGTCTCCTGAAAGAAAACAAAAATAAAAAACAACCATATCCCTCACTTGTCCGCTGTCATGACGTAATCCAGATTGTCCCTCGGCGATCCGGGTCACTTCTGCAGCAGCCACATCAATCACTGATGGGACTGCTGTAGAAGACAGCACTGTACACTGACAGGAGTGTAAAATCACTCCTGTCAGTGTACATGGCTCTGCTGCAGGCTGAGGTCACGTGAGTTCATCAGCTGAAGATCAGCTGATCAGCCCCGGTGACCTCATACTGCGTGAGAATATTCCCACACAGCACTGGTGCCGTAGACTGAGGTCCCGGAGCTCTCAGCTGATGAACTCGCATGACCTCAGCTGGCAGCATCAATGTACACTGCTGGAACTGAACGCACTCCTGTCAGTGTACCGCTGGCCGCCGGGATAATCGCGTCACAAGGGGACATCAGGAGGACGGCGGGACACTGGGGGATGCCGGACAGATGAGGATAAAAGGTGTTTTTTTATTTTAAATAGATTTTTACTTTTTTTTTTTTTTAAATCGCACACAACCCCGGGTTGGCTGAGGAGACTACTGCTCCTCTCAGCCGTGCCGCTGTTATCAGTGGGAGCGGCAGTCGGATGATGGGAGAAGTAGTTTTCCCCGACCCTGACGCTATAAAGAATGGACATGCTGCGTATTTTAACGCAATGGCAATCCTGAGCGGAAATTTCCGCATCATGTGCACAGCACATCAGGACTGTCATTGCAATAGCTGGCAGACGGATGACCTAGCATTTTTGGTGCATTTCCGCGCAGAAAAAAACGCAGCGAAAACACATCAAAAACGCTCAGTGTGCACTTAATCTAACTGCGTCATCCACATATCCCCCATAACAACGCGTCATCCACAGATCCCCCATAACAGTGCGTCATCCACAGATCCCCCGTAACAGTGCGTCATCCACAGATCCACCATAACAGTGCATCATCCACAGATCCCCCATAACAGTGCGTCATCCACAGATCCCCCATAACAGTGCATCATCCACAGATCCCCCATAACAGTGCGTCATCCACAGATCCCCCATAACAGTGCGTCATCCACACATCCCCCATAATAGTGGGTCATCCACAGATCCCCCATAACAGTGCGTCATCCACAGATTCCCCATAACAGTGCGTCATCCACACATCCCCCATAATAGTGGGTCATCCACAGATCCCCCATAACAGTGCGTCATCCACAGATCCCCCATAACAGTGCGTCATCCACAGATTCCTCATAGCAGTGCGTCATCCACAGATCCCCCTTAACAGTGCATCACCCACAGATCCCCCGTAACAGTGCATCATCCACAGATCCCCCATAACAGTGCGTCATCCACAGATCCCCCATAACAGTGCGTCATCCACACATCCCCCATAATAGTGGGTCATCCACAGATCCCCCATGACAGTGCGTCATCCACAGATTCCCCATAACAGTACGTCATTCACAGATCCCCCATAGCAGTGCGTCATCCACTTATCCACCATAACAGTGCATCATCCGCTTATCCCCCGTAACAGTGCATCACCCACAGATCCCCCATAAGAGTGCATCATCCACAGATCCCCCATAACAGTGCGTCATCCACAGATCCCCCATAACAGCGCATATCCACACATCCCCCATAATAGTGGGTCATCCACAGATCCCCCATGACAGTGCGTCATCCACAGATTCCCCATAACAGTACGTCATTCACAGATCCCCCATAGCAGTGCGTCATCCACTTATCCACCATAACAGTGCATCATCCGCTTATCCCCCGTAACAGTGCATCACCCACAGATCCCCCATAAGAGTGCATCATCCACAGATCCCCCATAACAGTGCGTCATCCACACATCCCCCATAATAGTGGGTCATCCACAGATCCCCCATGACAGTGCGTCATCCACAGATTCCCCATAACAGTGCGTCATCCACAGATCCACCATAACAGAATGTCATCCAGAGATCCCCCATATCAGTGTTTCATCCATAGATCTCCCATAACAGTGCGTCATCCACAGATCCCCCATAACAGTAGGTCAGCCACTGATCTCCCATAACAGTGCATCATCCACAGATCCTCCATAACAGCGTCATCCACTGATCCCCCATAACAGTGCGTCATCCACAGATCTCTCATAACAGTGCGTCATCCACAGATCTCCCATAACAGTGCGTCATCCACAGATCCCCCATAACAGTGCGTCATCCACAGATCCCCCAATAAACAGTCCCAGCAAAGTCTCCGCTACATGATACGGTGACATTGTTCGATCCTCCTCTTCATTTTGTCTGAAAAAAGTTGACAGATAACGGCTGGAAGTTGTAGTCATTTTGGTGGCCCGGCCCATTCCAGCCCTGCTGTCTCATCTGTGCTATCATACAGGCACACCTTGTACTGGGACCGGCGTGTGGTTGATATGTCCTTTAATTTCTTTACACTCAGAGTTCGGTCGTCTCAATCAGGAATTCACCGAATATTATTTGGACGATCTGGCAGCAAAAACCCGAGTTTATCTTGAGATATAATCTTAGGTCAGAGGAAGTCGTCTTCCTGCCAAATAGGTGTTGTCCATTAGAGGGGAAGAACATCGCTGTGTATAGTCTCTGCAGCGTGCACTGCGGTTCTGGACGTATTCACATCCTTTAATATTATATAGTGCCATATATAATGTCATATACTGTATAATGCCATAAATAATGCCATATACTGTATAATGCCACTCTGCGCTGTGTGAATTCATGGCACATTTAAGAGCCAGAGTGTCATCTTAAGGTGAAGCATTGTATTTAGAGCAATACTAAATAAAATGTTAGCGAACTGAAAAAGTGTCTCTATGTACCATATTCTGACAATTTAGCCACATGATCAAACTGATAATACCTCACAAAAATATAACTAATATAATACTGTATTCTTTATCCACTTTCTCCAAATATATCTCTTCTCTAATGCCACCCCTATGTACATACTATAATACTGCCCCTATGTGCTACAATATAACTACTATAATACTGCCCCTATGTACAAGAATATAACTACTATAATACTGCTCCTATGTACAAGAATATAACTACTATAATACTGCCCCTATGTACAAGAATATAACTACTATAATACTGCTCCTATGTGCAAGAATATAACTACTATAATACTGCTCCTATGTACAAGAATATAACTACTGTAATACTGCTCCTATGTACAAGAATATAACTACTATAATACTGCCCCCTATGTACAAGAATATACTTACTATAATACTGCCCCCTATGTACAAGAATATAACTACTATAATACTGCTCCCTATGTGCAAGAATATAACTACTATAATACTGCTCCTATGTACAAGAATATAACTACTATAATACTGCCCCTATGTACAAGAATATTACTATAATACTGCCCTCTATGTACAAGAATATAACTAGTATAATACTCCTCCTATGTATAATAATATAACTACTATAATACTGCTCCTATGTACAAGAATATAACTACTATAATACTGCTCCTATTTACAAGAATATAACTACTATAATACTGACCCCTATCTACAAGAGTATACCTACTATAATAATGCTCCTATTTACAAGAATATAACTACTATAATACTGCTCCTATGTATAAGAATATAACTACTTTAATACTGCCCCCTATGAACAAGAATATAACTACTTTAATACTGCTCCTATGTACTAGAATATAACAACTATAATACTGCTCCTATTTACAAGAATATAACTACTATAATACTGCTCCTATGTATAAGAATATAACTACTATACTACTGCCCCCTATGTACAAGGATATAACTACCATAATACTGCTCCTATGTACAAGAATATAACTACTATAATACTGCTCCTATTTACAAGAATATAACTACTATAATACTGCTCCTATGTATAAGAATATAACTACTATAATACTACTCCTATGTACAAGAATATAACTACTATAATACTGCTCCCTATGTACAAGAATATAACTACTATAATACTCCCCCTTTGTACAAGAATATAACTACTATAATACTGCCCCTATGTACAAGAATATAACTACTATAATACTGCTCCTATGTGCAAGAATATAACTACTATAATACTGCCCCTGTGTACAAGAATATAACTACTATAATACTGCTCCTATGTACAAGAATATAACTACTATAATACTGCCCCCTATGTACAAGAATATAACTACTATAATACTGCCCCTATGTACAAGAATATAACTACTATAATACTGCCCCCTATGTACAAGAATATAACTACTATAATACTGCCCCCTATGTACAAGAATATAACTACTATAATACTGCCCCCTATGTACAAGAATATAACTACTATAATACTGACCCTATGTACAAGAATATAACTACTATAATACTGCCCCTATGTACAAGAATATAACTACTATAATACTGCCCCCTATGTACAAGAATATAACTACTATAATACTGCCCCTATGTACAAGAATATAACTACTATAATACTGTCCCCTATGTACAAGAATATAACTACTATAATACTGCTCCTATGGACAAGAATATAACTACTATAATACTGCTCCTATGTACAAGAATATAACTACTATAATACTGCTCCTGTGTACAAGAATATAACTACTATCATACTGCTCCTATTTACAAGAATATGACTACTATAATACTGCCCCTATGTATAAGAATATAACTACTATAATACTGCCCCCTATGTACAAGAATATCAGTACTATAATACTGACCCTATGTACAAGAATATAACTACTATAATACTGACCCTATGTACAAGAATATAACTATTATAATACTGCTCCTATGAACAAGAATTAAACTACTATAATACTGCTCCTATGTACAAGAATATAACTACTATAATACTGACCCTATGTACAAGAATATAACTACTATAATACTGCCCCCTATGTATAAAAATATAACTACTATAATACTGCTCCTATGTACAATAATATAACTACTATAATACTGCTCCTATTTACAAGAATATAACTACTATAATACTGCTCCTATGTATAAGAATATAACTACTATACTACTGCCCCCAATGTACAAGGATATAACTACTATAATACTGCTCCTATGTACAAGAATATAACTACTATAATACTGCTCTTATTTACAAGAATATAACTACTATAATACTGCTCCTATGTATAAGAATATAACTACTATACTACTGCCCCATATGTGCAAGGATATAACTACTATAATACTGCTCCTATGTACAAGAATATAACTACTATAATACAGCTCCTATTTACAAGAATATAACTACTATAATACTGCTCCTATGCATAAGAATATAACTACTATAATACTGCTCCTATGTACAAGAATATAACTACTATAATACTGACCCTATGTACAAGAATATAACTACTATAATACTGCTTCTATATACAAGAATATAACTACTATAATACTGTTCCTGTTTACAAGAATATGACTACTATAATTCTGCCCCTATGTATAAGAATATAACTACTGTTAGAACCTTGCTCTTAGGTTTTTTTTCCTTTGCTGGTCACATGACCTTGTTGGCCTATTTAAGCCTGCTCCGCCCTTCTGGCTTTGCTGGACTTCATTGTATAACTACTTTCTAGCTAGCCTGTGCTCTGTATCTAACTCTGTTAGTTTGCTTGGTCTACGGACCTCTATGTTCTTTATATTTTGTTTGTTCGTCTGTCTGCTACTATTTCTGTTAGGAGGTGTCCCATATTCCTCCCAGTCCTTAGTACTTGTAGGGATTCCTTCCCCACATCTATAGGTCTCCGTACAGACTAGCTTAGGACTTTAGCAGGTCTGATCGCAGGATCAGGTTCCCTGTTACATCGTAGGGATTCAGCTGAGTTCTATCGTAGGGACAGATCTCCTCTCTTTCCTTAGCTCTGGTAGCAGAACATAACAGTAAGTCCAGCCTGCAAATTCTCTAAGGAAAGATTTTTCTGTTCCATCATGGTGTCGGTTCAGGATTTGGCTCATCGCCTGCAGGGACTCTCTCTGGAGGTGGCCGAGCTCCGTCAGCACGTGAGTAACTGTCCTGGAGCACATTTCTTGGAGCCTAAGGTATGTTTGCCGGATTTATTTTTTGGTGAACATCGAGAATTTTTTTCATTTAAAAATGCTTGCTTATTGTATTTTCGTTTGAGACCCAAGTCCTCTGGGGATGAATCCCAGCGCATAGGGTTCATAATGTCACTTTTGCGCAAAGAGCCTCAGGAGTGGGCCTTTTCTTTGCATCCTAGTGATACATGCTTCAGATCAGTGGATAGTTTTTTTTCTGCTTTGGGACTATTATATGATGATCCTGACCGTGTTGCATCAGCTGAGACTGAGTTGAGACGTTTGAAACAGGGATCAGGTAATGTGGAAAAATATTGTACTCATTTCCGTCGTTGGTCTACTCAAATAGGGTGGAACGATTCTGCTCTGAAAAGTCTATTTCTTGCTGGGCTCAGTGAAAGGGTTAAAGACCTGCTAATTGCTTATCCTACACCTGAAGATTTGCAACAGGCTATGCAATTAGCTATACGGGTGGATAGGAGACTGCGTGCAAGAGTTAATGAGAGCAAATCCTCTGCTATGTCAGTTTCTGGTTATGAGAATGTGTGTACTAACAGTGGTGAACCGATGGAGATTGGATCGGTGGCACCTCGCTCTCAAGAAAAAGACCGTCGATTTTCTGAAGGCTTGTGTTTCTATTGCGGAAAATCTGGTCATTTGATTAAAGGCTGTGAGCTTCGTATGAAGAAAGAAAAAAAAATGGTCAGTCATGCCCGTATTGCCTGTTTAAATTCCAAGGGTGTATTTTTAGCTGCTTCCACGATTGTTCAGGAAAAATTAATGGAATTTCGGGTGTTTGTTGATTGTGGGTCTACTCTGAATGTAATTGATGGGGGATTCTTGGAAAGACTCAATTTAAAACCCGAACCTTTATCATCCCCCATTGCTGTGGTTTCTGTGGATGGTTCCCCTTTGAAGAATATTACTCTCAAGGTCTGTGAATTTCCTCTCACTATTAATGGTGTTCACCATGAGAAATTGGATTTGGTAGTTTTGAATAACTTGCCTTCTCCAGTAATATTGGGATTGCCCTGGTTAAAATTTCACAATCCTGTACTGGATTGGTCTACCAGTGAAATTAAATCCTGGAGCCATAAATGTTATGACAAGTGTTGTAACGGGCGTATTGCAGCTTTGGATAGGGGAGAATTGCCTGTTCCTATTCAGGATTTTTGGAGAGTTTTTTCTGAGAAGGAATCGCAGGTTTTGCCTCCCCATAGAGACTATGATTGTTCTATTGAATTTGTCCCTGGAGCGACTCTTCCTAAAAGTCGTTTATTTAACCTTACTATTCCTGAGAGGAAGGCTTTGGAGGAATACATACAGACAAGTTTGGCCGCCGGTCACATTAGGCCCTCTAAGTCTCCTGTGGCGGTTGGATTTTTTTTTGTAAAAAAAAAGGACGGCGGTTTACGTCCTTGTCTGGATTTTCGTGAGATTAACAAAATTACGGTACGCAATCCTTACCCACTGCCATTGATTCCTGATCTGTTTAACCAGTTAATGGGGTCCAAGTGGTTCTCTAAAATTGACCTTAAGGGGGCATACAATCTGTTGCGCATGAAGGAGGGTGATGAATGGAAGACTGCTTTTAACACTCCTGTGGGTCATTTTGAGAATCTGGTGATGCCTTTTGGTCTTACTAATGCTCCTGCATTTTTTCAGAATCTTATTAATGACATCCTGAGACCTTTGATCGGCAAAAATGTGGTTGTGTATTTGGATGACATTTTGATTTATTCGCCGGATTTGGAGTCTCATTGGCGGAGCGTACGTGAGGTATTACAGTTGTTAATGGACAATTCGCTTTTTGCTAAGCTGGAGAAATGTGAGTTCGCTGTACAGAGAATTAGTTTTTTGGGTTACATTATCTCCAGCGAAGGTTTTGAGATGGACCCGGTTAAAGTTCAAGCTGTACAGGAATGGCCTAGGCCTATTGGTTTGAAATCGATACAGAGGTTTTTAGGTTTCGCCAATTATTACAGAAAATTCATAAAAAATTTTTCTAGTATTGTCAAACCTCTGACTGATCTCACCAGGAAAGGTGCTGATGCGGTTCAGTGGTCTTCTGAGGCCATTGAAGCTTTTGTGTATCTCAAGGAGAGGTTCACCTCTGCTCCCATCCTTATGCAGCCTGATGTGACTAAGCCGTTTTTGGTTGAGGTTGATGCTTCCTCTGTGGGGGTTGGCGCAGTATTGTCTCAGGATAACGGGGATGGATTACATCCCTGTGCCTTTTTTTCAAAAAAATTTTCGGAGACTGAACTGAATTACGACATTGGTAATCGGGAATTATTGGCTATTAAACTCGCATTTGAACACTGGCGTCACTTCTTGGAAGGTGCGGAATTTCCCGTTCAGGTTCTTACGGATCATAAAAATCTGATATATCTTGATGCTGCCAAGCGCCTGAATGCCCGTCAGGCTAGGTGGGCACTGTTTTTCTCGCGGTTTAATTTCTCCGTTACTTACATCCCTGGTACTAAGAATGTTAAGGCGGATGCCTTGTCTCGCAGTTTTTCTCCCATAGTCAGTGCTGAGAAAGAGGAGAACATTTTACAAGAAGGTGTTGTGATAGCTGCTTTGGACTCCGTTTTGGAAGATGAGATTCTTAAAGCACAGGAGAATGCCCCATCTAACACTCCCCATGGGAGGTTGTTTGTGCCTGGGACCTTTAGGAGAGATTTATTTGTTGAGTGTCACGAATCTCGGTTGGCAGGTCATCCCGGAATCTCTGAGACCAGGAGACTGGTGGGTCGCAGTTTTTGGTGGCCTGGATGGCAGAAGGAAGTCATTAAGTGGGTGCGTCAATGTACTATATGTGCTAGATCTAAGTCCTCACATACTCCTGCTGCGGGGTTGCTTTGTCCTTTGGAGGTTCCCAGTGCTCCTTGGACACATTTGGCTATGGACTTTATAACTGACCTTCCCCCCTCTGAGGGTTTTACTGTCATCTGGGTGGTCGTGGACCGTTTTAGCAAGATGTGTCACTTGGTTCCCTTTGTCAAACTACCCTGCGCTAAAACTCTCGCTAAGGCCTTTGTCAAGGAAATTGTCAGACTTCATGGCGTTCCTACTGACATTGTTTCTGATAGGGGTCCTCAGTTCGTGGCTCGTTTTTGGCGTGCCTTTTGTGACAGGTTGGGAGTTCATTTATCGTTCTCATCCGGATATCATCCTGAATCTAATGGCCAGACAGAAAGGAAAAACCAGGATGTTGAGCAGTTCTTGCGTTGTTTTGTGGCAGACAATCAAGAGGGGTGGTCTGAGTTTCTGCCACTTGCTGAATTTGCTCTGAACAATCATACATCTTCTTCTGCTGGTTGTTCGCCTTTTTTTTGTTGTTCTGGGAGACATCCGTTGTTTGGGTCGTTCTCCAAGTTGGGATCTGCCGTGCCTGAGGAGGAGAATTTTTCCAGTGATTTGGAGAGAGTTTGGACGGATGTGCGTGGTAATCTTCAGGAGGCCAACAGAAAATCTAAGGACTACTTTGATAGGAAACGACAGGAGGTTTTGATCGCTGTTGGTGACATGGTTTGGTTGTCCTCTAGGAATCTGCGGTTGAGGATTCCTTCTAAGAAATTGGGTCCCAAGTTTGTAGGGCCCTTTAAGGTGCTTCAGGTTGTCAACCAATCTGCTGTTAGGTTGGAGGTTCCTACCTCCTGGAGAATTAATCCGGTATTTCATGTCTCTCTGTTGAAAAAAGCTGTTGTATCGGATTGTGACGCCTCTGCCTCTGTTCCTCCGGTGGTGGAGGACGGGGAATATGAAATGTCTCGCATCCTTAACTCTAGACGGTATAGAGGTAGTTTGCAGTATCTTGTGGCCTGGAAAGGTTTCGGACCCGAGGATAACTCTTGGGTGAGGTCGGATGATGTTTCCGCGTCCAGACTTATCAGAGCGTTTCACAGGAGATTTCCTGATAAGCCTGGTCCTAGGGGATCCGGAGGATCCTCTTAGAAGGGGGGGTACTGTTAGAACCTTGCTCTTAGGTTTTTTTCCTTTGCTGGTCACATGACCTTGTTGGCCTATTTAAGCCTGCTCCGCCCTTCTGGCTTTGCTGGACTTCATTATATAACTACTTTCTAGCTAGCCTGTGCTCTGTATCTAACTCTGTTAGTTTGCTTGGTCTACGGACCTCTATGTTCTTTATATTTTGTTTGTTCGTCTGTCTGCTACTATTTCTGTTAGGAGGTGTCCCATATTCCTCCCAGTCCTTAGTACTTGTAGGGATTCCTTCCCCACATCTATAGGTCTCCGTACAGACTAGCTTAGGACTTTAGCAGGTCTGATCGCAGGATCAGGTTCCCTGTTACATCGTAGGGATTCAGCTGAGTTCTATCGTAGGGACAGATCTCCTCTCTTTCCTTAGCTCTGGTAGCAGAACATAACAACTACTATAATACTGGCCCTATTTACAAGAATATAACTACTATAATACTGCCCCCTATGTACAAGAATATAACTACTATAATACTGCTCCTATTTACAAGAATATAACTACTATAATACTGCTCCTATGTATAAGAATATAACTACTATAATACTGCTCCTATGTACAAGAATATAACTACTATAATACTGCCCCTATGTACAAGAATATAACTACTATAATACTGCTTCTATGTACAAGAATATAACTACTATAATACTGTTCCTGTTTACAAGAATATGACTACTATAATACTGCCCCTATGTATAAGAATATAACTACTATAATACTGCTCCTATGTTAAAGAATATAACTACTATAATACTGCTCCTATGTACAAGAATATAACTACTATAATACTGCTCCTATGTGTAAGAATATAACTACTATAATACTGCTCCTATGTACAAGGATATAACTACTATAATACTCCTCCTATGTATAATAATATAGCTACTATAATACTGCTCCTATGTACAAGAATATTACTACTATCATACTGCCCCTATGTGTAAGAATATAACTACTATAATACTGCTCCTATGTACAAGAATATAACTACTATAATACTGCCCCTATGTACAAAAATATTACTATAATACTGCCCTCTATGTACAAGAATATAACTACTATAATACTCCTCCTATGTATAATAATATAACTACTATAATACTGCTCCTATGTACAAGAATATAACTACTATAATACTGACCCTATGTACAAGAATATAACTACTATAATACTGCTACCTATGTACAAGAATATAACTACTGTAATACTTCTCCTATGTACAAGAATATAACTACTATAATACTGCTCCTATTTACGAGAATATATCTACTATAATACTGCTCCTATGTACAAGAATATAACTACTATAATACTGCCCCTATGTACAAGAATATTACTATAATACTGCCCTCTATGTACAAGAATATAACTAGTATAATACTCCTCCTATGTATAATAATATAACTACTATAATACTGCTCCTATGTACAAGAATATAACTACTATAATACTGACCCTATGTACAAGAATATAACTGCTATAATACTGCTCCTATGTACAAGAATATAACTACTATAATACTGCTCCTATTTACAAGAATATAACTACTATAATACTGCT
This sequence comes from Phyllobates terribilis, assembly GCF_046119375.1. Taxonomy (NCBI): domain Eukaryota; kingdom Metazoa; phylum Chordata; class Amphibia; order Anura; family Dendrobatidae; genus Phyllobates; species Phyllobates terribilis. The sequence continues at coordinate 952,945,492 of NW_027362762.1, forward strand.
CCTATGTATAAGAATATAACTACTATACTACTACCCCCTATGTACAAGAATATAACTACTAGAATACTGCTCCTATGTACACGAATATAACTACTATAATACTGCTCCTATTTACAAGAATATAACTACTATAATACTGCTCCTATGTCTAAGAATATAACTACTATAATACTGCTCCTATGTACAAGAATATAACTACTATAATACTGACCCTCTGTACAAGAATATAACTACTATAATACTGCCGCCTATCTACAAGAATATAACTACTATAATAATGCTACTATTTACAAGAATATAACTACTATAATACTGCTCCTATGTATAAGAATATAACTACTATAATACTCCCCCCTATGTACAAGAATATAACTACTATAATACTGCTCCTATGTAAAAGAATATAACTACTATAATACTGCTCCTATGTATAAGAATTTAACTACTATAATACTGCTCCTATGTACAAGAATATAACTACTATAATACTGCTCCTATGTATAAGAATATAACTACTATAATACTGCTCCTATGTACAAGAATATAACTACTATAATACTGACCCTATGTACAAGAATATAACAACTATAATACTGCTCCTATGTACAAGAATATAACTACTATAATACTGCTCCTATTTACAAGAATATAACTACTTTAATACTGTTCCTATTTGCAAGAATATGACTACGGTAATACTGCTCCTATGTACAAGAATATGTCTACTATAATACTGCCCCCTATGTGTAAGAATATAGCTACTATAATACTGCCCCCTATATACAAGAATATAACTACTATAATACTGCCCACTATGTATAAGATTATAACTACTATATTACTGTCCTTATGTACAAGAATATAACTACTATAATACTGCCCCCTATGTACAAGAATATAACTACTATAATACTGCTCCTATTTACAAGGATATAACTACTATAATACTGCTCCTATGTACAAGAATATAACTACTATAATACTGCTCCTATGTACAAGAAAATAACTACTATAATACTGCTCCTATGTACAAGAATATAACTACTATAATACTGCTGCTATGTGTAAGAATATAACTACTATAATACTGCTCCTATGTACAAGAATATAACTGCTATAATACTCCTCCTATGTACAAGAATATAACTACTATAATACTGCTCCTATGTACAAGAATATTACTACTATCATCCTGCCCCTATGTGTAAGAATATAACTACTATAATACTGCTCCTATGTACAAGAATATAAGTACTATAATACTGCCCCTATGTACAAAAATATTACTATAATACTGCCCTCTATGTACAAGAATATAACTACTATAATACTCCTCCTATGTATAATAATATAACTACTATAATACTGCTCCTATGTACAAGAATATAACTACTATAATACTGACCCTATGTACAAGATTATAACTACTATAATACTGCTACCTATGTACAAGAATATAACTACTGTAATACTGCTCCTATGTACAAGAATATAACTGCTATAATACTGCTCCTATTTACGAGAATATATCTACTATAATACTGCTCCTATGTACAAGAATATAACTACAATAATACTGCCCCCATGTACAAGAATATTACTATAATACTGCTCTCTATGTACAAGAATATAACTAGTATAATACTCCTCCTATGCATAATAATATAACTACTATAATACTGCTCCTATGTACAAGAATATAACTACTATAATACTGACCCTATGTATAAGAATATAACTGCTATAATACTGCTCCTATGTACAAGAATATAACTACTATAATACTGCTCCTATTTACAAGAATATAACTACTATAATACTGCTCCTATGTATAAGAATATAACTACTATTCTACTACCCCCTATGTACAAGAATATAACTACTAGAATACTGCTCCTATGTAAAGAATATAACTACTATAATAGTGCTCCTATTTACAAGAATATAACTACTATAATACTGCTCCTATGTATAAGAATATAACTACTATAATACTGCTCCTATGTACAAGAATATAACTACTATAATACTGACCGTATGTACAAGAATATAACTACTATAATACTGCCCCCTATCTACAAGAATATAACTACTATAATAATGCTCCTATTTACAAGAATATAACTACTATAATACTGCTCCAATGTATAAGAATATAACTACTATAATACTGCCCCCTATGTACAAGAATATAACTACTATAATACTGCTCCTATGTACATGAATATAACTACTATAATACTGCTCCTATGTATAAGAATTTAACTACTATAATACTGCTCCTATGTATAAGAATATAACTACTATAATACTGCTCCTATGTACAAGAATATAACTACTATAATACTGACCCTATGTACAAGAATATAACTACTATAATACTGCTCCTATGTACAAGAATATAACTACTATAATACTGCTCCTATTTACAAGAATATAACTACTTTAATACTGTTCCTATTTGCAAGAATATGACTACTGTAATACTGCTCCTATGTACAAGAATATGACTACTATAATACTGCCCCCTATGTGTAAGAATATAGCTACTATAATACTGCCCCCTATATACAAGAATATAACTACTATAATACTGCCCACTATGTACAAGAATATAACTACTATATTACTGTCCTTATGTACAAGAATATAACTACTATAATACTGCCCCCTATGTACAAGAATATAACTACTATAATACTGCTCCTATGTACAAGAATATAACTACTATTCTACTACCCCCTATGTACAAGAATATAACTACTAGAATACTGCTCCTATGTAAAGAATATAACTACTATAATACTGCTCCTATTTACAAGAATATAACTACTATAATACTGCTCCTATGTATAAGAATATAACTACTATAATACTGCTCCTATGTACAAGAATATAACTACTATAATACTGACCGTATGTACAAGAATATAACTACTATAATACTGCCCCCTATCTACAAGAATATAACTACTATAATAATGCTCCTATTTACAAGAATATAACTACTATAATACTGCTCCGATGTATAAGAAAATAACTACTATAATACTGCCCCCTATGTACAAGAATATAACTACTATAATAATGCTCCTATGTACATGAATATAACTACTATAATACTGCTCCTATGTATAAGAATTTAACTACTATAATACTGCTCCTATGTATAAGAATATAACCACTATAATACTGCTCCTATGTGCAAGAATATAACTACTATAATACTGACCCTATGTACAAGAATATAACTACTATAATACTGCTCCTGTGTACAAGAATATAACTACTATAATACTGCTCCTATTTACAAGAATATAACTACTTTAATACTGTTCCTATTTGCAAGAATATGACTACTGTAATACTGCTCCTATGTACAAGAATATGACTACTACAATACTGCCCCCTATGTGTAAGAATATAGCTACTATAATACTGCCCCCTATATACAAGAATATAACTACTATAATACTGCCCACTATGTACAAGAATATAACTACTATATTACTGTCCTTATGTACAAGAATATAACTACTATAATACTGCCCCGTATGTACAAGAATATAACTACTATAATACTGCTCCTATGTACAAGAATATAACTACTATAATACTGCTCCTATTTACAAGAATATAACTACTATAATACTGCTCCTATGTATAAGAAAATAACTAATGTACTACTGCCCCCTATGTACAATGATATAACTGCTATAATACTGCCCACTATGTACAAGAATATAACTACTATATTACTGTCCTTATGTACAAGAATATAACTACTATAATACTGCCCCCTATGTACAGGAATATAACTACTATAAAACTGACCCTATGTACAAGAAAATAACTACTATAATACAGCCCCCTATGTACAAGAATATAACTGCTATAATACTGCTCCTATGTACAAGAATATAACTACTATAATACTGCTCCTATTTACAAGAATATAACTACTATAATACTGCTCCTATGTATAAGAATATAACTAATGTACTACTGCCCCCTATGTACAAGGATATAACTACTATAATACTGCTCCTATGTACAAGAATATAACTACTATAATACTGCTCCTATTTACAAGAATATAACTACTATAATACTGCTCCTATGTACAAGAATATAACTACTATAATACTGCCCCCTATGTACAAGAATATAACTACTATAAAACTGACCCTATGTACAAGAAAATAACTACTATAATACTGCTCCTATGTACAAGAATATAACTACTATAATTCTGCTCCTATTTACAAGAATATAACTGCTATAATACTGCTACTATGCATAAGAATATAATTACTATAATACTGCTCCCTATGTACAAGAATATGACTACTATAATACTGACCCTATGTACAAGAATATAGCTACTATAATACTGCCCCCTATGTACAAGAATATAGCTACTATAATACTGCTCCTATTTGCAAGAATATAACTACTATAATACTGCTCCTATGTATAAGAATATAACTACTATACTACTGCCCCCTATGTACTAGAATATAACTACTATAATACTGCTCCTATGTACAAGAATATAACTACTATAATACTGACCCTATGTACAAGAATATAACTGCTATAATACTGCTCCTATGTACAAGAATATAACTACTATAATACTGCTCCTATTTACAAGAATATAACTACTATAATACTGCTCCTATGTATAAGAATATAACTACTATACTACTACCCCCTATATACAAGAATATAACTGCTAGAATACTGCTCCTATGTACAAGAATATAACTACTAGAATACTGCTCCTATTTACAAGAATATAACTACTATAATACTACTCCTATGTATAAGAATATAACTACTATAATACTGCTCCTATGTACAAGAATATAACTACTATAATATTGACCCTATGTACAAGAATATAACTACTATAATACTGCCCCCTATCTACAAGAATATAACTACTATAATAATGCTCCTATTTACAAGAATATAACTACTATAATACTGCTCCTATGTATAAAAATATAACTACTATAATACTGCCCCCTATGTACAAGAATATAACTACTATAATACTGCTCCTATGTACAAGAATATAACTACTATAATACTGCTCCTATTTACAAGAATATAACTACTATAATACTGCTCCTATGTATAAGAATATAACTACTATAATACTGCTCCTATGTACAAGAATATAACTACTATAATATTGACCCTATGTACAAGAATATAACTACTATAATACTGCCCCCTATCTACAAGAATATAACTACTATAATAATGCTCCTATTTACAAGAATATAACTACTATAATACTACTCCTATGTATAAGAATATAACTACTATAATACTGCCCCCTATGTACAAGAATATAACTACTATAATACTGCTCCTATGTACAAGAATATAACTACTATAATACTGCTCCTATGTATAAGAATTTAACTACTATAATACTGCTCCTATGTATAAGAATATAACTAATATAATACTGACCCTATGTACAAGAATATAACCACTATAATACTGCTCCTATGTACAAGAATATAACTACTATAATACTGCTCCTATGTACAAGAATATCTACTATATAATTGTCTTATCCCGTCTGTCTGTCTGTCTTTCTGTCTGTCTGTCTGTCCTGGAAATCCCGGGTCGCTGATTGGTCCGGCCGCGGCCAATCAGCGATGCGGCATTTCTGAAAAACATGGCGGCCGTTAGCGGCTCATGTGCAGCACGGAGGTCAGCGGCGATGCAGCCGGGAGATGCAGCCGGCTACTCGCAGCATAAGTCCCCCGACCGCAGGCGCCGCTGACCTACATGCGGCTATCGTCGGGAGATCAGCGGCTACGGCCTCTTATCTCCTGAGGACAAGTGTGACGCCCCTCCCCTCCCCTCCTCTCCCCTCCCCTCTCCTCCCATCCCTCCCCCCGCTCGATCAGGACCCCGGCACCCGGCGTCATACTTACCCCTCCCCTCCTCTCCCCTCCCCTCTCCTCCCGTCCCTCCCCCCGCTCGATCAGGACCCCGGCGTCATACTTATGACGCGCCCCTGGGCCTGTGTCGCGCTGCGTTGCGCACGCGGGAGCTTACCCGGAGCCGGATCTCTTGAGGGTTGTAGTCTCGTGGCGGCGACCCGGTCCGCGCCCAGGGAGTCAAACTGTGCGGCGATGTACTAGCAGTAGATGGTTGGTGACTACGCCACCCGTTGAATGCAGCTATGGAGCTGCCGCTGCAGGGCAGACCGCTGAGGCCGGTGGAAGGATGGTGCAGCGTGGATGGTATAACCCCCAATGGGAGGGGTATGGCCTCAGGGCAGCCGACGTGGATGATGGGGGTAGCAGGAACCACTCAGAGACGGTGCGGTGTAGTTCAGGGTCTTTACTGGTGACAAAGATAGACCCTCCCGGAGTACTTGCTAGTGATAGGGGCCTGGTCAGTCCTTGAGCAGATGGGATCTCCCCTGGCCAGGCGGAGTTGTAGGCCTTCCCAACTAACTGTACTCTTCTGGCTACCTTGCTAGAGGCGGGAATAAGTAGCCCACGTCCCTGAGTGTACCGTGTGGTGCTCACCCGTATGGCCGGTGACTCGGGGCCTTCTAATGGCTTCCGCTCCACGATGGCGGTGCTGGTCCCACGCGTGTGACCGTGCCTTCGGGCTTCTGGGCCAGAGGACCTGAAATCCTCTGCCGGACGGTTTCTGCTGCTGGGTAGGAGTTAGTCCCCACAGCCTCGGACTCCGGGTCCGGTAAGAAATCTTCTCAGTCAGGGCGAGCTCTGTAGCTGCCAGCCCCTGACTCGTTGTAACACTGCTCCCCACAGAGCTCCTGATGTTTCTTGCTATGCTGCTTCTCTTCTCTACTCTTGTTCTGTCTTCTTTCTCCTAACTCTGCCTCAGCCCCGGGTTTATATAGGGGAAGTCCTTCCCCTCCCAAGACTGGGCAGAAGGTGTGGCATGCACAGGATCCCTGACCAAAGGACCTCCCACCTGCTCTCAGACGTAATATCTCTATCACTGTGGCAACCAGACCCCTGGGGTGTCACATTCCCCCCTAGTGAAATTTAGTACTCCGGGACTAAACATATTTTTTTAGAAAAACATAACAAGGTATAACAATAACAATACAATAAGAAAAACACATAAGATGGTTACGGCGTGTCCGCAACCGGGTGCAGTTTTGAAAAGCAAGGTGTCCATTTCACCAAAACAGGGAGACGTAACCAGGTAGGGGCCTGTCCTGCCCCGAGTCCTTAACAGTCTTTAGTCCATCCTGGGTTACGCTCCAACTATGTACAAGGATTCCCGGTAAATCCACCAAGGACTCCTAAAAAGAACTAGAAACACAAAATTATACACAAGCAACTATAAACAAGTAAACATTATAAGATAGCTTAAACATTTAGATCCTCCAACGTGCGGGTAGCTGGCCTCTAGTGGCCCTAGTGGACCTACGGAGCTGACTGTCTGGCCCTGAACTACAGGGTGTAGGAGCTGCCAAGGGTAAACTGGGCAGCTGTCCATGGGCCCTCTGGCTCACTAGGGGTATGGCATGCTCACTATAAGCAGAGGGTTGATTTTCCGGGTCTGCTTGTGTAGAGTCTTCTGCCTCCTGGACCGACTGTTCTTCCAGCTCTACCGGTTGCTCCGTAGGTTCTTGAGATGATGGTTGGAGGAAGGTGAGTACGGGTACCACAACTGCACCATTGACTTGAGTCCAAGACCGAGGGAAGTCCCCGAGCACGGTACTAACCATATCTTCCCTTTCCTCTACGGGTCGATGGTCTTCTTGTTCCTCTTCAGGGTTCCTCAGTTGTTCGGGACACTTCTTCAGGTGGTCCCGGGGTAAATGGCTGTGGTTTCCCCTCCGTCTTTACTGATGGTACAGACCTTCGGGTTTTCGTGGCTTGAGGGCAGTACGGTGTACGGGTCCTTCTCCCACTGGTCGTCCAACTTGTGGAGCCGTCTCTTCCTCTTCAAGACCTGCTCTCCGGGTACCAGGGGAACAGCGGGAGCATACTGGTTGTAAGTTTTCTCTTGTCTTTCCCTAGCCTGACAGAGGCTTCGCTCCACGCTCTCCTGTACTCTCCGGTACTGCTGCTGCCTCTCTGTGTCCCAGTCTGTTTCTGGTGAAGTGTCCTCGGGTGTCAGGACTCCCATTTCCAGGTCAACAGGTAACTTACCAGGTCTTGCCCTCATTAGGTAAGCCGGGGTACAGTTGGTGGAACCTACCGGGATGTGGTTGTATAGGTCCACCAGATCGGGCAACTTTTCAGGCCACAGACTGCGTTCTTCCAGGGGCAATGTTTTTAGAAGATCCATTACCACCTGGTTCATTTTTTCACAAAGTCCATTAGTCTGCGGATGGTAGGGTGTCGTCCTTATCTTCCGGCAGCCATACAGATTGCAGAATTCCTGGAAGACCTCCGCTTCAAAGGCAGGTCCCTGGTCCGTCAGCACTTGGTCCGGGTACCCGTGTGGACGGCAAAAGTGCTGCTGGAAGGCTCTAGCTGCTGTTTGAGCCGTTAAGTCCTTGACGGGGACGACAACCAGAAACTGGGAGTAATGATCCACGATGGTTAACGCGTAGACGTAGCCACTTCTGCTTGGGGTCAGTTTTACATGATCCAAGGCTACCAGTTCCAACGGTTGCCGGGTGACGATGGACTGCAGGGGAGTCTTCTGGCTGGCGCGGTCCTTCCTTCTCAGGTTGCACGGGCCACAGTCTCTGCACCACTTCTCAATGGTTCCCCTCATGCCTACCCAGTGGAATCGCTCGCGCAGCAGGAACTCCAGCTTCTTCCACCCGAAGTGTCCAGCTCCGTCGTGGTATGCCTCCATCACCATGGCTGCGTCTCTTCGTGGCACCACTACTTGCCAGAGTAATTCATGCGTCCGGGAGTTAACCATTCTGCGGCACAACTTCCCTTTGTAAAGGAACAGTCGACTCTTCTCTGCCCATAGTTGTTTGGCTTCCTCCGGAGCGTCTGGTTCAAGGCGAGCCTCCGGCCGAGTCAGCATCTCCTTCACCAGTCGGACGGCAGGGTCGCTGTCTTGCGTTTCCGCCCAGTTGTAGTGAGGTAAGGGGTTCAACGTAGCAGCCTGCTTACTCCTTACCCGGTGGGAATACTGGATAGTCCCATGACGGTGGAACGCAGGGAGTTCAATTTCTTCCAGTCCCTCCGGATCTTCTCCTTCGTCCGGCAGGTTGGGCATCCTGGACAGGGCGTCCGCGTTAGTATTGGAGCGCCCTGCCCGGTATTTGATTATGAACTCGTAGTTGGACAGACGGGCCATCCACCTCTGCTGCAGGGCACCGAGTCTTGCCGTGTCCAGGTGTGTCAACGGGTTGTTATCCGTGTACACGGTGAACCGGGAAGAAGCAAGGTAATGCTTAAAGCGCTCAGTGACTGCCCATACCACGGCCAGGAACTCTAGCTTAAATGAGCTATAATTCTCGGGGTTCCTTTCGGTGGGTCGCAGTTTTCGGCTGGCGTAGGCGATTACTCGTTCTTTCCCCTGCTGGATCTGGGACAGTACGGCTCCTAGCCCGATGTTACTGGCGTCGGTGTAGAGGATGAAGGGCTGGCTATAATCCGGGTACGCCAAGATTTCATCCCCCGTGAGGGCCATCTTCAGCTGGCGGAAGGACTCTTCTTCTAGCTCTTCCCATTTGAAGGGCGGCTTCTGGTTCTTGGCCTTCCGGGACTGGCCTATCAGGAGGTCCTGCATAGGCGCTGCCTTTTTGGTGAAACCGGGAATAAACCTTCGGTAGTAGCCTACCAACCCGAGGAACTGCCGCACTTCTTTTACGCTGGAGGGGCTTGGCCATCCCTTAATTGCGGTGATCTTATCGGGGTCGGGAGCCACTCCGTCAGCGCTCACCACGTGTCCCAGGTACTGCACCTTTGGTTTCAGGAGGTGACACTTGGAGGGTTTCACCTTTAGGCCGTAACTCGCCAGAGCTTCGAACACCTCCGCCAGGTGTTTCAGGTGGTCCTCATAAGTTTTGGAGTATACGATGACATCGTCCAGGTACAACAGGACCGTCTCGAAGTTTCTGTGGCCCAGACAGCACTCCATTAATCGTTGGAAGGTTCCTGGGGCGTTGCAGAGTCCGAACGGCATGCAGGTGAACTCACTAAGTCCCATCGGGGTGGTGACTGCGGTCTTCTCCCGGTCCGCCTCTGCTACAGGAACCTGCCAGTACCCGCTAGTGAGATCCAAGGTAGAGAAGAAGTTAGCAGATCTTAAAACAGCCAATGACTCCTCTATCCTTGGTAAGGGGTACGCATCCTTGTGTGTGATACGGTTGATTTTCCGGTAATCTACACACATCCTCATGGTGTTGTCTTTCTTTTTGACTAAAACTAGCGGGGCTGCCCAGGGGCTACAGCTATCCCGGATTACCCCAGCCTCCTTCATGTCTCTAAGCATCCCCTTGGCGTGTTGGTAATGTGCAGGGGGTACGGGTCGATACCTCTCTTTTATGGGAGGATGATCTCCCGTGGGGATGCGGTGTTCTACCCCCTTGACTCGCCCGAAGTCTAACGGGTGTTTACTAAACACTCTCTCATACTCTTGAACCACCCGGTAGACTCCCTGTTTCTGGTGGGAGGGAGTGGAGTCAGTTCCCAAGTGTAGTTGCTGACACCAATCCTCCATTACTTTCTTAGAGCCGTTACCTTCCTCCGGGTGAGATGGAGGCAAGGGTTCCACAGACTGTATAGAGTTTTGGTTGATGGTATATAATTTTGCTAGCGTGGCATACCGGGGCAGGTACACTTCCCTCTCCCCGATATTGATTATGCGAACGGGCACCCTCCCATGGCGTACATTGACCACCCCCCGTGCTGTCAAAATGGTGGGCCTACTGTCTGAGTAAACTGGTTCTACCATTGCCTGGTAATCTCTACCTCTCAGACCAATAGCTGCCCGGTACCAAATCATCATTTCGCTTTTTGGGGGCATGGCAATAGGGAAAGGGTCACACATTCTTACGCTACCAATCTCACCGCCGGAGAGTTCCACCTGTTGCCGTCGCATCAGTGCCCGGATCTCTTTCTGGAGCACTCGCTGCTCGCCGGAGCTGGCGTTCTTGGCAACCTGCTGTAGAAGGAAAATCACCTCTGCAAGACAATTCTCAATTACATTAGTTCCTAGAGTTATTTTTGGGTGGCTCTCATGTTTGTCAATGTCTACAATGATCAGTCCCTGTGCTGCCAGTTCGACTCTACCGATTTTGATGGTCACCTCTTTAAATCCGATCTGTGGCACGGGCTGGCCATTGCTGGCGATGATACTCAAGTCGTCGTCAGGGTAGCGGGTAATATCCGAGTCATTCCAGTACTGCTTAAAGAGCACGTACGGTATAGTGGTGACCTGTGACCCGGTGTCCAGTAGGGCACTCATGGGAATGCCATCCAGTACCACAGGCAAGACTGGACGTCCTCCCACATATCTGTCGCGCCAGTTCGATGGGCCTGGTGATCTTTTTCCTGGGGGTTGGCCCTCTACCCCAGGTTGTGCCCGTTTAAAGAACAGTACCTTTCCATATGTCCGGGTTGATTGCAGCGGCGGCAGATGGGTCGTCCGTCCTCGCTGTATCGGTCACTGGGTCTTCCTCTGGCCGGTGGGGTCCTCCTTGGTCGACGCCACGGGATGTCCTCCGGTCCGGATGCCAGCTGGATCTTCCCTGGGGTGGAAACCTGTAAAGACTGCACAGTTCGGGTTAGCGCAGCAACGCTCTTAGCTAGCTCTTGGACCTGATGGCGTAGGTCTGGAGCCGGGTCATTGTCCAAAGCCTGCGCATCAGCTCCCACAGGCCCTGCCAACAAGGGCGCCGCCTCCTGGTGGTAAGTGATAGCTGGGCGCCTGTGGGTCACAACGCCACCCGGTGCCGGTTCTCGGAGCACCCGGATGGCTCTGTCCTTGAACTGTGCAAAGTCCAGATGGGGATCTTGTAAGGCCATTGCCCGCAACTGGGTTCGGTGGGCATTGCAATATAAACCCTCTATAAATTGTTCAGTCAACAGCCTGTCCTCGTTTCCCACCCCATTAGGGTCGGTCTGCTTTATGGCCCTCAGGGCCTCTTGTAGGTTTAGTGCATAGTCCCTTATACTCTCATGCGCTCGCTGCTTGCACCCGTAGAATCTAAGCTTAATCTCGGCTGAGGTGCGGGTATCAAAGGTGTCCTTCAGCCGGGTTAGTATCCCTGCGACAGTCTTCCTCCCAGGTGGCCAGGATTTTACTTCCCTTTTGGCTGCCCCGGTTAGTTGGGCCACCAGGATGCTCACTTTTTGCTCTTCTGTGAGGGGGTACACCTGGAAGAGGCTATCCAGCTTTTCTCTAAAGTCATGCAGGGTATGTGACTCCCCTGAGTACTGGGGTAGCCAAGCTGCTCCCGGGATATAGGGCATGGTGAAGGGCATAACTGCAGCAGCGGTGGCGCTGGCGGGGGTTGAGGCAGTGAAGCTCTCCTCCGTATCCGACATCTTCCTCCCCCCTAGTGGACCGTGGCCTACCTTGCGATGATCCTGTTCCGTAGGCCGCGGCTCCGCAGTGGATCGTCAGGGTTGAGGACCTTCCGTCGCGCTCCGGTGACGTCGGCGTCTGCTGGGCTCCTTCCAGGACCTTACGCAACGTCCGGACGTGAGGCGGGGCTTCAGTTCTCGCGCGCTTTCGGAGTCCACGCCCCTCTTCTTCCCGCGCGGCGTCCTCAAGATGGCGTCCAATGGCGGGAAAACTCCACAGATGGCGGGAAGAAGGTCGAAGATGGCGCCGGATGGCGGGAAAACTTCGCGGATGGCGGGAAGAAGGTAGAAGATGGCGCCGGATGGCGGGAAACCTCCACGGATAGCGGGAATCTTCACCACTGGTAAGTTTGAACAGTCTTTGCTTTTCAGGCACGCAGTACCCGGTGGTTGCGGGCACGAAATCCTGCCGACTACGCCAAAGTTGACGCGCCCCTGGGCCTGTGTCGCGCTGCGTTGCGCACGCGGGAGCTTACCCGGAGCCGGATCTCTTGAGGGTTGTAGTCTCGTGGCGGCGACCCGGTCCGCGCCCAGGGAGTCAAACTGAGCGGCGATGTACTAGCAGTAGATGGTTGGTGACTACGCCACCCGTTGAATGCAGCTATGGAGCTGCCGCTGCAGGGCAGACCGCTGAGGCCGGTGGAAGGATGGTGCAGCGTGGATGGTATAACCCCCAACGGGAGGGGTATGGCCTCAGGGCAGCCGACGTGGATGATGGGGGTAGCAGGAACCACTCAGAGACGGTGCGGTGTAGTTCAGGGTCTTTACTGGTGACAAAGATAGACCCTCCCGGAGTACTTGCTAGTGATAGGGACCTGGTCAGTCCTTGAGCAGATGGGATCTCCCCTGGCCAGGCGGAGTTGTAGGCCTTCCCAACTAACTGTACTCTTCTGGCTACCTTGCTAGAGGCGGGAATAAGTAGCCCACGTCCCTGAGTGTACCGTGTGGTGCTCACCCGTATGGCCGGTGACTCGGGGCCTTCTAATGGCTTCCGCTCCACGATGGCGGTGCTGGTCCCACGCGTGTGACCGTGCCTTCGGGCTTCTGGGCCAGAGGACCTGAAATCCTCTGCTGGACGGTTTCTGCTGCTGGGTAGGAGTTAGTCCCCACAGCCTCGGACTCCGGGTCCGGTAAGAAATCTTCTCAGTCAGGGCGAGCTCTGTAGCTGCCAGCCCCTGACTCGTTGTAACACTGCTCCCCACAGAGCTCCTGATGTTTCTTGCTATGCTGCTTCTCTTCTCTACTCTTGTTCTGTCTTCTTTCTCCTAACTCTGCCTCAGCCCCGGGTTTATATAGGGGAAGTCCTTCCCCTCCCAAGACTGGGCAGGAGGTGTGGCATGCACAGGATCCCTGACCAAAGGACCTCCCACCTGCTCTCAGACGTAATATCTCTATCACTGTGGCAACCAGACCCCTGGGGTGTCACACTTACCCCTCCCCGTACCTCCGCAGCAGCTCCTGTGTCTTCCGCTGATGCTCTGTGATGTCTCAGGTCAGAGGGCGCGGTGACGTCTTTACACCGCGCTCTCTCCTGACCGGTCACAGCGCACAGCGTCAACATGCCGGCTACGCTGGAGTCCAGAGAAGCAGCTGAGAAGAGAGGTGAGTATTGGATTTTTTTTTTTTTGTATGGGGCCATAGGGGACCTGCATGGGGCAGTATGGGGGGATGGATATACAGGGGATATGACTTCCTGCATGGGGCATTATATGGGGGGAGAGGTGACATCCTACATGGGGCATTATATGGGGGAGAGGTGACATCCTGCATGGGGCATTATATGGGGGGAGAGGTGACATCCTACATGGGGCATTATATGGGGGGGAGAGGTGACTTCCTGCATGGGGCATTATATGGAGGGGAGAGGTGACTTCCGGCATGGGGCATTATATGGGGGGGGGGGGTGACATCCTGCATGGGGTATTATATGGGGGGAGAGGTGACATCCTACATGGGGCATTATATGGGGGGGGAGAGGTGACATCCTACATGGGGCATTATATGGGGGGGGGGAGGTGACATCCTACATGGGGCATTATATGGGGGGGAGAGGTGACATCCTACATGGGGCATTATATGGGGGGAGAGGTGACTTCCTGCATGGGGCATTATATGGGGGGGAGAGGTGACATCCTACATGGGCCACTATATGGGGGAGAGGTGACATCCTACATGGGGCATTATATGGGGGGAGAGGTCACATCCTACATGGGGCATTATATGGGGGGAGAGGTGACATCCTGCATGGGGCATTATATGGGGGAGAGGTGACATCCTGCATGGGAAATTATATGGGGGGAGAGGTCACATCCTGCATGGAGCATTATATGGGGGAGAGGTGACATCCTACATGGGGCATTATATTGGGGAGAGGTGACATCCTGCATGGGGCATTATATGGGGGAGAGGTGACATCCTGCATGGGGCATTATAGGGGGGAGAGGTGACATCCTGCATGGGGCATTATATGGGGAGAGAGGTCACATCCTGCATGGGGCATTATATGGGGGAGAGGTGACATCCTACATGGGGCATTATATGGGCGAGAGGTGACATCCTGCATGGGGCATTATATGGGGGGAGAGGTCACATCCTACATGGGGCATTATATGGGGGGAGAGATCACATCCTACATGGGGCATTATATGGGGGAGAGGTGACATCCTACATGGGGCATTATATGGGGGGAGAGGTCACATCCTATATGGGGCATTATATGGGGGGAGAGGTCACATCCTACATGGGGCATTATATGGGGCAGAAGTGACATCCTGCATGGGGCATTATATGGGGGAGAGGTGACATCCTGCATGGGGTATTATATAGGGGGGAGAGGTCACATCCTGCATGGGGCATTATATGGGGGGAGAGGTCACATCCTGCATGGGGCATTACATGGGGGGAGAGGTGACTTCCTGCATGGGGCATTATATGGGGGGAGAGGTCACATCCTGCGTGGAGCATTATATGGGGGAGAGGTGACATCCTACATGGGGCATTATATGGGGGAGAGGTGACATCCTGCATGGGGCATTATATGGTGGGAGAGGTCACATCCTGCATGGGGCATTATATGGGGGATAGGTGACATCCTACATAGGGCATTATATGGGGGAGAGGTGACATCCTGCATGGGGCATTATATGGGGGGAGATGTCACATCCTGCATGGGGCATTATATGGGGGAGAGGTGACATCCTGCATGGGACATTATATGGGGGGAGAGGTCACATCCTGCATGGGGCATTATATGGGGGGAGAGGTCACATCCTACATGGGGCATTATATGGGGGAGAGGTGACATCCTGCATGGGGCATTATATATGGGGGATGTGACTTCCTGCATGGGGCATTATATGCGGGGGATGTGACATCCTGCATTGGGTATTATATGCGGGGGATGTGACATCCTGCATTGGGTATTATATACTGGGGATGTGACTTCCTGCATGGGGCATTATAAAGGAGGGTCGGGAGACATATGCTAGAATACCCGATGCGTTAGAATCGGGCCACCATCTAGTAACTACTATAATACTCCTCCTATGTATAATAATATAACTACTATAATACTGCTCCTATGTACAAGAATATAACTACTATAATACTGACCCTATGTACAAGAATATAACTACTATAATACTGCCCCCTATGTACAAGAATATAACTACTATAATACTCCTCCTATGTATAATAATATAACTACTATAATACTACTCCTATGTAAAAGAATGTAACTACTATAATACTGCTCCTATGTACAAGAATATAACTACTATAAAACTGCTCCTATTTACAAGAATATAACTACTATAATACTGCTCCTATGTACAAGAATATAACTACTATAATACTGACCCTATGTACAAGAATATAACTACTATAATACTGACCCTATGTACAAGAATATAACTACTATAATACTGCTCCTATGTATAAGAATATAACTACTATAATACTGCTCCTACGTACAAGAATATAACTACTATAATACTGCTCCTATGTACAAGAATATAACTACTATAATACTGTTCCTATTTACAAGAATATGACTACTATAATACTGCTCCTATGTTCAAGAATATGACTACTATAATACTGCCCCCTATGTCTAAGAATATAACTCCTATAATACTGCTCCTATTTACAAGAATATAACTACTATAATACTGACCCTATGTGCAAGAATATAACTACTATAATACTGCTCCTATGTGTAAGAATATAGCTACTATAATACTGCTCCTATGTACAAGAATATAACTACTATAACACTGCCCCCTATGTGCAAGAATATAACCACTATAATACTGCTCCTATTTACAAGAATATAACTACTATAATACTGCTCGTATGTATAAGAATATAACTACTATACTACTGCCCCCTATGTACAAGAATATAACTACTATAATACTGCTCCTATGTACTAGAATATAACTACTATAATACTGCTCCTATTTACAAGAATATAGCTACTATAATACTGCCCCTATGTGTAAGAATATAACTACTATAATACTGCTCATATGTACAAGAATATAACTACTATAATACTGACCCTATGTACAAGAATATAACTACTATAATACTGCTCCTATGTACAAGAATATAACTAGTATAATACTGTTCCTATTTACAAGAATATGACTACTATAATACTGCCCCTATGTATAAAAATATAACTACTATAATACTGCTCCTATGTACAAGAATATAACTACTGTAATACTGCTCCTCTGTATAATAATATAGCTACTATAATACTGCTCCTATGTTCAAGAATATAACTACTATAATACTGACCCTATGTACAAGAATATAACTACTATAATACTGCTCCTTTGTATAAGAATATAACTACTATAATACTGCTCATATGTACAAGAATATAGCTACTATAATACTGCTCCTATGTACAAGAATATAACTACTATAATACTGTTCCTATTTACAAGAATATGACTACTATAATACTGCTCCTATGTTCAAGAATATGACTACTATAATACTGCCCCCTATGTGTAAGAATATAACTCCTATAATACTGCTCCTATTTACAAGAATATGACTACTATAATACTGCTCCTATGTGTAATAATATAGCTACTATAATACTGCTCCTATGTACAAGAATATAACTACTATAATACTGCTCCTATTTACAAGAATATAACTACTATAATAGTGCCCCCTATGTACAAGACTATAGCTACTATAATACTTCTATGTACAAGAATATAACTACTATAATACTGCTCCTATTTACAAGAATATAACTACTATAATACTGCTCCTTTGTATAAGAATATAACTACTGTAATACTGCTCCTTTGTACAAGAATATAACTACTATAATACTGCTCCTATGTACAAGAATATAACTACTATAATACTGCCCCCTATGTACAAGAATATACCTACTGTACTACTGCTCCTATGTACTAGAATATAACCACTATAATACTGCCCCTATGTACAAGAATATAACTACTATAATACTGACCCTATGTACAAGAATATAACTACTATAATGCTGTTCCTATGTACAAGAATGTAACTACTATAATACTGTTCCTATTTACAAGAATATGACTACTATAATACTGCCCCTATGTATAAGAATATAACTACTATAATACTGCTCCTATGTACAAGAATATAACTACTATAATTCTCTCCTATGTACAAGAATATAACTGCTATAATACTGCCCCTATGTGTAAGAATATAACTACTATAATACTGCTCCTATGTACAAGAATATAACTACTATAATTCTCTCTTATGTACAAGAATATAACTACTGTAATACTGCCCCCTATGTACAAGACTATAGCTACTATAATACTGCTCCTATGTACAAGAATATAACTACTATAATACTGCTCCTATTTACAAGAATATAACTACTATAATACTGCTCCTATGTACAAAAATATAATTACTATAATACTGTTCCTATTTACAAGAATATGACTACTATAATACTGCCCCTATGTATAAGAATATAACTACTATAATACTGCTCCTATGTACAAGAATATAACTACTATAATTCTGCTCCTATGTACAAGAATATAACTACTATAATACTGCCCCCTATGTAAAAGAATGTCAGGAAAACACACTTGGTCAGACCTTGCAGCTCTCTGGCGCCCCCTTATCCTGCTGGTCAAACACGGTATTGACCGAGGATGAGCACGGGTGCAGCTGCTCTAATTTATGTAGACTATTGCGGCACGTGATGTGACAGGATGTTTATATACCACCAGTTCCTTCCAGGAACGTATATATACCTCCGACCAGCCACCCTCAAACCACAGTATCACATAAATACTGATATACTGCCACCACCGATCACTTAACAGGTGGATCGGGTACCCGTTAGGTAACGTGAATTAGCGGGTGAGGAACGTGTTTGCTCGACATAGGACAAGAAGAATGAAGCTGGTAAATAATAATGATTTACTCCCGAAAGTGGGCAGTGTTTACAAAAGATATACAAGATATTATAAAAGAGACAATTTACATATATGCATAAACAGTTATTAAAATAAAAGGGATAAGTAATAGCAAAACCTGCTTCACAAGGTGATGGTCTCAGATTCTGTGGTGGGGACTGCTCCCCGGAAATTAGATGTGATTCTTCCACGCAGCGAGGAGCATGCATCTGACATCCCTGGCAAGAATGACTTAAAAAATGGCCGTTCTGGTTTTTAGTACGGGGCCAAAACATTAGGAGACACCCATGGTGTTTACCTCACACGGGGGCTCGGTTTTGTGAACCCACCCAGCTGCATAGGACATAGAAATCCTTCAGATTTCATATCTTGGTGTGGGGGGGTCCCACATCCAAGATGGAGGCATCATGTTTGCCGTCATCAATATTCATGAAGATGGATATTAAATATGATATCTCTATGACGCTCAGAAGCTCAGAATCCATTTCCCGGGCTTCCGGTGGTTTCTCAGCTATGCAAGATATACTATTATAATTGGAAAAAGGTGAGCATTCCAAAAATGTGGTCCCTGTGTTTGTGACCGTCATGTGCATTATTAAAATCGACATTAAACGTTTGTACACTTAAACAATAGGATTGGAGGGAAAAATCCAGGGTATAAGAAGGCTTGCTCTGGGCTGAGGCTTTATGGCGCTCATAAAAATTCCTGAGGTTTGGGGGAAAGCAACAGTGAGTTCTATGTAACTTTTACAAATGGACCGGGGGTGGAGATTTACGACCTCTCTCATTTTTCAAACTAGGACAAAAATACATTTTGCCTGACAAAGAATATAACTACTATAATACTGCTCCTATGTGCAAGAATATAACCACTATAATACTGTTCCTGTTTACAAGAATATGACTACTATAATACTGCCCCTATGTGTAAGAATATAACTACTATAATACTGCCCCTATATAAAAGAATATAACTACTATAATACTGCCCCTATGTTCAAGAATATAACTACTATAATACTGCCCCCTATGTACAAGAATATAACTACTATAATACTGCCCCTATATACAAGAATATAAGTACTATAATACTGCCCCTATGTTCATGAATATAACTACTATAATACTGCCCCCTATGTACAAGAATATAACTACTATAATACTGCTCCTATGTGCAAGAATATAACTACTATAATACTGCCCCCTATGTACAAGAATATAACTACTATAATAATGCTCCTATGTACAAGAATATAACTACTATAATACTGCCCGCTATGTACAAGAATATAACTGCTATAATACTGCCCCCTATGTACAAGAATATAACTACTATAATACTGCCCCTATATACAAGAATATAACTCCTATAATACTGCCCCTATGTTCATGAATATAACTACTATAATACTGCCCCCTATGTACAAGAATATAACTAATACTGCTCCTATGTGCAAGAATATAACTACTATAATACTGCCCCTATGTTCAAGAATATAACTACTATACTATTGCTCCTATGTTCAAGAATATAACTACTATAATACTGCTCCTATGTGCAAGAATATAACTACTATAATACTGCTCCTATGTACAAGAATATAACTACTATAATACTGCTCCTATGTATAAGAATATAACTGCTATAATACTGCTCCTATGTATAAGAATATAACTACTATAATACTGCCTCTATGTACAAGAATATAACTGCTATAATACTGCCCCTATGTACAAGAATATAACTACTATAATACTGCTCCTATGTACAAGAATATAACTACTATAATACTGCTCCTATGTATAAGAATATAACTGCTATAAAACTGCTCCTATGTATAAGAATATAACTACTATAATACTGCTCCTATGTATAAGAATATTACTGCTATAATACTGCCCCTATGTTCAAGAATATAACTACTATAATACTGCCTCTATGTACAAGAATATAACTGCTATAATACTGCCCCTATGTACAAGAATATAACTACAGGAGTCATTTTGGACAGGGAAGCTCCCCAAGCAAGGCCCAGGTCTTTCAGGCCTACACTGTGAGAAATGTCCCAGGCTCTTTCTAATGGAAATACAAATGCCAGAGTGACAATAAGGCCACGGCTCCGCTATCAGTATTTAGTCAGTATTTGGTCAGTATTTTTTCTCAGGAGTGGGTGATAAATGCAGAATTGGTGACTTGTTTCTATTATAATTTTTCTCTGATTGTTCCTCACCTGGTTTTGACTCTTGCTCCTGTAAAAAAATACTGACCGAATACTGATAGTGGGACCGTGGCCTATGGGGGCAATCAGATGGTCATATAAATTGGAGGGAGAACAGATCGCAGTTCACAGACTGGTCGGCAGCTCTCCAGAGATGATTATGACTGCTTCATTTATTTCTATGCAGCTGTCACGCTCGGGTCGGGAGATCCGCCGCTCAGTCCTTGCACTGTGTTCTGCTCTCTCTCCGATTTATATGGCCGTCTGATTGTCCCCTTAAGCAATGTCATATAACTAGAGGAAGGACCGTCATTTCCAAGAAGGAAGACAGGAAAGTCTATGTCCATAAAAGTCCATTAAAGAAACCTGGAGTAAAACAGTCTGCAAGTAAAGATAAACAGCAAAGTGTAAGATGAAGTATCTCCCCAAAGAATCTTCTGTAATGTCACAAGAGCAGCTTTGTGCACAGGAGGTGAGGCCGGGCACATCGCAGGCCGCGGACCTGCGGCTCACCCCTCCAACACAGAGGACACAAAAACTCCAGGAAAACCTGCAGCAGCCAGAAGTGGTCACCGGCATGACGCGCTCAGGACTAGAGATGAGCGTTGTTCGACTCGAACTGTTCGCCAATCTCAAATTCGAGCTGTTTTGGGCGGTGTTCGAGCCGTTCGGCGAACACGAACGATTTGAGAAAAATTCGGCTGTTCGAGGTTATGTTCGATAACTGTTCGTGCACCAAAATCATAACTGGATTTTTTCTCAGTAATGATGAAAATTAATGTTAATATGCAGTTTGAGTGTACAGCGGGGCGGGGGGAGGGGCAGGGGATGGATCTCTGCAGGAACAATGAAGATCTCCATTTTTTTTTCTCTCCCGCATTTACAGTGGGGAGGTGCAATCTGTCAGCCTATCAGCAGCGCACACGGAGCGAAGTGCTTTTTTTCACACAAGCAAGGGCATGTGTCATTGGCAGTGTATGTCACATGTCCTTGCCCTAAAAGACCAAGCCATTTTCCCCGTCGCCACCATTTTCTCACTGCTGCAGCTGCGTGTTAGACGGCACCGCTGTTGCTGTGTGCGCTATACCTTGTTAATTTCAAGCCAATTTTCGCACAAATCTACAGATAGCTTGGGAGTAGGGAATAGTTGTGATTGCAGTCCTTTTAAGGACTAGGTTACAGCATTTCCTACGACTTTTATCAGGCAGGTCTGTGCTCTTAAATAGATAGGTTGTGGGAGTAAAGACTAATTGTAATTGCAGTCCTTTTCAGGACTAGGTTACATCAGTTCCTATCAGTTTTTGCCAGGCAGGTCTGTGCCTGTGCTGTGCAAGTTTTTTTCACAGCATTTGGCTGAATCTAGCAAAGCTAATCCTTTTTGGCCTATTGCAGAGTGTGTTAGTCAGTGGAGTAGCCTATCTGTGTTGCAAGATACACCACCTGTGTATAGAATACCAATTTTTTTACTGCACCTAGTGAAGTAAAACCTTTTGGGCATAGCATCATTCTATTAGTCCATCTATACTGACCTCCATCAGATTGCAAATTGAATATAATTTTTTTTCTGCATCTAGCTCTGAAAAAATATTTGGGCTTCTAGCAGTGTGTGGGACTTGTTCTATTAGT
Source organism: Phyllobates terribilis (assembly GCF_046119375.1). Classification (NCBI taxonomy): domain Eukaryota; kingdom Metazoa; phylum Chordata; class Amphibia; order Anura; family Dendrobatidae; genus Phyllobates; species Phyllobates terribilis. The sequence continues at coordinate 952,968,325 of NW_027362762.1, forward strand.
CCATCTATACTGACCTCCATCACGCTGCAAATTCAAAATAATTTTTTGTCTGCATCTAGCTCTGAAAAAATATTTGGCCTTCTAGCAGTGTGTGGGACTTTCTCTATTAGTCCATCTATACTGACCTCCATCAGGTTGCAAATTAAAAATAATTTTTATCTGCATCTACCTCTGAAAAAATATTTGGCCTTCTAGCTGTGTGTGGGACTTGTTCTATTAGTCCATCTATACTGACCTCCATCAGGTTGCAAACTGAATATAATTTTTTTCTGCATCTAGCTCTGAAAAAATATTTGGCCTTCTAGCAGTGTGTGGGACTTTCTCTATTAGTCCATCTATACTGACCACCATCAGGTTGCAAATTAAAAATAATTTTTATCTGCATCTAGCTCTGAAAAAATATTTGGCCTTCTAGCAGTGTGTGGGACTTTCTCTATTAGTCCATCTATACTGACCTCCATCAGGTTGCAAATTAAAAATAATTTTTTGTCTGCATCTAGCTCTGAAAAAATATTTGGCCTTCTAGCAGTGTGTGGGACTTTCTCTATTAGTCCATCTATACTGACCTCCATCAGGTTGCAAATTCAAAATAATTTTTTGTCTGCATCTAGCTCTGAAAAAATATTTGGCCTTCTAGCAGTGTGTGGGACTTTCTCTATTAGTCCATCTATACTGACCTCCATCAGGCTGCAAATTAAAAATAATTTTTATCTGCATCTACCTCTGAAAAAATATTTGGCCTTCTAGCTGTGTGTGGGACTTGTTCTATTAGTCCATCTACACTGACCTCCATCAGGTTGCAAACTGAATATAATTTTTTTCTGCATCTAGCTCTGCAAAAATATTTGGCCTTCTAGCAGTGTGTGGGACTTTCTCTATTAGTCCATCTATACTGACCTCCATCAGGTTGCAAATTAAAAATAATTTATATCTGCATCTAGCTCTGAAAAAATATTTGGCCTTCTAGCAGTGTGTGGGACTTTCTCTATTAGTCCATCTATACTGACCTCCATCAGGTTGCAAATTAAAAATAATTTTTTGTCTGCATCTAGCTCTGAAAAAATATTTGGCCTTCTAGCAGTGTGTGGGACTTTCTCTATTAGTCCATCTATACTGACCTCCATCAGGCTGCAAATTAAAAATAATTTTTATCTGCATCTACCTCTGAAAAAATATTTGGCCTTCTAGCTGTGTGTGGGACTTGTTCTATTAGTCCATCTACACTGACCTCCATCAGGTTGCAAACTGAATATAATTTTTTTCTGCATCTAGCTCTGAAAAAATATTTGGCCTTCTAGCAGTGTGTGGGACTTTCTCTATTAGTCCATCTATACTGACCTCCATCAGGTTGCAAATTAAAAATAATTTATATCTGCATCTAGCTCTGAAAAAATATTTGGCCTTCTAGCAGTGTGTGGGACTTTCCCTATTAGTCCATCTATACTGACCTCCATCAGGTTGCAAATTAAAAATAATTTTTTGTCTGCATCTAGCTCTGAAAAAATATTTGCCCTTCTAGCAGTGTGTGGGACTTTCTCTATTACTCCATCTATACAGACCTCCATCAGGTTGCAAACTGAATATATTTTTTTTCTGCATCTACCTCTGAAAAAATATTGGGCTTCTAGCTGTGTGTGGGACTTGTTCTATTAATCCATCTATACAGACCTCCATCAGGTTGCAAACTGAATATAATTTTTTGTCTGCATCTAGCTCTGAAAAAACATTTGGGCTTCTAGCTGTGTGTGGGACTTGTTCTATTAGTTCATCTATACTGACCTCCATCAGGTTGCAAACTGAATATAATTTTTTTCTGCATCTACCTCTGAAAAAATATTTGGGCTTCTAGCTGTGTGTGGGACTTGTTCTATTAGTCCATCTATACTGACCTCCATCAGGTTGCAAACTGAATACAATTTTTTTCTGCATCTACCTCTGAAAAAATATTTGGGCTTCTAGCTGTGTGTGGGACTTGTTCTATTAGTCCATCTATACTGACCTCCATCAGGTTGCAAATTGAATATAATTTTTTTCTGCATCTAACCCAGCCAATAGTTTTGGCCTAATACCACAGTTTGGCCACTCAGCTCTGCTCGGTTCCCATCCATTGTTTTTTTGTGCAAACAACTCCAGAGTTGTGAATTAGTTAACCACCAAAATGAGTGGAAAAAGGCCTGCTGCTGGTGGAAAGGGGAATAGGCGTGTTGGGAAGGGGAAAAAAGGTTGTGTCCGTGGGGTAGGTGTTAAAGCAACAGTAACATCTACAGAAGAAAGACCATCTTCCAGCCAAACTAAAATGTCTACTTCTTTTAGTGGACAATGTGATAAGATCCCTTTCTTATGGCCACGCCAATCGCTACAAATTCCAGATGAGGCACAAAAACAGCAGGTGCTTCAACGGATATCAAGTGCTCCTTTAAGTGGGCTCTCCTCCACATCAACTTCAACATCACAAATACTCCAGTCCTCAAAGGTGTCACCCCAATCGCACTTGCTTCCTCACAGCTCCCAAATCTCCAGCTGCCCGTCTGAGTATGAGGTAGAACAGATGGTTGAGTCTGCAGAGCTGTTTACTCATACTATAGCCTGGGAATCAGAGGTCGACTCCAGCGCTTCTGTGAATCCAGATGAGGAAATGATCTGCACTGATGCCCAGAATCTTTATGAGTCGGATCCAGGACCAGACGCAGAAGGTTCTGACCATAATGTAGACCATCATTCCCAAACTGTAACTCCTGTTGGTGGAGACAATGAGGAAGACGATGATGAGACTCAAATACCTGATTGGAGCGACAACTTTAGTTTTTTGTCAGGGCAGGAACAGGTTGGCTCTGAGGACGACGGGTGTGATAACGCACAGGGTGATGATGATGAGGTTGGAGATCCCACTTACTGTCAACCCACAGTCAGCCAAGAGATGAGGTCAGCAGAGGAGGTGGAGGAAGATGCTAGTGACGACGAGGTCAGGTTGCGCCTTCCTGGACAGAGACGTAGTACTGGAAGCACGTCAACAACTGCATCCTCAAACACAACGCTGCCTCTCACCACAAGTCGTGGTGGCTCTTCAGGTCGCATGGGTGCTAAGCCTTGCATAGCCTGGGCATTTTTTCAGATCGATAAAGATGACCCAACTCGTGTTATCTGTAACATTTGTCAGCAAAAGCTAAGTAGAGGCCAAAAAATACATAGTTTGAGTACTTCATGCATGAACCGGCACATGGACATGAAGCATAAGTTGCAGTGGGAAGCTCAGTGTGCTACAATGCGGCCTAGCCGGCCGGGCCAACCACCGTCTGCCATATCTTGTGCATCCGCGGCCTCTTCATCCTCTGTGACTGGGGGGACTGCAGTCACACCTGTTTTGGGGCGCAGACCTGCCACCTCTTTACCCGCAACAGCCAGCGTGATTGGCAGGTCATCATTTTCTTTGGAGGTGGTAACACCAGCTGGTGTTGAGCGCTGTCCGACATCGATAGCACCACCTTTGGATCAAGGCAACCTAACATGTCCGCCTGCATCTTCCTCACAGACCGGCAGTTTGCCGGGGACACCCTTATCAACCCCGTCTAAGCACAATAGCCAGCCCTCGGTCCCTCAGATGTGGACAAGTAAAAGACCATTTCCTCCTAGCCATGAGAAAGCTAAGAGGTTGAATTTCACCATCTGCAAGCTCTTGGCTACAGAAATGCTGCCTTTCCGCCTGGTGGACACAGAGGATTTTCGAGACCTTATGTCCGTCGCAGTGCCCCAGTACCAGATGCCCAGTCGGCACTACTTCTCAAAGAAAGGTGTGCCTGCGCTCCACCAGCATGTCGCACACAACATCACCGCTTCTTTGAGAAACTCTGTGTGTGACAGGGTGCATTTCACCACAGACACTTGGACGAGTAGGCATGGACAGGGGCGTTACATGTCGCTGACTGGGCACTGGGTAACTATGGTGACAGCAGGACAAGGGGCTGCTGCCAAGTCTTGCCGTCCCCACGAGTTGTGCGTCAATCCTCTTTATGTCAAAGTTCCTCCACTGCTTCTGCCTCCTCAACCTCCTCTCGGTCTTCCACCTGCACCCAAAGCCTGTCTGGTCATGCCGCAAGCTTTCTAACTGCGCAGAAGGGATCCTGCACACCTCCTTACTATGCTGGCAGTAGGGCTCAACGTCATCAGGCGGTTTTTACTTTGAAATGTCTGGGAAATGTGAGTCACACAGCTGAGGAGTTGTGGTCAGCTCTGGAGAACCAATTTCATGAATGGTTGTCTCCACTAGACCTGAAACCAGGGAAGGCCGTGTGCGACAATGCTGCAAACCTGGGTGCGGCCCTTCGCCGGGGCAATGTCACACACGTGCCTTGTATGGCTCACGTGTTGAACCTGGTTGTCCAGCAATTTTTAGCCCACTATCCCAGACTAGATGGCCTTCTGCAGAGGGCACGGTCGCTGTGTGCTCACTTCCGCCGTTCGCATCCCGCAGCTCAGCGACTTACATCTCTACAGAAGTCGTTGGGCCTGCCACTTCACCGGCTAAAATGCGATGTGCCTACCCGGTGGAATTCAACTCTGCACATGTTGCAGCGACTGTGGCAGCACCGACAAGCCCTGGTGCAATACGTTCTGACGTATAGACTGGGCCAACGAGATCCAGAGGTGGGGCAAATCACGCTGGAGGAGTGGTCTCAGATCAGGGACCTATGCACCCTTCTGCACAGTTTTGAAATGGCGACGAAGATGTTTAGTGCTGACGATGCCATTATCAGCATGACTATTCCGGTGATTTACATGCTGTAGCACATGTTAAACAGAATTCGGAGTCAGGTGGTGGCACAAGAGGAGGTGGAGGAAGTAGAGGAGGAGGAGTTGTATGCGGAAGGGCTAACATCTGCAAGGTCCAGACGGTCGGCAGCACCAAGGCGGCAGGCATGTGAGGGTGGGGGAGATGGTTTTACCAGGGCGCATGGTAGCAGCCAAACTAGTGAGGAAGGTGCAGGAGCCCAGGAAGAAGTGGAGGACGAACTGATGGAAGACTCATCAGATGAGGGAGACCTTGATCACATTTCTGTTGTGCGAGGTTGGGGGGAGAGGACAGAGGAAGGAAGCATGATTGTTACCTCGCCACCAACACAACAGGGACTTGGTGCTCCTGGATGCGCAACACACATGAGTGCCTTCTTGCTGCACTACCTGCAACATGACCCTCGAATTGTGAGAATTAGAAATAATCCTGACTACTGGGTTGCCACACTGTTAGATCCCCGGTACAAAAGTAAATTTGCAGAAATTATTCCTGCCATAGAAAGGGATGCACGCATGCAGGAGTATCAGCAGAGAATGTTGCAGAATCTTACATGTGCTTTTTGTAGCGCCGGCTTCCCTGCCCTCTGCTAGGCAGGGACGCTGTTCCCCTCACCTCTCTGCTCCGTGCCCGGCGTCCTCCTCCCGCTCTGCTGGCAGCGCGCGCTCCTTCCCGGCCACTGTGCTTAGGGCGCGCGCGCTCTCCCTCCCTCTTAAAGGGGCCGCGCGCGCCGTCCTAAGGAGTCCCCGGCCAATGGCCGGAGGACTTCACCATATATAAGGCACCTCCTCCAAAATGGAGGTGCCCGAGCAATGTTGTTGCACTGTTCACTACTCTGCTTCAGCCCTCAGGTCCCGTTGCCAGTTACCTGCCAGATTCCTGCCAGCTTGCTGTCTTATTCCTGCCTGATATTCTGCTACCTGCCTGCAAGCCTGAGGTCCGACGGTCTGCCTTACTACTCCTGTCAGTCTGTCTAAGGACCAGCTTGCCCGCTCACCTGGGAGCGCACTTCAACTACCTGCCTGCTTGCCTGAGGTCCGACGGTCTGCCTTCCAACTCTTGTCAGTCTGTCTATGAACCAGCTTGCCCGCTCACCTGGGAGCGCACATCTGCTACCTGCCTGCTAGCCTACCTGGAGGCTCTGCCGTCACGTGCTGTGACCACCTGCCTGTCCAGTGACTCCTGCCCGCTCACCTGGGAGCGCTCATCTGCTGCCTGTCTGCTAGCCTACCTGGAGGCTCTGCCGTCACGTGCTGTGACCACCCGCCTGTCCAGAGACTTCTGCCCGTTCACCTGGGAGCGCTCATCTGCCGCCTGTCTGTTGGTCTTCCTGGAGGCTCCGCCGTCACATGCTGTGACCACCCGTTTATCCAGAGACTCTCGCCTGCTCACCTGGGAGCTCACGTCTACCATCAGCCGCCACAGGTCGTACCAACCCTTTACCCAGAGACTGCCCCGGTCACTTGCCGTGACCATCTGCCCGTTCACCCAGAGACTGCCCCGGTCACTTGCCGTGACTATCTGCCCGTTCACCCAGAGACTGCCCCGGTCACTTGCCGTGACCATCTGCCTGTTCATCCAGAGACTGCCCCGGTCACTTGCCGTGACCTCCTGCCCGTTCTTCTAGAGACTGTCCCGGTCACCTGCTGTGACTGCCTGCCTGGTCGCCACCCGCTCCCTTACAAGGACCGCCCCCTTGTATAGTAGCTCAGAGGTTCCGCCTCCCAGACCCGTTACAGTTTGCTCGGGCCATGGAACCCGGTGTCACCCAATCTCCCTCGCTCTCGGACCTGTGTCATGAACTGTCCCGTCAGAGGTCCCAACAGGAGTCCATCCTGGGTCACCTGCGGAATGTCAATTCTCGCCTGGACACTCTGACTGCTCCGCCAGCAACCTCCGCCAGTGCCATGACTCGCAATCCGGCAGCTCCGCTGTCCACTAATACCATGGTATCCTACACCGGACCCCGGCTTTCTGCACCTCCTCGCTTCGGAGGCGACTCCGCCCAGGCTCGGGGCTTCATAAATCAGTGCACCCTGCACTTTGAACTCCTGTCCCACCAGTTTAACTCCGACCGGGCCAAAATTGCCTTCATCATGTCCCATCTCACCGGGGAGGCCCTGGCCTGGCTAAATCCTCTATGGGAGAGAGGAGACCCCCTGGTGTCCGACTTGCCTGCCTTTCTCATGGCTTTCCGGAAAGTCTTCGACGAACCCGGACGGAAGACCTCATCCGCATCATCACTGCTACGCCTCCGTCAGGGAAGTCTCACCGTGGGCCAATATGCCATACGGTTCCGTACCCTTGCCTCGGAGCTGGCCTGGGATAACGACGCTCTGGTATCCGTCTTCTGGGAGGGTCTGTCCGGCCGTATTAAAGATGAACTTGCCGGTCGGGACATTCCTACCACTCTCGATGACCTAATAACTCTTGCCACCCGAATTGACCTACGGTTCCAGGAGCGTGCCAAAGAGGTCACCCGTGAGAGGAGGTTTCCACGTCTAGCTCCTACTTTTCAGAAATCCGTCTCTCCCCAGGTACACTCTCCTGAGCCTATGCAGGTCGACCAGACCAAGATGGTCAAAACCCGTCAGGACTTACGCTGTGCCGAGGGGAGCTGCTTCTACTGTGGCAGTAAGGAGCACCGGATCCGTGGCTGCCCGGAGAGGTCGGGAAACGCCTGTGTCTAGGTTCTCTCAGAGAGGTCGACCTAGACAAGAATAAATCCTCACCATCTCTGCTGCTGTCAGTCTCAATTGTCTGCGGGGAGAACCGTTATTTCGAACTAGCCCAACTTGACTCTGGAGCAGCCGGGAATCTTATTTCACAGTCCCTGGTAGAGAAATACCGCATCCCCACCAAACCTCTGGCTGTACCCTTGTCTGTTGCTGCCGTGGATGGGGGTCTCTTACCACGCCCCATCCAACTCATCACCGAATCCATTACTCTGCAGGTGGGAATGCTGCATTCTGAGAGTATCTCCTTTCATGTTCTGCCTGGACTCTCTCACGCCCTCTTGCTAGGTCTACCTTGGCTCCAGAGACATGCACCCGTGCTTGACTGGCAGACCGGAGAAGTCCTTCGCTGGGGACAGGACTGCCATAAGACCTGTCTGGTTCCCGTCCATCCCGTCCGTCCTTCTCCTACCCCAGCTAATCTACCTGGACTTCCGATTCCTTATTGGTCTTATGCTGATGTCTTTAATAAAAAGGAGACACTACCCCCTCATAGACCATACGACTGCCCTATCGACCTGTTACCTGGTACTACTCCTCCCCGTGGGCGTATTTATCCATTATCCGCTGCTGAGACCCGGTCGATGTCCGAATATATTGAGGAGAATCCGGCCAGGGGATTCATCCGGAAATCTACCTCCCCGGCGGGAGCAGGCTTCTTTTTCGTCAAAAAGAAGGACGGCTCTCTCCGTCCCTGTATAGACTATAGAGGCCTTAACCAGATCACGGTGAAGAATAAGTACCCCCTTCCGCTCATTCCGGAGTTATTTGATCGTCTGAGGGGGGCTAGAATCTTCACCAAACTGGACCTCCGTGGGGCGTACAACCTGGTTCGTATCCGTCAGGGGGATGAATGGAAAACGGCATTCAACACCCGGGACGGCCACTATGAATATCTGGTAATGCCCTTTGGTCTCTGTAACGCTCCTGCCGTCTTTCAAGAGTTGGTCAATGACATCTTCCGGGACCTTCTCTACCCCTGCGTAGTGGTGTACCTGGACGACATCTTGGTCTTCTCTCCGGATCTCCAGACTCACCGGAGGGACGTTCGTCAGGTCCTGCTCAGGCTCAGGCAGAATCACCTCTTCGCTAAATACGAGAAGTGCCTCTTTGAGCAGACCTCGCTTCCGTTTTTGGGCTACATTATTTCTCAGACCGGCCTACGAATGGATCCAGAGAAACTGTCTGCCATCGAGAAATGGCCTCGACCGGAGGGGTTGAAGGCCATTCAGCGGTTCCTGGGCTTCGCCAACTACTACCGCCTCTTCATACCGCACTTCTCTTCCCGGACTGCCCCAATTTCCGCGCTCACCCGTAAGGGTACTAATCCCAAAGAGTGGCCGCCCGAAGCAGAGGAGGCCTTTCTTTCCTTAAAACAGGCCTTCTCTTCCGCCCCGGTGCTGCATCGCCCGGACGGCAACAAGCAGTTCTTCCTGGAAGTTGACGCCTCCTCCTCTGGAGCCGGAGCGGTACTTACTCAAAAATCATCTTCCGGGAGGATGGTAACTTGCGGCTTCTTCTCTAAACTCTTCTCCTCAGAGCGCAATTATTCCATAGGAGACCGAGAGTTATTGGCCATCAAACTGGCATTGGAGGAGTGGCGTTACCTGCTCGAGGGGGCTCTTCACCCGGTAATAATTTACACTGACCACAAGAACTTGGCTTACCTCCAGCATGCCCAGAGACTTAACCCGCGCCAAGCCCGGTGGTCCTTGTTTTTTGCTCGCTTTGATTTTGTTCTTCATTTTCGCCCGGCTGACAAAAACGTCAAGGCGGACGCCTTGTCTCGATCCTTTCTGGTGTCTGATCTCGAGGAAGATCCGAAACACATCATCGATCCCGCCAGAGTAATGCAGGTGGCTCCCGTGAGTCTAAATCGTCTCCCTCCCGGAAAGACGTTCGTATCAGTACCTGATCGGGAGAAGATCCTTCACTGGGGTCACTCGTCTAAACTGGCTGGCCACGCCGGTCAGAAAAAGACCCTCCAGCTTATTACCCGGCACTACTGGTGGCCTACCCTGCACAAGGACGTAATAGACTTTGTTTCTGCCTGTGTGTCCTGCGCCCGCAACAAGGTTCCGAGACATCTGCCAGCCGGTCGCCTCCTTCCGCTTTCTGTACCTGCTGCCCCCTGGCAGCATATAGCAATGGACTTTATAACTGACCTCCCAGTCTCTGCCGGTTGTACGGTCATTTGGGTGGTCGCTGACCGCTTCTCCAAGATGGCTCATTTCGTTCCCCTGCCAGGCCTCCCGTCTGCACCCGAGCTAGCTAAAGACTTTATTCGTCACATCTTTCGTCTTCATGGCCTGCCCCTCCACATCGTGTCGGATCGTGGGGTACAGTTCACCTCACGCTTCTGGAGAGCCACTTGTAAACTGCTAGACGTCACCCTGGACTTCTCTTCCGCTTACCACCCACAGTCCAATGGTCAAGTGGAGCGGATCAATCAGAACCTGACCAGTTACCTCCGGCACTTCGTTAATGCCCATCATTCAGACTGGGTGGATCTCCTACCATGGGCCGAGTTCTCTTATAACAATCACGAGAGCGAATCCTCCTCCAAATCCCCGTTTTTTGTAGTCTTCGGTCAGCATCCTCGGATTCCTTTTCCTGTCTCCACCTCTGTGGACAACCCGGCTGCGGAATCTCTCGTTAGCAAATTTTCCTCCATTTGGGAGAGTACCCGATCCGCACTCCTTCAGTCGTCCGAACGGATGAAAAGACACGCTGACAAAAAACGCCTGGATCCTCCACAATTTCGTCCTGGAGATAAAGTCTGGCTCTCATCTAAATATGTCCGACTCAAGATACCTTCTTACAAGTTAGGGCCTCGGTTCATCGGTCCTCTGGAGGTCATCAGTCAGATCAACCCGGTGGCCTATAAATTGAAACTCCCGGCCAACTTACGGATCCCTAACTCCTTCCATGTATCTCTCCTCAAACCTGTGGTACTTAACTCTTTTTCCAAGTCTACAGGTACGCCTCCTGCTCCGGTTTCTGCTGAGGACGAGTTTGAGGTAGAGAACATTCTTGCCACCAAAAGGGTAAGAGGAAAGACCTTTTTTCTAGTAGATTGGAAGGGGTTTGGTCCTGAAGAGAGAATGTGGGAGCCCCGGGAGAACATCCATGCCCCGCTCATCCTTGCTAAATTTCTGTCTGGCCTAAAAAAAAAGGGGGGGCCTAAAGGGGGGGGGGGTACTGTAGCGCCGGCGTCCCTGCCCTCTGCTAGGCAGGGACGCTGTTCCCCTCACCTCTCTGCTCCGTGCCCGGCGTCCTCCTCCCGCTCTGCTGGCAGCGCGCGCTCCTTCCCGGCCACTGTGCTTAGGGCGCGCGCGCTCTCCCTCCCTCTTAAAGGGGCCGCGCGCGCCGTCCTAAGGAGTCCCCGGCCAATGGCCGGAGGACTTCACCATATATAAGGCACCTCCTCCAAAATGGAGGTGCCCGAGCAATGTTGTTGCACTGTTCACTACTCTGCTTCAGCCCTCAGGTCCCATTGCCAGTTACCTGCCAGATTCCTGCCAGCTTGCTGTCTTATTCCTGCCTAATATTCTGCTACCTGCCTGCTAGCCTGAGGTCCGACGGTCTGCCTTACTACTCCTGTCAGTCTGTCTAAGGACCAGCTTGCCCGCTCACCTGAGAGCGCACATCAACTACCTGCCTGCTTGCCTGAGGTCCGACGGTCTGCCTTCCAACTCTTGTCAGTCTGTCTATGGACCAGCTTGCCCGCTCACCTGGGAGCGCACATCTGCTACCTGCCTGCTAGCTTACCTGGAGGCTCTGCCGTCACGTGCTGTGACCACCTGCCTGTCCAGTGACTCCTGCCCGCTCACCTGGGAGCGCTCATCTGCTGCCTGTCTGCTAGCCTACCTGGAGGCTCTGCCATCACGTGCTGTGACCACCCGCCTGTCCAGAGACTTCTGCCCGTTCACCTGGGAGCGCTCATCTGCCGCCTGTCTGTTGGTCTTCCTGGAGGCTCCGCCGTCACATGCTGTGACCACCCGTTTATCCAGAGACTCTCGCCTGCTCACCTGGGAGCTCACGTCTACCATCAGCCGCCACAGGTCGTACCAACCCTTTACCCAGAGACTGCCCCGGTCACTTGCCGTGACCATCTGCCCGTTCACCCAGAGACTGCCCCGGTCACTTGCCGTGGCCATCTGCCCGTTCACCCAGAGACTGCCCCGGTCACTTGCCGTGACCATCTGCCCGTTCATCCAGAGACTGCCCCGGTCACTTGCCGTGACCTCCTGCCCGTTCTTCTAGAGACTGTCCCGGTCACCTGCTGTGACTGCCTGCCTGGTCGCCACCCGCTCCCTTACAAGGACCGCCCCCTTGTATAGTAGCTCAGAGGTTCCGCCTCCCAGACCCGTTACACTTTTCCACAAAACACTAGTGGTGCACGTAGTGAATCTCACAGTTCCAACTTGCCAACCGTGGGACCGTCAAGTGTTCAGCACTCAAACCGTAACAGAACCACAGTATCTGCTGGTAACATCAATTTTGCGGAATCATTTCACCACTTTTTTAGCCCATCCTTTGCAAGACCACAGGAGACAGAAGTCTGACACATAGTCAACGCCTAGAGACGATGGTACAGGAGTATCTCCAAGTAAACATTGAAGCCATGACTGTGTCACTGGACCCTTGCTCTTTTTGGGCTTCCAATCTGGATAAATGGCCGGAGCTAGCCACTTACGCCTTGGAGATCTTGTCATGCCCCGCAGCCAGCGTTCTGTCTGAACGTGTGTTCAGCGCTGCTGGTGGTGTGCTGACAGATAAGCGCACGCGGCTCTCCACTGATAATGTAGACAGACTCACGTTCATAAAGATGAACAAGTCATGGATCCGAAACGACTTTTCTACCCCTGTGTCATCCTGGGGAGAGTAAAAGCTTGATGATTGGTTAAAATCACCCTACCAACCGTTTTAAGCTTTCAAATTACTAATCATGTTTATCTGTATCTTGGCTGGAAAATAATTTGAGCTTTGTAGCAGTGTGCAGCACTGATTCCATTAGGCCATCTATAATAAGCTCCACCAGATTTAAAATTACTAATCATGTTTATCTGTATCTTGACTGGAAAATAATTTGGGCTTTGTAGCAGTGTGCAGCACTGATCCTATTAGGCCATCTATACTAAGCTCCACCAGATTTAAAATTAATAATAATTTTTAGCTGCATCTAGCCCGGAAAATAATTTTGGGGCTCCGAGATGCGCAAGACACATAAGTGCCTTCTTGCTGCACTACCTGCAACATGACCCTCATATTGTCAGAATTCGAAGTAATCATGACTACTGGGTTGCCACACTCTTAGATCCCCCAAACTTTTCGATCAACCTTTTCATTTTAATAAAGACCAAAAAAATGGTCATTTTTGAAATTATAAGCATTAGCAGGTTATTAGAAACTGAAATCAAACAGTTTTCAACTCAAAACTTTATTCTAGGTGATGTTACATTTTCACATAGGACCCCTTGTTCGAAAGGAGCTTCTGAACTCTCTCGTCCATTGAATTTGTCAGGTTTTGGATGGTTTCTGCTTCAATTGTTTTGCATGAGGACAGAATACCCTCCCAGAGCTGTTGCTTAGATGTGAACTGCCTCCCGCCATCATAGACACTCCTTTTGATGATGCTCCAGAGGTTCTGAATGGGGTAGAGGTCAGGGGAGCATGGTGGTCACACCATAAGTTTGTCCCCTTTTATGCCCATATCAGCCAGAGATGCAGATTTTTTATGTGCAGCATGAGATGGTGCATTATCATGCAAAAAAATGATCTTGCTGTGAAATACATGGTTCTTCTTGAACCATGGCAGGAAGTGCTGTTTGAGAAAATCCACATACATTATGGAGTTCATCTTTAGCGCCTTCAGGGATCCTAAAGGGGCCGACAATCTCTCTCCCCATGATTCCAGCCCAAAACATTACTCCACCTCCTCCTTGTTGGCGCTGTAGCCGTGTTTGCGTGGGCTGTCCATCAACCAGCCATCCTCCACTCCATCCATCTGGACCATCGAGCGCTGCACGGCACTCATCCGTGAACAAAACAGTTTTGAAATCAGTCTTCATGTAATGTTTGGCCCACTGGAGCCGTTTGTGCTTGTGTGAAGTGGATAGAGGAGGTCGACAGCATGGCGTATGCACAGCTGCAAACCTCTGAAGGACCCTGCATCTTGTTGTTCGGGGGACGTTGGAGGCACCAGCAGCTTCAAAAACTTGTCTGCTGCTATGACAAGGCTTTTTTGCCGCTGCTCTTTTAACCTGACGTAATTGCCTGTAGGAAAGAGTCCTCAATTTGCCCTTATCAGCACGCACACGTGTGTACTGTGAATCAGCTACATACTTCTTGATTGCCAAGACACTTCATCCTGATCATCGCACAATGTTGATTGTAGTCATGCCTTGACCTAAACACTCCACAATTTGTTGCTTCTCAGCAGCCGACACATCCTTTTTCTTTCCCTTTTTGGCAGAAAATGTAGGCTGCTTAATAATGTGAGACAGCCTTCTTAAGTAGTCTTGCCTTTCATTGGACACACCTGCCAAACTAATTAGCACAGGTGTCTGCAATTGCTTACAGTGATATAAAGAGCCCTGACACACATCACCATCAATGAGTTTAACTGACACACAAACAAATTCTTCCCTTATCACTCCTAAACACTTTTTGCATAATAATTTGGAACACAGTGTACATGTGCTTTTCCACAAAACACCAGTGGTTCACGTAGTGAATCTTACAGTTCTAACTTGCCAACCGTGGTCTGTATGGAGTTGTTCAATAAAGGGCCCAAAATTAAGATAACATAGATGGGAGAGGTCTCTATGAATAGGAATTCTTAAGTATTTGATACCCTGTGAGGGCCAGGCAAAGGGAAAGTTGGACTGGATGGAATCCTATATGGATTTGGGGAGGGAGACATCGAGGGCCTCAGACTTCGCTGCATTGATTTTAAAATTTGACCATGTAACAAAGTGATCTATTTCAGCCATAACAGCATGGATGGATATATGTGATTGAGTGATATATACTAGGACATCATCAGCAAATAGAGAGCACTTGTACTCGGTGCTTCCCACCTCAATCCACCTAATATTGGGGTTATGGCGAATTGATGAGAGCAGGTGCTCCATCACTAGGATGTATAAGAGAGGGGACAGAGAACATCCCTGCCTTGTCCCATTGGTGATTGTGAAAGGTGATGAAAATGTTCTGATGCACCCCCTGGGCCTTGGGACACCCGGAGCCGGACCCTTTTTGGTGGATGCTGGTGGTTGTAGTCTTCGTGGCGGCGATCCGGTTCCGTGGCTCAGGGTGGTCAAACCAGTGGCGGAACTATTTATGTGGTTTTGATGTTTAAATGTCCGACTACGCCACCCGTGGATTGCGGTCAGAGTGAACCGCCGCTCCAGGGCAGACCGCTGAGGCTGGTGTTGTGGGTGCAGCAGAGCGTAGCATAACTCCCCACGGGAGGAGCATAGCCTCAGAGCAGTGTATGCGGAGGATGGGGGTGATGGTGCAGGGCAGCAGCAGTAACGACACGGAGTCAGTGATGCCGTCCAGGGCCTTTACTCACAGTTCTTATTATCCAGACCACGTCTGCAGGTAACGGCTGCCCACGTCGTACTGTGCTCACCAGGTGAGGGGCTCAGACAACTCCCAGATAACTTTGGAGTGCTTCACAGGACCCCCTTTGTGTGTCCTTTGGGGCCTCCTCTTGGTAAACTTGGCGCCAGTTTCCCTGACCCTATGTGGTGCCTTCCTAGCGGGTGTAGCGAGGGGCTGCGCCACATAAAATGTCACAGCCTCCGGTTTCTAGCTGAGGGTCGTTTCCTGCCTCCACTAGTTTCGGGGACCGGTCTCCCCCTTTGGCCTGACCCCTCCACGCAGGTGGATTCGGGCGTGCGGTGGCGACTCGCCCGTCCGCACCCCTGGGATCCCTTCATTCCTTGTTCCTGGAGCCTTCTCCGCTCCTCTTCCTTCCTTCTCCCTCTTCCAGGCCTGGGCCGCTGTTACTAGGCCCGCCTCCGGAGCAGAGCTCATGCAGAGCCCCTGCTCCCTGCCACTTCTGCTCAGACTTCTCTGCACTGAACTAAGATGGTGCCCACCTTTTATACTCCCTTCTCAATGCACCCAGGAACTGCTTCCTCCCTGCTCCTGCACTACAGGGTTCCCCTTCCTCAGTGTTCCCTCCCCCCACTCCAGCCAGGGACAGGGACTGTCGTGCCCATCTCAGAGGCATATTGGTCGCCCTGCCCCACGGCAATGTGGTGTAATGCATGCAGGTGTCGGGTCCTGATCCACACTCCATCCTTACCTGAGAGTGAGATATCACACCTCTGGGTGAGGTGCAATACCTCTGTAGCAACCGAGCCCTCAGGGTGCTACAGTTCCATTTATCTTCAGCCTAGGTGACGTATTGTGATACAGGGCCGTGATTTTGGCTATAAAAGGGTCCCGTAGACCCCTACCCCAAGCTTTTTAAGAGAATCATATATGGCGTGCCAGGAGACTCTATGGAATGCTTTCTCAGCATCCAACGAGAGTATCTAATTACAAATTTTTAACTGCATCTAGCCCAGGAAATACTTTGTGCCTAGTAGCAGTGTCTGCTAGTCAGCGGATTATCCCGGCTGTTAAGCAAGCTACACCACCTGTAGTTTGGACACTTAATTTTTTCAAAGGAAATGCTTCGGGACCACGGGATACTCAGTGAAGAGCATCAGGAGGCACCCCAAGGCATAGGGGCTGGGACTGGCAGTAGGATGCCTTGCGGTGGACAGCCGAGCTCGATCCTTATAAAAGCTTTTTAACTGCAGCAGCTTTAGTGGACGCTACTGGAGCTGGAATTACGCGGCTGCTGGCATAAGACTTGCCCTCCAATAGATCCTTGTAAATGGATTTAAAGTGTATTCATTCAAATTAGAGAGACAATTTAAATTAAAAAGCTTAGAGCTGCCTCCACCACAGGGGGGCTCGCTCGACCCACCAGCGGACAGGCACCAGTATTGGGAGAGGGGGGCTGGCTGTCAGGGTTCACCGCGGCTCTGGCACAAACCCGGCGACACGGAGGTGGCACGGGCAGGAGCGGACTGAACGTGTCGGCTTCTCACTTTTTGGATTTTAGAAGGGCATGACATGCCTATATCTGTGTCTCCCCCTCCTTTTACTCCTCCACCTCTTTTCTTTTCGCATGACTATATGTACTTGTCACTTTTCCATGTGTTAGTTGTGTCTTCTGAGCAGTTTGTCAGCTTTTGGACACCTTTGAAGGTGTTTTCTATGTGTTTCTATGTGTTTTTGTTTGCCTGCCATTGGTTTTAACGGTGTTCGAAGGTGTTCGACGAACAGTTCAACGAACAGTTGGGCGAACACACGGGTGTTCGACGAACCGAACTCGAACACTACGGGGGTGGCTCAACACTACTCAGGACGCTCAATGTCTCCGTCAGGTAGCAGCAGTAAAAGTCCTGTGAAGACTGGAAATGGTGGCGGAACCACGAAAACAGCTACAGAGGATGTAAAAAGTCTACACACCCCTGTTGTAATGCCAGGTTTTTGTCATGTAAAAACATTTCTACCAAGAACAATCGTTTCAGAACTTTTTTCACCTTTAATATCGCACATAGTCTGTACAAGTCAACTGAAATATAACCTGAAACCTTTTCAAGTGGAAAAAGAAAAATAAAGAACTAAAATAATGTGATACACACGTTACACTAATACTTGGTTGAAGTCCCCTGTGAACTTCTGACATTTGTACTTTTTGGGTCGGAGTCTATCAGCGCGGATCATCTAGAGTTTGAAATTTTTACCCTCGCTTCCTTGCAATAGCTCCACATCTGTCAGATTGCAGGGGCATCTGCTGTGTACAGCGCCCTCCTCAGGTCACCACAGATTCACTTCACAGGTCACTTCAGGTCTGAGCTCAGGCTGGGCCATTCAAAAACTTTAATCTTCTGGCACAGCCGTTCTTTCGTTGATTTGGAGGTCGCTTAGGGTCGTTGTCATGCTGAAAGGTGAAATTTCTCCTTCAGCATTTTGCCAGAGGTTTTTTTGCAAAATTGTTAGTAACTTCCGATAAAGTAAGAATACCCCACAATTGTCGCTGAAATAACTTGAAATGTACAAAAGTAATTTTCACTGTAAATATCAATAATGAGAATCAGAGTTTGCTTTTTTTCTTTTAAATTTTGGTTCAACAGAAAAATTTGAAAAAACAGACTAATGCCTGGAGAAAAAAGATGGTTCCTTAACTAAATATTTTGTTGCACGACCTTTTGAGGCGATCACTGCAAACAAATGAGGTCTGTGCCTCTCAGTGAGACTTCTGCCCCTGTCCTCAGGAATTTTTGGTGGCTCCTCTTGAGCAGACGGCTCCTTGTGTCTCTGGTGTGGAGGTGTCTTCTCCAGACTGCAGGTCTCAGCTCCGTCCATAGATGTTCTGTAGGATTTAGATCAGGGCTCTAGAAGCCTCTTCAGTAGAATCAGATGCTTTGCTCTCAGCCGTTCTTGGCTTTTTTTTTGCTGTTTTGGGTCATTACCCTGTTAGAGGACCCATGACCTTTGGCTCAGACTGAGCTTTCAGACAATGGACAGAACATTTTGCTCGAGTATATCTTGATAGTCTAGACATTTCAGTGTACCCTGCACAGATTCAAGATCTACTTTGCCGGATGTGCAGAGCCGCCCCAGAACATCCACGAGCTCCTCCATATTTCACAGCATGGAACAATGTTCTCTTCTTTGCTTCATTTTTGTATCTGTGAACATAGAGCTGATGTGAAGCCAAAAAGATCCAATTTTGTCTCCTCCGTCCACAGTACGTTCCCCCAGGAACTTTGTGACTTGTCAATACGCATTTTGGCAAATTCCAGTCTGGCTTTTTTATGATTTGCTTTCAGCAGTGGTTTCCTCCTTTGTTGTCTTCCATGAAGTCCACTTTGGCCAAGACAGCGCCGGACGGTGCGATCTGACACTGATGCGCCTTGACCTTGGAGTTCACCACCAATTTCTTTGGAAGTTGTTCTTGGCTCTGTGGTTCCCATACATATTATCTGTCTCTTCAATTTGTCATCAGTTTTCCTCTTGCGGCCGCGTCCAGTGAGGTTGCCTACCGTCCCATAGACCTTAAAGGGGAATTCCCATCTCCAAGATCCTATTCTAATATGTAGTAGGTATAATAATAATATTAGCAAATGCCTCCTTTTAGAAATGTAATTTTGGAGTTACTTTTGGAATTATGGCCAAAAATGTTAACCTTCGTCTCATTAGAGCATAACATGCTTTCTTACATGCCTTTGGCAAACTTGTTGTAGGTTTTGGAAAAACATAGTCGGGCTTGGATGTTTCCATCTTGCCACCCCTCACCACAGGTCAGACATAAGAAGAATATAGGAGATTATTGTCACATGCAGCACTCGACCTGTACTTACAAGAAATTCCTGAAACTCATTTAATGTTGCTACAGACCTCTTGGCAGCTTCCCAGACCAATTTTCTTCTTGTTTTTTCATCAATTTTTGAGGGACGTCCAGCTCTAGGTAATGTCATTGTTGTGCCAAATTTAAGCCACTTTTTGATGACTTCTTCACAGTGTTTCATTGTATATCTAATGCCTTGAAAATTTGTTTGTACACTTCTCCTGACTGATACATTTCAACAATGAGATCCCTTTGCTGTATTGTAAGCTGTTTATGTATCATGACTTCTGCTGTAAAATGCAACTAAGTAAAATATCAGACAAAACCTAAGATAGAAACAAAATGAACATATAACCTGCTGTAAGTAAATAAGTAAAAGCAATAGTGCATATAAATAACATAGGGTACTTAGTAAACACAGTTTTTGATTAAAAAAGCA
Organism: Phyllobates terribilis; assembly: GCF_046119375.1. Classification (NCBI taxonomy): domain Eukaryota; kingdom Metazoa; phylum Chordata; class Amphibia; order Anura; family Dendrobatidae; genus Phyllobates; species Phyllobates terribilis. The sequence continues at coordinate 952,987,713 of NW_027362762.1, forward strand.
TGAAATCCATCCCACCAGCATCAAGGTGTACCCAAATTGGGATTATCCTAACCTCTAGTATTAAAACCTTACCATGAGTCAAAGTGACGTCAATGTGAATAAGGACCGAGCAGGACCAGATCCCAAATATGTATAACCAACAATGGGAAGCTATATAAACGTAATGTCCAGCTAAAAGAAAGGGAGGCCGCACCCTTACCTGCACTGAGTGTAGAAACCTGGAACTTAAACGAAAAAAATGAACTTCAGTATATTGCTTGATATCCATATTTGGGACCCGGTTCTTCTCGGCCCTTATTCACATTGACGTCACTTTGACACATGGTACAATGGATTTGTACCGATTATGGCTGACATTAAAGGTGGAAAAAGTTCTGAAATGATTCTTATTGGTATGATTTTTTTTACATGACAAAAACTTTTTGCACTTTTTTTTATCCACTGTATGGTAAAACCGAACAATACATCTGCATTTCAAAATTTCAGAAAGAGACGGCGCGTGCACCTGAGCTGAAGGTTGCAGAGGAGATTCATGCCTTAGTAAAGTGAACGGGTGAGTTACTTCCTCAAAAAACAATTGGGCCAGTTTTCCCAAGTTCAAGGATATTGACTGATGGAATTAATTCAGCTTTATTGCAATTTCTAAGCCAGCTACCATTATTGTAAAACTCATATTCTGGAATGAGGCTTTTCCCCTGCAGGACATTGTGGTATGGCTTCGGAGGCACTGTGTCCTCGTTTCTGACCTCATCAAGAACAGAGATGATGATGGTATCTCGACTAGAGGGTGGAAGGTCCTTGTGAAACTAGGGCAACATAACAACATCTCTGCCTGTTTACCCAACTCTTTCCTCATTGGGAGCGAGAAGGGTGTTTGCTTTTATCCTGGGCAGCCCAGAAAATGCTTTAATGGTGGCAAGGCAGGTCACCTGGCAAATGCTTGTACTTTGTGAACCTTGTAAGTGCTGACTGCCAGAATGTAAGATGGGATGGTCCTGATGGGATCATACGGTAGGGATAATACTGACCACAACTGAAGTCCCTCAAGGGTCAGTTCATTTGGCACCAGAGTAGCAGTGTTCAGAAGGTGTACAGGGCAGCGTGGAGGTTGTCCCTCAGAACCAACAGTAATATGGAGGTTGTCCCTCAGCACCAACAGTAATATCACCATCTGTAGCTGAAGAAAGTAGCATGAAACAGTAAAAGGAGGAAAAAGAGCATGACCTCTCGTAAATCCAAGGAAGAGTATGACACTGACCAAAGTACCAGGAAGAAACTCCAGATTGGTGAAGGTGTGATGGTTATGTCTTATAGATATGATGTTCAGTTAGAGCCAGATGAAAATTTTTCACAGCAACTGAAAAGAATAGAGGTCGAGTGTGACCGGGACGTAGAGGACCATCCACCTGCAAAGCGAAGTCCTTTACTGGCAGACAGTCGGGCAGAGTCAGAAAGACAGACTAGTGGGAGACAAAAAAAACTCTGACTAATATGATTGTGTCCCTTAATTCTCTTTTCCTCACGTGTTATGTTATGATGGCAGGATTTTCTTTAAAAGTGACCTCACTTAACATGAACAGCATTAAAATGAGGAGGACGAGACATGCAATGTATGAACATCTCCGATATCGGAGCGCAGATTTATCTTTCAACCGGAGAGATGGCTGGCAACTCTGAGTCTTAGGCCACAGCCCCACTATCAGTATTTGGTCAGTATTTTTTCTCAGGAGTGGGTGCCAAAACCAGGAGTGGGTGAAAAAATGCAGAATTGGTGACTTGTTTCTATTATACCTTTTTTCTGATTGTTCCTCACCTGGTTTTGGCTCCCACTCCTGAGAAAAAATACTGGCCAAATACTGATAGTGGGGCCGTGGCCTTATAGGGAGGCGGAGAGGGAATGGAGGTGCGGTCCATATTTCCTGTCACCAGCTGTGAAGCCTTATGTTGGGGTCATGGTACTGTGTAATACCAATTATGTGACTGTACAGAGGTTGATGGAGGTGGTTATGGGAAGGTGTCTAATCTTAGAAATCACTGTCCATGTTAGAAGGCTCGGACTTACATCTAACGCCTGACAGGATCCAGCTGTTTCATGAGATCAAGCTGTACCTCTTCACCTCTGTTCCTGTGATTATGGAGTGGATTTTAGTGTCACAAAGACATCAGGTAACAGATCCTAAGGACAGTGACAACAGACTCCAAGGTCATAAATAAAATAATTTTTCAAGCAGGAGTAAGTGAAGTTTTCACACTGGGTGGTCAGAAGCCAATACTCACGTAATCCTGATCTAACGGAGATAGTAAGATAGATTTGGCCTTTTTTGAGCACTACTAAAGCTGTTAGTGCGATTAGTGGGAACTAACCACTCAGATCATCTCTCCTTGTGTTTCCGCTTCGGGCTACTAAACATCCTGACGGTCCATAGAGGATTGTGGAGACTTCATTTCATCCTGAACGTCAATGTTCAGAGATGTGTTCACTCTCTTTTTCTGAGTCGGATAGTTGGCTGACTGGTGGGAGGACGTCAAGTATGATATCAGATCCTTTTCAAAGAGACTGTCAGATAATAAAGGGAGAAGTAAGTACAGCCAGTACCTAAGTCAGCGTAAAGAATTGGAGTCACTGTATTCGGCAGCAGAGGATGACAAAGAGGATTGACAAACTGAAATACAGTCACCATCAGTACTGTAGGTATACGTCCCTGATTCTTGAATGGAATTATGGGTCATTAGGGGCACCTGATCCCTTTGAGAATTGTTGGGAGCGGGTGGCGAATAAATTGGTTACAGGTCTCACTGACTCTCAGGGTGTATTGCAGAAATCTGGGGAGGCTATCCTGGGGTGGTGAGATCTTACAATGCTGACTTGTTTTAGAGGAAAGCTTTGGATAAAGATAAGATGGCTCAATTTTTTGAAACAACTCCAGCGCCTGATACTAATGATCTGGACTTTTCTCCCTTGAAAGCAGAATTAACGGTGCAGGAAGTTAAGGCAGCCATTGATACGTTACATCTGAAAAAGGTACCAAGTCCAGATGGTATAAAAGCAGTTTTCTATAAGAAATTTGGAGAACTCCTGGCTCCAATTGTCATGGAGGTGTGCAATAATTGTCTAGAAAATCACCTGATGCCTTCATCCATGATAGGGTATCTGTTAATTCAGCTGTCTAAAGGTAAAGAGCCGAGCGACATGAAGAACTGGAGGCCAATTGCCCTCTTGAATGTCGACAGGAAGATTCTGACTGTGACAACGGTGGGTGTGGAACCATTGTGCCACTGGCCAGGCTTACCCTGGAGGAGTGTAACTAAGTGACTACCTGTTTTTTACTAGAGTCTCCGATGGTGAGGATAGGCTTGGCCGTTAGGGTAGCCACCTGGAACCACTCCAGGGCAGTCCCCGGATCTGCAGCCGCTGACCGAAGGGGTCAGAGGCAGAACACGAGGTACAGAGTGCCAAGGCAGATATGTGGTCAGACAGTCCGAGGTCGGGACAGACAGCACAGAGTTCAAAGCCGAGGTCAGGAGCGGAGAGGTCATACAGGAAGATTAAACAAGCTGGGTCGGTAACAGGAGAGACTAGACAGAAAAACATCTTGATAGGAAACTAGGAATTAACTGCAAACTTAAACCTAAGCTCAGGCAAAAGAGCTGAGGGAGAGGCTGCCTAATATATTCCCTGCTGGCAGGGGATAGGCCAGGGAAGAAGGACTCTGCAGGACACAGCAGGGTTAAATTCCTCCAAAGTCTGGCCGCACCTGCCTATAGCCTATAGCCAGGTGGATACAGCAGGAAGTGCTGGGAGTGCTACAAGAGGCAACTCAGCAAGACTTCCTGACATGAGGAGAAGGAGAGCGGTGACCACAGTGAGTAGGAAGGCACTGGGAAGGCGTATGAGTTACCAGTGTGACAGTGGCAAAGATCCTGTTTTCTAGGTATTTTGTTTGTCCCCGGCACTGTTTGCAGGCTCTCAGTGAAAGGGCGGAACATCTCTGGAGCAGTCATCTCGAGATGGCAGATGTTTGAGAGATGTAAAGTTCTGCGGTGTGGGAGATATGTTGTCAGTCTGGACCAGGCTAAATCCTCTGACAGAGTGGATCACAATTATCTGTGGGCCAATTTGTCAAAGTATGATAGTCTGAGACAATTTGTGGATTGGCTGAGGACTTTATACAGCGAGGCGTTGAGCTTTCCTCTGATTAATGGTTGGCAGGGTGACACTTTTGGAATTGGGGCGGGGGTGATATAGGGCTACCCGATATGTCCACTCCTGTAAGTTTTTGCCACAGACCTGTTTTTGAGGTTACTGCAGGAGTGTGACTTTCGGGGGGGGGGGGGGGGGCGCTCCCTCACTGGTTGCCTCTGAATGTCGTACCCTACGTGGATGATGTGACCCTGGTGATATCTAATCCTCATGAGGTGCGGATGTTGTCTGCGGCCATCAGAAGTTAGTCAGAGGCCTCTGTGGTCAACCTTGATAAAAATAAAACCCTTTGGACATTAACTCTTTAACCCTTTAACGACATGCTCTGTACATGTACGGCGCATGGCGTGTCTCCTCCTTTGATGTGGGCTTTGGCAATGAGCCTGCACCTTTCCAGGGATATGACAGCTGATCTGAATCGCGATCCACCCGGGGCTGTTAACATGTTAAATGCCGCTGTCAATCTCAGACAGCGGCACTTAACATGGCAGCGCTGGAAGCGCGTCACTAATCCAGCCCATCGGCTCCTGTGTCAAAAGACAACGGGTCGCCAATGGCTTGGCAGGAGACCCCTGTGGTTGTCATTGCCGGGATGCTATGAGTGCCGATCCGCCGCTCTCATAGCTAGTGAGCATTTTTGCTACACACAGCAGGGCTGAAGCAATGCTGTGTGTTGCACAGGCGATTGGATGTGGAGACTTGAATCAAAGAGAAAAGTAAAAAATATATATTTTTAAAAATATTAAAAAAATATAAAAGTTCAAATCAGTCCCTTTCGGCCCATTCAAAATAAAACAATAAAAAAATAATCAAATATACACATATTTGGCATCGCCGCATTCAGAATCTCCCCATCTATCAATATATAAAAAGAATAATATCCGATCAGTAAACGGCGTAATGAGAGAAAAAAATCAAAACACCAGAATTGCATTTTTTGGTCACCGCAACATTGCAATAAAACACAATAACATGCGATCAAATCATTGTATCTACCCCAAAATGGTATCAATAAAAATGCCAGCTCAGTGCGCAAAAAATAAACCCTCACCCGGCCCCAGATCCGAAAAATGGAGACGCTACGGGTCTCTAAAAATGGCGACTTTTTTTTTTGTAACAAACTTTGGATTTTTTTTTCACCACTTAAATAAAAAAGTACATATACATGTTTTCTACAAACTCGTAATGACATGGGGGATCATAATGGCAGGTTGGTTTTAGCATTTAGTGAACGTGGTAAAAGAAACCAACAACTGTCAAATTGCACTTTTTTTTGCAATTTCACCGCACTTGGAATTATTTTCCCGTTTTCCAGTACACAATATGAAAGTACAACTCGTTCCGCAAAAAACAAGCCCTTACACGGCCATATTGACCAAACAATAAAAAAGTTATGGCTCTGGGAAGAAGGGGAGTGAGAAATGAAAGCGCAAAAACGGAAAAGAGCCGCGGCATGAAGGGGTTAAGGACCAGGGAATTATCATTTTACCATCAAATGTACTGAAAAATGGGAAAATTTTCCATATGGGATAAAATGATGAAGAAAATGCAATTCGGCCATTGTTTTTTTTTTGTTTTTTTACGTAATTTCACTGGCTATGTGCAAACTGGGTCTTTTTGAGGAGTTTTCAAAGCAGAAACTGATCGGAAATTCAAAGTTTTTGAGAGGTTTTGAGATTTGGAGAAGGATTTAAAGAGTTTTCACTCAGTTTCTTCTCTAACAACTCCTCAAAAAACTTTGCACATAGCCATTTTGCGGTTTAAATTACTTGGAAACATGATGTCCACGTCAGTCTGATTATGGCGATATCAGACATGTATCGAATTTTTTTTTTCTATTGAATTGATGAAAAAAATTCAGAATATTGAAAAAAAATGTTTTTGCTTGGTGTGTCCATTGTCAGAGACACGTAACATTTTTTTATTTCTGTTGATGTTTACTTTGCACGGTGAGCTGATGTTTTTATTGATTATGTGTATATAAGATGCTTTGATTTTTTACTACAGTTTTTAGCGATTTGAGATGATCAAAAAAAACACAACAGTTCTGGCGTCTTGATTATTTTCTCTTTACGACATTTTAACGATCGAGTTAATATTCCATATTTTAATAGATGGGACTACTGAGAATGCGATGATAACAATTTTGTTTCTTTTGTTTTGTTTTAAAGAGGTAAAAGGGGGGGATTTAAATTTTTATTTATTTTATTTTTTTTACTTTTTTATATTTGCAAAAACTTTCCTTTTTCTGCAATATTACAGTATATAGTCAAAATTTCTGTCTATTATGGATATCAGCCTACAGCTAAGCTTCACAGAACAGAGATGATCGCGGTAGGGGTGTACAACAGACTCCTGACTGTCAAAATAACTCATTGCTCTCCCGAGACTGCTTCGCTGGAGGGGGTGATTAATTTGATCTGGTGTTCGCAGGCACCAGAGCTCGTTCCACTTAAACGCTGCTATAAGATATTGATGCTTTTAAGGGTAGATACCGGCCATGTAATATAGCCGGTATCTGCTGTGTGTGGAGGGATTTGAGCTCCTGAGCCCCCTCCACATGTGATGACCCCTCCTCAGGATGTTAATTATACTTCCTGGTAGGGAAGGTATTAAATACTGATTCCGGCTTTGATCTGCCATAACTTGAGAAGGTCTCCACCTATATTAACATATAGTAAGTAACATATATTAACATATATTAAGATCCTAGGGGTTAAATTCGAGAGGGAAGATCACGCCAAACTAAATTGGGAAGAAGAGTTGGAAACCGGAAATGCAAAGGTTCAGCGATGGAAGAACTGGAGGCTGACCTACAGAGAAAGAATCGCTATCTTGAAGACTTACCTGGTCCCCGTCTTCTTGTATGCCGTCGTCATCTTTCTCGGCGAGGCTCCTCATCCTGTTCTTTCAGCTCTTGTGGGAAAATAGGTTGATCCCAGTAAAAAGAGGGATTACTTACCTACAGCGGAGAGAGGGTAGGCTGGATATGGTAAATCCAAGGGTCTTCTTTGTCTTTTTTATCCTGAAAATTAATTTTGGTGACCTGGACTCAAGTTCCCTGTGGGTAAATAGTATCAGGGATTGGATATTGCCTTTTGCTGAGTCTTGAGTGTGAGGCGGCAGTCTCAAGAGTAGGAGATTGACCGGTGACCACCTCCACCAGTATCTGGAGAATGGTGTGAAGTCTGATATTGAGAGTAAACCAGGAAGGATCTGTACGTCAGGACATGCCGGACTTTCTTTTGTGTACAGCCGGCACTGAGAGACTGCACAACTACCACCTTACAGGAAAGTCTGAAGCTTCTCAGTGGAGCGAGACTCCTGGCTAAATTCTTTGCTGTAGCCTCGCTGTCCTTACATGGGAAGAAGTATGTTCAAGGGAAGTGTCAGATAGGAAGTGTCCCCTGGCTTGTCAGCAGGAGGAAACAATGGCACATTTTATAAATATTCTACAAGTTAAAAATCTCAAGATTGCTGTCTCTAAAATTCCCAGATATCATATTTGGGGGACCACCTACTGTAAGTGACATTGACCGGGGGTCCATGTATCTCATTATTGCTATAATCAAATAATACCACTGGCATGCAAGAACCCAAGTGTCCATCAATAGTGACCCCTTCCGTCATACGACAGGAGTGAACCTGATCACGTCAGAACTGAAGAGGAGGATAAAATGCCTAAAGATCAGAAGAATGGGAAAAAACAATACATTATGGAGGAATGTGTACGTGGATTAATGTTGCTTCATTGTTATACATTGTGTGCAGAATTATTAGGCAGTTTGTTTTCCTCAGGTAAAATGGGTCAAAAAAGAGATTTTCCTGACTCTGAAAACTCACAGATTGTTCCCAGTAGACTCCATGGATGGAGGAGAAGGGTGGCCATATTACTATATATATTACTATATCACACTGAGGAGAAAGGCGGCCATATTACTATATATATTACTATATCACACTGAGGAGAAGGGCGGCCATATTACTATATATATTACTATATCACACTGAGGAGAAGGGCGGCCATATTAGTATATATATTACTATATCACACTGAGGAGAAGGGCGGCCATATTACTATATATATTACTATATCACACTGAGGAGAAGGGCGGCCATATTACTATATATATTACTATATCACACTGAGGAGAAGGGCGGCCATATTACTATATATATTACTATATCACACTGAGGAGAAGGGCGGCCATATTGCTATATATATTACTATATCACCACTGAGGAGAAGGGCGGCCATATTACTATATATATTATTATATCACCACTGAGGAGAAGGGCGGCCATATTACTATATATATTACTATATCACACTGAGGAGAAGGGCGGCCATATTACTATATATATTACTATGTCCCACTGAGGAGAAGGGCGGCCATATTACTATATATATTACTATATCACACTGAGGAAAAGGGCGGCCATATTACTATATATATTATTATATCACCACTGAGGAGAAGGGCGGCCATATTACTATATATATTACTATATCACACTGAGGAGAAGGGCGGCCATATTACTATGTCCCACTGAGGAGAAGGGCGGCCATATTACTATATATATTACTATATCACACTGAGGAGAAGGGCGGCCATATTAGTATATATATTACTATATCACACTGAGGAGAAGGGCGGCCATATTGCTATATATATTACTATATCACCACTGAGGAGAAGGGCGGCCATATTACTATATATATTATTATATCACCACTGAGGAGAAGGGCGGCCATATTACTATATCACACTGAGGAGAAGGGCAGCCATATTACTATATATATTACTATGTCCCACTGAGGAGAAGGGCGGCCATATTACTATATATGTTACTATATCACACTGAGGAGAAGGGCGGCCATATTAGTATATATATTACTATATCACACTAAGGAGAAGGGCGGCCATATTGCTATATATATTACTATATCACCACTGGGGAAAAGGGCGGCCATATTACTATATATATTATTATATCACCACTGAGGAGAAGGGCGGCCATATTACTATATATATTACTATATCACACTGAGGAGAAGGGCGGCCATATTACTATATATATTACTATATCACACTGAGGAGAAGGGCGGCCATATTAGTATATATATTACTATATCACACTGAGGAGAAGGACGGCCATATTGCTATATATATTACTACTAGATGGTGGCCCGATTCTAATGCATCGGGTATTCTAGAATAGGTATGCGGCCGACCGGGCGCAATCAGCAGAGCTGTGTTTAAATTTGGGGCCAAAATCGCTGATTGGTCGCGTTCGGCAACCGTGACCAATCAGCAAAGCTATGTTTAAATTTGGCGGCAATATCGATGATTGGTCGCGGGCGGCGGCCGCGACCAATCAGCGTACCGTGTTAGTGAGGACCGGAGAGCGTGTTTAAATTTGGCACCAAAATCGCTGATTAGTCGCGACCAATCAGCAGAGCGGGGTTTAAATTTGGCGCCAAAATCGCTGATTGGTCGCCGGCCGCGACCAAACAGCAGAGTGTTGTTTAAATTTGGCGCCAATCTCGCTGATTGGTCGCGGATGGCGGCCGCGACCAATCAGCAGTGCGGTGTTTAAATTTGGCACCAAAATCGCTGATTAGTCGCGACCGCGACCAATCAGCAAAGAGGTGTTTAAATTTGGCGACAATAGTGCTGATTGGTCGCGGCCGGCGACCGCGACCAATCAGCTGAGCGATGAAGAGCGGGGTTTAAATTTGGCGCCAAAATCGCTGATTGGTCGCCGGCCGCGACCAATCAGCAGAGCGGTGTTTAAATTTGGCACAAAAAGCGCAGATTGGTCGCGGTCGGTGGTTGCGACCAATCAGCAGAGTGAGGTTTACATTTGGCGCCAATACTGCTGATTGGTCACGGCCGACAACCGCGACCAATCAGCAGAGAGGTGTTTAAATTTGGCGCCAATCTCGCTGATTGTTCGCGGCTGGCGGACGCGACCATTCAGCAGAGCAGGGTTTAAATTTGGCACCAATAATGCTGATTGGTCGCGGTCGGCGACCGTGACCAATCAGCAGAGCGTTGTTTAATTTTGGCACAAAAAACGCAGATTGGTTGCGGCCGGTGGTTGCGACCAGTCAGCAGAGTGAGGTTTAAATTTGGCGCCAATACTGCTGACTGGTCACGGCCGACAACCGCGACCAATCAGCAGAGTGGTGTTTAAATTTTGCGCCAATACTGCTGATTGATCTCGGCCAGCGACCGCGATCAATCAGCAGAGCGTTGCTTAAATTTGGTGCCAATCTCGTTGATTGGTCGCGGCTGGAGTCTGCAACCAGTCAGCAGAGCGTTGTTTAAACTTGGCGCCAATCTCGCTGATTGGACGCGTCCTGCGTCCGCGTCCAATCAGCACAGCAGTGTTTAAATGTGGCGGCAAGATCGGTGATTGGCCGCAGCGCCGCTCCCCGGTCCTCCCTTCTCACCCTAGCCGCTGATGTCCCCACAGTATCCGCATGGTGTTACAAAGGTCCGGACATTTGTGCTAAAAATTGCTGATTGGTCGCTGGCGCTGCTCGCGACCAATCACCGATTTGGGCGCCAAATTTAAATATCGGCCGCGACCAATCACCGATCTTGGCTCCACATTTAAACACCGCTGTGCTGATTGGTCGCCGACGCTGGGCGCGACCAATCACCGATTTTGGCGCCACATTTAAATTTAAATAGCGGCCGCGACCAATTGGACCCGCAGCACCGCTCCCCGGTCCTCCCTTCACGCCCTAGCCGCATGGATGTCAGCGCCGCTGTCTGTGCGGATAGTTCCGCTGCAAGAACCCGGGACATGAGCGACTGCTCGCAGCAGAAGTATCCCGACCCGCAGCGCCGCTCCCCGGTCCTTCCTTCACACCCTAGCCGCTGATGTCCCCACAGTATCCGCATGGTGTTACAAAGGTCCGGACATTTGTGCTAAAAATTGCTGATTGGTCGCTGGCGCTGCTCGCGACCAATCACCGATTTGGGCGCCAAATTTAAATATCGGCCGCGACCAATCACCGATCTTGGCTCCACATTTAAACACCGCTGTGCTGATTGGTTGCGGCCGATATTTAAATTTGGCGCCCAAATAGGTGATTGGTCGCGGGCAGCGCCGGCGACCAATCAGCGATTTTTAACACAAATTTCCGGACCTTTGTAACACCATGCGGATACAGTGGGGACATCAGCGGCTAGGGTGTGAAGGGAGGACCGGGGAGCGGCGCTGCGAGTCCGGATACTTCTGCTGCGAGCGCCCGCTCATGTCCCGGGTTCTTGCAGCGGAAGTATCCGCACAGGCAGCGGCGCTGACATCCAATTGGTCGCGGACGCTATTTAAAATTGCCGCACAAATCGGTGATTGGTCGCTGTCTTGGCCCGCGACCAATGACTGATCTTGGCGCCAAAGTTAAACACTATTGTGCTGATTGGTCACGGACGCTGACCGCGACCAATCACCGATTTGGGCGCCAAATTTAAATATCGGCCGCGACCAATCACCGATTTGGGCGCCAAATTTAAATATCGTCCGCGACCAATCACCGATCTTGGCTCCACATTTAAACACCGCTGTGGTGATTGGTCGCGGCCGATATTTAAATTTGGCGCCCAAATCGGTGATTGGTCGCGGGCAGCGTCGGCGACCAATCAGCACAGCGGTGTTTAAGTTTTGCGCTAAGATCAGTGACCAATCATCGAATCTTCTTGGTGAGGACCGGGGAGCGGCGCTGCCTGTGCGGCTACTTACGCTGCGAGAACCCGGGACATCGCGGGCTCTCGCAGCAGAAGTATCCCGACCCACAGCGCCGCTCCCCGGTCCTCCCTTCCGCATGGAGGTCAGCGGCGCCGGTGGTCCTTCCGCTGATACCGGCCGGGAGATGAGCGCCTCGCGGCGCTCATCTCCCGGCTGCATCTCCGTCCCGCAGATGGGTCCGGCGGTCGGGGTCCTTCTGCTGTTGCCGGCCGGGAGATGAGCGCCTCATGGCACTCATCTCCCGGCTGCATCGCTGCTCAGCTCCGTCCCGCAGATGAGCCGCTAACGGCCGCCATCTTTTTTTTAGAAATCCCCCGGCGCTGATTGGCCGCTGCCGGACCAATGAGCGACGTGGGATTTCCTGGACAGACAGACAGACGGGATATTATATATATAGATATCACCACTGAGAAGGGCGGCCATATTACTATATATATTACTATATCACCACTGAGGAGAAGGGCAGCCATATTACTATATATATTACTATATCACCACTGAGGAGAAGGGCGGCCATATTACTATATATATAGCTATATCACACTGAGGAGAAGGGCGGCCATATTACTATATATATAACTATATCACACTGAGGAGAAGGGTGGCCATATTACTATATATATTACTATATCACACTGAGGAGAAGGGCGGCCATATTACTATATATATTACCCGGGACGGACACAGACAGCAGAGGGCCCCTGTGCAAGAAATATTTCTGGGCCCCCCACCTTCATAATGCAACAGTGTTATATAAACATATACGATAGATTGTTATATTTATTACTAGTTTAGAACTCAATTATAAAATCCAAACAATAAATGTAAGTTTGATATTTAAGAACTGAATATCACACAGAGCAGTCGTGCCATTGATACGTGGTATTTGGATGTGCTTATCGTGGCCTATCACTTATCAAGTGGTCCAGACTCGCACTACTTTACATATTGGAGGAAATAATACTGTAGTTAGGAGAAATGGATTTTTTTCAAAACTCTAAGAGATTATCCAGAATTGTTTCTTTTTTTTTTTTTTTTTTTACTATGGGCCTATGAGCTAACAGGCAGATTGTTGGTAGGTAACTTCCTGCCTGCCCTGCCCCTCGCTGCCATAGAGGGGTCACAGACGGCTTCGGCTTGTGATTCTGCTGCTTCACATAAACAGAGCATCTTTTTTTTTTCCGGGCTGCTCTGTTGATGGCCCTAGGGAGAATACCCTGGTTAACAATGATTTTACCAGGTTATTAATGGAGACAGGGTCGGTCTGGCCTGGCGGGAAATCGGGAAATTTCCCGGTGGGCCCCGATATGAGAGTGAGAAAATTGGTGGTGGGGGCCCTTTAAAAGCGCGGCTGAATCAAATGTAGTGTCACGCGCACGGCACATTCATTGGTGACAGCGGGCCTGCAGTGACGTGCATGCAGCATACTTACCACGTGAGTCCGTGACACTAAGAGGATGGATTCTTTCTGGGCGGTGACACGCACCGCGCTCTGCTTTCCCGCTGGCTGGCAGACTGTGGTGTGGTGTCAGGTGATGCTGACGCCGCTCTCTTCTGGCCTCTGATACGCGCGCCCGCGCTCTGCAGTGCTCTCTCTCTGCTCCAGGGCCGGCCTCTGAGACGCCGGCGCCACCGAAGCTGATGTCTCGCTCTGCTCTCCCTGCTCCCGGGCTTCTAATACGTCCCATCCCGGCTCCATATCTGCCCTGGCCTGCTCCCCTGTAGTAATACTGGCTCCCGGGTGGTGGCATCGGCGCACCGCCCCCTTCTCTCCTGCTCTGACTCTGGTTTTTTTTATACCGGTTCCGGGGCTGGATATGTGGACGGTGACCTGCAGCACTCTACAGTTCAACTCTCCAACCTGGCCTGGCCTGGAATTGGAAACAAGGCTGCAGGCCTACAGCTCTCACTGATTCAATTTCCTATCAAGAGCACCGTGCCAAATATTCAATAACGTTTTTATGGGTGAGTCATATGCCTGTGTGTGTTACTTTGTATATGCCTGCTGGTGCGTGTATATGCCTGCAGTTCATGTGTGTATATGCCTGCGTGTGTGTGTACAGTGTGTGTGTGTGTGTATATACCTGCAATGCGTGTGTATATATGCTTGCGTGTGTGTGTGTATATGCCTGCCTGTGTGTATATGCATGTGTGTACAGTTTGTGTATATGGCTGTGTGTGTACAGTGTGTGTGTATATGCCTGCCTGCATGTGTGTGTATATGCCTGCATGCGTGTGTGTGTGTGTATGTGTATTTGAGTGCCTGCATGTCTACGTGTGTATATGTGTCTTCACACATGTATGCATGCTTCCCTGCATGTCTGCATTTTTGTATGTGATTGGTTGAGTGTGTCTGTGCATGACTGCGTGTGCATTTCTGTGTGTGCTTGCCTGCGTGTGTACGTGTCCCCATTTCTGTGAGTATGTGTATCTGCGTGTGTATATTAGGGCTCTTTCACATGTCCTGATATTTACGGGACTGGAGATATCCGTGTCCACCTGTGTGTCATCCGTGTGACACGTACCGGCGCTTGGGAATCAATGTACAGTTAGAGCTGTTCCCAAGAGCTGGGTGCTGCCCTCATCATAGATCCCTGCCTGCTGCGATCAGCAGCAGCAGGGTCAATGATGAGAGTAGTAGTCTACTCCCGCCGTGTCCAACTGTAAAAATAGGAATAAAATAAAAAAATCCTTATACTCACCTCTCCTAAGTGTCACCCGCTGTAATCCGTGCGAGCACTCACGCCGAGGAGAACAACTTCTGCAGCGAGCGGACCCCAGAGCTGTGCTCAGTGATTGACAGGGCACCCCTTGTTGAGCGCAGCTCCGGGGCCCGCTCGCTGCATGAGTCATTCTCCTCGGCGTGAGCGCTCGCACGGATTACAGCGGGTGACACTTAGGAGAGGTGAGTATAAGGATTTTTTTATTTTATTCCTATTTTTACAGTTGGACACGGCGGGAGTAGACTACTACTCTCATCATTGACCCTGCTGTTGCTGATTGCAGCGCCGGCAGGGATCTATGATGAGAGCAGCGTTCAGCACCCGGTGCTTGGGAAGAGCGCTGTCATCAGTGTGTGGGACGTGTTGCAGGAGGTGCAGCAGGTAAAAACATTCATTTGAATGGGTCTGCATGTACCAATGTCTCTGGTACTTGTGGAAACTGTCATCGCATGTACTGACGTGTGAAAGAGCCCTTAGTATGTGTGTGTGTAAGCGCGCTTCTGCATGTCTGTGTGCTCTTCCGAAGATTTATTATATTTGCGGAGAGATGGGAGAGAAATTTTAGGAGACAGAATGGGGAGATGTGTGAAATAACTAGGGGAGGTGTGGGAATGGGTGTGGGAACAGAAGGGGGATGTATGAGGAAACAGTACGGAGAGTGGGGGAATAGTGTGAGGAGACAGTATGGAGGGAGAAAAGTGTGAGGTGACAGCACAGAGACTAGGTAGTGTGGGGGAAGGTATGGAGATGCGGCAGTATGGGGGAAACAGTGTGAGGGCACAGAATGGGGGGAACAGTATGCTGAGGAGGGGGAGTGTGATGAAGGGGCACAGTATAGAGACTGGGCAGTATAGGGGGGACACAGTGTGAGAGGACAATGTGAACAGGGGGCCCAGTATGGTAAGGAGAGGACAGTGTGGAGAGCAGGTACCATAAGAGGGATACAGTGTATGTCATGTTTTGTGCAGGGAGCATTGTAAGAGTTAGGTTTATTCAGGGGCTCAGTGTAGATATTTTTATTCAGGAGCATTATAATGACACTGCTATCTTTAAGGGCATCGTGTCGGGATGTTCTGCAGAAAACCGGAGAAGATGGAAGTCTGCAGAGACGAGCTGTGGATGAGAAAAGTCCTCAAGGGGTCTGGACAAGATGGAGACGAAAAGAAGGAGAACGACTCTAATCAGAGAAGACGTCTCAGGTAAGATACCTGGATGTAAATGTTCATTTGTGATCCTGCCTGTGTCTCATCAGTACTGTGGTTCCTGTATGGTCCGCAGTCTGATGATGACTGATAACTCCCAGTATCTCTATTGTTAATTACATACTGGGAGTTGTAGGTTTATGCGATACAAAGATATATGGGGCTGACCTGACATTACAATTGATGGTGGTTCAGATGATGTATTCATGTACTGATGTGTTTGTGCGCGTCTGCGTGTTTGTGCGCGTCTGCGTATCTGGAATAATATGTATTTTTGTAAGATGCGTGTATGTAACTGTGCATTGTGGTGTGTAATAACATTCATATGCTTGGGGCACCTTTACTAAATCTATTAGGTCTCTTTCACATGTGTTAGGGAATTCCATTTGTCTTTCCACATTTAGGAACAGACAAGTGAAATTTGCTAACCTTGTCATAACTGTCACCATTGGGATGTGCTTGTATGGAGCGGGTTCAGGAGCTGAGCCTGCTCCATACCGGGCAGATGTCGGCTGTGTTACATAGCCGGCATCTGCCTGTAACAGCAGTGATCAGAGCTCGCCTTGATTGCTGCTGTTTTGAGTATTTAAGTGCCCTTGTCAATCACTGACAGTGGCATTTAGATAGCACAATGGCCGGTGCATGCAGCCCCCTGTGACGCAGTTGCAGGTTGCTGTTCGGTTGCCAGTAGTGCTGAGTGCGCGTGGTCGGATAAGAGACATTACAGTCACCGCGAACTACAAAGTGAGCGTGCTGCAATAACGTCCGGCACCTTGATTGTGACACTTCCATGGAGCCCAACCTCAGGCTGAGCTTCATTGAATGACTAACATGGCAGCAGCACCTGGCAACTAGTGGTGAGTGAGTTTGGTCGGATAAGGTGTGATCCCAGCATGCTCGGGTGTTATCCGAGTATCTTGTAGTGCTCTGCTAATATGCTCGAGTCCCCGGGGTAGCATGTTTTGCGGTGATAGACAGAAGCAACACATGCAGGGATTACCTAAGAAACCGGCAATTCCTGTATGTGTTGCGTCTGTCTACCTCCGTAAGACATGCTACCCCGAGGACTCGAGCATAGTAGCAGAGCACTACAAGATACTTGGATAACACCCGAGCATGCTGGGATCACACCTTATCCGACCACGTTCGCTCAGCACTAGTTGCCAGGTGCTGCTGCCATGTTAGTCATTCAATGAAGCTCAGCCTGAGGTTGGCCTCCATGGAAGATGTCACAATCAAGGTGCCGGACGTTATTGCAGCACCCTCACCGACCCTATGACAGGAAGCGAGTGGCGGCAGGGAGAATAAAATGTAATTTTCTCCGTGTAGCCAATTCTTTTCCAATAAGCCGTCTAACCAGGCTTTACACCCTATTTACCTGCAGATTACCCCTATATCTGCAGATAAATAGCATTTTTCAAGGTGACAAGTTACCATTAAAGGGACTCTGGCAGTACGGAATGACTGTTCGAAGAAAGTCCTGCCGCTTGGTGCTCCACAGCGCGGCCAAACATGTAATTATAGTACATTATAGAAAAACATAACAAGTAATAAAACCGTTTAGGTGGGCTGTAGTGTGGACCCCTAGAGTCAGTTCCCCTGGTGGGCCCTAGGCACCCCAGTCCGACCCTGAATGGAGATCACTGATTTACATAAGACACTTACTAAGACATGGTGGAATATTAAGAGCTTAGAGGAATGCAAAAAAATGGCCATGGCCCCTCGTGGCCTGAGAACACAAATTTTTCCAGCTTGGGAGGTGAACCAGGAGTTCAGAGGGTTTGGGAGGCAGGGTTACTTAAGGCCTCAGTGATTATTTTGGATATGCTGATCTTGCATGACAAACAGTTACTGGAACGCACTAAAGTGGATATCAAGGCGAGAGAGAGTAGGCTAAATGGGTTAGACTTGGCCAAAGAGGTTACACCCTTTAAACTCAGATTGCAAACAGCTATTGATCAATTTGAGGATGAAATTATAAAGAGGAAGAAACAAAAATTCCACCGAGATTGGGTTGATTATGACACGAATCGGGCATATAAATGGTCGCACCAGGGAAATGCTAGAGGAGGTGGATTTACTAAACCCATAAATCTCTCCAAACCAGCACCTACCACTCTGGAACTGTCCTCAAGTGATTTTTTATCGTCAGAAATAAGCGACACAGAGGGCGCGGTCAGAGGGGTAGACGAAAGTCTACCAAATCTAAGAAAGAGAAATCGGAGATACAGGGAATGGCCCCCGACTTACAAGAGGAACACCAGGTCCAACAGGAACCAGAGGAGATAGGTTCTGGAGGAGACGGAGGTAATTTGCGTATTATTAATCTTTCCACGTATACGCTCACGGAGGAGGAAAAAGCTCTGTTATCAAAGGGTCTTTTATTTTTGCCTATGAACACCTTGGACAAATTTATACTTATAAAGGATTTGTATTTGTTCTGCAGGCAACTTACATTCAAACTCCTTCACCATCAACCTTCAGTAATTGACACCTTGCCAGAGGATGAAAGGGGAGTCTTTCGAGATCTGATTGATCTTCTGGCAGAAAATGAACATCAAACCGGTAAGAGATCCCCCTTTCCAGGTAGACTGCCTTCACACATCACCCCCTCTTTTTCCCTCTTCCCGGCAGTCCAGATCTTTTTTGATATGGTCTGCAGGGATTTGCAAAGCCTCAAAACTGATACCCACAGACAGGACAACTTGTCATCCCAGGAGTGGATGGCGCTTAATAAGTTAAAAAATAATGACATGTTCACTATCAAAGAGGCGGATAAGGGGGGAATGTGGTGCTGTGGCCTCTGGACTTATTTCTAAAGGAGGCGAGACAACAGCTGTTTAACACGGTTTATTACCACATTCTCACCTCAGATCCAACCTCGGTGTTTAAACAAAAAATGGATAGATTACTTACCTTGGCAGCACAACGAAGAGTTATAAATAAGAAGGAGGGTGATTTCCTTACTAACAAAAAACCCAACCATCCCTACTTTTTATATGCTCCCGAAGGTGCATAAATCTCTTGAAGAGCCCCCTGGGAGACCAATTGTGTCAAGTATTGGTGATCTTTTCGAACGTCCTTGTGTGTATATTGATTATTTCTTACAGCCTTTGATCCTAAATTTGCCATCTTATGTCAGGGATTCTTCACACCTTCTGCAACAATTGGAAAATCTAGTACTACCGGATCATACACTGATGGTTACAATGGATGTGGAGTCGCTATACTCCAACATCGGTCATGACCTAGGCTTGGAAGCTGTCTCTTATTTCTTGGACCAGCATACTTCAGGTACCAGAACACATGATCTGTTCCTTTTGGACCTTTCGGGCATGGTACTACGTAACAACTATTTTGTATTTGATCGAGTTTATTACCGACAGGTCTCTGGGACAGCCATGGGGGCGAGGTGTGCCCCGGCATATGCTAATCTCTTTCTAGGGTGGTGGGAGGAGACCAGGGTATGACGTATGGCGGAATTTCAGCATTATGTAGTTGGGTGGTACCGCTACATTGACGATATCTTTATGTTATGCTCTGGCTCCCTGGAGGACTGTCAGGGCTTTATTGACAAGTTGAATGATAACCCCTGGAACATTGACCTTACGTATAATTGTTCACATTCCATTGTAGAATTCCTGGACTTAAATATTTCCCTGGAGGGATCGTCCCTTACAACAGCCTTGTTCAGAAAACCAACGGCTACCAACAGTTTACTCCATTTCACTAGCTTTCATCCGGCACATATTAGAAGAGGGATCCCCAAGGGACAATTTTTACGACTAAAAAGAAATTGCAGTTCCCAGGAGGATTTCAGAGTACAGACGAAGGATCTCACACAGAGGTTTGTGTCCAGGGGATATCCCCGAAAGTTGGTCTCGGGGGCATACCAATATTCTAGGGACATTGATCTAGGGGCGACCTTTCTGCCCAAACATCAAAAGAATTTGGAAACAGTCAATCTGATAACCACTTACCGCAACCAGTGGCAGGATGTTTATCAGATATTATCTAAGAACTCGGGGATCCTTCTCATTGAACCTAAACTAAAGCACTTTATTCCAAACAAACCAATGGTCATTGCTAGGAGGGCTCGTAACCTTAAGGACCACTTGGTGACCAGCCACTTCACACATCCTAAATACACCCTGAATAGGGGTGTCAGATTGAATTGCACTTATCCATGTGGTGAATGTACCACCTGTCCCTTCTTATTGGCGAATGATCATATCCCTAACTCCATCTTTCCTACACAGATTCGTCTAAAGAACTATGTGAATTGCAAGACATGAAATCTCATCTATGCAATTATTTGTGGTTGTCCGAAAATCTACGTGGGACAGACTACACAAGAGTTGAGACGGAGATTTCAACAGCATCTGTCCACTATAAATACGGCCAAGAAAGATCAGGAGAAGGGAAAGACTTTGACGTCGGTTACTGTACATTTTCTGAACGCCCATAATGGCAAGACTAGTGGGATATGTTTGGTTGGTTTGAAGACGATCCAGAGGAACATCCGCAACAGGGACATTATCCCTGAACTATTGCGACAAGAATCGAGGTGGATCTATAGGTTGAATAGCTTGGCTCCATCTGGGATGAATGAGGAACTCATGTTCACCGGCTTTTATAAACCTCGCTAAGTGTCTGGACCGGACTAATAACTGTCTCTCTCTTTAGGTACAAGGTTGCCTGATTGGCACCCACATATTACATCTATATTTTATATCTTTGTCTGTCCCCTATAAGAGGTTTTCCATGGTATTTTTGGATTATTACAAACAGCTCTCGGGCTCTATTTGGGTTTGCGGACCCTGATTGGTGAGGGTTAACTTGAGAAAATAAAACCTTCTTTTGGCACGAGGTTATATCCTCTCTGCCTCTAATTTTCTGGGATGTTGGTGATCCAACCTTTTTTTTTTTTTTTTTCCCGGCTGCCCCTAGGATTCGTATATTTCCTGTCCCCCACTTTTGTGGGAATAGTTCTTTACATACATATCTCTATTATGTGGTCATGGGGACACATTAAGGATAGACATCTGGGATTCTCTCCCGACACCCTCCATAGTGCCCACTAGGGGTAGTGACGGGACCTATTCCCTTTCTGAGAGATGTAATATCCCCTACTATTGGGGAATTATATACATATCTAAAAAATTTAAAAAGATATATGTTGAATGAATGGTGCGGCCACACATTTCTTGAATTCCATGACTGTTGGCTGTGCGGCTTGGGGGTCCCCTCGGCTGCCATACAATCACCATGTGTGTCTGCTGGGGGGTCCAACATGCTGCACCCCCACCTGAGTGTCTGTTTGTGTGATTATTTAACCCCTTTGTTTTGGGACATGTGCATCCACTAGCCTTGCTTGGCCACACACTTGCCATTTTTTGTGCTCTGGACACCGCAAACCGGTGTCCGACGCGCTGACACGCTCAAGAGCGCGATCACAGTGGTGACTTACACACTGACCTGCTGATGTGCTCCACCCGGCAAGTCAGTGTGTCGGATAGTGTATAGCATGCCTCGCCTCCATATACACGCCTGCAGTGATGCAGGGATGTGTTTGTATGTGCCCACATAGGGCATGCTCCTGCGCATGCACGGAGTCCGGATGCTTCACAGATGCGTTCGGAAATACTTACCCTCTCTCTTCCGGTGCTGTGTGATTAACCCCATTGCGCACGCGCGGGGGCAACATGGCGGCCGCATTGCATGCAGAATCCCACAATCCTTTTGGGTAAATTGTCTATATCTGCCTGGATGAATTTTGATAGCACTATCTCTATTTAAGGAAATGTATATTGCCAAATAGTGCTAGAATCATCTTTTTCGGTGCCAAAACTAGGAGGAAAGATTTATCTATTGACTTATTTATACGGACTAGTGTTGAGCGAGCATGCTCGACACTACTCGGTACTCGCCCGAGCATCACGCTACTCGGGATGTTCGGCGAGCACCGAGCATTTCCGGGTTACTCGGGCGGGAGCTCGGGTCTCCGCCCTGCATGTTTGGCGCTCTTTACAGAGCCAATGAACATGCAGGGATTGCCAGCCAGTCACTGTAATGCTGCAGCCATGTTGTTTGTGGGCATTACATTGATTGGCTGGCCGCACAGCGTCACCTTGAGTATTTAAAACTGGGCGCCGCCATCTTGGACACAGTCGCTCCGGATCAGCTAGTGTAGGGAAAGCGCTGCTGAGCTAGGGAGAGATTTATACTGCGAAATAGTTAGTGTAGTGTCTGTAAAGGCTGCCAGATCAAACAAACAGTCCTTCTCAGGACTAATATCCATCCCAAATATCAGGCAGGCTGTATAGGAGACACAGTGGTTATACCAGCAAACGCTGCATTACAGTCCTGTGTGCTCCTGTTGCTGAAATTTCTGGACTTAGCACCAGGTGTCGGGGGCCAGGAAAAATCCTTTTTTTTTTCATCTAAATCCTCTTTTTTTTTCCTCCTTCACACTGTACAAATACACGTCTTAGTAACCTTTTGGTGTCCCCTCCCCCCAAAAAAAAAAAAAAGTGTGTCTGTGACAGTTCAACCACAAATATATCTGTTTAAAATAGTCTGGTGTAGGACAGAGAAACAGAAGTGTGGTTTTGCTGTTCCACGGTTCAAACCTCTGTATTATCCACTTTTGGGCCATTTGTACCTAAAAAAAAACCAGTTTGAGTGTGTCGTTCACTGTTCAGCCGCAAATATATATATTTAAAAAAGTCTGGTATACACCAGTAAATTATAACTGTGGTTTTGCTGTTCCACGGTAAAAAATCTCTGTATTATCCTGCTTTTGGCATTTTTAGCCGTAAAGAAAAACAGTAATAGTGTCTCCTGATTGTTCAGACACCAATATATCTGTTTAAAAGAGTCTGGTATACACCAGTAAATTATAACTGTGGTTTTGCCGTTCCACGGTAAAAAATCTCTATTATCCAGCTTTTGGTAATTTTTCCGTAAAGAAAAACAGTAATAGTGTCTATTGATTGTTCAGACACCAATATATCTGTTTAAAAGAGTCTGGTATACACCAGTAAATTATAACTGTGGTTTTGCCGTCCCACGGTAAAAAATCTCTATTATCCAGCTTTTGGTATTTTTTCCATAATGAAAAACAGTAATAGTGTCTCCTGATTGTTCAGACACCAATATATCTGTTTAAAAGAGTCTGGTATACACCAGTAAATTATAACTGTGGTTTTGCCGTTCCACGGTGAAAAATCTCTATTATCCTGCTTTTGGCATTTTTTGCCGTAAAGAAAAACAGTAATAGTGTCTCCTGATTGTTCAGACACAAATATATCTGTTGAAAATAGTCTGGTGTAGGACCGAGAAATAGAAGTGTGGTTTTGCGGTTCCACGGGTCAAATCTCTGTATTATCCTGCTTTTGCCATTTTTTATCGTAAAGAAAAACAGTAATAGTGTCTCCTGATTGTTCAGACACAAATATATCTGTTGAAAATAGTCTGGTGTAGGCCTGAGAAATAGAAGTGTGGTTTTGCAGTTCCACGGGTCAAATCTCTGTATTATCCTGCTTTTACCATTTTTTTCCATAAAGAAAAACAGTAATAGTGTCTCCTGATTGTTCAGACACAAATATATCTGTTGAAAATAGTCTGGTGTAGGCCCGGGAAATAGAAGTGTGGTTTTGCAGTTCCACGGGTCAAATCTCTGTATTATCCTGCTTTTGCCATTTTTTGCCGTAAAGAAAAACAGTAATAGTGTCTCCTGATTGTTCAGACACAAATATATCTGTTGAAAATAGTCTGGTGAAGGCCAGAGAAATAGAAGTGTGGTTTTGCAGTTCCACGGTTCAAACCTCTGTATTATCCACTTTTGGGCCATTTTTACTTAAAAAAAAACAGTTTGAGTGTTGCGCTCACTGTTCAGCCGCAAATATATCTATTTAAAATTGTCTGGTATACCCCAGTAAACAATAACTGTGGTTTTGCCATTCCACGGTAAAAAATCTCTATTATTCAGCTTTTGGTATTTTTTCCGCAAAGAAAAACAGTAATAGTTTCTCCCTGATTGTTCAGATTGTTTAAAAGAGTCGGGTGTAGGCCAGAGAAATAGAACTGTGGTTTTCCTCTTCCACGGTTCTAATCTACTTTTTATTACCCTTTTTCCATTGATAGTGCGACTGTAAGCTATTTTACTTCCTTTACAATGGGCAAGGCGCGTGGCAAGGGACGTGGGACTGGACGTTCTGGTGATGGTGCGTGCAGAGGACGGGGCCGTGGCCAAGGTGAAAATGTGCCACAACCAACAGCCACATCTTCTCGCTCCCAATTCTTCACCGAATTACTAGGGAATCACAGAACAACACCAGTATTGCGAACTGATCAGTGTGAACAGGTAATTAATTGGATAGCAGATAATACTTCCAGTTACCTGGGCACCACCACCTCCGGTCTGTCTTCCACATGGTCAAATCTTAGTAGCCGTGAGTCTCGACCGCATACTCCTCCTCACCCTGATGCTCCTTCCTCCCACCATGCCGAGTGTCGTCAGACAGCAACTGATCCCACACTTGGACACTCTGAAGAGCTGTTCACTGGTCCATTTCCAGATTTTTGCCCCTCGCCTGCTCCGCTTGAAGTGGTGGAAGAGGAGATCCCATGTAGCGATGCCCAAATATTTGAACAGCCACGGCCACAGGAAGTCGACGCTGGCAATTTGTCACAAGAGGTGGACGATGATGAGACACTATTGCCAGGAAGTGAGGAGGAGGATCGTGGTGCTCAAGTGGAAGAAGAGGAGGTGGTGGATGATCTAGTAACTGACCCAACGTGGCAGGAGGACATGCAGAGCGAGGCCAGCAGCACACAGGGTGAGGGAGGCAGAGTACCCCAACAGGCAGGAAGAAGCAGTGTGGTGGCCGCACACAGAAGGCAGGCAACAGTTCCCCGTAACACCAACACGAGGGACGTTGCCAGTACAACCTGTAGGTCTTTCTGAGTCTGGAATTTTTTTAAAGACTCTGCTGATAGCCCCAAAAAGGCCATTTGTACCACCTGCCTTGCCAGCATCAGCAGGGGTGACAAAACTACCAGCCTGACCACCACCAGCATGATCAGGCACATGGCAGCAAAGCACCCGACTTTGTGGGGTGAACCCCAGGGTCCACGACCAGTGTCAGCGGGTGTCACCAATGCTTCTTCCGCTGTTGTGCGTGCAATAGAACCCCTTGTGTGTGCAAGGCAATCCCCTGTCTGTACTGCATGCAAAGATGCCCCCTCCTCTCAGTCTTCACTTGTTATGGCAGTTTCTCAAGAAACAGCATCAACGTCCACGTCCCACCGCAGCGTTCAATTGTCCATATCCCAGACCTTTGAACGAAAGCAGAAATTCGCAGCCAACGCCCCACAGGCCACAGTCCTAAATTCTCACATTTCACGACTGCTTGCGTTGGAAATGCTGCATTTTAGGCTGGTGGAGACGGAATCCTTCCGCAACCTTATGGCGGTGGCCGTCCCTCGGTACTCGGTCCCCAGCCGACACTATTTTGCCCGGTGTGCCATCCCCGCACTACACAAGCCTGTGTCCCAAAACATCTGCCGTGCCCTCAACAACGCAGTTACTGGGAGAGTCCACCTGACAATGGACACGTGGACAAGTGCTTGTGGCCAGGGACGGTACATCTCCCTGACGGCACACTGGGTAAACATAGTGGAAGCCCGGGACCCAGTCGGACCTTGGGACGGTACACATCCTCCCCACACCGAGGATTGCGGGCCCTATGTCAGTCAGAGTTGCCCCCACAGTGTACAGCTCCTGGTCATCCTCCTCCTCCTGCTCCTCCTCATGTTCAGCCTCCATCTCATATCACCACATCAGTTACAAGCTGGAAGCACTGCAGTACTGCCTCCGCCAAGCGGCAACAGGCTGTGCTGAAACTCAGAAGCTTAGGTGAGAAACCACACACTGCTTGTGAGTTGTGGACAGCTGTGAAAGAGCAGGCAGATCTGTGGCTGAGACCGCTGAACCTACATCCAGGCATGGTCGTGTGTGACAATGGCCGTAACCTGGTGGCGGCTCTGAGGCGAGGCGAGATCACACACGTACCATGCCTGGCTCATGTGCTTAACCTCGTGGTTCAGCGGTTTCTTAAATCGTGCCCCGAGTTGCCAGATCTGCTCGTCAAAGTACGCCGCCTGTCAGCTCATTTTCGCAAGTCAGCTACAGCTTCCGCCGCCCTTGCTGTGTTGCAGCAGCGTTTGCAGCTTCCGTCACACCGACTGGTGTGTGATGTCGGCACACGTTGGAACTCTACCCTCCACATGTTGCAAAGGATTTGTGAGCAGAAGAGAGCAGTTGTGGAGTACCAGCTGCAACAAGGCCGTCGATATTCAGGTCAGACTCCACACATAAGACCTCAGGAGTGGACCTGGATGTCTGACATATGTACCATATTGACAAACTTTGAGGAGTCCACCAAGATGGTGAGTGGCGATGACGCCATCATTAGCGTCAGCATTCCACTTGTCTGTCTTTTGCAACGCTCTCTGCAGAGAATTAAAGAGGAGGCATTGCAGCCAGAGTATGATGAGATGGATCAAGAAGCCGTAGCGGTCTATTACACACAGCCCAGCCTCATCTCATCCCAATGTGCATTGGGGGACAATGAGGGAAAGGAGGAGGAGGAGGAGGAAGAACAGGAGCTTGTATCATGCGCTGTAGACGGTAGTACCTGTACAACTGTCATACCGTCGGTTCAGCGTGGGTGGCCTGAGGACAGGGGGGAGGAGGAGGAGGAGAGCATGGTCAGTCGTCATCTTGGTGAGGACACGGAAGTCTTGCCCGTTACCAGTCTGGCATGCATGGCTGACTTTATGTTACGCTGCCTGAACCGTGACCCTCGCGTTGTCAAAATGTTGGGTGACAGTCATTACTGGTTGGTGACACTTTTAGACCCCCGCTACAAGGAGAACTTTCACTCTCTTATTCCTGAGGTGGAGAGGTCTACAAAAATGGGGCAGTACCAGAAGGCCCTTGCTACAGAACTGTTAAAAAAATTCCCATCTGAACACGCTAGCGGCAGAGGTCACAGTTCGTACATGCGAGAGAGACGCAACTCCAATCCAGCAGAGGCAGGGGAACACTGTCAACGTTCTGGGACAGTTTTCTCAGACCCTCCCTTCGGACAGACCCTGAGGCGCGGGGTACTCTCACAAGGAGTGGAAAGTTTCAAAAGATGGTGAGGGAGTACCTTGCCGACCGTACCAGCGTCCTCCGTGATTCCTCTGTGCCTTTTAATTATTGGGTATCCAAGCTGGACACTTGGAATGAACTCGCTCTGTACGCCTTGGAGGTCCTGGCCTGCCCTGCCGCTAGCGTGTTATCGGAGCGTGTTTTTAGTGCCGCTGGGGGAATTATAACTGATAAGCGCACTCGCCTGTCAACTGACAATGCTGACAAGCTGACCCTTATCAAAATGAACAAGGGCTGGATTGGGCCAGACTTCTCATCACCACCAAATGACAGCAGCGTAACTTAAAGTCAAATCCACTGTGTTATTTCGGGAGGTGTATTCACATGCACCGCTTCACACCCACACATGGGTATACGCTTCCTCATTTCGGCTGTTTTATGTTCTTCTACTTATCCTCAGCCTCCACCACCACTATACCACCAGGGTGACCGTGGTCCGTGTTGCCATTATTGAAAGTTCCTCCGTCCTTGTTTTTGTCAGCCTTTGCTTGGAAGGCATAGGTAAAGACCCACTCTCCAGTAATGGGAATAATATTTTTAAGATGCTGTACTGTATGGCTCTTGTAAGGGGCATTAAAACCGTCTTGTTAAGCTACTGCGACCTCCACCACTTTTCCAAGGGGCATTAAAACCGTCTTGTTAAGCTACTGTGACCTCCACCACTTTTCCAAGGGGCATTAAAATCGTCTTGTTAAGCTACTGCGACCTCCACGTCTCTTCCGAGGGGCATTATAACCGTCTTGTTAAGCTACTGTGACCTCCACCACTTTTCCAAGGGGCATTAAAACCGTCTTGTTAAGCTACTGCGACCTCCACGTCTCTTCCGAGGGGCATTAAAACAGTCTTGTTAAGCTACTGTGACCTCCACCACTTTTCCAAGGGGCATTAAAACCGTCTTGTTAAGCTACTGCGACCTACACGTCTCTTCCGAGGGGCATTAAAACCGTCTTGTTAAGCTACTGGGACCTCCACGTCTCTTCCAAGGGGCATTAAAACCGTCTTGTTAAGCTACTGCGACCTCCACCACTTTTCCAAGGGGCATTAAAACCGTCTTGTTAAGCTACTGCGACCTCCACCACTTTTCCAAGGGGCATTAAAACCATCTTGTTAAGCTACTGTGACCTCCACCACTTTTCCAAGGGGCATTAAAACCGTCTTGTTAAGCTACTGCGACCTCCACGTCTCTTCCGAGGGGCATTAAAACCGTCTTGTTAAACTACTGGGACCTCCACGTCTCTTCCGAGGGGCGTTAAAAGCGTCGTGTTAAACCACTCTGAACTCCACAGCTCTTCCAAGGGGCATTGAAATGTTGTTTTTAATTAACTCTAACCTCCATGACTCTTCGAACGGGCATTGCATTTCCTCCTAATTTTTGGCAGCTTTTGCTTGGAAGGCATAAGCAAAGACTATGGGAGACCCACTCCCCAATAATGGGAATAATGTTTGTAATATGCTGTACTGCATGGCTCTTGTAAGGGGCATTGCAAGTTCCTCCGTCCTAGTTTTTGGCAGCTTTTGCTTGGAAGGCATAAGCAAAGACTATGGGAGACCCACTCCCCAATAATGGGAATAATGTTTGTAATATGCTGTACTGCATGGCTCTTGTAAGGGGCATTGCAAGTTCCTCCTTCCTAATTTTTGGCAGCTTTTGCTTGGAAGGCATAGGCAAAGACTATGGGAGACCCACTCCCAAATAATGGGAATAATGTTTTTAATATGCTGTACTGCATGGCTCTTGTTTGCATTGCAAGTTCCTCCGTCCTAATTTTTGGCAGCTTTTGCTTGGAAGGCATCAGCAAAGACTATGGGAGACCCACTCCCCAATAATGGGAATAATGTTTGTAATATGCTGTACTGCATGGCTCTTGTAAGGGGCATTGCAAGTTCCTCCGTCCTAATTTTTGGCAGCTTTTGCTTGGAAGGAATAGGCAAAGACTATGGGAGACCCACTCCCCAATAATGGGAATAATGTTTTTAATATGCTGTACTGCATGGCTCTTGTAAGGGGCATTGCAAGTTCCTCCGTCCTAATTTTTGGCAGCTTTTGCTTGGAAGGCATAAGCCATGACTATGGGAGACCCACTCCCCAATAATGGGAATAATGTTTTTAAGATGCTGTACTGTATGGCTCTTGTAAGGGGCATTAAAACCGTCTTATTAAGCTACTGCGACCTCCACCATTTTTCCAAGGGGCATTCAAGCCGTCTTGTTAAGCTACTGTGACCTCCACCACTTTTCCAAGGGGCATTAAAACCGTCTTGTTAAGCTACTGCGACCTCCACGACTCTTCCAACGGGCATTGCATTTCCTCCTAATTTTAGTCTGCTTTTGCTTTTCAATGCATAGGTGAACACTAAGGGAGACTGTAACATACCTGGTGGCGGGCTTGCATGGTGCACCATCTCTCACTATGCAAGATCGCAAACTTGATCTTCAGTCCGGTCTGCTAGTCTGGCTTCTATTCATGCTGCCTGTTTGTCTCTGTTCTGACTGCTTAGGGCGGCGGCCCGGTTACTTCCTGTTTCTTATAGCTGCTGTGGGCACACCCCTAATGCGTCCTCAGCCTATTGCTGTCTGTCACTGGATATTTAAACCAGCTTCACCTGGAAGCTGATGCCTGAGCAACTTTAACATTCAGTGTGCTCCTTGACTCTGAATGTGCCAGGTCCTGTTCTATTTTTCCTTGCCTGTCCACCTTCCTGGAGGCTGTATTCCCAGGCCTGTCTGAACACGCTCCTAGCCTGTTCGTTTCTGCCTCTGGGGGCCGTATACCCAGGCTCGTTCCTGTATTTCACTGCAGTAACAGTTCCTGTCTGAACTGTCTCCTAACCTGTTACTTGTTTTGTCTCTATGTCAGTTTCCTCTCTTTTGCTGCAGTGTCTGAACCAGCTCTTGGCTATACCTAGGCTCTTTCCTGTATTTCGTTGCAGTACAGTTTCTGTCTGAACTGTCTCCTAACCTGTTACCTGTTTTGTCTCTTTGTCCGTTTCCTCTCTTTTTCTTCAGAGTCTGAACCTGCACCTAACTCCTACTCGTTGTCGCTGTACTTCTGTTTGTGAGTTTGGAGTCCATTCGCTACTTCTTTGCAAGTACCTTGTGTGTATCTGGTTCTGCCTTTCCCTTCCAGTCTGTTCCGTGTGAACAGAGCCCTGTCCCCTCTGCTCTGTCTTTGCTCACCGCTTTGGCTTTTTATCTTTGCTCTGCCTTACTTACCGCTCTGGCGGTTTCTGCCCGCTCTGCTTTGTCCACCGCACTTGCGGTTTCGCTCTGCTCAGCCTTGTCCACCGCGCCTGCGGTTTCGCTCTGCTCAGCCTTGTCCACCGCACCTGCGGTTTCGCTCTGCTCAGCCTTGTCCACCGCACCTGCGGTTTTTGCTCTGCTCAGCCTTGTCCACCGCACTTGCGGTTTCGCTCTGCTCTGCCTTGTCCACCGCATCTGTGGTTTCGCTCTGCTCTGCCTTGTCCACCGCATCTGCAGTTTCGCTTTGCTCTGCCTTGTCCACCGCATCTGCGGTTTCGCTCTGCTCAGCCTTGTCCACCGCATCTGCGGTTTCGCTATGCTCAGCCTTGTCCACCGCATTTGTGGTTTCGCTCTGCTCCGCCTTGTCCACCGCATCTGCGGTTTCGCTCTGCTCAGCCCTGTCCACCGCACTTGCGGTTTCACTCTGCTCAGCCCTATCCACTGCACCAGCGGTTTCGCTCTGCTCAGCCTTGTCCACCGCACCTGCGGTTTCGCTCTGCTCAGCCTTGTCCACCGCACCTGCGGTTTCGCTTTACTCTGCTTGATTACCGCATCTGCGGCTCTGAACCTGTCTCCTAGTCTGTACTGGACCCTACCCAGCCTGTGCTCTAACCTGCCTGTTCCTGTATTCCCCTGTGTGGGTCATCAGCCGTGTCCGGGGTCTGACCTGGAGTCGCACCTGGTCCCTCTGCTCAGTTCCTCCCTGGTGCACGGCGTCGTAGCCGTCGTGCGACCTGGGTCGGGTCGGGTTGATACTTAGTTACGCCCCTCCAGGCACTCTCCGGTTCATGGCACTGTTATGATCTGCTACAAGCACTAAGGAAAGACAGGAGATCTGTCCCTACAATAGAACTAAACTGGATCCCTACGATGTAACGGGGAACCTGATCCTGCGATCAGACCCGCTAAAGTCCTCAGCTAGTCTGAACGAAGACCTATAGATGTGAGGAAGGGATCCCTACAAGAACTAGGGACTGGGAGAAAGATGGACACCTCCTAGCTGAAATTGTAGCAGTAAAAAGACAAACAAACAACATAGAACATAGAGGTCCGAAGACCCAGCAAAACTGACTGAGAAAGGTTACAAAGCACCTGGCTAGCTCAAGAGTAGAAATTACAATGAAGTCCAGCATGGCCAGGAGGGCGGAGCAGGATTAAATAGGCAAAAAAGGTCATGTGACCAGCAAGATAGAAAAAAACTAGCAGGAGAGTTCTAACAATACCCCCTCTTCTATGAGGATCCCCCGGATCCCCTAGGCCCAGGCTTATCAGGAAACCTCTTGTGAAACGCTCTGACAAGTCTGGAAGCAGAAACATCATCCGCCCTCACCCATGAGTTATCCTCGGGACCGAAACCCTTCCAAGCGACGAGATACTGTAAACTCCCTCTATACCGTCTAGAACCCAGGATGCGGGAAACTTCATATTCCCCGTCCTCCACCACCGGAGGAACAGTGGCAGTGGCGTCTCTATTAGATACATCAGCTTTTTTCAATAGAGAAACATAAAACACCGGATTAATCTTCCAGGAGGTGGGAACCTCCAACCTAACAGCAGATTGGTTAACTACCTGAAGCACCTTAAAGGGCCCTACAAACTTGGGACCCAATTTTTTAGAAGGAATCCTCAACCGCAGATTCTTAGAGGACAACCAAACCATGTCACCAATAGCAAACAAAACCTCTTGCCGTTTCCTATCAAAGTACCTCTTAGATTTTTTGTTAGCATCCTGAAGATTACCACGCACATCCGTCCAAACTCTCTCCAAATCACCGGAAAAACTCTCCTCCTCAGGCACAGCCGATACCAATTTGGAGAATGACCCAAAAGACGGATGCCTCCCAGAACAACAAAAAAAAGGCGAACACCCAGCAGAAGAGGATGTATGGTTGTTAAGAGCAAATTCAGCAAGTGGCAGAAACTCAGACCACCCCTCTTGATTGTCTGCCACAAAACAACGCAAGAACTGCTCAACATCCTGGTTCTTCCTTTCTGTCTGGCCATTAGACTCTGGATGATATCCAGATGAAAATGACAAGTGAACTCCCAACCTGTCACAAAAGGCACGCCAAAAACGAGCCACGAACTGAGGTCCCCTATCAGAAACAATGTCAGTAGGAACGCCATGGAGTCTGACAATTTCCTTGACAAAGGCCTTAGCGAGTGTCTTAGCGCAGGGCAATTTGATGAAGGGAACCAAGTGACACATCTTGCTAAAACGGTCCACGACCACCCAGATGACCGTGAAACCCTCAGAGGGGGGAAGGTCAGTAATAAAGTCCATAGCCAGATGTGTCCAAGGTGCACTAGGAACCTCCAGAGGGCAAAGCAACCCCGCAGCAGGAGTATGTGAAGACTTAGATCTAGCACACACAGTACATTGACGCACCCACTTAATGACTTCCTTCTGCCATCCAGGCCACCAAAAACTGCGACCCACAAGTTTCTTGTTCTCAGAAATTCCTGGATGACCTGCCAACCGAGACTCATGACTCTCCACGAACAAATCTCTCCTAAAGTTCCTAGGCACAAACAACCTCCCATGGGGAGTGTTAGATGGGGCATTCTCCTGTGCTTTAAGAATCTCATCTTCCAAAACGGAGTCCAATGCAGCAATCACAACACCCTCCTGTAAAATGCTCTCCTCCTCCTCAGCACCGACCATGGGAGAAAAGCTGCGAGACAAAGCATCAGCTTTAACATTCTTGGTACCCGGGATGTAAGTAACGGAAAAATTAAACCGCGAGAAAAAAAGTGCCCACCTAGCCTGACGGGAATTCAAGCGCTTGGCAGCATCAAGATAGATCAGATTTTTATGATCAGTGAAAACCTGAATGGGAAATTCTTGGACTGGACTTACTGTTATGATCTGTTGTTACTTAGTTACGCCCCTCCAGGCACTCTCCGGTTCATGTCACTGTTATGATCTGCTACAAGCACTAAGGAAAGACAGGAGATCTGTCCCTACAATAGAACTAAACTGGATCCCTACGATGTAACGGGGAACCTGATCCTGCGATCAGACCCGCTAAAGTCCTCAGCTAGTCTGAACGAAGACCTATAGATGTGAGGAAGGGATCCCTTCAAGAACTAGGGACTGGGAGAAAGATGGACACCTCCTAGCAGAAATTGTAGCAGTAAAAAGACAAACAAACAACATAGAACATAGAGGTCCGAAGACCCAGCAAAACTGACTGAGAAAGGTTACAAAGCACCTGGCTAGCTCAAGAGTAGAAATTACAATGAAGTTCAGCATGGCCAGGAGGGCGGAGCAGGATTAAATAGGCAAAAAAGGTCATGTGACCAGCAAGATAGAAAAAAACTAACAGGAGAGTTCTAACAGGCACAGTGGGATCACTAATCATGCACTTGCCAGTCAGTCCGGGCGTGTGCATAACAGTTTGCTCAGGCCATGGTTCCCGTTGAGCCCCACGGCCCTTCGCTCTCAGAGACATTTTGAATCCGTGTCCAGCGAATACGTGCAAAAAATAAATAAAAAAAATAAATGAAATTTTTTTTTTTTTTCTCTAGCTATGGCCCAGGCGATGTACGCACCAGTCCAAGTGGAGCTTTCTGCAACCGTTCCTGCGGATCCGCCACGGTACTATGGGGATCCTAAACAAAGCCGTGTGTTTGTGGAGCAATGCATGCTGCAGTTCCAGTTTTATGCTCACTATTTTCCTACAGATCGGGTTAAAGTGGGATTTATGATGTCCTACCTAGCGGGTGATGCCTTGAAATGGATCACCCCCCCTATGGGAAGCATGGGATCCTATCGTCCTTGACCTGCAGGCCTTCCTGGTGGCTTTCTAATGGTCTTCGACGACCCTAATCCTGGGGACTCTGCTGAAGCTGCCCTTTCCAGTGTCCCGGAGCAGCCCCTATGGGTGATGTGTGTGGGTAGCTCACTAGTTCTCCTGCCCGAAGAGACTGCTGCCCACCCAGAAACCAGACTGAAGATGGTCCCAAAGCAGGGACTCTCCATCTTTAATGAATCTGGCGATACGTCCATCGAAACAGTGGTTACCCCCGAGTCTCTGCACCCCTCCAACCAGGCGGAGGTCCTCCAGTTGCCTCCTGAATCCTCCGGGGTGCTACCTGTTAACGAATGGAGAGAGACTTTCCTATACCCTGTACCGGATACCACGCCCACTTCATCCAGTGAGCTTGACCAAGTGTACTCCGAAACAGTGGTTACCCCCGAGTCTCTGCACCCCTCCAACCAGGCGGAGGTCCTCCAGTTGCCTCCTGAATCCTCCGGGGTGCTACCTGTTAACGAATGGAGAGAGACTTTCCTACACCCTGTAT
The DNA here is from genome assembly GCF_046119375.1 of Phyllobates terribilis. Lineage (NCBI taxonomy): Eukaryota > Metazoa > Chordata > Amphibia > Anura > Dendrobatidae > Phyllobates > Phyllobates terribilis. The sequence goes on from NW_027362762.1 coordinate 953,022,375, forward strand.
CGGATACCTCGCCCACTTCTTCCAGTGAGCTTGACCAAGTGTACTCCGAAGCAGTGGTTACCCCCGAGTCCCTGCATCCCTCCGGCCAGGCAGAGGACCTCTAGTTGTCTCCTGTATTCCCCGGGGTGCTACCTGGTAACAATTGCAGTGAGACTTTCTTACACCCTGTACCTGGTACTGCGCCTACTTCATCTAGTAAGCTTGGCAAAATGTACTTCGAAGCAGTAATGACCCCCGAGTCTCCGCACCCCTCTAACCAGGCGGAGGACCTCCAGTAGTCTCCAGAATCCACCGGGGTGTTATCTGATAATAAATGGACAGAGACTTTCCTGTGTGCTGTTCCTGCTACTTCACCCACTTCATCTGTTGCTGAGGATGGCTTGATGGGAGGAAGCATCCTAGTTACCAAGATGATGAGACCAGTTTCGTTTCCTCTAGTGGACAGAAGAGGTAGTCCTCTTGAAGAGAAGGATTGGCCTCCCAATTCTCTGCGGAACACTCTTGCAGGCTTGAAGAAGAGGGGGCGTAATGGGGGGGGTACTGTAACATACCTGGTGGCGGGCTTGCATGGTGCACCATCTCTCACTATGCAAGATCGCAAACTTGATCTTCAGTCCGGTCTGCTAGCCTGGCTTCTATTCATGCTGTCTGTTTGTCTCTGTTCTGACTGCTTAGGGCGGCGGCCCGGTTACATCCTGTTTCTTGTAGCTGCTGTGGGCACACCCCTAATGCGTCCTCAGCCTATTGCTGTCTGTCACTGGATATTTAAACCAGCTTCACCTGGAAGCTGATGCCTGAGCAACTTTAACATTCAGTGTGCTCCTTGACTCTGAATGTGCCAGGTCCTGTTCTGTTTTTCCTTGCCTGTCCGCCTTCCTGGAGGCTGTATTCCCAGGCCTGTCTGAACACGCTCCTAGCCTGTTCGTTTCTGCCTCTGGGGGCCGTATACCCAGGCTCGTTCCTGTATTTCGCTGCAGTAACAGTTCCTGTCTGAACTGTCTCCTAACCTGTTACCTGTTTTGTCCCTATGTTCGTATCCTCCCTTTTGCTGCAGTGTCTGAACCTGCACTTGGCTATACCTAGGCTCGTTCCTGTATTTCGTTGCAGTAGAGTTCCTGTCTGAACTGTCTCCTAACCTGTTACCTGTTTTGTCTCTTTGTCCTTTTCCTCTCTTTTTCTTCAGAGTCTGAACCTGCACCTAACTCCTACTCGTTGTCGCTGTACTTCTGTTTGTGAGTTTGGAGTCCACTCGTTACTTCTTTGCAAGTACCTTGTGTGTATCTGGTTCTGCCTTTCCCTTCCAGTCTGTTCTGTGTGAACAGAGCCCTGTCCCCTCTGCTCTGTCTTTGCTCACCGCTTTGGCGGTTTATCTTTGCTCTGCCTTACTTACCGCTCTGGCGGTTTCTGCCCGCTCTGCTTTGTCCACCGCACTTGCGGTTTTGCTCTGCTCAGCCTTGTCCACCGCACCTGCGGTTTTGCTCTGCTCAGCCTTGTCCACCACACCTGCGGTTTTGCTTTGCTCAGCCTTGTCCACCGCACTTGCGGTTTCGCTCTGCTCTGCCTTGTCCATCGCATCTGCGGTTTTGCTCTGCTCTGCCTTGTCCACCGCATCTGCGGTTTCGCTCTGCTCTGCCTTGTCCACCGCACCTGCGGTTTCGCTTTACTCTGCTTGATTACCGCATCTGCGGCTCTGAACCCGTCTCCTAGTCTGTACTGGACCCTACCCAGCCAGTGCTCTAACCTGCCTGTTCCTGTATTCCCCGGTGTGGGTCATCAGCCGTGTCGGGGTCTGACCTGGAGTCGCACCTGGTCCCTCTGCTCGGTTCCTCCCTGGTGCACGGCGTCGTAGCCATCGTGCGACCTGGGTCGGATCGGGTTGATACTTAGTTACGCCCCTCCAGGTACTCTCCGGTTCATGGCACAGTGGCATCACTAATCACGCACACGCCAGTCAGTCCGGGCATGTGCATAACAGAGACCCACTCCCCAATAATGGGTAGAAGGTTTTTAGTACGCTGTAATCCACGTCTGTTTCAAGGGGCATTGCAGTTCCTCATAATTTTTGGAAAGCCTTCCATTCACTGCTTAGGCCAACAGTACACAGGAGACCCAGTTGCTATAAATGGAAAAAATGGTTTAGTTAAGGCCCTCTGACCTCCATGTCACTTCCAAGGGGCATTGGAGTGCCTCGAAATTTTTGGTAGGCATTGCACTCACTGTATGCCCTATAACTGTGTATACGAGCCGCTCCTTTTGGTACAGAAACATATCCTACAAGACATGTGTGGTTGACAGGCCTGATATTGATGTGAATGGTCCCTGTTCCTCTTGCTCTTTCTCCTTTGCCACCACCTCATCCATCATTTATCACCTGAAGCTTTGTTTTAACGGGAGTCATAGAACTGGGATAGTAGCAGGAAAACATCCAGCAATCCTCGAAGGAGGTAGGATATGCGCCAAAACACTGACCACCTCAGGCCTAGCCGCTACTACATACATGCGCTTGCATTCCAAGAAAACAAAGCAGATGCTAACTTCTATCATCATCATGCTCCTCACCTTGGCACTCTCAACTCCCCTGATGGAGAAGCCAGGGCCCACCGGAGGAGTCTGGTTCTCTGGTGGGCTCGTCCAATGCTGCCCTAAAGCAGGCCAGGCTAAGAAAAGTGTATGGGAAGGTAACAGGAGAAATAGGGGCGGCTGGGGACTGTTTATGGACACCCGGCCGCCCCCAGGCGGCTGGGGACCGTGTGTGGACACCCGGCCGCGGGGCGGCTGGGGACCGAGTATGGACACCCGGCTGCCCCCTGGCGGCTGGGGACCGAGCGTGGACATCCGGCCGCCGGGCAGCTGGGAACTGAGTATGGTTACCAGGCCGCCGACGCAGCCATGACATGGTGGCCGGCGTCTGCCTCCACATGCCTAAAAGGCCCAATTTCAAGTGCAAGCAAGCTAGCAGTATGGTATTGCAGCCTGGGGGTGGGTGGGTGTCAGGTTGCATACTTACGCTTGCATTCCAAGAAAACAAAGTAGATGCTAACTTCTATCATCATCATGCTGTGATGCTGTGATGTTTCAGTGGCTTACTGGGTTAATGCACCTGTCTTGTAAACAGGAATTCATGAGTTCTAATCCTCAGAGAGCTTTTTTTAGGGGTCTAAAAGTGACCCTGGGAACTATAGATCAGTCAGCTTAACGTCTGTTGTGGGTAAATTGTTTGAAGGATTTCTTAGAGATGCTATTGTAGAATATCTTAATGATAATAACTGTCTAACTCCATATCAACATGGATTCATGAGGGATCGCTCCTGATGGCCTTCTACGAGGAGGTGAGCTCACAGCTGGACCGGGGAGAGTCAGTGGATGTTGTAGACCTTGACTTCTCCAAAGCGTTTGATACCGTGCCACACAAAAGGTTGGTATATAAAATGAGAATGCTTGGTCTGGGGGATAATGTGTGCAAGTGGGTAAATAGCTGGCTGAGTGATAGAAAGCAGAGGGTGGTTATCAATGGAGTAAGCTCAGGGGGTGTCAGGGTTACTAGGGTCTGTCTTGGGCCCTATATTATTTAACATATTTATTAATGATCTAGTGGAAGGGTTGCATAGTAAAATAGCAATATTTGCAGATGATACTAAACTTTGTAAAGTAGTTAATACAGATGAGGATAGGGCACAGCTACAGGAGGATTTAGATAAATTGGGGAGTTGGGCCAAAAAATGGCAAATGGGGTTCAATGCCGATAAATGTAAGGTCATGCACATGGGAAAGGAAAACAGCAGTCACCCATACATATTAAATGGCAAACCGTTGGGGAAATCTGACATGGAGAAGGACCTGGGCGTCTTGGTTAATCGCAAATTAAATTGGAGTGCCCAGTGTCAGGCAGCAGCTGCGAAGGCAAATAGAGTCATGGCATGCATCAGAAGAGGAATAGGGGCATATGATGAGAACATTGTTCTTCCTCTGTATAAAGCGCTGGTAAGGCCGCTCTTAGAATATTGTGCACAGTTCTGGGCTCCGGTGCTCAGGAAAGACATATTGGAGCTAGAGAGGGTACAAAGGAGGGCGACTAAGGTAATAAAGGGAATGGAGGGACTAGAATACCCAGAGAGGTTGTCAAAATTAGGCCTATTTACGTTGGAAAAGAGAAGGCTTAGGGGAGACCTCATAAACATGTATAAATACATCAGGGGGCAGTACAGAGATCTCTCCCATGACCTGTTTATACCAAGGATGGTGACAAAGACGAGGGGGCACACTATGCGTCTGGAGGAAAGGAGGTTCCTGCACCAGCATAGAAGGGGATTCTTTACGGTCAGAGCCGTGAGACTCTGGAACTCTCTGGGAGAGGAAGTGGTGATGTCCAACTCACTTAAAGAGTTCAAGAGAGGCCTGGACGCCTTTCTTGAGAACAATAAAATTACATCTTATGCTTAGTTAATTAATCCAGGGATTTAATCTGACTGCCAGATTGGTGTCGGGAAGTGAATTTTTCCTCAATAATGTAAATTGGCCTATACCGCATGGTTTTTTGTTGCCTTCCCCTGGATCAACACTGCGGAATAGCTGCAGTGCACAAGAAATAGGCTGAACTGGATGGACGCTTGTCTTTTTTCGGCCTTATAAACTATGTAACTATGTAACTATGCTCCTCACCTTGGCACTCTCAACTCCCCTGATGGAGAAGCCAGGGCCCACCGGAGGAGTCTGGTTCTCTTGTGGGCTCGTCCAATGCTGCCCTAAAGCAGGCCAGGCTAAGAAAAGTGTGTGGGAAGGTAACAGGAGAAATAGGGGCGGCTGGGGACCGTTTATGGACACCCGGCCGCCCCCTGGCGGCTGGGGACCGAGCGTGGACACCCGGCCGCCGGGCAGCTGGGGACTGAGCATGGATACCTCGCTGCCGAAGTAGCCATGAGGTAGTGGCCAGCTTCGGCCTCCTCCAAACTAAAAGGCCCCATTTCAAGTGCAAGCAAGCAGTATGGTATTGCAGCCTGTGGGTGGGTGGGTGGTTGGTTGGCTGCATATTTGCGCTTGCATTGCAAGGAATGGGGAAGGTACAATTGAACACTGCCCTGGGACAAGGACTTGCACGGGGATAGTTGCAAGTCTGCATCTTCTGATGCGGCAAGGATCACTTCGGATGGGCACACTTTTAGGCAGTGACATAGGTGTCAGAGATGCTTCCAGGGGTCTTCCCCATGCTGTACCCATGTCTTTTCAGCACTGTATGCATGTGTCACACAGCACATGGCCAGATAAGGTTGTAAAATGTTAAAATGACATTTCCCGGTGAATGCATTTGTCACGGTTGAAAGCAATACAAAAGTGCAAAAACGCATAAAAAAAATTTTTGGGGGGTTATTTATTTTACCTTGTACACAAGTCTTTACTCTGGAAAGGAACTTCCTTAACATATTTCACAGGAAAACCGTGTCAGTTTCGTTTTTGAACGTTTTATTGTGAGCCCTTAAAAGTGGCTTAATACCTCTGACCACATTGTTGACAGCAGTGACCTGGGGGTCAGAAATGCTTCCTGGGGTGATCCCCATGCTGTCCGCATGTCATTTGAGCACTGTCACTATCGTTTTGGGCACTTGTTAGGCTTTTAAAAGACTGCCAGGGGTGCCACTGCAAAAATGTTCGGGTTTCCCATAGACTAACATTGGGCTCGTTGCTCTGGTCGAGCACCCGAGTATCACGGTGAGCTCGGCCCGAGTTTCGAGCACCCGAGCATTTTAGTGCTCGCTCAACACTAATAGGGACCTATGTGGCTGATATGAATATGTTGGGTGTAATTTTTTTGGTGACATATATTTATTGGTGATGTCTTTATATCTGTAGGGGTCTTGATCACTATCACATTCCAATGTGGTACACTGTTGTATTTAAGCGATATGCTTTTTAAATGTTTTTAATCTTTGCATGTTTGTCCGGTCTTTATGAATAATAAAATCATGTTGGTTTATATTTAGTGCTCCCTGTCTCTCTATACATACCTCTTTTCTATTTTGTATGTTGTTAGTTTGGATCTGGGTATGTGACGGGTTGAGCATTACTCTATATTTTCGATGGTGCCCTCCCTTTGCTCTTGACTCCCTGAGATCACTGCCAACGTCATGATGATTGACAGGGGGCTTCTCCCCGCAGAAGCCGCTGAATCGCTGGCAGGAGCCATCTGTGATCGCTGTCTGCCAGCAGAGATCGACAATAAAATTAATATAGTTCTTTAAAGTATACCAGTCATTTTATTAAGTATTATAACAATTTTTTTGTTAAATATACAATGGGCACTGCAAATAGCTTGTGATCGGTGGGCATCTGGGTCTTGAGACCCCCACCAATTGCTCAAAACACCACTCTGAAGTTTGCTGCTCTTGTAAGCAACACACACATAGAGCTGTGCATGGGGTGAATAGTAATCCTATGGGTCCACACACTGTGTGCATGCTGCTTACAACAGCAGCGCAAATCACATACAAGCGATCACGCGACCGCCCACTTGCACTGGGAATCAGGACTGCAATTCATTTTTAAGGGTTGTAACAGGCTCATTTGAACAATTGTACTGTACATTGGGTCAGTATGATGCCCATGTTCAACAGACAGGAAACTGACCCCATAATGTCAGGGCCAAGGTCGTCTTCTGCTGCAGCTTCCCGCTCCAAGCTGTGACTCCGGGGCACAGAAGACACTTTAATATCATCCCCTGTCAGCCAGGTGTGCTTATAAAGCAAAGTCTGTGATTGGCTGACAGGCAATGAGGCACAAATGTCAATGTGCAGTGTGTATAACTTTATAATGGTGTATGCAGGGGCAGACACTGACTGCTTTGGGCCCCTGTGCAAGAAATGTGTCTGGGCCCCCCACCTTTTATGGTGACAAAGCTACAGATCTATATATACCCACACACACACATATATACCTCTTACATAGCCTCCTTTATTATGTACAGTGGGTAAGGAAAGTATTCAGACCCCTTTAAATTTTTTACTCTTTGTTTCATTGCAGCCATTTGGTAAATTCTAAAAAGTTAATTTATTTTCTCATTAATGTACACTCCATAATGACTGGAAAAAAAACAGAAATCCCCACCATCCCCATCATTGCTCTCTCCCAGCACCCCCATCATAGCTCTCCCAGAAAACCCCGTCATTGCTCTCTCCCAGCACCCCATCATTGTTCTCCCACCCCCGTCATTGATCTCTCCCAGCAACCCCCGTCATTGTTCTCCCCAGCCCCATCATTGCTCTCCCCATCCCCATCATCTCAGAGGAGAAGGGCGACCATATTACTATATATATTACTATATCACCACTTAGGAGAAGGGCGGCCATATTACTCTATATATTACTATATCATCACTGATGAGAAGGGCGGCCATATTACTATATATTACTATATCCCACTGAGGAGAAGGGCGGCCATATTACTATATGTATTACTATATCACCACTGAGAAGAAGGGCGGCTATATTGCTATATATATTACTATATCCCACTGAGGAGAAGGGGAGCCATATTACTATATATATTACTATATCACCACTGAGAAGAAGGGCGGCCATATTACTATATATATTACTATATCCCACTGAGGAGAAGGGCGGCCATATTACTATATATATTACTGTAACATCCCTGGCGGCGTGCTTGCATGGTGCACCACCTCCCACCATGCAAGACCGCAATCTTACCTGTCAGTCCATGCTGCACTCTTTGCTCCAGTACCTGCTGTGTCCATGTCTCTTGTCTGATTGCTTAGGGCGTCGGCGCGGCTTTCTGCTTGTTTCTTATAGCTACTGTGTGCACAGTCCTAATGGGTCCCCAGCCTATTGCTGTGAGTCACTGGATACTTAAACCCCGTCCACCCAGTAGGGGGTGCCTGAGCAACACTTTCACTCAGTTTGTCTTTTGCAACTGAGTTGCCAGGTCCTGTCCTGTATCTAGTCTGTTCCCGCCACCCTGGGGGCTGAGTACCCAGGGCCACTACCTGTATCTCTGACTTCTAGTCTGTTTCCACCACCCTGGGGGCTGAGTTCCCAGGCTCGTTCCTGTATCTTGTTCTCGGTTCAGTTCCTGTCTGAACAGTGTCCTAGCCCGTTACTTGTTTCTCTCTATGTCCGTGCCTTCCTTTTTCCTGCAGTGTCTGAACCTGCACCTAACTCCAACTCGTTGTCTCTGTACTTCTGTTCGTGAGTTTTGTGTTCACTCGTTACTTCATTGTAAGTACCTTGTGTGTATTTGGTTCTGCTTGTCCCCTGCCTCCGTATCTACCTCCTGTGTTCTAACCATCTTCCTGTATTTTCCAGTCTGTTCCATGTGAACAGAGCCCTGTTCTGTCTGCCTTCACCTTCTGCTCTGTGCTGCTCTGCTTGTTCACCGCTCCGGCGGTTCCGCTCTGCTCTGCTTGTTTACCACACCTGCGGTTCTGTTCTGCTCTTCTTGTTCACCGCTCCGGCGGTTCCGCTCTGTTCCGCTTGTTTACCACACCTGCGTTTCTGTTCTGCTCTGCTTGTTCACCGCTCCGGCAGTTCCGCTTGTTTACCGCACCTGCGGTTTTGCTCCGCTTGTTCACCGCACCTGGGGTTTTGCTCCGCTTGTTCACCGCACCTGCGGTTTTGCTCCGCTCTGCTTGTTCACCGCACCTGCTGTTTTGTTCCGCTCTGCTTGCTCACCGCACCTGCGGTTTTGCTCCACTCTGCTTGTTCACCGCACCTGTGGTTTTGCTTCCCTCTGCTTGTTCATCGTTCCTGCGGTTTTGCTCTGCTCTGCTTGTTCACTGCACCTGCGGTTTTGCTCCGCTCTGCTTGTTCACCGCACCTGCGGTTTTGCTCCGCTCTGCTTGTTCACCGCTCCTGCGGTTTTGCTTTGCTAGTCCACCGCACCTGTGGCTCTGTTCCTGTATCCCAGTCTGTACTGGTCCCTATCCAGCCTGCGTTCATACCTGGCAGCACCCGCCTGTCTGCATACCAGCCGTGCCAGCCAGTACCCACCTGCCTTCATACCAGCCGTGCCTGCTAAGTACCCACCTGCCGTTATACCAGCCGTGCCTGCCAGTACCCACCTGTCTGCATACCAGCTAACCTGCCTGTACCTGCATTCCCCGGTGTGGGTCAACAGCTGTGACCGGGGTCTGACCTGGAGTAGCACCTGGTCCCTCTGCTCGGTTCCTCCCTGGTTCACGGAGTCGACTGAGCCGCCGTGCGACCTAGGTCGGACCGGGTTGATACTTAGCTACGCCCCTCCAGGCACTCCTCGGTTCATGGTACAGTGGGATCACTAATCACGCTCACGCCAGTCAGTCTGGGCGCGAGCGTAACAATTACTATATCACCACTGAGAAGAAGGGCGGCCATATTACTATATATATTACTATATCACACTGAGGAGAAGGGCGGCCATATTACTATATATATTACTATATCACACTGAGGAGAAGGGCATGCATACTTATATATATTAATAAATTCAATTAATTAATTAAATTGAATTCATGCTCAAAACCTATAACTCTGCCCCTCATCTGGCCAAACAATCCAACTTCACCAGCCTCATCACTTCAATGTCCAACAATCCAAAATGACTTTTCGAAACCTTAAACTCCCTCCTGAAACCTCAAGCACAGGCCCCCATCACCAACCTCAGCAGTGAGGATCTGGCCACTTATTTCCTTGAAAAAATGAACCACATCCATCAGGACATCTCAGCCCAATCTCCTCAGTGCCTGGATCCCCTTCCCTGCCGCACTTCAAGCTCACTTGCCATCTTTGAGCCTGTTACAGAAGAAGAAGTTACCCAGCTCCTCGCTTATTCTCAGCCTACAACCTGCAACAGTGACCCCATTCCTTCACATCTCCTGCAGTCCCTCTCACCGGTGGTCACCACTAACCTGACTAAAATATTTAACCTCTCTCTTTCTTCAGGTATCTTTCCCTCCTCATTTAAACATCCCATCATAACCCCTTTACCATCTCTTTAAACAGGCCCACCACTTCAAATACCAAGTTAACTAACTTTCCCCTGTTCCCTCCTAAATACTATTCAGAACCTGCTCCCTACTGTTCATCTGTCTCCACACCCTCCATGCACACGATAACTGCACTCGATGCTTTATTATTGCACTTAAACATACAGGCTGATGACCGGATCATACGGCTTTATATGAAAATCCCTATTTATTATAATTGCCAGACCTGAAAGAACAAGCACTTTTCACCTATTGTGTCCCCCCTTTTCCTCGTAGATTGTAAGCAGCGAGCAGCCGGACCCTCACTCCTAATGTAACTGTTTAAACTGTCTCACCTTGTATTGAATTTATTGTCTGTACATGTCCCCGCTTAATTGTAAAGTGCTGCGGAATATGTTGGCGCTATATTAATAAAAATTATTATTATTATTATTATTATTATTAATATATTACACTGAGGAGAAGGGTGGTCATATTACTATATATATTACTATATCACACTGAGAAGGGCGACCATATTACTATATATACTACTATATCACACTGAAGAGAAGAGCGACCATATTACTATATATATTACTATATCACCACTGAGAAGAAGGGCGGCCATATTACTATATATATTACTATATCACACTGAGGAGAAAGGCGGCCATATTACTATATATTTTACTATATCACACTGAGGAGAAGGGCGGCCATATTACTATATATTTTACTATATCACACTGAGGAGAAGGGCGGCCATATTACTATATATATTACTATATCACCACTGAGAAGAAGGGCGGCCATATTACTATATATATTACTATATCACACTGAGAAGGGCGACCATATTACTATATATATTACTATATCACACTGAGGAGAAGGGCGGCCATATTACTATATATATTACTATATCACACTGAGGAGAAGGGCGGCCATATTACTATATATTTTACTATATCACACTGAGGAGAAGGGCGGCCATATTACTATATATGTTACTATATCACACTGAGGAGAAGGGAGGCCATATTACTATATATATTACTATATCACACTGAGGAGAAGGGCGGCCATATTACTATATATATTACTATATCACCACTGAGGAGAAGGGCGGCCATATTACTATATATATTACTATATCACACTGAGGAGAAGGGCGGCCATATTACTATATATATTACTATATCACACTGAGGAGAAGGGCGGCCATATTACTATATATTTTACTATATCACACTGAGGAGAAGGGCGGCCATATTACTATATATATTACTATATCACACTGAGGAGAAGGGCGGCCATATTACTATATATATTACTATATCACCACTGAGAAGAAGGGCGGCCATATTACTATATATATTACTATATCACACTGAGGAGAAGGGCGGCCATATTACTATATATATTACTATATCACACTGAGAAGGGCGTCCATATTACTATATATATTACTATATCACACTGAGGAGAAGGGTGGCCATATTACTATATATATTACTATATCACACTGAGGAGAAGGGCGGCCATATTACTATATATGTTACTATATCACCACTGAGGAGAAGGGCGGCCATATTACTATATATATTACTATATCACACTGAGGAGAAGGGTGGCTGTATTACTATAAATATTACTATTTCACACTGAAGAGAAAAGCGGCCATATTACAATATATATTACTTTATCACACTGAGAAGGGTTACCATATTAGTATATATATTACACTGAGGAGAAGGGTGGCCATATTACTATACATATAATAATATAGCACCACTGAGGAGAAGGGTGACCATATTACTATATATATTACTATATCACACTGAGGAGCAGGGCGGCCATATTACTATATATATTACTATATCACACTGAGGAGAAGGGCTGCCATATTACTATATATGTTACTATATCACCACTGAGGAGAAGGGCGGCCATATTACTATATATGTTACTATATCACACTGAGGAGAAGGGCGGCCATATTACTATATATATTACTATATCACACTGAGAAGAAGGGCGGCTATATTACTATATGTGTTACTATATCACCACTGAGGAGAATGGCGGCCATATTACTATATATGTTACTATATCACCACTGAGGAGAAGGGCGGCCATATTACTATATATTTTACTATATCACACTGAGGAGAATGGCGGCCATATTACTATATATATTACTATATCACCACTGAGGAGAAGGGTGGCCATATTACTATATATATTACTATATCACACTGAGGAGAAGGGCGTCCATATTACTATATATATTACTATATCACACTGAGGAGAAGGGTGGCCATATTACTATATATGTTACTATATCACCACTGAGGAGAAGGGCGGCCATATTACTATATATATTACTATATCACACTGAGGAGAAGGGCGGCCATATTACTATATATATTACTATATCACACTGAGGAGAAGGGCGGCCATATTACTATATATATTACTATATCACACTGAGGAGAAGGGCAGCCATATTACTATATATGTTACTATATCACCACTGAGAAGAAGGGCGGCCATATTACTATATATGTTACTATATCACACTAAGGAGAAGGGCGGCCATATTACTATATATATTACTATATCACACTGAGGAGAAGGGCAGCCATATTACTATATATATTACTATATCACACTGAGGAGAAGGGCAGCCTTATTACTATATATATTACTATATCACACTGAGGAGAAGGGCGGCCATATTACTATATATATTGCTCTATCACCACTGAGGATAAGGGCAGCCATAATACTATATATATTACTATGTCATCACTGAGAAGGGCGGCCATATTACTATATATATTACTATATGACACTGAGAAGGGCGGCCATATTACTATATATATTACTATATCACACTGAGGAGAAGGGCGGCCATATTACTATACATATTACTATATCACCACAGAGGAGAAGGGCGGCCATATTACTATATATATTACTATATCACACTGAGGAGAAGGGCGGCCATATTACTATATATATTACTATATCACCACTGAGGAGAAGGGCGGCCATATTACTATATATGTTACTATATCACCACTGGGGAGAAGGGCAGCCATATTACTATATATATTACTATATCACACTGAGGAGAAGGGCGGCCATATTACTATATATATTACTATATCACACTGAGGAGAAGGGCGGCCATATTACTATATATATTACTATATCACACTGAGGAGAAGGGCAGCCATATTACTATATATGTTACTATATCACCACTGAGAAGAAGGGCGGCCATATTACTATATATGTTACTATATCACCACTGAGGAGAAGGGCGGCCATATTACTATATATATTACTATATCACACTGAGGAGAAGGGCGGCCATATTACTATATATGTTACTATATCACACTGAGGAGAAGGGCGGCCATATTACTATATATATTACTATATCACACTGAGGAGAAGGGCAGCCATATTACTATATATATTACTATATCACACTGAGGAGAAGGGCAGCCTTATTACTATATATATTACTATATCACACTGAGGAGAAGGGCGGCCATATTACTATATATATTGCTGTATCACCACTGAGGATAAGGGCAGCCATAATACTATATATATTACTATGTCATCACTGAGAAGGGTGGCCATATTACTATATATATTACTATATGACACTGAGAAGGGCGGCCATATTACTATATATATTACTATATCACACTGAGGAGAAGGGCGGCCATATTACTATATATATTACTATATGACACTGAGAAGGGCGGCCATATTACTATATATATTACTATATCACACTGAGGAGAAGGGCGGCCATATTACTATATATATTACTATATCACCACAGAGGAGAAGGGCGGCCATATTACTATATATATTACTATATCACACTGAGGAGAAGGGCGGCCATATTACTATATATATTACTATATCACCACTGAGGAGAAGGGCGGCCATATTACTATATATATTACTATATCACCAATGAGGAGAAGGGCGGCCATATTACTATATATATTACTATATCACACTGAGGAGAAGGGCGGCCATATTACTATATATATTACTATATCACCACTGAGGAGAAGGGCGGCCATATTACTATATATATTACTATATCACACTGAGGAGAAGGGAGGCCAAATTACTATAAATATTACTATATCACCACTGAGGAGAAGGGCGGCCATATTACTATATATATTACTATATCACCACTGAGGAGAAGGGCGGCCATATTACTATATATATTACTATATCACACTGAGGAGAAGGGAGGCCAAATTACTATAAATATTACTATATCACCACTGAGGAGAAGGGCGGCCATATTACTATATATATTACTATATCACCACTGAGGAGAAGGGCGGCCATATTACTATATATATTACTATATCACACTGAGGAGAATATATTACTGTATTATCTTTGAGATTCTTTTAAGAAATGTCAGAAATGTATTCCGCACCTTGAGCTGTTTGGTTCTTATTCTCACTGTAATAGATTAAAAGAAATAATTGAGATGGAAAATTTATATTTTTCATTTAGTTGCCCAATAATTCTGCACACAGAGAAATTCTCCTAAGACAAAACCGCACTGTGATATTCTAATATATTCAGGTTTCAGGTTTATTCACCGTTTGAACTGATGACAGCTCTGGAGATGTGCAATAATAAAAGTAATCAGCAAAAATACAAAATGCCTAATAATTCTGCACACACAATATTGCAAATATATGTTTTTGTTAATTAATCCCCTCACCATTTTTAGCCCAATGGACTCAATCTAATGTTATTATTTATTTTACTTGTGTGATTTCCATTAAAAATGATTATTGTTTTGGCATTTCTGATTGAAATATATATTTTTTTTACTAATAAAAATTGCCTCTTGTGTACAAGAATATAACTACTATAATACTGCTCCTATGTACAAGAATATAACTACTATAATACTGCTCCTATGTACAAGAATATAACTACTATAATACTGCCCCTATGTACAAGAATATAACTACTATAATACTGCTCCTATGTAAAAGAATATAACTACTATAATACTGCCTCCTATATACAAGAATATAACTACTATAATACTGCCCCTATGTACAAGACTATAACTACTATAATACTGCCTCCTATATACAAGAATATAACTACTATAATACTGCCCCCTATGTACAAGAATATAACTACTATAATACTGCTCCCTATGTACAAGAATATAATTACTATAATACTGCCCGTATGTACAAGAATATAACTACTATAATACTGCCTCTATGCACAAGAATGTAACTACAATAATACTGCCCCCTATGTACAAGAATATAGCTACTATAATACTGCCCCCTATGTACAAGAATATAGCTACTATAATACTGCCCCCTATGCACAAGAATATAACTACTATAATACTGCCCCTATGTACAAGAATACAACTACTATAATACTGCAAAAAACCAAGCAATGTGAACTGAGGTCTAAGATGGTACACATGCAAGAAATAGGAGCATGTTCACACTAGCAAAAAGAAGCAAAACCTACAAAAGACAAAAAATATATCTCATACCCTACCATCATTATATATAAATGTAAAGCAAAGTTGCATATTAAATATAGGGTACTTAGTGAACTATTTTTGATCAAAAAAAGTATACAAGCCGTCCCACCAGCTGATTAGTATATATGTAGCTTACCACGGGCCTAGGTGGTCTGAAGTTGGGACACGGTCCTATTTGTCTACCCTTTTATGTGCATTACTTCAACTTTGATATACAGTAAGGTTTTTAATATAGACAGTGTAGGTACCGTCCCAATTTAGGGTCACCTTGTCGCTGGTGGGATGGCTTGTATACTTTTTTTGATCAAAAATAGTTCACTAAGTACCCTATATTTAATATGCAACTTTGCTTTACATTTATATATAATGATGGTAGGGTATGAGATATATTTTTTGTCTTTTGTAGGTTTTACTATAATACTGCCCCTATGTAGAAGAATATAAATACTATAATACTGCCCCTATGTACAAGAATATAACTACATTAATACTGCCCCCTATGTATAGGAATACAACTACAATAATACTGCCCCCTATGTACAAGAATATAACTACTATAATACTGCCCCTATGTAGAAGAATATAAATACTATAATACTGCCCCTATGTACAAGAATATAACTACATTAATACTGCCCCCTATGTATAGGAATACAACTACAATAATACTGCCCCCTATGTACAAGAATATAACTACTATAATACTGCCCCTATGTACAAGAATATAAATACTATAATACTGCCCCTATGTACAAGAATATAACTACTATAATACTGCTCGTATGTAGAAGAATATAACTACTATAATACTGCTCCTATGTACAAGAATATAACTACTATAATACTGCTCCTATGTACAAGAATATAACTACTATAATACTGCCCCTATGTACAAGAATATAACTACTATAATACTGCCCCCTATGTACAAGAATATAACTACTATAATACTGCCACCTATGTACAAGAATATAACTACTATAATACTGCCACCTATGTACAAGAATATAACTACTATAATACTGCCCCCTATGTATAGGAATACAACTACAATAATACTGCCCCCTATGTACAAGAATATAACTACTATAATACTGCTCCTATGTACAAGAATATAACTACTATAATACTGCCCCCTATGTACAAGAATATAACTACTATAATACTGCCCTCTATGTACAAGAATATAACTACTATAGTACTGCCCCTATGTACAAGAATATAACTACTATAATACTGCTCCTATGTACAAGAATATAACTACTATAATACTGATCCTATGTACAAGAATACAACTACTATAATACTGCTCCCTATGTACAAGAATATAACTACTATAATACTGCTCCTATGTACAAGAATATAACTACTATAATACTGCTCCTATGTACAAGAATATAACTACTATAATACTGCCCCTATGTACAAGAATATAACTACTATAATACTGCTCCTATGTAGAAGAATATAACTACTATAATACTGCCCCTATGTACAAGAATATAACTACTATAATACTGCTCCTATGTACAAGAATATAACTACTATAATACTGCCCCCATGTACAAGAATATAAATACTATAATACTGCCCCTATGTACAAGAATATAACTACTATAATACTGCCCCCTATGTATAGGAATACAACTACAATAATACTGCCCCCTATGTACAAGAATATAACTACTGTAACATACCTGGTGGCGTCCTTGCATAGTGGTCCATCTCCCACTGTGCAAGAGCGCGCACTTGATCTCCTGTCCAGAATGTCTCTCTGGCTTCCCTCCATGCTGTCTGTTTGTGTCTGTTTCTGCTGCTTAAGGGCGGCGCCCGATCACTTCCTGCTTTTTGTACCTGCTGTGGGTCACACCCCTTGTGCGTCCTCAGCCTATTGCTGTCTGTCACCTGGTATATAGCTCAGCTGCTCCCATCTATCCCTGCCTGAGCATAGTGTTTCATTCAGTGTGTGCACGCACTCTGAAGGTGCCAGGTCCCGTTCTGTGTTCTCTTGTCTGCCTATCCTGGAGGCTGTATTTCCAGGCCTGTCTGAACACGCTCCTAGCCTGTTCCTCCTGCCTTCTAGGGGCCGATTACCTAGACCCGTTCCTGTATCTTGTCTGACCTGTCTGAACACGCTCCTAGCCTGTTCCTCCTGCCTTCTAGGGGCTGATTACCTAGACCTGCTCCTGTATCTTGTCTGTCCTGTCTGAACACGCACCTTGCCTGTTCGTCCTGCCTCTCTGGGGGCCGTATTCCCAGACCCGCTCCTGTATTCCGCTGCAGTGTCGGTCTCCTCCGTACACTCAGTTCCAGTCTGAACTCTCTCCTATCCTTTACCTGTTTTGCCTCTATGTCCGTTCCCTTCCTTTTTCTGCAGAGTCTGAACTCGTACCTAACTCCTGCTTGTTGTCTCTGTACTCCCGTTTGTGAGTTTGTGGTCCACTCGCTACTTCTCTGCTAGTACCCTGTGGGTGTCTGGCTCTGCCTTTCCCTTCCTGTCTGTTCCGTGTGAACAGAGCCCTGTCCCCCCTACTCAGCCTAGCCTGCTCTGACTCCTTTGCTCACCTCTCCGGTGGTTCTAGCCTGCTCTGACTCCTTTGCTCACCGCTCCGGCGGTTCTAGTCTGCTCTGACTCCTTTGCTTACCGCTCCGGCGGTCCTGTCCTGCCCTGCTTCTGCCCACTGCTCCGGCAGTCCTGTCCTGCCCTGCTTCTGCCCGCTGCTCCGGCAGTCCTGTCCTGCCCTGCTTCTGCCCGCTGCTCCGGCAGTCCTGTCCTGCCCTGCTTCTGCCCGCTGCTCCGGCAGTCCTGTCCTGCCCTGCTTCTGCCCGCTGCTCCGGCAGTCCTGTCCTGCCCTGCTTCTGCCCGCTGCTCCGGCAGTCCTGTCCTGCCCTGCTTCTGCCCGCTGCTCCGGCAGTCCTGTCCTGCCCTGCTTCTGCCCGCTGCTCCGGCAGTCCTGTCCTGCCCTGCTTCTGCCCGCTGCTCCGGCAGTCCTGTCCTGCCCTGCTTCTGCCCGCTGCTCCGGCAGTCCTGTCCTGCCCTGCTTCTGCCCGCTGCTCCGGCAGTCCTGTCCTGCCCTGCTTCTGCCCGCTGCTCCGGCAGTCCTGTCCTGCCCTGCTTCTGCCTGCTGCTCCGGCAGTCCCGTCCTGCTCTGTTCTTGCCCACCGCTTCGGGCGTTCCCTCTCTGCTGTGGTTGTCTACCGCATCTGCGGTTCTGTGACCCAGTCTGTACTGGGTCTTAACCTTTCTGTGCTCCAGCCCGTCCTTTCGGCCAGTACCTCCCTGCCTGCATACTCGCCTGTATCCACCCATCTGCATACCTGCCGTGTTTGCTTATATCCACCAGTCTGTGCCAGCCTAACCTGCCTGTTCCTGAGTCCCAGTGTGTACTGGGTCCTATCCCGCCTGTGTTCCTACCTGCTAGTGCCTCCCTGTCTGCACTCTAGCTGTGCTTGCCTGTACCCCTCTACCTGTATTGTTCCTGAGTCCCAGTGTGTACTGGGTCCTATCCCGCCTGTGTTCCTACCTGCTAGTGCCTCCCTGTCTGCACTCTAGCTGCGCTTGCCTTTACCCGCCTGCCTGCATACCAGTCGTGCCTGCCTATACCTCCAGTCTGTGCGCCAGCCTAACCAGCCTGATCCAGTAATCTCTGTGTGGGTCAACCCCCGTGTCCGGAGTTTGACCTGGAGTAGCACCTGGTCCCTCTGCCCGGTTTCTCCCTGGTGCACTGGCGTCGTATGCCGTCGTGCCATCTTGGTCGGATCGGCCAGATACTTAGTCACGCCCCTCCAGGCACTCTCCGGTTCATGGTCCAGTGGAATCACTACAATCACACGCACACGCCGCTCAGCCCGGGCGTGTGCATAACAGCATGCTCAGGCCATGGTTCCCGTTGAGCCCCACGGCCTTCGCTCTCTGAGAAGTTTTCCAGCGAATACATGCATTAAAATAAATAAATAAATTTTTTTTTTTTCCTTTAGCTGAGTTCCAGGCGAATTACGCACCCGTCCAGATGGATCTATCTGCTCTCGTTCCCGCGGATCCGCTACGTTATTATGGGGATCCTAGACAAAGTCGTGCATTTGTGGAGCAATGCATGCTACACTTCAAGTTCTACCCTCTATGTTTTCCCACCGATCGGGTTAAGGTGGCATTCATTATGTCTTACCTGGCGGGTGATGCCTTGGAATGGATCAACCCCCTATATGAAACACAGGATCCGATCCTCCTGGACCTAATGGCCTTCCTGGTGGCCTTTCTAATGGTCTTCGATGATCCTAACCCGGAGGCTCCTGCTGAAGCTTCACTTCCCAATATCCCGGAGCAGCCCCAATGGGTAATGTGTGTGGGTAGCGCAATAGTCCTCCAGCCCAATGAGACTACTGCCCACCCAGAATCCTCACAGGGTGACTACGCTTTCCGGAATACTTCTCCCAACCTCAAGAGGCAGTCCAGACGTACTAGACGTAGAGGCAAGCCGTCACGCCAGGGTCTGTCCTCCCTGAGACCTCCTGACCCCAACCTTGAAGTCCCTACTGAAGCTTCATCTCCCTGTATCCCGGAGAAGCCCCAACGGGTAATGTGCGTGGGTAGTGCACCAGTTCTCCTGCCCGAAGAGATTTCTGCCCATCCAGACTCCACACAGGAGAACTTCCTGCACCCGGCATCAGATGCTTCACCCACTTTAACCGGTGTGCATGTCCAAGGATGCTCCAAAGCTGTGGTTACCTCAGAGTCTGTGCACCTCTACTACCTGGCGGAGGACCCCCTGTTGCCTCCTGAATCCTCCGGGATACCACTCGATGACAAATGGAGAGAGAATTCTCTACACCCGGTACTCGATACTTTGTCCGCTTCGTCCTGTGAGCCTGACAATGGGTACCCCAAAGTGGTAGTTACCCCCGAGTCTCTACACCCCTCCGACCAGGCGGAGGACCTCCAGTTGTCTCCTGAACCCTTCGGGGTGCTACCTGGTAGCGAAAGGACAGAGACTCTCCTATACTCTGTACCTGATACCTCGCTCGCTTCGTCCAGTGAGTCCAACCTAGTGTACTCCGAAGCAGAGGTTACTCCCGAGTCTCTACACCCCTCCGACCAGGCGGAGGACCTCCAGTTGTCTCCTGAACCCTTTGGGGTGCTACCTGGTAGCGAAAGGACAGAGACTCTCCTATACTCTGTACCTGATACCTCGCTCGCTTCGTCCAGTGAGTCCAACCTAGTGTACTCTGAAGCAGTGGTTACTCCCGAGTCTCTACACTCCTCTGACCAGGCGGAGGACCTCCAGTTGTCTCCAGAACCCTTCGGGGTGCCACCTGGTGGTAAATGGACAGAGACTTTCCTATATCCTGGATCTGATACCTCGCTTGCTTCGTCCAGTGAGTCCGACCTAGTGTACTCTGAAGCAGAGGTTACCCGTGAGTCTCTACACCCCTCTGACCAGGCGGAGGACCGCCAGTTGTCTCCAGAACCCTTCGGGGTGCCACCTGGTGGAGAATGGACAGAGACTTTCCTATACTCGGTACCCGATACCTCGCCTGCTTCGTCCAGTGAGTCCGACCTAGTGTACTCTGAAGCAGATGCTTTCTCTGAGCCTCTGCACTCTTCTGACCCGGCGGAGGACCTCCAGTTGTTTCCTGAATCCTCCGGGGTACCACCAGAAAACAAAGAGACAGTGACTTTTCCTCATTATGTACCTGATAACCCGTCTATTTCTTCCTGTGAGCTTGACAAGATGTACCTCGAAGCAGAGATTACCCCCAAGTCTCTGTCCCCCTCCAACCCGGTGGAGGACTTCCAGTTGTCTCCTGTACCCTCTGGGGTGCCACCTGAAAATATGTGGAGAGAGACTTCCTTGTGTGCTGTTCCTGGTACTCCACCCGTTTCGTCTGTTGCTAAGGGTGGCTGGATGGGAGGTAGCATCCTAGCTACCCAGAGGAGACCAGTTTTTCTGGTGGACAGGGGAAGTGATCTCTTCGAAGTGAAGAATTGGCCCTCAAATTCCCTGCGGAAGATTCTGGCAGGCCTGAAGAAGAGGGGGCGTAAGGGGGGGGGGTACTGTAACATACCTGGTGGCGTCCTTGCATAGTGGTCCATCTCCCACTGTGCAAGAGCGCGCACTTGATCTCCTGTCCAGAATGTCTCTCTGGCTTCCCTCCATGCTGTCTGTTTGTGTCTGTTTCTGCTGCTTAAGGGCGGCGCCCGATCACTTCCTGCTTTTTGTACCTGCTGTGGGTCACACCCCTTGTGCGTCCTCAGCCTATTGCTGTCTGTCACCTGGTATATAGCTCAGCTGCTCCCATCTATCCCTGCCTGAGCATAGTGTTTCATTCAGTGTGTGCACGCACTCTGAAGGTGCCAGGTCCCGTTCTGTGTTCTCTTGTCTGCCTATCCTGGAGGCTGTATTTCCAGGCCTGTCTGAACACGCTCCTAGCCTGTTCCTCCTGCCTTCTAGGGGCCGATTACCTAGACCCGTTCCTGTATCTTGTCTGACCTGTCTGAACACGCTCCTAGCCTGTTCCTCCTGCCTTCTAGGGGCTGATTACCTAGACCTGCTCCTGTATCTTGTCTGTCCTGTCTGAACACGCACCTTGCCTGTTCGTCCTGCCTCTCTGGGGGCCGTATTCCCAGACCCGCTCCTGTATTCCGCTGCAGTGTCGGTCTCCTCCGTACACTCAGTTCCAGTCTGAACTCTCTCCTATCCTTTACCTGTTTTGCCTCTATGTCCGTTCCCTTCCTTTTTCTGCAGAGTCTGAACTCGTACCTAACTCCTGCTTGTTGTCTCTGTACTCCCGTTTGTGAGTTTGTGGTCCACTCGCTACTTCTCTGCTAGTACCCTGTGGGTGTCTGGCTCTGCCTTTCCCTTCCTGTCTGTTCCGTGTGAACAGAGCCCTGTCCCCCCTACTCAGCCTAGCCTGCTCTGACTCCTTTGCTCACCGCTCCGGTGGTTCTAGCCTGCTCTGACTCCTTTGCTCACCGCTCCGGCGGTTCTAGTCTGCTCTGACTCCTTTGCTTACCGCTCCGGAAGTCCTGTCCTGCCCTGCTTCTGCCCACTGCTCCGGCAGTCCTGTCCTGCCCTGCTTCTGCCCGCTGCTCCGGCAGTCCTGTCCTGCCCTGCTTCTGCCCGCTGCTCCGGCAGTCCTGTCCTGCCCTGCTTCTGCCCGCTGCTCCGGCAGTCCTGTCCTGCCCTGCTTCTGCCCGCTGCTCCGGCAGTCCTGTCCTGCCCTGCTTCTGCCCGCTGCTCCGGCAGTCCTGTCCTGCCCTGCTTCTGCCCGCTGCTCCGGCAGTCCTGTCCTGCCCTGCTTCTGCCCGCTGCTCCGGCAGTCCTGTCCTGCCCTGCTTCTGCCCGCTGCTCCGGCAGTCCTGTCCTGCCCTGCTTCTGCCCGCTGCTCCGGCAGTCCTGTCCTGCCCTGCTTCTGCCCGCTGCTCCGGCAGTCCTGTCCTGCCCTGCTTCTGCCTGCTGCTCCGGCAGTCCCGTCCTGCTCTGTTCTTGCCCACCGCTTCGGGCGTTCCCTCTCTGCTGTGGTTGTCTACCGCATCTGCGGTTCTGTGACCCAGTCTGTACTGGGTCTTAACCTTTCTGTGCTCCAGCCCGTCCTTTCGGCCAGTACCTCCCTGCCTGCATACTCGCCTGTATCCACCCATCTGCATACCTGCCGTGTTTGCTTATATCCACCAGTCTGTGCCAGCCTAACCTGCCTGTTCCTGAGTCCCAGTGTGTACTGGGTCCTATCCCGCCTGTGTTCCTACCTGCTAGTGCCTCCCTGTCTGCACTCTAGCTGTGCTTGCCTGTACCCCTCTACCTGTATTGTTCCTGAGTCCCAGTGTGTACTGGGTCCTATCCCGCCTGTGTTCCTACCTGCTAGTGCCTCCCTGTCTGCACTCTAGCTGCGCTTGCCTTTACCCGCCTGCCTGCATACCAGTCGTGCCTGCCTATACCTCCAGTCTGTGCGCCAGCCTAACCAGCCTGATCCAGTAATCCCTGTGTGGGTCAACCCCCGTGTCCGGAGTTTGACCTGGAGTAGCACCTGGTCCCTCTGCCCGGTTTCTCCCTGGTGCACTGGCGTCGTATGCCGTCGTGCCATCTTGGTCGGATCGGCCAGATACTTAGTCACGCCCCTCCAGGCACTCTCCGGTTCATGGTCCAGTGGAATCACTACAATCACACGCACACGCCGCTCAGCCCGGGCGTGTGCATAACAACTACTATAATACTGCTCCTATGTACAAGAATATAACTACTATAATACTGCTCCTATGTACAAGAATATAACTACTATAATACTGCTCCTATGTACAAGAATATAACTACTATAATACTGCCCCTATGTACAAGAATATAACTACTATAATACTGCTCCTATGTACAAGAATATAACTACTATAATACTGCCCCTATGTACAAGAATATAAATACTATAATACTGCCCCTATGTACAAGAATATAACTACTATAATACTGCCCCCTATGTATAGGAATACAACTACAATAATACTGCCCCCTATGTACAAGAATATAACTACTATAATACTGCTCCTATGTACAAGAATATAACTACTATAATACTGCCCCCTATGTACAAGAATATAACTACTATAATACTGCCCCTATGTAGAAGAATATAACTACTATAATACTGCTCCTATGTACAAGAATATAACTACTATAATACTGCTCCTATGTACAAGAATATAACTACTATAATACTGCCCCTATGTACAAGAATATAACTACTATAATACTGCCCCCTATGTACAAGAATACAACTACTATAATACTGCTCCCTGTGTACAAGAATATAACTACTATAATACTGCTCCTATGTACAAGAATATAACTACTATAATACTGTTCCTATGTACAAGAATATAACTACTATAATACTGCCCCTATGTACAAGAATATAACTACTATAATACTGCTCCTATGTACAAGAATATAACTACTATAATACTGCCCCTATGTACAAGAATATAACTACTATAATACTGCTCCCTATGTACAAGAATATAACTACTATAATACTGCTCCTATGTACAAGAATATAACTACTATAATACTGCCCCTATGTACAAGAATATAACTACTATAATACTGCTCCTATGTACAAGAATATAACTACTATAATACTGCCCCTATGTACAAGAATATAACTACTATAATACTGCTCCCTATGTACAAGAATATAACTACTATAATACTGCTCCTATGTACAAGAATATAACTACTATAATGCTGCCCCCTATGTACAAGAATATAACTACTATAATACTGCTCCTATGTACAAGAATATAACTACTATAATACTGCTTTCTATGAAGAAGCGCATAAGTTTTCTAACACTATTATACAGATTTATATATGTAGACTTGCAGTCTTTTGTACCGTCTTTATCTTTCCTCTGTAAGTTTTTGCTCTCGGCTCAGTTCTCCCATTATCCTTTCTGTGATATAAAGTTTGCTGTAGTAAAGTTTTGTGAATCCTCCACCATTAAACACAGAAGTGATTAACGTTACCATTGAACCATCTGGGTTTTTAGCAGAAAGTGTCACGTAAGCTTCCAATTTCACAGTCCGCAGCATAAACGTCCAGTGTTTTTAGTAAAGCAATTTAATAAGTTCTAGTAGGAGCTTAAAGGGGCGGCGCGCACACCCAGCCTGAAGCTGTTACTATTCATTTATCAGGCTGCACTTTTCCTCGGAGAGTGCTGCAGGATTAAGTGATTTAAAAGGCATCTGTTCTTTAAGTGAATATAAAGGAGTGTTACGGTATAAATAATGCACTAAATAGGATGTCATGGACGCAGAAATAAATATACTTTATGCAGCCAGGAGCATGGGACGTTTATGGGCAGCGGTAAAACTGAATTGCCTGATCATGAAAAATGCAATGAAGAGAGGCACGTTAATCCCCCTGGTGTTGGTCTAATGGGACTATTTTCTCCCCCTTCATTAAAACTGCATGAAGTGTTTTACAGATTGTCGGAGTGTGACAGATAAGGGAGAGGTGTTGTATAAGAGCTCAGCCTGGCATTGTGAGGACAAGGCGACACATGTGAATGATTGTCTATTTAAAGGGACTGGCACTACGTAAATGGGAGACGCTCAAAAATGTTGCATTAAAAGTTTGTAAAAAAAACCCAAAAACATATAACCATAAAATCACTTATTTCTGTGCAAAGAAATCAGCTGAAGTAACAGGCAAAGTTGTCATTGTCCCTATGATACTTCCTGTCACTGGTAGCTCAGTGTTATTATATGTATACTGAGCCTCATTGTCAACAATTAGATATCTGATATCGAAAACAGTAACACTGTTATACTCCAGAGCTGCACTCACTATTCTGCTGGTGCAGTCACTGTGTACATACATTACATTACTGATCCTGTGTTACATCCTGTATTATACTCCAGAGCTGCATTCACTATTCTTCTGGTGCAGTCACTGTGTACATACATTACATTACTGATCCTGTGTTACATCCTGTATTATACTCCAGAGCTGCATTCACTATTCTGCTGGTGCAGTCACTATGTACATACATTACATTACTGATCCTGTGTTACATCCTGTATTATACTCCAGAGCTGCACTCACTATTCTGCTGGTGGAGTCACTGTGTACATACATTACATTACTGATCCTGCGTTATATCCTGTATTATACTCCAGAGCTGCACTCACTATTCTGCTGGTGCAGTCACTGTGTACATACATTACATTACTGATCCTGAGTTATATCCTGTATTATACTCCAGAGCTGCACTCACTATTCTGCTGGTGCAGTCACTGTGTACATGCATTACATTACTGATCCTGTACTGATCCTGAGTTACATCCTGTATTATACTCTAGAGCTGCACTCACTATTCTGCTGGTGCAGTCACTGTGTACATACATTACATTACTGATCCTGAGTTATATCCTGTATTATACTCCACAGCTGCACTCACTATTCTGCTGGTGCAGTCACTGTGTACATACATTACATTACTGATCCTGAGTTATATCCTGTATTATACTCCAGAGCTGCACTCACTATTCTGCTGGTGCAGTCACTGTGTACATACATTACATTACTGATCCTGAGTTACATCCTGTATTATACTCCAGAGCTGCACTCACTATTCTGCTGGTGGAGTCACTGTGTACATACATTACATTACTGATCCTGTACTGATCCTGAGTTACATCCTGTATTATACTCCAGAGCTGCAATCACTATTCTGCTGGTGCAGTCACTGTGTACATATATTACATTACTGATCCTGAGTTATATCCTGTATTATACTCCAGAGCTGCACTCACTATTCTGCTGGTGCAGTCACTGTGTACATACATTACATTACTGATCCTGAGTTACATCCTGTATTATACTCCAGAGCTGCACTCACTATTCTGCTGGTGGAGTCACTGTGTACATACATTACATTACTGATCCTGTACTGATCCTGAGTTACATCCTGTATTATACTCCAGAGCTGCACTCACTATTCTGCTGATGCAGTCACTGTGTACATACATTACATTACTGACAGGGCCGGTGTCAGCGCCCCCGCCCTTCTCTCCCGCTTGCTCAGGGCCCCGGCAGCCGGATACTTACCTCTCCCCGTGCCTCAGCAGATCCGCTGTCTTCCTGCTCTGCGCTCCCTGTGTCTCAGGTCAGAGGGTGCGGTGACGTCTTTCCACCGCGCGCTCCCCTGAGCCGTCACAGGGAGCGCAGAGCAAGAAGATACCGGCGACGCTGGAGTCCGGACCCGAGCAGCTGCAGCAGGTGAGGAGGAGTGAGGTGAGTATTTGATTTTTTTTTTAATGTATGGAGGCATGGGGCATAATATGGGGGGGTGACATCCTGCATGGGGCATAATATGGGGGGTGACATCCTGCATGGGGCATTATAAAGGGGGTGGGGTGACATCCTGCATGGGGCCTTATAAAGAGAGGGGGTGATATCCTGCATGGGGCATTATAAAGAGAGGGGGGGGTGACAACCTGCATGGGGCATTATAAAGAGAGGGGGGGTGACATCCTGCATGGGGCATTATAAAGAGAGGGGGTGACATCCTGCATGGGGCCTTATAAAGAGGGGGGGTGACATCCTGCATGGGGCATAATATGGGGGGGGTGACATCCTGCATGGGGCATTATAAAGGGGGGGGTGACATCCTGCATGGGGCCTTATAAAGAGGGGGGTGACATCCGGCATGGAGCATTATAAAGAGGGGGGGTTACATCCTGCATGGGGCATTATAAAGAGGAGGGGTGACAGCCTGCATGGGGCATCATAAGGGGGGGAACAGCCTGTATAGTGCTTTATGTGGGGGGAACAGCCTGCATGGAGCATTATAAGGGGGGGGACAGCCTGTATGGGGCATTATGTGGGGGGTAACAGCCTGCATGGAGCATTATATGGGGGCCAGTATCCTGTATGGAGCGTTATAAGGGGACCAGTATCCTGTATGGAGCGTTATATGGGGGCCAGTATCCTGTATGGAGCTTTATAAGGGGACCAGTATCCTGTATGGAGCGTTATATGGAGGCCAGTATTCCGTATGGAGCCTTATATGGGAGCCAGTATTCCGTATTGAGCCTTATATGGGGGCCAGTATTCCGTATGGAGCCTTATATGGGGGCCAGTATTCCGTATGGAGCCTTATATGGGGGCCCGTATTCCGTATGGAGCCTTATATGGGGGCCAGTATTCCGTATGGAGCCTTATATGGGGGCCAGTATTCCGTATGGAGCCTTATATGGGGGCCAGTATTCCGTATGGAGCATTATATGGGGGCCAGTATTCCGTATGGAGCCTCATATGGGGGCCAGTATTCCGTATGGAGCCTTATATGGGGGCCAGTATTCCGAATGGGGCCTTATATGGGGGCCAGTATTCCGTATGGGGCCTTATATGGGGGCCAGTATTCCGTATGGGGGCTTATATGGGGGCCAGTATTCTGTGTGGAGCGATTCGCCGGTTTCTGAGCTATTGTGGAATTTACAATAGATATCGCTCATGTAATGTAAGAAGTGAAATCTTTGCATTGTACTATATATATATATTTATCTGCGGTATCTGTGCATCATGAATCGTGGCATGTATTAAAGGGGCCAATGAGACTCTTTCACCCGGGGCCCAGAAAAACC
Organism: Phyllobates terribilis; assembly: GCF_046119375.1. Classification (NCBI taxonomy): domain Eukaryota; kingdom Metazoa; phylum Chordata; class Amphibia; order Anura; family Dendrobatidae; genus Phyllobates; species Phyllobates terribilis. The sequence goes on from NW_027362762.1 coordinate 953,051,049, forward strand.
TGGAGCCGGCCCTGATTACTGATCCTGTACTGATCCTGAGTTACATCCTGTATTATACTCCAGAGCTGCACTCACTATTCTGCTGGTGCATTCACTGTGTACATACATTACATTACTGATCCTGAATTACATCATGTATTATACTCCAGAGCTGCACTCACTATTCTGCTGGTGGAGTCACTGTGTACATACATTACATTACTGATCCTGTACTGATCCTGAGTTACATCCTGTATTATACCCCAGAGCTGCACTCACTCTTTTGCTGGTGCAGTCACTGTGTACATACATTACATTACTAACCCTGTACTGATCCTGAGTTACATCCTGTATTATACTCCAGAGCTGCACTCACTATTCTGCTGGTGGAGTCACTGTGTACATACATTACATTACTGATCCTGTACTGATCCTGAGTTACATCCTGTATTATACTCCAGAGCTGCACTCACTATTCTGCTTGTGCAGTCACTGTGTACATACATTACATTACTGATCCTGAGTTACATCCTGTATTATATTCCAGAGCTGCACTCACTATTCTGCTGGTGCAGTCACTGTGTACATACATTACATTACTGATCCTGAGTTACATCCTGTATTATAGTCCAGAGCTGCACTCACTATTCTGCTGGTGCAGTCACTGTGTACATACATTACATTACTGATCCTGAGTTACATCCTGTATTATAGTCCAGAGCTGCACTCACTATTCTGCTGGTGCAGTCACTGTGCACATACATTACATTACTGATCCTGAGTTACATCCTGTATTATACTCCAGAGCTGCACTCACTATTCTGCTGGTGCAGTCACTGTGTACATACATTACATTACTGATCCTGTACTGATCCTGAGTTACATCCTGTATTATACTCCAGAGCTGCACTCACTATTCTGCTGGTGCAGTCACTGTGTACATACATTACATTACTGATCCTGTACTGATCCTGAGTTACATCTTGTATTATACTCCAGAGCTGCACTCACTATTCTGCTGGTGGAGTCACTGTGTACATACATTACATTACTGATCCTGAGTTACCTCCTGTATTATACCTCAGAGCTGCACTCACTATTCTGCTGGTGCAGTCACTGTGTACATACATTACATTACTGATCCTGTACTGATCCTGAGTTACATCCTGTATTATACTCCAGAGCTGCACTCACTATTCTGCTGGTGCAGTCACTGTGTACATACATTACATCACTGATCCTGAGTTACATCTTGTATTATACTCCAGAGCTGCACTCACTATTCTGCTGGTGCAGTCACTGTGTACATACATTACATTACTGATCCTGAGTTACATCCTGTATTATACTCCAGAGCTGCACTCACTGTTCTGCTGGTGCCGTCACTGTATACATACATTACATTACTGTCCTGTACTGATCCTGAGTTACATCCTATATTATACTCCAGAGCTGCACTCACTATTCTGCTGGTGCAGTCACTGTGTACATACATTACATTACTGATCCTGAGTTACAGCCTGTATTATACTCCAGAGCTGCACTCACTATTCTGCTGGTGCAGTCACTGTGTACATACATTACATTACTGATCCTGAGTTACAGCCTGTATTATACTCCAGAGCTGCACTCACTATTCTGCTGGTGCAGTCACTGTGTACATACATTACATCACTGATCCTGAGTTACATCTTGTATTATACTCCAGAGCTGCACTCACTATTCTGCTGGTGCAGTCACTGTGTACATACATTACATTACTGATCCTGAGTTACAGCCTGTATTATACTCCAGAGCTGCACTCACTATTCTGCTGGTGCAGTCACTGTGTACATACATTACATCACTGATCCTGAGTTACATCCTGTATTATACTCCAGAGCTGCACTCACTATTCTGCTGGTGCAGTCACTGTGTACACACATTACATTACTGATCCTGAGTTACATCCTGTATTATACTCCAGAGCTGCACTCACTATTCTGCTGTTGCAGTCACTGTGTACATACATTACATTACTGATCCTGAGTTACCTCCTGTATTATACTCCAGAGCTGCACTCACTATTCTGCTGGTGCAGTAACTGTGTACATACATTACATTACTTATCCTGTACTGATCCTGATTTACATCCTGTATTATACCCCAGAGCTGCACTCTGATTTCAATGTGTTAATTCCCTACTTCAATGTGTATCGAGTAACTAGAATGAAAGTTGCTGATCACGTATATTGGAGCTGCCCAGGTACCATATTTCTGCAGCGCCCCTGCAGGTGAAATGAAGCATTACATGCAGCCCATTGTAATCAATTCCCTGTGCTTGTAATGCATTGCGTTACAGAGTCTTTCAAGGCGGAAGAGGCTTTTTTAGCTGCTGAATAGAATTCCCTAATAAGGTGCGATATTTGGGTTTTGATGACCCCTAGAAGTGTATGTCTCTTGGCTCCTGATGGCCTTTATACCTCTATAGGTAACCAGATGAGAGATGTCTCTGCCCACGTCTGCAGTTACACTGGAGTCATGAAGGAAACATAATCCCCTTCTCCTTTTATCTTACGGCAGAACTTGGGATAAACTTTCTTGAGAGATGTTTTGTGTTGTGAGTCCTCTAAGCGTCCACCATGTAATATTCCATCACAGATCTGTGGCTCGGGTATTTTATTTTTTACCTGATTCTCTCTTTTACATTTACCTTGAAGTCAACACATTTTTTTTTACCATTAATCCTTCTATCAAACAGCATTCACAATCAGCTGTTAAGATATTAACGAGGACTCATCATTAATTAAAGGGACAATCAATTATTCATCTAGAATCATATCAGTGGAGGCTTCGGTTAATTTCTTGTAAATCACAGGTTTATATGGCAGCCCCAGTAAATTAAAAGGCTGCTAGAAAATTAAATAAACATGGTTGGCTCATGCTAAGCTCCACACTTGTCCACAGGTTATTTGCGGTATTGCAGCTCAACCTCATATCATTTATTTGGGATGAGCTGAAATACCCAATTCAACCCATGGATAGGTTCAGTGCTATTTCTGGAATGTACCCATATGGACAGGTGTATTTTTTGGACAACCCTATTGAGCCAAATCGAAATCAAATTGTCCACCTAGATAGGACTGCAAATGTCCATTCTCCCTTCACCTATGGAAGTGAGAGAGGACAGAGCTGCCCCATAGCTGAACATGAAGACTGGCGTAAATAAAAAGACAACACACATTTCATGGCTTGGCTCTGCTTGCTGGCTCATTCCTTGGCTTGGCCTGCTGCCTTGTGCCTCATGGCTTGGTTTTGCCTGTTGCCTTATTGTTTGGCTCGGCCTACTGCCTCACACCTCATGGATTGCCTTGCTGACTGATACCTTGTCACTTGGCTTGGCCTGTTGCCTCACTCCACATGGCTTGGCTTGGCCTGCTGCCTCACGCATCATTGTTGGCTTGGTCTGCTTCCCCTTGCCTTGTCGCTTGGCTCAGCCTGTTGCCTCTTTCCTCATGGTTTGTCTCGTCCTGCTGCCTTATGGCTTGGCTTGGCCGGCTGCCTAATGCCTTGTCACTTGGCTCGGCCTGCTGCCTCGTGTCTCTTGGCTTGGCCTACTGCCTGTCACAATTCCTCTGCTCAGTGTGTCTTGGATGCAGTGAGTGACAGCTCAGTCATCCAATCCATTGTAGGGTCGAGCTGAACTGTCAGTATTTTGATAGACAAATCAGCCGTCCATTCTGAGACTGGGAAGTGCTGAGCTTCCTTCAGGTGTTCCCTATTCTAAGTGATTACCCAGCTACTTAGCTAACCTGTCAGTCTCAGATCACTGTCAGTCGTAGTATTTGCTCGGTGGTGCATTCTGCCTTGTATTCCTGTGCTCTGTTTGTTATCTATTGCTGCCTGACCTTGGACTTCATTCTGACCATCCGTTTGCCTTGCACCTGTGCTCTGATCCGCTATCTTCCTGGTATTCTGACCTTGGACCGTGACCTGGCTATGCCTTTTTCTTTTCCCTTTAGTTTACGACGTGCTCTCTTGGTATCTGACCCACGTTTGACTACCCTGTCTCATGGCTTGTCCGTGAGTAGTGACTAGCATCACATTAAACTGGCTACATATTATTTTTTCCCTCCACCAATGGATCCATTTTGTACACTCTGATCAGGTGGCAAATCTGACCCAGATGGTCCAGGTGTTGGCATATGCAACAGATTAGGACTTATTATAAGTGAAAGGAGGACTTTTTACTAACCAGACAGCAGATGGCGATAGTGTGTAAAGTTATATGCTTGCTGTAATGTTGGGAGGGAAGCTCTCAATTGTTGGTTGTTCTTTCTTCCTGTTTTTCTTTTTTTCCTGAATGTGTTATGTCAGCAGCACACGGACTGTGTGACACTGAATTGTATCTCATGTTTATCCAGTATGAAGTAAATACTGTTTACTCAAGATATCTTGCTGATTGAAGCTCTCGTAAGTACAGTGGTGAATGCAAGAAGATGCACTCTGCGACAGGTTATGGGCCCAGACACTACAGGCCCGCACTACAAGTCCAGGCAGCCGGATCCCGGTTTATAACCCCAGATAACAGAGCACTCAGATAAGCTCTGTAAACAGAAGGAAATAAATCCAGATACAGAGTGACAAAGAAATTCATGATCCCAGGAGCTGGATATAATTACAGAGAATTCAACACAGGCAGGACATACAGGAACTATCAGCAAGAAAAAAGAAAAAAACAGGAGAATATCTTCAGTACAACTCTCTAAACAAGTAATACTATAAAAAGATGATGAGTAGCACAGAACTGAAATTCACAGTAGCTAAACTGAATAGTGAAAATTATCAGTTATGGAAATTCAAAGTAGAGATGTTGTTATCTAAGGATGATTTATGGGAAGTAATTGTTGCAGAAAGACAAGATCAAGATAATCAGACATGGGATAAGAAGAATAGACAAGCGAGAGCCACCATTAGCTTATTAGTGGATGATGCTCAATTAATACATATAAGAAATGAAGAAACAGCGAAAGGAATGCGGGAAGCATTAAGAAAACTGTATGAAAGACCTAGCTTGAATCACAAGTTATTTTTATTAAGAAAGCTTTACAGTATGAGATTGAGTGCAAATGACGACATGCAGAAGCACATATTCTCAATGATGGAAGTGATATCACAGCTAAGATCTATTGGTGAAGACATTAAAGAAAGTCATGTAGCAGCTATATTATTTTGCAGTTTACCAGATTCATATACAGCCTTGATAAATGCCCTTGAGACTAGACCAGAAACTGACATTACATTAGATTTTGTGAAAACAAGACTAATAGATGAATATCAGAGAAGAAAAGAACAAAGAAATGATTCTTCTACTGAAAAGGACAGTGAAAACGCTCTTAAAGCTACAGAATTTAAAAACCCCTATAATAAAGAGACAAGAGAATGCTTCAGATGTAAGAAAAAAGGTCATTTAAAGAAAGACTGTACCATGTGGAAAGCAGAACAACAAAAATTACAACATAAAAAGCATAGACAGAAAGTAAAAAACACAATTTCCGATTCATGTGAGAATAATTGGAATGGCACATTTAAAGTAACAGACAAGAAATCATCACTTGGTTGGTTTATTGATTCAGGAGCAATGAGTCATATGACAAGTGACAAGAATTTCTTTACTGATCTTGATTTAGATAAGAAAGAAGCCATTTATCTTGCAGATGGAAGCAAAATAACCGCAGAAGGTATTGGACAAGGTATGCTAAATTGTTCAAACAAGTTCGGACAAGATTCAAAGATACGTGTACAGGATGTGTTGTATGTTCCAAAATTGGAAGACAGATTATTATCTGTGAAACGTTTAACAGCAAATGGACTTACAGTAAAATTCAAAGACAATGAGTATGCAATTATTGCAGGAAACAAGGTGATAACCAAAGTCAAGGCAGATGAACAATTATATCATTTTGACACACCAAAGGAACAGATGAAGGTATGTACACATGATCACAAAAACTGTATTCACATGTGGCATAGACGTCTAGGACATAGACACCCTGACAGTATAAAGGAACTACAGAGAAAAGAATTGACAAAAGATTTAAAGATATCAGATTGCTCAATTACCGTAAGATGTGAATGTTGTATAAAATCCAAAGCCACAAGGATATCTATTCCAAAGGAAAGTGAGATGAAAAGCAAAAGACCACTTGATTTGGTGCATACTGACGTATGTGGACCCATGAAAGTGACAACATCAGGAGGCAATAGATACATGTTAACTTTTATAGACGACTACTCAAGATACACAGTCACATACTTAATTAAGAACAAAAGTGAAGTTTTTTATAAACTTGTAGACTATGTAGCAAGATCAAGTAACAAATTTCAAAGGAAGCCAATTGTCATCAGAAGTGATGATGGAGGTGAATTTACAGGTCACAGAATAGAAGACTACTTAAGACAAAATGGAATAGAACACCAGAAAACTGTTCCATACACACCTGAACAAAATGGAATAGCAGAAAGGAACAACAGAACTTTAACGGAAATGATAAGATGTATACTAACGGATTCCAAACTACCAGAGAAATATTGGGGTGAGGCAGCAATGACAGCTACATATCTACAAAACCGACTTTTTTCCAGAAAACTGAAGAAAACTCCATATGAACTGTGGCAAGGTATGAAACCAAGTGTCAATCATTTAAAAGTTTTTGGATGTAAAGGTTTTATATTCATTCCAACAGAAAAACGTTCCAAACTTCAAAACAGATCCATGGAAAGAATATTCGTTGGATATAGTGAAAATTGCAAAGGATATAGAATCCTAGATCCCAAAACAGACAGAGTTACGGTGAGTAACAGTGTGACATTCATTGAAGATTTAAATGAAGACATTATGATTTCAGTTGAAACAAAAAATGAGAAAAACAATAGTGACATAACTGAAGAAATATCTGATGAGAAAGAAGTAGAAATTAATGAAGAACAAAATACTGAAAATGAAGAATCACAACTACAAACAGACAAACAACCAAGACGTTCAATGAGAGAGAACAAAGGAAAACCACCAAAACGTCTCTCATACAAGACAAGCATAAGAAAAATCTATGAGCCTACCTCTTGGGAAGACATATCTAAACTTCATGAAGAAGAAGCTAATAAATGGATAGAAGCAACAGAAACAGAAATTAAATCCATGCATGATTCAAATACATGGACACTAACAGATTTGCCAGAAGGAAGAAAAGCCATAGGATGTAAATGGATTTTTAAAGTAAAATACCAAACAGATGGCACAGCTGAAAGATACCGAGCAAGACTCGTAGCTAAAGGGTATTCTCAAAAATATAGAGAAGACTATGATGAGACATTTGCTCCAGTTGTCAAACACACTACAATAAGAACTTTACTTACAGTTGCAGCAATGAAACAGATGGAACTGAGACATCTGGATGTAAAGACAGCTTTTTGGAATGGAGATTTAACAGAAGACATTTACATAGAACAACCTCCAGGATTCAAAGATGAAAGAAATCCAAACAAAGTTTGCAAACTACAGAAAAGCATATATTGTTTAAAGCAAGCAGCTAAAGCGTGGAATGACAAAATCACGGAAGTACTTACAAATGAAAAATTTCAAAGAAGCAAAGCTGATCCATGCTTGTACACAAAAAGGCTGATTAATAGATGGATTTATGTACTCATATATGTAGACGACATTTTGATTTGTTTTAAACAAGAAAGGGATAAAGAAAACATTCTAAAAATCCTGAAGCAACATTTCGAAATCAAAGACTTGGGAAATGTGAAACCGTACCTAGGAATACAGGTAGAAAGAGAAGAAGACGGAAGTTTCCTACTGAATCAAAATCACATGATTCAAGACATAACAGAAAAATTTGGATTAAAGGATGCAAAAACAGTAAAGTCTCCAATGGAAACTAATTATCTCAAAGAGATGAACAGTGAAAAAAATATGCTACCAAATAATGAAGAATACAGAACAGCAATAGGAAAACTAATGTATCTAGCGACCGTTACAAGACCAGACGTCGCAGCAGCAGTAGGAATCCTGAGTAGAAAGGTATCAAAACCAAATAAAACTGATTGGAATGCCGTGAAGAGAGTAATGCGTTATTTGAAAGGAACTAGCAATGTTAAGCTGAAATTACCCACAAGTGATAATTGCATTTTAACAGGATGCAGATTGGGCTGGAGATCCAACTGACAGAAGATCTACCAGTGGACATATTTTTTTTCTCTCAGGTGGACCAATAAGTTGGACAAGTAAGAAACAGTCAATTGTGACACTGTCTTTAACAGAAGCAGAATATGTTGCCACAGCACATGCGAGTCAAGAAGTACTGTGGTTAAGACAATTGTTGACAGAATTAGGACAACCACAGTTGGAACCAACAAAACTGAAAGAGGACAATCAAGGATGTCTTGTTCTTGCTCAGATGGAAAGAGTCAATCCAAGAACCAAGCATATTGATGTGAAATATCATTTCTTGAGAGATCATCAGGAACAAGGAGTCTTGAAGTTAGAGTATTGTCCTACTGAAGAAATGACAGCAGACATCTTCACGAAGGCGTTGAATGCTGATAAACACCAGAGACTAATAAAAAAGTTGGGTTTGATTGAATAAGTCCTTACTGTTGAGAAAGGGTGTTGGCATATGCAACAGATTAGGACTTATTATAAGTGAAAGGAGGACTTTATACTAACCAGACAGCAGATGGCGATAGTGTGTAAAGTTATATGCTTGCTGTAATCTGGGGAAGGAAGCTCTCAATTGTTGGTTGTTCTTTCTTCCTGTTTTTCTTTTTTCCCTGAATGTGTTATGTCAGCAGCACATGGACTGTGTGACACTGAATTGTATCTCATGTTTATCCAGTATGAAGTAAATACTGTTTACTCAAGATATCTTGCTGATTGAAGCTCTCGTAAGTACAGTGGTGAATGCAAGAAGATGCACTCTGAGAGACCAGGATCTGGCAAGGGAGCACCATAAGCTAGAATCTTCACAGTCCCAGCTGCATGGTCAGTCTTCTTGTACTATGGGTGCTTCCCAAAGCTCTCCGCTACCAACTGTAGTTATGAATTCTGTACCTTCTGACGTACAATTGGTCTCTCCTGAACCAGTAGTAGCACTTCCTGATGAATTTTTGAGGGAGAAAGACCAGATTAGGGTATTCAGGGAGAGCTGTGGACTATTTTTTACCTTATGTCCTGGTCTTTAGGGGATGAGTCCAAGCAGATGGGAATAATCATGTCCCTATTACGAGAGGCCCCTCAGACTTGGGCCTTTTCTTTGTCTCCACTAGCCCCAGAATGGTCTTCTGTTGACTCCTTTTTTTGACGCCTTGGGGATGATCTTTGACGAACCTGACAGGGTCCAAGTCGTCGGGGCAAAGATCATGAACCTTAATACAGGGGGGGCAGAACTGCTGAGGACTATAGTTCTGCATTCTAAAGTTCTGTGGAATTGTCCGGCTCTCAGGTGCCAGTTCTACAGATGTCTTTCTGATACTCTTAAGGACAGTATGGCTCTGCATACTCCGCCTTGTTCCTTGGGGGAGGCTATGACTCAGGCCATTTGAATTTATCGAAGAATTAGGGAGAGAAGTGATGAGAGCGACAACGGATTTCGGTCAGTCTTCCCGAGTCCGTCCACTCACCTGAGGGGGAACCAATGGAGGTTGGAGCTGCCAGCTCTCATGCCATTGAGAGGAGACGTCGGCACGATCTCGAACTCTGCCTCTATTGTGGTTGCGCTGGACATTTTCTTAAGGACTGCTTTGCACGCCCTCAAGCAAACAAGCCAACAGGAAATGATTGTCGAGGAGGTCACCCAGACTCCCAGGTACCTTTTTTAGTCCTCAGACAAAATACTATTAAACTTGGAACTTCTTTTTAAGAACCAATGGTTATCTGTCTTAGCTTTCATTGACTGTGAGTCTGCCGCCAACTTCATTGATCCTGTACTTGTTCTGAAATTAGGGTTAGGGACAGTTAGGTTGGAAAGACCCTTTCAAATGTTTGCCATTGCAAAGACACCGTCACTCCAGAATCTTGTCTAGCTGGTAACGGTGGAGTTCACACTTAAAAAAATTCAAAGTGCGGTGAAATTGAAAAAAAAAGTGCAATTCCACAATAGTTTTTTTTACCATGTTCAATAAATGTTAAAACTGACCTGCCATTATGATTCTCCAGGTCAGTATGAGTACGCAGATACCAAACATGTATAGGTTATTTTTTATTTACCGTATATTCCGGCGTATAAGACGACTTTTGAAGACTGAAAAATCTTCTGTCTTGTCTGGGGTGGTCTTATACGCCGGTAATGCTTTTGAACTTTCAGAAATTGACATGCGGGGATACTCTGGGGGTGTTAATAAGCTGCCGTGGCCGTATCCCTGCCATGTCGGAGTTAATATAAGGTGGAGGGAGTTAAAATACGGCGGGGGTAGGTCCAGACAGTCAGCGCTTCTGTGCTGAAACTGACACATCGCTGCGTATTCCCAGCTCCGGACACAGCGCAGGGCTTCTGTGCCGACAGCTTTCACTTGTCACAGAAGCGCTGCGCTGTGTCCGGAGCAGGGAAGTTCGCATCGCTTCTGTGACAATATATGAAAAGCCGGCAATTCAGCAGCGGCATAAGCCGGCACCCGACAATTTAGAATAGAAAGAATAGAGCTTCACACATAGATTAGATAGATAGAAACATGTCAGTCACATATATAAGAAGTACAGTGACAGTGTTGCTTACTGTACTTGTCATTTAGTGTAAAGGATTTATTAAAAAAAATATTAGTGTTTTCATGCACCGTCTCTTTAAAAAAGCCGGCCGGCAATTCAGCAGCGGTACCCGACAATTTATAACAGAAAGAATAGAGAATCACACATAGATTAGATAGATAGAAACATGTCAGTCACATATATAAGAAGTACAGTGATAGTGTTGATTACTGTACTTGTCATTTAGTGTTAAAATAAAGGATTTATTTAAAAAAAAATTGGCGTGGGGTTCCCCTTAATTTTAGTCTCTAGCGGAGGTTAAGCAGACGGCTGGGGCAGATGTTTGAAGCCCGGGAAGGGGGTAATACCCACGGAGCTTCCCAGACTACTAATATCAGCCCCCAGCTGAATACATAGCCTTTACTAGCTATTAAAATGGGGGATCCCAAAAAAATGACGTGGGGTCCCCCCTATTTTAATAGCTAGCAAAGGCTAGGCAGACAGCTGGAGGCTGATATTAATAGCCCAGGAAGGGTGCCATGAATATTGGCCCCCTCCCAGGCTAGAAACACCAGCCGTCAGCCGCCCCAGAAATGGCGCATCCATAGGATGCGCCAATTCTGGCACTTAGCCTCGCTCTTCCACGCTGCCCTGGTGCGGTGGCAGTGGGGTAATAGGGCTGGGGTTGATGTCAGCTTATAATGCCAGCTGACATCAAGCCCAGGTTAGTAATGGAGAGGCGTCTATAAGACACCCCCATTACTAACCCCATAGTCAAAGTTACAAAAAAACACAAACACCCAGAATAAAGTCCTTTAATTGAAATAAAGACACAAATCTTTATTGTTCTAAATTAAACCATACTTACCATCACGCCCATTCCATCTGAAGCCAACGATCTCCTGCAATAAAAGAAAAATAATAAAGCAACCTCATCCTTACCTTTCCATGGTTCCCAGGACCGGTCCAGCTCTGCTACATCGAGATGACAGGCTGGACCGCAGCAGAACTCTGCCATCCAGCCTGCCATCCCGCAGACACTGAGAAGCGCAGGCATGCTTGCGCTCTGCAGTGTCTGACTGTGACGGCATCCAGATGAGCCGACAATGAACTCAGCTCACCTCCTGGACGTCCGTCACTGACAGCGTGGGAAACTTCTACTGCGCATGCGGGGAGCAGGAGAATTCTCCCACGCTGTCAGTGACGTGCATGAGGTGAGCCGAGTTCATTGGACATGATCTCGGCTCATCTGGATGCCGTCACAGTCAGACACTGAGGAGCACAAGCAAGCCTGCGCTTCTCAGTGTCTGCCGCATGGCAAGCTGAACGGCAGCGTTCTGCTGCGGTGCAGCCTGTCATGTGAATGTAGCAGAGCTGGACCGGTCCTGGGAACCATGGAGAGGTAAGGATGAGGTTGCTTTATTATTTTACTTTTATTGCAGGAGATCGTTGGCTTCAGCTGGAATGGGCGTGACGGTAAGTATGGTTTAATTTAGAACATTAAAAAATTGTGTCTTTATTTCAATTAAAGGACTTTATTCTGGGTGTTGTGTTTTTTTTAATTACTTTACTAGAAATTCATGGCGGTCATGTCTAATATTGGCGTGACCCCATGAATTTCGGGCTTAGGGCCAGCTGATAATGCCAAGCTGGCCCTAACCCCTTTATTACCCAGTAAGCCACCGCACCAGGGCCCTGGATGAGTTGGGTACAGCGCCAGAAGATGGCGCTTCTATGAACGCGCCATTTTCCGGGGTGGCTGCGGACTGCAATTTGCAGCGGGGGGGGGGGCCCAGAAAGCTTGGGCCTCCCTGCGCTGCGGATTCCAGCCCCCAGCTGCCTAGTTGTACCTGGCTGGACACAAAAATAGGGCGAAGCCCCACGTATTTTTTTTTTTAATTATTTCATGAAATAATTAAAAAAAAAAGGGCTTCCCTATATTGTTGTGTCCGGCCAGGTACAAATAGGCAGCTGGTGGTTGGGTGCAGCCCGTTCCTGCCTGCTGTACCTGGCTGGACACAAAAATATGGCGAAGCCCCACGTCAACATTTTTGGGAAAAATTAATTACAAAATTAATAATTTAGGGACTGCATCTTTATTAACCCCTCAATTGTCATTTAGTGTTAAAATAAAGGATTTTTTAAAAAGAAAATTGGCGTGGGATCCACCATCATTATAGTCTCTAGCGGAGGTTAAGCAGACGGCTGGGGCAGATGTTTGAAGTCTGGGAAGGGGGTAATACCCACGGAGCTTCCCAGGCTACTAATATCAGCCCCCAGCTGAATACCTAGCCTTTACTAGCTATTAGAATGGGGGACCCCCCCAAAAAATGACGTGGGGTCCCCCCTATTTTAATATGTTTATGAGTGACAGTTTTCCTGCTATATACCTGCATGTCATAAGAATTTAAATTAAAAAAAGGACCATGTTAAATTCAAATCTGTTTTTTTTAATTTTTACCGGTGTTTGGTATGCGTTGGAAAAGGGGTAGTCTTATACGGTGAATATATCCTAAACTCTATATTTTAACAGGAAAGTAGGGGGGTCGTCTTATACACCAGGTCGTCTTATACGCCGGAATATACGGTAAGTGTTGAAAAAAAAATCCAAAGTTTGCAACAAAAAAAGTCGCCATTTTCCGAGACCAGTAGCGTCTCAATTTTTCGGGATCTGGGGCCGGATGAGGGCTTATTTTTTTGCACGCTAAGCTGACGATTTTATTGTTAGCATTTTGGGGTAGATATGATGTTTGATCGCCTCTTATTGCATTTTATTGCAATGTTGCAGCGACCAAAAAAGCGTAGTTCTGGCGTTTTTATTTTTTTCTCGCTGCGCCGATTACCGATCAGATTAATTCTTTTTATGTATTGATAGATCGGGCGATTCTGAATGCGGTGATATCGAATATGTGTATATTTGATTTTTTAAAATTTTATTTTGAATGGGGCGAAAGGGGGGTGATTTGAACTTTTTATATATTTTTTAATATTTTTAAAAACATTTTTTTTTCTACTTTACACGAGCTTCATTAGTCTCCATGGGAGATTAGAAGCTGCAATCATCCGATCGCCTGTGCTACACATCAGCCCTGCTATGGGTAATTAAAATGCTCATCTGCTTTGAGCTCAGACCGGTGGGCAGCACTCATAGCATCCCGGCAATGACAACCGCAGGGGTCTCCTGCAGACCCTGGGTTGTCATGCCAACCCATCAGCGACCCACAGTCATGTGACACGAGCGTCGATGGGCGGGACTAGTAGCACCCTTGAGGTAAGCACGAGGTAAACTAGTTAACAGCCACTGGTGGATCGCGATTCCACCCAATGCTGTTAGGGGCACATGACAGCTGTTGGGCACTAGGGGGGACGTGGAAGATCAGCAATTACGGCCGGATGCCGCGCAGGGGTCATGTGACCCGGAAGTTACAGTTACCGGAAGCAGTGGCCATTATATGAGAAGCTGGCTCCATTGCTTAGGTACTTCCCAGCCCATCTGTTCCCTGGTGTATGATGGAGAGAGATTATGAGCAGCAGCAAGTAGAGCAGCAGCAACAACATCAGCTGCTGCCTGGGAAGCCCCAAGACCGTCGTGTGGAGCGGCATCACCCTCGTGGTAGTGGAGGGAGCCTCCTTACGTAGAGAAACGTGGATCTGTAAGCAGGTCCAGCTACAGAAGCTCCAGCAGGATGGATGAGTCTGCAGCCTTTAGGGAGGATCCCCCAGCTAAGAAAAGTCCTTCGCCTAAACCGGTACCGTTCGATTGAGTTAAGGTAGTAAGTGATCTTCATGAAAGTTCACTTGGTAATAGGGATCCCTTCTTTCTTGCTATTTTGCCAGGGAAAGAAGTGCATTTCTAAGTCCAAGCGCAAGGAATGTGCTTTGTGCCGAGCCCTATTGCCAGACCAAAAAGGCTCTGTCAGTCATGTATTGATCAGACAGTGGCAGAGGAGACCCCTAACTTTTTTTCAGGCTTAAAGTCCCTTATTAAGACTTGAGATCAGCAAAGCCCTCTCTAGTTAAGGAAGCGGGTTCCTTGTATCCTTACAGGGCCAGAACGTCAAGGTTCTCTTGGACAATCGTGTATCTGTGGCCTACATAAACTACCAAGGGGGAACTCGGTCAAAAATGTTGATGAAAGTGTCAGATCGTTTATTTCCGAAAGCAGAAACTCATCTCTCCCTGACTGCCTTACACATAAAAGGAAAGGAAAATTCCAAGGCGGACTTCCTAAGCCGCAATCCTCGAAGAGAAGGAGAATGTGTGCTGAACCAAGATGTCTTTGTGACGCTCGCAAGCCCTGCCCTGGGAAGATGGGGTACTCGGAGCCGGGTCAGATGTTGAGGGGGATGCAGTCGTGGCCTGGACCCGTTCCGTGCCCAGGGCCGTCACATTAAAAAATGATGTTAGGGCTTTCCGGGTTGAGTGGTAATTGTCGACTACGCCACCTGTGGTGTTTGGTGATGGGGCCACCAGCGCCGCTAGCAGTCCGCTGAGGCTCGATGTCACGGCGGCTAAAGTTATTACTGCTCCCCACAGGCGGAGCAAGGCCTCAGGGCAGGTTAAGCAGGATGAAGGGGGGAGTCGTAGTGTGGGAGTACGGGCACCGCGTCTCATGGTATGGCGCGTAATGAACAGTCCGGAGGCCATAGGGGTGAACTTCCAAGGCTTTACTCACAGTTCTCTCAAGCAGCGCAAGGCTTCTCCCTGCTCCTCGCGGAGTCCTGTGGCCACCAGGGATGGGGGTCCGACTACCTCCAAGAAAGTCCAGTGTGAGGCAGCATCCCTACACCAGAGTGTTCCTGCACTACAGACTTTACCCTTTCCCGTCTGTGCGTGTGTAAATAGGCCGGGTCTCCCTCTGAGCTCCTCTCAGGTGTAGGGCTCGGGTGGCAATTCCTCTCCATCCGAAGCCCGGCGGGATCATCAGGGCCTAACCGGGCTTTCCCATCCTGGACATAGAGTACGAGGTCGGGTGTCGGGGGCCGGTACCCCACTTGCAGCCGGAATACCTCTGAATAGATCAGGTAGGCGAGGACAGGTGGCGTGCTCCGCTCCATCTGCATCCTCCCCGGGACCCATTTGCTAGGGAGCCACACTCTAAAGCTCCTGGGCCTTCTTGATCCTGGTCCTCGGCCGGGTTGAGACATTCCTTGTCTACAACCTTCCTCTCGTCCCATAGATCGGGGTACGAGGGCTGTGTCCCATGCCGGTGCAGGCCCACACAGGATCTGCGCTCCCGGAGAGAAGTCACATTAACACACAGTAGTTTGACAGCACAGTGACAGCCGACAGACTAGCAAAGGCTAGACTGATGGACCACAGAACAGGACAGAACAGAACCAGAAGAACAGACGAACGAACAGAAGACCAAGATCAAAGATGGCATTCTATTAAATATGAAATTAGAAGTGTCACTAACTAACTGTTCCTCCACCCACACCCACTAACTGGTTCCTACCTCTTTGTGTTCCCCAGTCTCCCTGTAACCAGGGGAGCAGCACTAGTGCATACTAGCTCCCTCTGGTGGAATGTGGTGTTGGATGCAAGAGGCTAGGTCACTACCATCACACCGGCCTTACCTCAGAGGAGGAACACCACACTCCATTAAAGAAGTGCAGCATTCCTGTGGCGGTCGAACCCTCAGGGGCGCCACATTCCCCCCTGGTAAAACACAGCACGTCCGCAGGCTGCAAAGGAAGCAACACCCAGGAAAATTTCTTTTTATATAACAAGTAAAACTATCATCCCTTTATGGGAGGCACGTTTCTTGTAACGTTGCATAACAGTTATAAAAGTACAAAAGTGCAAAGTATAAAATTATAAAAATACAAAGATATAAAAGTGCAAAATTATAAATTAAGACAAGAGACTTTTTTTATCAAGGCAGCGGACTGCTTAAAGGTGACGACGGTCAGTTCAGTAGCAAGAGGGACCTGCCCTAAACCCTCTACGTGGGCCCTGGGGTGGCTGCAGGGCATGAAGAGCCGGAGCTGGACCCCCACACAAGCCACTCCAGACAGGTTTTGCTTCTGAGGTCTGAGGTAGAAAGAAAGGCACGGTTTTGCATAAAACCAATAGGAAGCACCTAAATAGATGCTTAACTATTTACAATGCAGTCCCCCGCCTGCCATAGTCCGCAGGGACCAAAGTCTCTGTAAAACGGAAAAACACAAATATAGCAGCAATTATTTGAACCTGAAACAACAACAACAGCAGCCGGGGGCTGCTTTAGACTTGGGGCTCACGTGGAGGGAAAGGCTCATTCCTCCGGACAGAGGCTAGCCGGTCACCTGAGGCTGAGGGCGGGGTGGCGTCACTCCCAGACACTTTGCGGACGTCCAGGGCGTACCACGCACGCTCCCCCTGGTGGGAAGTGAAAGTCACTGAGTCGCCCGGGAAGAGGTTCCGGCCGGGATGTCACTTCTTAAGGCGCGGCTCGACGTCCCGCCGGCTGACGAACACATCGTCCTGGAGCATGGGACTCCGGATAAACCCCCACCCCGCCTCATGGTGAAAACGCACAACCTGGCCTTCATACCGGGGACTGGGACGGGTGGCCTCCTCCTGTCGCGCCCGAGTCTTTGCAGCCTTGGTCCTGACTTCGAGGCGCTCGCAGCGTTGCTCCCGCCGACGTTGTTCCCGTGCTAGCTTGAAGATTTGATTGCTGCACCATTGGCTCCTCCTTCGCGCTTCCGCTAGGGTCTCCCGCGGGAAGCCCATTAGGTCGCCCCCCTGGTTTTCCCAGGCCCACTCCTCGGCCTCGGGCCAGGTCACCGCTGGTGCAGGTAGCGGGGTGAGGACGGGTTGCTGCAAGTCCTCGGAAGATACGGACCAGTCCGGGTTGGAGCCTGTAGCCTCCTCCGCAGCTCCAGGCACCTCCGTTTCCGAGCTTTCGCGACAGCGCAGGTCCCCACCGACGGCTGCCGATTGCTGCTCAGGAGCTAGCGCTTGCTCCCAGGTGACCGCGTGGGGGACTATGTACTCCGCCATGAGGTCCAGGATAGTCTCTGTTGGCTCTGCAGCCGGGGCAGGGGATGCAGATTGACCCGCCGCTAGGTCACTCTCGACTTCGACCTCCGGGTCGACTGGTCCTGGAACCTCCACTCCTTGGCGGCGGTCTCGGATACGTTGCAGCATCTCCGCTTTCCACGCTGCCGTTGCCGCCTCCTGGGCCTCCTTCTGTCTCCTAGCAAGTCCCGGAGCTTCCATGTGGAGAAACTCAATATCTCCCGGGGTTAATACGCTGCCGCCTTGCTCTCTTCCGGGTGAAGGGCCTGAACCGGGTTCAGTGGTCGCGTGGTCTTGCTCCCCAGAGACATCCATGTCTGCCTCCTTAGACTGCCAAGCTCCGACTGCCATGGCCGCACCTTGTTGCTTTGCTTCTTCTTCCTCCTCTTTTGGGGGCTTTTCCTGGGTGGCATGCTGACAGGCCCGCCTTCGTTCAGCCCATCCAGTTTGATGGGCATTACCCCGCGGACAGTCTCTGATGGAAGGGGCAGTCCACATTTTTGGCGCCAAGGGGGAGCCCAGCCCATGATGGGAGGTGTACAAAGACAGTCTTTTCACAGCATAATGGCGCCTGTTCTTCTTGGGCGGGCTCCATTTTAAGTGTAAAACAACAGTCCAAGGTGTAAGGCACACAGTACCCGATAGCAATGGGCACTTTTCTCCGTTGCTGAGGGCACGCGATCCTGCCGACTACGCCAGTGATGTGACGCTCGCAAGCCCTGCCCTGGGAAGATGGGGTACTCGGAGCCAGGTCAGATGTTGAGGGGGATGCAGTCGTGGCCTGGACCCGTTCCGTGCCCAGGGCCGTCACATTAAAAAATGATGTTAGGGCTTTCCGGGTTGAGTGGTAATTGTCGACTACGCCACCTGTGGTGTCTGGTGATGGGGCCACCAGCGCCGCTAGCAGTCCGCTGAGGCTCGATGTCACGGCGGCTAAAGTTATTACTGCTCCCCACAGGCGGAGCAAGGCCTCAGGGCAGGTTAAGCAGGATGAAGGGGGGAGTCGTAGTGTGGGAGTACGGGCACCGCGTCGCGTCGTATGGCGTGTAATGAACAGTCCGGAGGCCATAGGGGTGAACTTCCAAGGCTTTACTCACAGTTCTCTCAAGCAGTTCAAGGCTTCTCCCTGCTCCTCGCGGAGTCCTGCGGCCACCAGGGACGGGGGTCCGACTACCTCCAAGAAAGTCCAGTGTGAGGCAGCATCCCTACACCAGAGTGTTCCTGCACTACAGACTTTACCCTTTCCCGTCTGTGCGTGTGTAAATAGGCCGGGTCTCCCTCTGAGCTCCTCTCAGGTGTAGGGCTTGGATGGCAATTCCTCTCCATCCGAAGCCCGGTGGGATCCTCAGGGCCTAACCGGGCTTTCCCGTCCTGGACATAGAGTACGAGGTCGGGTGTCGGGGGCCGGTACCCCACTTGCAGCCGGAATCCCTCTCAATAGATCAGGTAGGCGAGGACAGGTGGCGTGCTCCGCTCCGTCTGCATCCTCCCCGGGACCAATTTGATAGGGAGCCACACTCTAAAGCTCCCGGGCCTTCTTGATCCTGGTCCTCGGCCGGGTTGAGACATTCCTTGTCTGCAACCTTCCTCTTGTCCCATAGATCGGGGGAAAGAGGGCTGTGTCCCATGCCGGTGCAGGCCCACACAGGATCTGCGCTCCCGGAGAGAAGTCACATTAACACACAGTAGTTTGACAGCACAGTGACAGCCGACAGACTAGCGAAGGCTAGACTGATGGACCACAGAACAGGACAGAACAGAACTAAGACTTTCCTTTTGTATTATGTCTATTATTCAATTACAAACTGTTTTTTTGTGAGAAAACACATTTTGATTTAAATGTGGTTATTGGACGGTATTATATTAGCTAAAAGAGGCAGTATTATAGTAGTTATATTCTTGTGCATTGGGGCAGTATTGTAGTAGTTATATATTAGTTATACTAGTTATATTATATTAGCTAAAATAGGCAGTATTATATTAGGTATATTCTTGTGCATTGGGGCAGTATTATAGTAGTTATATTCGTGTACATAGGGGACAGTATTATAGTAGTTATATTCTTGTACATAGGGGCAGTATTATAGTAGTTATATTCTTGTACATAGGAGCAGTATTATAGTAGTTATAATCTTGCACATAGGGGGCAGTATTATAGTAGTTATATTCTTGTACATAGGGGGCAGTATTATAGTAGTTATATTCTTGTACATAGGGGGCAGTATTATAGTAGTTATATTCTTGTACATAGAGGGGGCAGTATTATAGTAGTTATATTCTTGTACATAGGGGGCAGTATTATAGTAGTTATATTCTTATACATAGAGGGGGCAGTATTATAGTAGTTATATTCGTGTACATAGGGGACAGTATTATAGTAGTTATATTCTTGTACATAGGAGCAGTATTATAATAGTTATAATCTTGCACATAGGGGGCAGTATTATAGTAGTTATATTCTTGTACATAGGGGGCAGTATTATAGTAGTTATATTCTTGTACATAGGGGGCAGTATTATAGTAGTTATATTCTTGTACATAGAGGGGGCAGTATTATAGTAGTTATGTTCTTGTACATAGGGGGCAGTATTATAGTAGTTATATTCTTGTACATAGGGGGCAGTATTATAGTAGTTATATTCTTGTACATAGAGGGGGCAGTATTATAGTAGTTATATTCTTGTACATAGGGGCAGTATTATAGTAGTTATATTCTTGTACATAGAGGGGGTAGTATTATAGTAGTTATATTCTTGTACATAGGGGGCAGTATTATAGTAGTTATATTCTTGTACATAGAGGGGGCAGTATTATAGTAGTTATATTCTTGTACATAGGGGCAGTATTATAGTAGTTATATATTTGTACACAGGAAGCAGTAGTATAATATCTATTCTCTTGTGCTTAGCAGTCAGTTATAGTACTTCTTTTCTATAGACTTGTATGTCAGGAGTGGTCGCTACGGTCCGTTGGAAATGTCTTTTACAGGTTTGTTCTTCACTTTCCACATTGTTAGATTCATCTTTAAGTTGCTATTTGCTCATCTATAAAAACTAAGCAGCAGAAATAACTCTATTTAACGCTGACAATAAAAGTTTGCATTTAACGCAGCAGTGTAAGAGGATTAGGCACTGGAAAAATATTTACTTTTCTTTACCACTTGCCTCCAGCAGTGATAAACTTATGAGTTGTTATATTGTGTGCTTGTACCTTTATATAAAGAAGATCTGATTGGTTATATTGGGTATATGTTGTGCACAGTTACCAGGGGAATGTGGCCACACGGCAGCAATGTTCAAATATACTCAATACTGGGCTGTTTCTATTGCTCGGTGCAGTGATTGCAGCTAAATATTTGGACTGGCAAATAAATATACAAGCTATAACTTGCTCCTGAGGTTGCAACTGTGTCTGCAACTTGACATGTGAGGTTAGAGCATACCTGCCAACTTTCCCAGAACTTATGTGATCTAATGCAAAAAGGGGAGACTTCTCAGATTCCCAGCATTCTTTGCAATCTTCCTGAAGAGGCAGTACTTTGAACTGTATCTTTGTACACGGATACAGTCATAAACCATGGAAGAGCAGAGGGCTGTTGGGTTTGTTATCTGCAACTTATTTTGGTAAACCACAGGCGGCATTAGGCTTGTGGTATATTTAAGGTCTGGGGCATTTCTATGATATAAAGGTACCTAATGATGTCACTATATTGAGAAAAATGGAAGGAGGAGGAGAAAAATGATTGTGGTGGATGCGAAGTGAGTTTAACTTTACTATAAGGGTCATAAATGGGGACAATACTGTGTAAAGGCACAAATAGGCCTAACTGTCTTTGGCACAATATGGGGGCACAAATGCTGCTTATTTCAATGGTGGCACAAAGTGAGAATATTACTATCAGGACACTCTTGTAGGGGGCATGAAGGGCATTAATATTATTGGGTGGTGGCACAAACAGCATAATTACTACAAGGAGATACGGAAGGGGCACTCTTAGCATGTGAAGGCACAGATTAGGCACTGTTACCATGCGGAGGCATGGAAGAGGGCACTGTTATTGGCTCCATATGGTTATTACTTTGTAAAAGCACGGAGGTGACACTATTACTGCGCATCGGTAAACCGGGGGCATTATTATTTTGTAGATCCACAGTGAGTGCACTATTACTGTGCATGGCTACACAGGAGGCACTATTAGTAGGAGAGACACAGACGAGGCACTACTACTGTGTGTGCGTACACAGGCATCACTGTTACCATATAGAAGTAAAGCGGAGGTACTGTTACTGACGCAGTGGTTATTACTGTGGAGAGGCACCAAGAAGACACTACTAGTGTGCATGGGTACACAAGAGGCACTATTACTTTGTATAGGCACATGGAAGGCTCTATTACTCTGCATGGGTACACAGTTGTTACTATTACTTTGTAGAGGCATAGAGGAGGCACTACTACTGTGCCTGGATATACAGGCAGCACTTTTACCCTGTAGAGGCAAAGAGGAGGCACTGTTATTGTGTGTGGGTACACAGGGGGCAATATTACCTTGTAGAGGCACAGAGGAGGGCACTATTACTCTGCATGGGTACACAAAGAGTGCTGTTACTTTGTAGAGGAAAAGAGGAGGCATTACTACTGTGAGTGGGTACACAGGCAGTATTATTACCCTGTAAAGGCACAGAGGGGGCTCTATTACTGTGCATGGGTACATAAGGAGCACTATTACTTTGTAGAGGTACAGAGGATGCATTATTACTGTGCCTATGGGCACACAGGGGACCCTATTACTTTGTGGAAGGACAGAGATGGCACTATTACTGTACGTAGGTACACATGGGGCACTGTTACTGTGTTGGGCACTACCTTACAGAGGCAATGTTACGCAAGGTGTAGGAAAGGCCAATTGCAACACTAAGAAAAGAGGGAGTGGAGACCTCCTAGGCTGATCTAATATCACCCTGTCTCCCCTACCGTCTCTATATTGGTTCCTCACCAATCGCCGCACAGGAACCTAAACCCTGTATTTCCCTAGTGCTTGGCCCTGAAGACAACAAGGGAGACAAACACAGGGGAAAATAACTTAGTTTGAGCCGACTTCAGAGAGATTACACCAAACGTCCTCCAAGCACCAGAGAGGAAGTAAGCAGACTGCTATAGCTCCAAGCCTTCACAAGGGAACATGTGAATATCACCGATGTAACATCCCTGGCGGCGTACTGGCATGGCTTACCATCTCCCACCATGCAAGATCGCCACCTTACCTATCAGTGCAGGCTGCACACATTACTTGCTGTGTGCATGTCTCTTGTCTGATTGCTTAGGGCAGCGGCGCTGTTGCTTCCTGTTTCTTAAAGTTACAGTGTGCGCAGTCCTAATGCGTCCCCAGCCTATTGCTGTGAGTCACTGGATACTTAAACCCCCTCCACCCAGTAAGAGGGGCCTGAGCAATGCTTTCTTTCAGTGTGTTCTGTGCAACTGAGTTGCCAGGTCATGTCCTGTATCTTGTCTGTTTCCGCCACCCTTGGGGCTGAGTACTCAGGCCCGTTACCTGTATCTGTGACTTCTAGTCTTGTTTCCGCCACCCTGGTGCTGAGTACCCAGGCTCGTTCCTGTATCTTGTTCCAGGTTCAGTTCCTGTCTGAACAGTGTCCTAGCCCGTTACCTGTTTGTCTCTATGTCTGATCCTTTCCTTTTTCTGCAGTGTCTGAACCTGTACCTAACTCCAACTCGTTGTCTCTGTACTTCTGTTTGTGAGTTTTGTGTCCACTCGTTACTTCATTGCAAGTACCTTGTGTGTATCTGGTTCTGCTTGTCCCGTTTCCCTGCTTCCGTTTCTACCTCCTGTGTTCTAGCTATCTTCCTGTGTTTCCCAGTCTGTTCCATGTGAACAGAGCCCTGTCCTGTCTGCCTGCACCTTCTGCCCTGCGGTTTCGCTCTGCTCTGCTTGTCCTCCGCACCTGCGGTTTCACTCTGCTCTGCTTGTCCTTCGCACCTGCGGATTCGCTCTGCTCTGCTTGTCCTCCGCACCTGCGGTTTCGCTCTGCTCTGCTTGACCTCTGCACCTGCGGTTCTGTTCTGCTTGTCCACCGCACCTGCAGCTCTGTTCCTGTACCCTAGTCTGTACTGGTCCCTATCCAGTCTACGTTCCTACCTGCCAGTATCTGCCTGTCTGCTTACCGGCCGTGCCTGTCAGTACCCACCTGTCTGCATACCAGCCGTGCCTGCCAGTACCCACCTGTCTGCATACCAGCCGTGCCTGCCAGTACCCGCCTGTCTGCATACCAGCCGTGCCTGCCAGTACCCACCTGTCTGCATACCAGCCGTGCCTGCCAGTACCTACCTGTCTGCATACCAGCAGTGCCTGCCCGTTCCTGCATTCCCCGATGTGGGTCAACAGCTGTGAACGGGGTCTGACCTGGAGTAGCACGTGGGCCACCTCCCAAGTCCGTCCTCGGACCACGGAGTCGATTAAGCCGCCATGTGTTCGTGGTCGCATCTGGCGAGGCCCCTAGTCACGCCCCTCCAGGCACTCCTCGGTTCGTGGCCCAGTGGGACCACTAACCACACTCACGTCAGTCAGTCCGGGCGTGAGTGTAACAGTTTGCTCAGGCCATTGTCCCCGTTGAGCCCCACGGCCCTTTGCTCTCGGAGACATTTGAATCCTTGTCTGGCGAATACGTGCACCAAGGAAAAAAAATTTCTCAAGCTGAGGTCCAGGCGATTTACGCACCAGCCCAAATGGAGCAATCATCACTCGTTCCTGCGGATCCACCACGGTACTATGGGGATCCAAAACAAAGCCGTGCGTTTGTGGAGCAATGCATGCTGCATTTCAAATTCTATGCTCACTATTTTCCCACCGATTGGGTTAAAGTAGCATTTCTGATGTCCTACCTAGCGGGTGATGCCTTGAATTGGATCACCCTCCGATGGGAAGCATGGGATCCTATCGTCTCTGACCTGCAGGCCTTCCTTGTGGCCTTTCTAATGGTCTTCGATGACCCTAACCCTGAAGCTTCTGCTAAAGCTTCCCTTCCCAATAGCCTGGAGCAGTCCCGATGGGTGATGCGTGTAGGTAGCCCACCAGTTTCCCAGCCTGCAGAGGCTGCTGCCCATGCAGAATCTACACAGGATGACAATGCTCCGCAGAATACTTCTCTTCCCAACCTCAAGAGGCAGTCCAGACATGCAAGGCGTAGAGGTAAACCATCACGCCAGATTCTGTCCTCCCAAAGACCTCCTGTTCCCCAGCCTGTAGAGGCAGCTATCCGCACAGAATCCATGAAGGATGACCATGTTCGTCAGGCAAAGCAGAGGCCGGAACTCAGTCACAAAATCGGATTGCGGTCCCGCTGCGGTTGTTTGGGACACCCTGATGGTCTTTGTCCAGCGAAGCTTGGAGAATCCCAAGACATTAGGCCTGTAGTAGAGGTTGCCCTTGGCGTTAGTGTTTCCTCTCTACAGATGAACATGACTGTCTCCGTGGCAAGTGAAGGCCTCGGATTAACCGGAAGTTTCGGGCTTAAAGCCTTGAAGAGTCGATGTCTGATTCCCATCCGACAGCTCCAGAATCCGGTTTGGGCATTGTCAGCGGAAGGACGAGTCCTACTCAGGAACAGTCAAAATGTGTCTGTACAAATTAAGCTCCAGATTGGAGCATTACACATGCAGAAGTTCACATTCCAGGTGCTGTCTGGTTTACCCACAGGTCGTCCAGAGCCAAGAGATCTAGTGCTCGCTCTGGTCTGGAGATCCTGCATGGTGTTTCCTGGGGGACTGCTGAGGTACAAGGGGTGTCCAGTCCCCATATCTTCAGGACAGTCAACAATGTCTTCTTCTTCACCAGATCTGCTAGTCGCTGAATCGCTGTGCGCTGAAGTCTTCAAAGGAAGGGAAGCGGAGGCAATGTCCCCACACAGTCTCGATGATTGTACCAATGATCTGGCTTCAGGTACCGCCCCACCTCGCAGACGTGTCATCTCAGAAACCAGACTGAAGATGGTCCCAAAGCAAGGATCCTCCATCTCTAATAAATCTGGCAATAAGTCCATCAAGGCGGTGGCTACCTTCAAGTCTCTGCACCCCTCCAACCAGGCGGAGGACCTCCAGTTGTCTCCTGAATCCTCCGGGGTGCTACCTGATAACAAATGGAGACTTTCCTACACCCTGTACCTGGTACTTCGCCCACTTTATCCAGTAAGCTTGGCAAAGTGTACATCAAGGCGGTGGTTACCCCCAAGTCTCTGCACCCCTCCAACCCGGTGGAGGATCTCCAGTTGTCCCGTGAATCCTTTGGGGTGCTACCCAATAATAATAAATGGAGAGAGACTTTCCTGTGTCCTGTTCCTGGTACTTCGCCTACTTCAACTGATGCTGAGGATGGCTTGATGGGAGGAATCGTCCTAGTCACCAAGATGGTGAGACCAGTCTCGTTCCCTCTAGTGGATAGAAGAGGTAATCTTCTTGAAGAGAAGGATCGGCCTCCAAATTCTCTGCAGAAGATCCTTGCAGGCTTGAAGAAGAGGGGGCGTAAAGGGGGGGTACTGTAACATCTCTGGCGGCATGCTGGCATGGCTTACCATCTCCCACCATGCAAGACCGCCAACTTACCTATCAGTCCAGGCAGCACACTTTGCTCCATTACTTTCTGTGTGCATGTCTCTTGTCTGATTGCTTAGGGCAGCGGCGCTGTTGCTTCCTGTTTCTTAAAGTTACAGTGTGCGCAGTCCTAATGCGGCCCCAGCCTATTGCTGTGAGTCATTGGATACTTAAACCCCCTCCACCCAGTAAGAGGGGCCTGAGCCAACGCTTTCTTTCAGTGTGTTCTGTGCAACTGAGTTGCCAGGTCCTGTCCTGTATCTTGTCTGTTTCCGCCACCCTTGGGGCTGAGTACTCAGGCCCATTACCTGTATCTGTGACTTCTAGTCTTGTTTCCGCCACCATGGTGCTGAGTACCCAGGCTCGTTCCTGTATCTTCTTCCAGGTTCAGTTCCTGTCTGAACATTGTCCTACTCCGTTACCTGTTTGTCTCTATGTCTGATCCTTTCCTTTTCCTGCAGTGTCTGAACCTGTACCTAACTCCAACTCGTTGTCTCTGTACTTCTGTTTGTGAGTTTTGTGTCCACTCGTTACTTCATTGCAAGTACCTTGTGTGTATCTGGTTCTGCTTGTCCTGTTTCCCTGCCTCCGTTTCTACCTCCTGTGTTCTAGCTTTCTTCCTGTGTTTCCCAGTCTGTTTCATGTGAACAGAGCCCTATCCTGTCTGCCTGCACCTTCTGCCCTGCGGTTTCGCTCTGCTCTGCTTGTCCTCCGCACCTGCAGTTTCGCTCTGCTCTGCTTGTCCTCCGCACCTGCGGTTTCGCTCCGCTCTGCTTGTCCTCCGCACCTGCAATTTCGCTCTGCTCTGCTTGTCCTCCGCACCTGAGGTTCTGTTCTGCTTGTCCACCGCACCTGCGGCTCTGTTCCTGTACCCTAGTCTGTACTGGTCCCTATCCAGCCTGCGTTCCTACCTGCCAGTATCTGCCTGTCTGCATACCGGCCGTGCCTGCCAGTACCCACCTGTCTGCATACCAGCCGTGCCTGCCAGTACCCGCCTGTCTGCATACCAGCCGTGCCTGCCAGTACCCGCCTGTCTGCATACCAGCCGTGCCTGCCAGTACCCACCTGTTTGCATACCAGCCGTGCCTGCCAGTACGCACCTGTCTGCATACCAGCCGTGCCTGCCCGTTATTGCATTCCCCGTTGTCGGTCAACAGCTGTGACCGGGGTCTGACCTGGAGTAGCACGTGGGCCGCCTCCCAAGTCCCTCCTCGGACCACGGAGTCGATTAAGCCGCCGTGTGTTCGTGGTCGCATCTGGCGAGGCCCCTAGTCACGCCCCTCCAGGCACTCCTCGGTTCGCGGCCCAGTGGGACCACTAACCATGCTCACGTCAGTCAGTCTGGGCGTGAGCGTTACAACCAACACATCCCTGTTGCAAACAGAAAGTATTTAAACACCCAGGCCTGGGTTTCAATTAGCAGAAGGGAGGTAGCCGCTGGGTCCTAGAGTGAGACAGATCTCAGAAGATGTCTGTAATGCCAAACAAAGAGATCTCCTGCAACCAACTGAAGGGCGACTGTCTGTCACATCTGACGCACCCGTGACAGTCACAGAGGAGACACTGTTACTGTGCATGGATACACAGTGGGCTCTATTACTATGTAGAGTCATAGACGGGACACCATTACTGTGTGTGGGGTACACGGAGCACCCTATTACCTTATAGAGGCACTATTAATTTATAGGAGCACAGATGGGGTTCTATTACTGTGTGTGGGGCACACATAGCGCCCTAGGGTCGTCAGTATGGTTTGGCTCGGTTACAAAAGAAAAGAGAAAATGAGCGACTACGATCAGAGAGACATCAACAGTGAGTCACTGGGGTTATCTGCGCTGTATACTCATATTAGGTCTACAGAGCACCTTTATAAAGCAGTATCCACCATTATATAGTCACTATATGGCGGTAATATTAGTAAGTTGCTGATAGGTGGGTTTCTGACCACTGAGACCCTCACTAATCCTGATAATGGGGCTCTAAATTCCCTTTTATAATCTTCTCTATGGCAATGCTGGAGATGGCGAGCACTATACTCGGCGGCAGCCGGCCCTGCGTTCAGACTGGGCGGATCAGAAGGATTGGCGGACCATGTGGTATATGTCGGCTTCAGAGGTCACACAGAGCTGAAATGATGAGCGCTGAGTGATGTTGTCTTTCCAGGAGGGTGGGATCCTGGGAACAGTTTATCTAGGTTACCCCAGCATTCCTCAATATCTAGATCATTGTGGGTCACTATTGTGTGTGATCTCCGTATACTGCATCCTACGGCTCCTGCAGTTATACGTGCGCCTCTTTACCACCAGATGGCGCCAGATAGTCATCAAACTATAATAGTAGAAAACTTGTAGCAATAAGAGATTGTAGATTTCGAAGTATTTAGGGGAAAAAAAGTAAAACTTTAATCTAGAAAAATTGTATTTATTTCTCTTCTATAATTTATATTGCCATTTTTTATTACTATGTTGCTACTGTTAGATTGATAAGTCACATCATTCACTGGCTTCATAAAACGTACTGTTATTGCAAACGACTGAATCTTATCTCTATAGGCCTATTATTACACAATTGTGAAATCTTAGCCGTGGCCGCCATTTATTGCATTAATCAATAGTGCATATGAGTATACGAAGCTGTTATCAGTAGCATAATATATATATATATATATATATATATATATATATATATATATATATATGTATGTATGTACGTACAGTGGGGGAAATAAGTATTTGATCCCTTGCTGTTTTTGTAAGTTTGCCCACTGACAAAGACATGAACAGTCTATAATTTTAAGGGCAGGTTAATTTTAACATTGAGAGATAGACTATCCCCAAAAAAAATCAAGAAAATCACATTGTATAAATTAGATACATTTATTTGCATTTTGCAGTGAGAAATAAGTATTTGATCCCTCTGGCAAGCAACACTTAATACTTGGTTACAAACCCCTTGTTGTCAAGCACAGCAGTCAGACATTTTTTGATGATGAGGGTTGCGCACATGTTAGGAGGAGTTTTGGTCCACTCCTCTTTGCAGATCATCTCTAAATCATTAAGATTTTGAGGTTGTCGCTTGGCAACTTGAAGCTTCAACTCCCTCCATAAGTTTTCTATGGGATTAAGGTCTGGAGACTGGCTAGGCCACTTCATGACCTTACTGTGCTTCTTTTTCAACCTACTCTTTTGTTGCCTTGGCTGTATATTTTGGGTCATTGTCTTGCTGGAAGATCCAGCCACGGCCCATCTTCAATGCTCTTACTGAGGGAAGGAGGTTGTTGGCCAAAATCTCGCGATACATGACCCCATCTATCTTCCCTTCAGTACGGTGCAGTCATCATGTCCCCTTTGCAGAAAAGCACCCCCAAAGTATAATGTTTCCCCCACCATGCTTCACGGTTGGTTCGATGTTCTTAGGGTTGTATTCATCCTTCTTCTTCCTCCAAACACGGTGAGTTGAGTTAATGCCAAAGAGCTCATTTTTGTCTCATCTGACCACAGCACCTTCTCCCAATAACTCACAGAATCATCCAGGTGTTCATTGGCAAACTTCAGATGGGCCTGCACATGTGCCTTCTTGAGCAGGGGGACCTTGCGGACACTGCAGGATTTTAAACCTTTAAGGTGTAATGTGTTACCAATGGTTTTCTTGGTGACTGTGGTCCCAGCTGCCTTGAGATCATTAACAAGTTCCCCCCGTGTAGTTTTAGGTTGATCTCTCACTTTCCTCATGATCAAGGATACCCCACGAGGTGAAATTTTGCATGGTGCCCCAGATCAATGTTGATTGACAGTCATTTTGTATTTCTTCCATTTTCTTACTATTGCACCAACAGTTGTCTCCTTCTCACCCAGCGTCTTACTTATGGTTTTGTAGCCCATTCCAGCTTTGTACAGGTCTATGATCTTGTCCCTGACATCCTTAGAAAGCTCTTTGGTCTTGCCCATGTTGTAGAGGTTACAGTCTGACTGATTAATTGAGTCTGTGGCCAGGAGTCTTTTATACAGGTGACTATGTAAGACAACTGTCTTTAATGCAGGTAACGAGTTGATTAGGAGCGTCTAACTGGTCTGTAGGAGCCAGAACTCAATGGTTTGTAGGGGATCAAATACTTATTTCTCACTTCAAAATGCAAAAAAAAATTATCTAATTTATACAATGTGATTTTCTTGATTTTTTTTTGGATAATGAATCTCTCAATGTTAAAATTAACCTACCCTTAAAATTATAGACTGTTCATGTCTTTGTCAGTGGGAAAACTTACAAAAACAGCAAGGGATCAAATACTTATTTCCCCCACTGTATATTTATCTTATTTATATTGTTAAGGCCTCACCTTGTAAGGTGGACTTTCTAATCTGTAGGTCTGGGTGAGCAGCACAACAAAGGTGCAGTGAAATGGGTCCTGACTCCGGGGCGGACATAACATTGGTGCAACCAGTGAAGAAGTAAGCAGGCCCACGTCCACCTCCACAACAGCAGGCAGCTTTTCTCACAGACATATACAGAGGCCTCTTCTGTCTGTGTCCGCCACTGTCTTGACTGACAACACACAAATCAGTGAGGACCGGAACAGCATAGTATGTAACACAGGAGACAAGCAGGTGGAGCCGGTAGCACCGATGAAGCAGTAAATGGGTGTGCAGATATACAAGGGAACAGTAACTGTATAGGAAACTGGGAACTTCCATCAGGTAATCAGTTAATCACAGGAATGAAATCTGATTTTCCAGCAAAGCAATGGTTAAACACAGGAGTAACAGAGAAGTAAATACAGTTTGGAAGATATCAGACTGCAGGAAGGTGTCTTTCTGTAGGGCAATTTTTTAATAGCAATCATGTATGCAAACTTGGACTTGTAGCAAGAAGTTGGTTAATGGCTGGACAGGATTGAAGTACAGGCAAACTGGAGAATCGCTTGAAGAGAAATTTACCTTGATTGCAGAAACCAAGAGTGAACAGGTCTGAGAGTAACTTGCATGCTGAAAGGTTGGTGTGGACAACACCCAGCAAGCTGAACTGAGCTTGGAAATAACACTGGTTGTAGCATAGAAGTCGGAGAGGAGACTGAATCTAGTAAAGTAGAAAAAAATCTCTTGACACACTTGAGGCAACTGAGAGCGATGCTACCAAACGTATAAGCTCCTGACCTCTGCTTGAGCTGGCCTTAAAGGGAACCTGTCATATTCCCAAATGCTATTTACCTGCAGATATGGGGTTAATCTGAAGGTTTATAGTGTTCTAAAGCTGCCCGGCAGCCGCACTGAAGGCACGACTGCCCGGAGGAAATTAACTTTATTGCTCCTGGCAGCCTCCGGCTTTCAGTCATAGAGGCGTGGCACTGCGGCTTCAGGCACCATTCAGTGCATAGTGAACGGCGGCTGAAAGCACAGCCTGGCACAATGACTGACATCCGGCTCAGATCTGATACAGCGCAGGGCCGGCTGTCAGTCAATGCCGGTGCGTTATTACAACCGCCGCTCACTGTGACTGAAGCCGCACCTCTGTGACTGAAAGCCGGAGTCTGCCAGGAGTAATAAAGCTAAGTTCCACCCTCTAGCCGGGCCTTCAGAGCGGTGGCCGGGCAGCTTTAAAATGCTATTAACCTGCAGATTAACCCCATATCAGCAGGTTAACAGTGTTTGGGGGACATGACAGGTTCCCTTTAAAAGCCATAAGGTCATGATGTCTGCGGAGTTGGCTGGATTACCTGAGAATCTCGGCGTGGACTACCACAATGGGAGGTTATTGAAGAATGGAGGAAAGCCTCGCACTGGAGCCAGGACAGATGACTAAGACATTTGTAATTTATTTATTTTACCTTTTGTATATTATACTGAACACAATCTCACTTTGTAACATGTAAATTCTCCATAAGCTTTTCCCACAGAAGATGACAGGACACTGCCTGGTGTAAGGACAACACTTCTCAGACTGCAAATCATCTGTGGAAACTCTGTGCAGACACTGCAGGGAATTCTGAGAGATATCAACTCAGGGGCCTGCAGAATTTTAATTGCAGCTCTGGAGTATAATACAGGATGTAACTCAGGATCAGTAATGTAATGTATGTACACAGTGACTGCACCAGCAGAATTTTAATTGCAGCTCTGGAGTATAATACAGGATGTAACTCAGGATCAGTAATGTAATGTATGTACACAGTGACTGTACCAGCGGAATAGTGAGTGCAGCTCTGGAGTATAATACAGGATGTAACTCAGGATCAGTAATGTAATGTATGTACACAGTGACTGCACCAGCAGAATAGTGAGTGCAGCTCTGGAGTATAATACAGGATGTAACTCAGGATCAGTACAGGATCAGTAATGTAATGTATGTACACAGTGACTGCACCAGCAGAATAGTGAGTGCAGCTCTGGGGTATAATACAGGAGGTAACTCAGGATCAGTAATGTAATGTATGTACACAGTGACTGCACCAGCAGAATAGTGAGTGCAGCTCTGGAGTATAATACAGGATGTAACAGGATCAGTAATGTAATGTATGTACACAGTGACTGCACCAGCAGAATATTGAGTACAGCTCTGGAGTATAATACAGGATGTAACTCAGGATCAGTACAGGATCAGTAATGTAATGTATATACACAGTGACTGCACCAGCAGAATAGTGAGTGCAGCTCTGGAGTATAATACAGGATGTAACTCAGGATCAGTAATGTAATGTATGTACACAGTGACTGCACCAGCAGAATAGTGAGTGCAGCTCTGGAGTATAATGCAGGATGTAAC
Organism: Phyllobates terribilis; assembly: GCF_046119375.1. Classification (NCBI taxonomy): domain Eukaryota; kingdom Metazoa; phylum Chordata; class Amphibia; order Anura; family Dendrobatidae; genus Phyllobates; species Phyllobates terribilis. The sequence goes on from NW_027362762.1 coordinate 953,084,113, forward strand.
TCAGGATCAGTAATGTATGTACACAGTGACTGCACCAGCAGAATATTGAGTGCAGCTCTGGAGTATAATACAGTATGTAACTCAGGATCAGTACAGGATCAGTAATGTATGTACACAGTGACTGCACCAGCAGAATATTGAGTGCAGCTCTGGAGTATAATACAGGATGTAACTCAGGATCAGTAATGTAATGTATGTACACAGTGACTGCACCAGCAGAATATTGAGTACAGCTCTGGAGTATAATACAGGATGTAACTCAGGCTCAGTACAGGATCAGTAATATAATGTATGTACACAGTGACTGCACCAGCAGAATAGTGAGCGCAGCTCTGGAGTATAATGTAGGATGTAACTCAGAATCAGTACAGGATCAGTAATGTATGTACACAGTGACTGCACCAGCAGAATAGTGAGTGCAGCTCTGGAGTATAATACAGTATGTAACTCAGGATCAGTACAGGATCAGTAAAGTATGTACACAGTGACTGCACCAGCAGAATAGTGAGTGCAGCTCTGGGGTATAATACAGGATGTAACTCAGGATCAGTACAGGATCAGTAATGTAATGTATGTGCACAGTGACTACACCAGCAGAATAGTGAGTGCAGCTCTGGAGTATAATAAAGGATGTAACTCAGGATCAGTACAGGATCAGTAATGTAATGTATGTACACAGTGACTGCACCAGCAGAATAGTGAGTGCAGCTCTGGAGTATAATACAGGATGTAACTCAGGATCAGTAATGTAATGCATGTACACAGTGACTACACCAGCAGAATAGTGAGTGCTGCTCTGGAGTATAATAAAGGATGTAACTGAGGATCAGTACAGGATTCGTAATGTAATGTATGTACACAGTGACTGCACCAGCAGAATAGTGAGTGCAGCTCTGGAATATAATACAGGATGTAACTCAGGATCAGTAATGTAATGTATGTACACAGTGACTGTACCTGCAGAATAGTGAGTGCAGCTCTGGAGTATAATGCAGGATTTAACTCAGGATCAGTACAGGATCAGTAATGTATGTACACAGTGACTGCACCAGCAGAATAGTGAGTGCAGCTCTGGGGTATAATACAGGATGTAACTCAGGATCAGTACAGGATCAGTAATGTAATGTATATACACAGTGACCACACGAGCAGAATAGTGAGTGCAGCTCTGGAGTATAATAAAGGATGTAACTCAGGATCAGTACAGGATCAGTAATGTAATGTATGTACACAGTGACTGCGCCAGCAGAATAGTGAGTCCAGCTCTGGAGTATAATACAGGATGTAACTCAGGATCAGTAATGTAATATATGTGCACAGTGACTGCACCAGCAGAATAGTGAGTCCAGCTCTGGAGTATAATACAGGATGTAACTCAGGATCAGTAATGTAATGTATGTACACAGTGACTGCACCAGCAGAATCGTGAGTGCAGCTCTGGAGTATAATACAGGATGTAACTCAGGATCAGTAATGTAATGTATGTGCACAGTGACTGCACCAGCAGAATAGTGAGTCCAGCTCTGGAGTATAATACAGGATGTAACTCTGGATCAGTGCATGCCAATGTAATTAACACATTGTGGGATATCCCAGAATAACCCTTTAATTCATTATTTGAGTATATTGGAACCAGGTTGGTTACACTGTTTTTATGGAAATTAATAGTTTTACAAGCCCTAATGCCATGGCACAGGACATAATGAATGAAATGACTGCTTATTTACGGGCTTTTCTTCAGCCTAAACCTCCCCTGGATGACAGAGGCCGGGTCAGGTGTCCGTGTCGGACATCTCGCCCTTGGGTAGAGGTCCACTTTAATGCCATCGTAGCTCTCTGGAGCAGCTCTGTTGGTTCTTCAGCAATATAAACTAATCCCAGTACATAATCATCTGTCCTCCGAGTCGGGATGTATCTTCTGGAGGATGATTCACTGTTTTTCTCATTTTTATTACTCGACAAACGCCTTGCCAAGAAAAACCTGGCGTCATCATCTGCCTGAGAACCCGGGCTCAATGTATCAGGCATGATAAAAAGATAATTAGATGTCACTCCGGAACGCTGCGGTAACTCACATCCTCTGTATTATTACCAGGACCTAATGTCTCTGGTGCCTGTAGAGTGTTACTGAGTGAAGCATTATCAGCTCAGCTAAGCAATGATACAAATGGGCACGGTGCCAGTGATATATGTGCAGCCCTGGCGCCAGTTTGGCAGCACCGGGTCCATGAGTTTCACACCGGCCAGAGCACCATCTGCCGGCAATTTGTACGTGTGTGGGTTTCCTTCTGTAGTCTTTAAGCCTCCTGTTATATTAATTAGCCTCCGTTGTAAATTGGCCGTACTGTAGGCTTGTGTGCCTGGCAAGGAAATTAGATTGTAAGCTCCTTGGATAATTCTCTACTGAGGAATATGTAAAAGTACATCCAAAATGCTGCAAACTTTTCATGTAAATTTGCAAGAAAAATCAACAGTGGATATAGAAGCAGGAAAGCGGGTTGTCAGATTCAACCAGCAACTCTGGAGGGGAAGACAGGAGCGGCTTTTTACTACTTCTGTCTTCTATTTCACCAGCTATTCAGTGAGCACTAAGCAATGTAAAGACGCATCGGTATTATCAATGCTTTTGTAGAACCTGATGATCACCGGATTGTCAGGTCTCTGCTCGCAAAACCGAGCTGCTGCGTCCTAGTAGACCCAGATCTGCTCTGCCAGTAACTTGTGTCACTATGTAGGGCTGATGTCCCCTGTAACTGGGACTCCTATGGATGTGCTAGTTACATTGGAAAAATTGAGCAATGAAGGAAAAGCAAAGGTGTTCCTGACATATCTTTTATGATCTCTTGCGAGACAAATTATGTAAAACAAAAGAAAAATAAATAAATAATTAAAAAAAAAACTTAAATAAAAATAAATATTATTTATAAATAATATATAAAAATATGATATAAATGCAAAATAAAAAAGTAAAGTCCCCACTGTGAAAATATATGAGAATATCTGGTTTTTATTTTCATATAAAATATATTGTAATAAATTATATACACTGCTCAAAAATATAAAGGGAACACTTAAACAACTGAATATAACTCCAAGTAAATCAAACTTCTGTGAAATCAAACTGTCCACTTAGGAAGCAACACTGATTGACAATCAATTTCACATGCTGTTGTGCAAATGGAATAGACAATAGATGGAAATTATTGGCAATTATCAAGACACCCTCAATAAAGGAGTGGTTCTGCAGGTGGGGACCACAGACCACATCTCAGTACCAATGCTTCCTGGCTGATGTTTTGGTCACTTTTGAATGTTGGTTGTGCTTTCACACTCGAGGTAGCATGAGACGGACTCTACAACCCACAGAAGTTGCTCAGGTAGTGCAGCTCATCCAGGATGGCACATCAATGCGAGCTGTGGCAAGAAGGTTTGCTGTGTCTGTCAGCGTAGTGTCCAGAGGCTGGAGGCGCTACCAGGAGACAGGCCAGTACACCAGGAGACGTGGAGGGGGCCGTAGGAGGGCAACAACCCAGCAGCAGGACCGCTACCTCCGCCTTTGTACAAGGAGGAACAGGAGGAGCACTGCCAGAGCCCTGTAAAATGACCTCCAGCAGGCCACAAATGTGCATGTGTCTGCACAAACGGTTAGAAACCGACTCCATGTGGGTGGTATGAGGGCCCGACGTCCACAGATGGGGGTTGTGCTCACAGCCCAACACTGTGCAGGACGCTTGGCATTTGCCACAGAACACCAGGATTGGCAAAGTCGCCACTTGCGCCCTGTGCTCTTCACAGATGAAAGCAGATTCACACTGAGCACATGTGACAGACGTGACAGAGTCTGGAGACGCCGTGGAGAGCGATCTGTTGCAGGCAACATCCTTCATCATGACCGGTTTGGCAGTGGGTCAGTAATGGTGTGGGGTGGCATTTCTTTGGAGGGCCGCACAGCCCTCCATGTGCTCGCTAGAGGTAGCCTGACTGCCATTAGGTACCGAGATGAGATCCTCAGACCCCTTGTAAGACCATATGCTGGTGCGGTTGGCCTTGGGTTCCTCCTAATGCAGGACAATGCCAGACCTCATGTGGCTGGAGTGTGTCAGCAGTTCCTGCAAGATGAAGGCATTGAAGCTATGGACTGGCCCGCCCATTCCCCAGACCTGAATCCAATTGAGCACATCTGGGACATCATGTCTCGCTCCATCCACCAACGTCACGTTGCACCACAGACTTCCAGGAGTTGGCGGATGCTTTAGTCCAGGTCTGGGAGGAGATCCCACAGGAGACCATCCGCAACCTCATCATGAGCATGCCCAGGCGTTGTAGGGAGGTCATACAGGCACTTGGAGGCCACACACAATACTCAGCCTCATTTTGACTTGTTTTAAGGACATTACATCAAAGTTGGATCAGCCTGTAGTGTGTTTTTCCACTTTAATTTTGGGGGTGACTCCAAATCCAGGCCTCCATTGGTTAATAAATGTGATTTCCATTGATGATTTTTGTGTGATTTTGTTGTCAGCACATTCAACTTTATACAGAACAAAGTATTCAATGAGAATATTTCATTCATTCAGATCTAGGATGTGTTATTTGAGCGTTCCCTTTATTTTTTTGAGCAGTGTATATAGATTTATATATATATATATACACTGTGTTCCAAATTATTATGCAAATAATATTTTCTCATATTTTCCCAAATTACCTATATGAATTGCAGTCATTGTAATTTTCCAGTCAAATAACTATTAGAGTACAATTGAAAGGTTTTTGTACAAACTGCCTATGATAACAGGATATTTTTAAAAAAAATAAAAAACTCAAACTGCGCTCAAAATGCTTGTTCCAAATTATTATGCACAGCAGAGTTTTCAACCTTTTCATTTTAATAAAGAACAAAAAAAATGGTCATTTTTGAAATTATAAGCATTAGCAGGTTATTACAAACTGAAATCAAACAGTTTTCAACTCAAAACTTTATTCTAGGTGATGTTACATTTGCACATAGGACCGCTTGTTCGAAAGGAGCTTCTGAACTCTCTCGTCCATTGAATTTGTCAGGTTTTGGATGGTTTCTGCTTCAATTGTTTTGCATGAGGACAGAATACCCTCCCAGAGCTGTTGCTTAGATGTGAACTGCCTCCCGCCATCATAGACACTCCTTTTGATGATGCTCCAGAGGTTCTCAATGGGGTTGAGGTCAGGGGAGCATGGGGGCCACACCATAAGTTTGTCCCCTTTTATGCCCATAGCAGCCAGAGATGCAGATGTGTTATGTGCAGCATGAGACGGGGCATTATCATGCATGAAATGATCTTGCTGCGGAATGCACGGTTCTTCTTCTTGAACCATGGCAGGAAGTGCTGTTTGAGAAACTCAACATACATTATGGAGTTCATCTTTACCCCTTCAGGGATCCTAAAAGGGCCGACAATCTCTCTCCCCATGATTCCAGCCCAAAACATTACTCCACCTCCTCCTTGTTAGCGCCGTAGCCGTGTTTGCATGGGGTGTCCATCAACCAGCCATCCTCCACTCCATCCATCTGGACCATCGAGATCATTTCATGCATGATAATGCCCCGTCTCATGCTGCACATAACACATCTGCATCTCTGGCTGCTATGGGCATAAAAGGGGACAAACTTATGGTGTGACCCCCATGCTCCCCTGACCTCAACCCCATTGAGAACCTCTGGAGCATCATCAAAAGGAGTGGCTATGATAGCGGGAGGCAGTTCACATCTAAGCAACAGCTCTAGGAGGGTATTCTGTCCTCATGCAAAACAATTAAAGCAGAAACCATCCAAAACCTGACAAATTCAATGGACGAGAGAGTTCAGAAGCTCCTTTCCAACAAGGGGTCCTATGTGCAAATGTTACATCACCTAGAATAAAGTTTTGAGTTGAAAACTGTTTGATTTCAGTTTGTAATAACCTGCTAATACTTATAATTTCAAAAATGACCATTTTTTTGTTCTTTATTAAAATGAAAAGGTTGAAAACTCTGCTGTGCATAATAATTTGGAACATGCATTTTGAGTGCAGTTTGAGTTTTTTTATTTTTTTAAAAATATCCTGTTATCATAGGCAGTTTGTACAAAAACCTTTCCATTGTACTCTAATAGTTATTTGACTGGAAAATTACAATGACTGCAATTCATATAGGTAATTTGGGAAAATCTCAGGAAATATTATTTGCATAATAATTTGGAACACAGTGTATATCTATACAGGGTGGGCCATTTATATGGATACACCTAAATTAAATGGGAATGGTTAGTGATATCAACTTCCTGTTTGTGGCACATTAGTATATGGGAGGGGAAAAACTTTTCCAGATGGGTGGTGACCATGGTGGCCATTTTGAAGTCGGCCATTTTGGATCCAGCTTTATTTTTTTCAATGGGAAGAGGGACATGTGACACATCAAATTTATTGAGAATTTCATAAGAAAAACAATGGTGTGCTTGGTTATAATGTAACTTTAATCTTTCATGAGTTTTGTACAAGTTTATGACCACTTATAAAATGTGTTCAAAGTGCAGCCCATTGTGTTGGATTGTCAATGCCGCCCTCTTCTCCCGCTCTTGACCCACTGATAGCAACAGCGCAGAAGAAATGCCAGCACAGGCTTCCAGTATCCGTTGTTTCAGATGCTGCACATCTCGTATCTTGATGGTATGGTGTGGTATATGGGGTACAAAGATAGTGGGGCCATTCTTCATCAATGGAAACCTCAATGCCACTGGATATCTGAAATTGCTCCATGATGTTGTGTTGCCCTCTTTATGCACTGAAGATGGCACGGTCCCAGAGTTTTTCCAACAAGATGGTCATCACCACATAATGGTGTCAGGTCCGAGCCTTCCTACATGAACAGTTTCCTGGAAAGTGGATTGGTCATCGTGGGCCAGGTGAATGGCCACCAAGGTCTCCCGATCTGACCCCCTTAGACTTTTATCTTTGGGGTCATCTGAAGGCAATTGTCTATGCTGTGAAGATATGATATGTGCAGCATCTGAAACAACGGATACTGGAAGCCTGTGCTGGTATTTCTTCTGCGGTGTTGCTATCAGTGTGTCAAGATCGGGAGAAGAGGGTTACATTGACAATCCAACACAATGGGCAGCACTTTGAACACATTTTATAAGTGGTCATAAACTTGTAAAAAACTCATGAAAGAATAAAGTTACATTAAAACCAAGCACACCATTGTTTTTCTTATGAAATTCTCAATAAGTTTGATGTGTCACATGACCCTCTTCCCATTGAAAAAAATAAAGTTGAATCCAAAATGGCCAACTTCAAAATGGCCACCATGGTCACCACCCATCTGGAAAAGTTTTCCCCCTCCCATATACTAATGTGCCACAAACAGGAAGTTGATATCACCAACCATTCCCATTTAATTTAGGTGTATTCATATAAATGGCCCACCCTGTATATATATACTGCTCAAAAAAATAAAGGGAACGCTCAAATAACACATCCTAGATCTGAATGAATGAAATATTCTCATTGAATACTTTGTTCTGTACAAAGTTGAATGTGCTGACAACAAAATCACACAAAAATCATCAATGGAAATCACATTTATTAACCAGTGGAGGCCTGGATTTGGAGTCACCCCCAAAATTAAAGTGGAAAAACACACTACAGGCTGATCCAACTTTGATGTAATGTCTTTAAAACAAGTCAGAATGAGTCTCAGTATTGTGCATGGCCTCCACGTGCCTGTATGACCTCCCTACAACGCCTGGGCATGCTCCTGATGAGGCTGAGTATTGTGTGTGGCCTCCACGTGACTGTATGAACTCCCTACAACGCCTGGGCATGCTCCTGATGAGTCTCAGTATTGTGTGTGGCCTCCACGTGACTGTATGACCTCCCTACAACGCCTGGGCATGCTCCTGATGAGGCTGAGTATTGTGTGTGGCCTCCACGTGCCTGTATGACCTCCCTACAACGCCTGGGCATGCTCCTGATGAGGCTGAGTATTGTGTGTGGCCTCCACGTGCCTGTATGACCTCCCTACAACGCCTGGGCATGCTCCTGATGAGGCTCAGTATTGTGTGTGGCCTCCACGTGCCTGTATGACCTCCATACAACGCCTGGGCATGCTCCTGATGAGGCTCAGTATTGTGTGTGGCCTCCACGTGCCTGTATGACCTCCCTACAATGCCTGGGCATGCTTCTGATGAGGTTGCGGATGGTCTCCTGTGGGATCTCCTCCCAGACCTGGACTAAAGCATCCGCCAACTCCTGGACAGTCTGTGGTGCAACGTGACGTTGGTGGATGGAGCGAGACATGATGTCCCAGATGTGAACGGGACATGGGGAACGGGCGGGCCAGTCCATAGGTTCAGTGCCTTCATCTTGCAGGAACTGCTGACACACTCCAGCCACATGAGATCTGGCATTGTCCTGCATTAGGAGGAACCCAGGGCCAACCGCACCAGCATATGGTCTCACAAGGGGTCTGAGGATCTCATCTCTGTACCTAATGGCAGTCAGGCTACCTCTGGCGAGCACATGGAGGGCTGTGCGGCCCTCCAATGAAATGCCACTCCACACCATTACTGACCCACTGCCAAACCGGTCATGCTGAAGGATGTTGCCTGAAGCAGATCGCTCTCCACGGCGTCTCCAGACTCTGTCACGTCTGTCACATGTGCTCAGTGTGAACCTGCTTTCATCTGTGAAGAGCACAGGGCACCAGTGGCGACTTTGCCATTCCTGGTGTTCTGTGGCAAATGCAAAGTGTCCTGCACGGTGTTGGGCTGTGAGCACAACCCCCATCTGTGGACGTCGGGCCCTCATACCACCCACATGGAGTCGGTTTCTAACCGTTTGTGCAGACACATGCACATTTGTGTCCTGCTGGAGGTCATCTTGCAGGGCCCTGGCAGTGCTCCTCCTGTTCTTCCTTGCACAAAGGCGGAGGTACCGGTCCTGCTGCTGGGTTGTTGCCCTCCTACGGCCCCCTCCACATGTCCTGGTGTACTGGCCTGTCTCCTAGTAGCGCCTCCAGCCTCTGGACACTACGCTGACAGACACAGCAAACCTTCTTGCCACAGCTCGCATTGATGTCCCATCCTGGATGAGCTGCACTACCTGAGCAACTTCTGTGGGTTGTATAGTCCGTCTCATGCTACCACGAGTGTGAAAACACAACCAACATTCAAAAGTGACCAAAACATTAGCCAGAAAGCATTGGTACTGAGATGTGGTCTGTGGTCCCCACCTGCAGAACCACTCCTTCATTGAGGGTGTCTTGATAATTGCCAATAATTTCCATCTATTGTCTATTCCATTTGCACAACAGCATGTGAAATTGATTGTCAATCAGTGTTGCTTCCTAAGTGGACAGTTTGATTTCACAGAAGTTTGATTTACTTGGAGTTATATTCTGTTGTTTGAGTGTTCCCTTTATTTTTTTGAGCAGTGTCTATATACAAAACCTATGCATATTGGTTACCCACTCATCGGTAATAACCTGGAAGATTCATTCAATGGGTTATTTGCTGTAACGTGTGTATATTATAAAAATAAAAAATTAAACAAAAATTGCTTTTCTCTATAGTCGCTTTTTTTTTTACACAGATTCCATAGTAATTTATATTTCTCCCAAAATAATAAAACGTTCAAAAATGCTATCATAGAATCATAGAATCATAGAATGGTTGAGTTGGAAGGGACCTCCTGGGTCATCTGGTCCAACCCCCTGCTCAAAGCAGGATTCACTAGATCATCTCAGACAGATGTCTGTCCAGCCTCTGTTTGAAGACGTCCATTGAAGGGGAACTCACCACCTCTCGTGGCAGCCTGTTCCACTCATTAATCACCCTAACTGTCAAAAAGTTTTTTCTAATATCTAATCTGTGTCTCCTCCCATTTAGTTTCATCCCATTGCTTCTAGTCTTTCCTTGTGCAAATGAGAATAAAGATGATCCTTCTACAATGTGACAGCCCTTGACATATTTGTAGACAGCTATTAAGTCTCCTCTCAGTCTTCTTTTTTGCAAGCTAAACATTCCCAAATCCTGCAACCGTTCCTCATAGGACATGGTTTGCAGACCAGTCACCATTCTGGTCGCTCTTCTCTGAACTTGCTCCAGTTTGTCTATGTCTTTTTTAAAATGTGGTGCCCAAAACTGTACACAGTATTCCAGATGAGGTCTGACCAAAGAGGAGTAAAGACCGATAATGACTTCACGTGATCTAGACTGTATGCTTCTGTTAATACATCCCAGAATTGTATTTGCCTTTTTTGCTGCTGCATCACACTGTTGACTCATGTTCAGTCTATGATCTATTAGTATACCTAAGTCTTTTTCACATGTACTGTTGCTTAGCTCTATTCCTCCCATTCTGTATATGCTTTTTTCATTTTTATTGCCCAGATGTAGTACTTTGCATTTTTCCCTGTTAAAATCCATTCTGTTGGTTGCTGCCCACTGCTCCAGTTTATTTAGGTCTTTTTGAATCCTCTCTCTCTCTTCTCTAGTATTAGCTATCCCTCCTAGCTTTGTGTCATCAGCAAATTTAATCAGTTTACCCTCAATTCCTTCCCAGGACGGAACCCTGTGGTACCCCACTTGAGACATTCACCCAGCTGGATGTGAAGCAATTTACAACCACCCTTTGAGTCCGATCACTAAGCCAGTTATGAATCCACCTAACAGTTGCCTGGTCCATTGCATACTTGGTCATTTTTTCAATAAGGATGGTGTGAGATACTTTGTCAAATGCTTTGCTGAAGTCAAGATATACTATATCTACAGCATTTCCCTGATCCACCCAGTCAGTGATTTTGTCATAGAAGGAAATTAAGTTAGTCTGACATGACTTGTTAGTTACAAACCCATGCTGACTCTGGTTAATCACTTCATTCTTATCCATGTACTTATGACGCGCCCCCTGGGCCATATTCTTTAGGGGGAATATCCGGAGCCGGATCAGATGGGAGTTGTAGTCTTCCGAGTGGCTGTGACCCGGTCCGTGCCCAGGGTGTCAAACTGAGTTGTATGTGGCAGTCCTACAGATGTTGCTAAGTTCTTAATGTCGACTACGCCACCCGTTGTGTTGCGGTCACTGTGGCCGCCGCTGCAGCAGGGTCCGCTGAGGCTGGTGGTGTAGGTGCAGCTTTGGTGATATAACCCCCAACGGGTGGGGTATAGCCTCAGGGGGATCAGGTGCAGAGGATGGGGGTTGTGGTGATGCAGTGTAGACGGCAATCAGAGACAGAGTCGGGTTATGCAGTTTAGGATGTTTACTCACTGCTGATGTTCTGGTCACTCCAGCTTCGAGTGACCTCCCGAGCCGTACTGCGTCCACCAGGTTCTGGATCCAGCCAACCCCCAGATAAGTCCGGAGCGTGACCCTGAGCTCTCCTTCTGTCCGTTCTCTGGCCGTCCCCACTATTGATCCACCCAGGTCCAGCTCCCTCGGGCCTTCTGTGGGAGACCCTTGGCCTCGGGTTCCCTGACCCTCCTCGTGGTATGCCTTCGTGGTGGATGTGGTGGGTGACCGTGGCAAACGCTGCCCACGGTCTCCGGTCTCTGGCTGGGGAGTGTTTTTGCCCCCACCAGCTTGGGTTCCGGTACCCTGTGCCGACTCTTCACCCGGGGATTTAAGTTGGGTTCTTGGAGTCCTTTTCTGCTGTTTCCCCCTCTGGGTCTCTCTCTCTCTTCTCCTCTCTCACTCTGGGTCTTTCTTCTCTGCTCTCTGACTTCCTCTCTGCAACTGACCCTGTTCTTAGTTGGTGCCCACCTTATATACACCCTCTATGTGTGAGCTCAGGTGACCAGCACCCAATGAGCTCCTATCTTTACCCAGGCTGCTCCCCCTATCTGCCCCTACACTACTTGGGATGTACCACCCCCCTCCCACTCCAGCCAGGAACAGACTCGGTCGTACCTGCACATTTCTAAGTGGGAGTACCGTCGGTCTGTTCCTCGGAAATGGGATGTATGTAGTGCATGCAGCCTACCGAGCTCAGTTCCACACTCCTTCCTTACCCGGGAGTGGAATATCACACCTCTGGGTTGAGGTGCAATACCCCTGTAGCAGCCGAATCCTCAGGGTGCTACATTCCCCCCTGGTAAATCACAGCACGTCCTCGGGCTGTAAGACATAACACCAAAAACATACAAAATTTTTCATAAACATATAAAATATATAAAACATTATATATATAAAACTTTCTCGTCGCCTCTGGCTCCTCCTCCGGTCACTGTGCAACGTGTGACCGGGTACAGTGCGACAGTCTTTCTAGAAAACATGGTTTTCCTATAAAACCGGTAGGGGGCGCTTTAGGAAGCGCAACTATGTACAAGGGTATGGCCACTCTCAGTCCTCGGCCAGTTAAGGATGGAAAGGGAATGGCTGCTCACAGTCCTCAGCCTGTGGGATTAAGGGTAAACGGGTAAACAGTTCACTCAGCTGGTCCCAACGGGGACTATATTTGCAGTAACAGTTTCTTTATACCCCGATCGGGTAACTATTTACAGCACCTGCTCCGCTGTACCCAACAACGTCTTCCTCCTGCTCCTTCTTTGGGGATCTCAGCTTCAGACCCGTCCGGATCCTCTTGCTCTTCCTCCTCACATCGCAGCTCCTCCTCTGTCAGGCGATGCACATGGAGGGCGTAAGGTCCTTTGGCACACTTGTGCCGGGTAAAGGTGACCTCGTCCCCGATGTAAAGGTCACGACCTCTGTGCCCCTCCGGCAGATGGGACTCCACGTCTCTGCGCGTGACAAAGACGTCGCCGGGGGTGTTGTTGTCTCTAATGAAGCCCCACCCATGCTGCAGGTTAAACTTTATTACAGTCCCGGTGGTACGGGGACTGTGCGCTGCACGGGGGTCCCTCCTGGTTCGGCTCTTCTGCTCGGCGCTCCTTATTTGGGCCTGTTGTTCCCGGACCCGCCTCTCTCTCCGCTCCCTCGCAAACTCCTCGAGCTGCTGTCGGCAACACTCAGCACGCTCCGCTGCAGCTGCCCTGGTTTCCTGAGTGAACCCCATTAGGTCTTCTCCGGTGGGGTCCCACTCAAATTGGGCCTCTTCAAGCGGGGACGAGATCCTTATCACGGGCTTCGGAGCCGGAATCAGGGGTGCACACATGGCCCCAACTCTCCTCTGGTGCTCCAGTTCATAATACCTCTGGGGCCAGATGAAAGGCTGCCCGTCCGGCCACGTGTGCTGGGCAAACAAGTCCTCTCCCAGACGCGGCACCCTTGGTTTTACGGGTGCGGGCGCGGTGGTGGTGGCGCCCGGGTTGCCCAGGCCTTGCGGCCAGGCCTGGGGCACCTGGAAGGTGAAGGGCACCGTTAGGACGGCGGCGCCCTGGGCTACCTGGTCTTGCGGCCAGGCCGGAGGCTCCGCGGAGGTAGGGGGCGCTGTTGGTGATGCGACGCCCGGGAATTCTAGGCCCTGCGACCAGGCTGGTGTTACTTCCTGCTTGGTCACGCTCGGGGTCGGTGCGTGTGACGTCACAGGGGTCGCGGCGGCTTCCGGTTGGGGCCTAGTCTGCGTCGGTGACATGGCGTTTTCGGGCACAGCAGGGGGACTTTCGGGCTCTGCGACGGGGAGTTGGGGCAGGCAAGCGGTGTCCTGATTTGGGGTATAGACGTCCCCTTTACCTGCCTCCATGCGTTCGGCTCCCTTCTCGGCGCCGTCTCCGGCCTTGGGTCCTCCCGCGCCGTCCTCAGAGGCGGTCTGTCTCCTCATCTTGGCTGGCGTGCTCCGGGTCTTGGTTTGCTGGGCCATCTCTCGGCTCCACTCCGCCAATGTCTCTCGCTGTACCCGGGCCATCCTCCGTGCGAGGCCCTCCAGGGCAGTCTGTGCACACTCCCGGTCTCGGGGGAGCTGTGCAAGGACCTCCACTAGGCCTAGTGGGGTCGTGGTTTCTAGCAGGCTCCTGACCAACGGGTCGGTGCTGCTCTGCTCTTCTTCCAGCAGGCTCCTGGCCAGCGGGCCGGTGCTGCTCTGCTCTCTCACCATCTCCGGGTGAGCTTCTCTGCTACTCCTTTCCAGGCTTCCTGCCTCCGGGTGCGCTCGCTCCAGACTCCTCCAGGCGGCACCCATCTTCGTTCTTTTCTTTCGTCTCCTCCCACTTCGAGGGCGGTCCCGGGGCCACTGGGTGACTGTCAGCTCCAGGGGCGGTTCTTTCACGCTGACAGACACCTCTAGCATCACAGTCTCTGTTGGTGGGGGCGGTTTCCACTTTTGGCGCCATTTTCGGTCCTGGCCCACGATGGGAGGTGGCCTCTCGCCACCCTCTGGCACGCCCATAATGGCGTCCGCTCTTCCAAGGCGGGAAACCTTTGGAAATGGCGGGAATCGCTTCCCAGTGGCGGGAAACTCTGCAGATGGCGGGAAAAAGTTGTTAATGGCGGACAACCGGCTGGAATCGACTGGTGATGGGGTCCGATGGCGGGGACCCTCCGGAACCGGCAGGAGACTTCTTTTTGAGGTAAACTCGTTCTTTCCTTCAGGCACGCAGTACCCGGTTGTTGCGGGCACGTAATCCTGCCGACTACGCCAAAGTTGACGCGCCCCCTGGGCCATATTCTTTAGGGGGAATATCCGGAGCCGGATCAGATGGGAGTTGTAGTCTTCCGAGTGGCTGTGACCCGGTCCGTGCCCAGGGTGTCAAACTGAGTTGTATGTGGCAGTCCTACAGATGTTGCTAAGTTCTTAATGTCGACTACGCCACCCGTTGTGTTGCGGTCACTGTGGCCGCCGCTGCAGCAGGGTCCGCTGAGGCTGGTGGTGTAGGTGCAGCTTTGGTGATATAACCCCCAACGGGTGGGGTATAGACTCAGGGGGATCAGGTGCAGAGGATGGGGGTTGTGGTGATGCAGTGTAGACGGCAATCAGAGACAGAGTCGGGTTATGCAGTTTAGGATGTTTACTCACTGCTGATGTTCTGGTCACTCCAGCTTCGAGTGACCTCCCGAGCCGTACTGCGTCCACCAGGTTCTGGATCCAGCCAACCCCCAGATAAGTCCGGAGCGTGACCCTGAGCTCTCCTTCTGTCCGTTCTCTGGCCGTCCCCACTATTGATCCACCCAGGTCCAGCTCCCTCGGGCCTTCTGTGGGAGACCCTTGGCCTCGGGTTCCCTGACCCTCCTCGTGGTATGCCTTCGTGGTGGATGTGGTGGGTGACCGTGGCAAACGCTGCCCACGGTCTCCGGTCTCTGGCTGGGGAGTGTTTTTGCCCCCACCAGCTTGGGTTCCGGTACCCTGTGCCGACTCTTCACCCGGGGATTTAAGTTGGGTTCTTGGAGTCCTTTTCTGCTGTTTCCCCCTCTGGGTCTCTCTCTCTCTTCTCCTCTCTCACTCTGGGTCTTTCTTCTCTGCTCTCTGACTTCCTCTCTGCAACTGACCCTGTTCTTAGTTGGTGCCCACCTTATATACACCCTCTATGTGTGAGCTCAGGTGACCAGCACCCAATGAGCTCCTATCTTTACCCAGGCTGCTCCCCCTATCTGCCCCTACACTACTTGGGATGTACCACCCCCCTCCCACTCCAGCCAGGAACAGACTCGGTCGTACCTGCACATTTCTAAGTGGGAGTACCGTCGGTCTGTTCCTCGGAAATGGGATGTATGTAGTGCATGCAGCCTACCGAGCTCAGTTCCACACTCCTTCCTTACCCGGGAGTGGAATATCACACCTCTGGGTTGAGGTGCAATACCCCTGTAGCAGCCGAATCCTCAGGGTGCTACACTTACATACATGTTGTTTAATAATTTGTTCAAAGATCTTTCCTGGTATAGAAGTCAGACTCACCGGCCTATAGTTCCCTGGGTCCACCTTCTTCCCCTTTTTGAAGATAGGAACAACATTTGCTCTTCTCCAGTCTTCTGGGACTTCTCCTGTTCTCCAAGAATTTTCAAAGATTATGGAGAGTGGTTCTAAAATTTCTTCTACGATCTCCTTCAGTACTCTGGGGTGTAATTCATCTGGACCTGGAGACTTGAACTCATTTATGTTAGCTAAATATTCCCTCACAATCTTTCTGTTTACAGATAATTTTGATTCCTCTATTCCTTTAAAAGGACAGTGAAGATCAGTTGATGTTACATTTTCTTTCTGAGAGAAAACAGATGCAAAATAGGAATTAAAAAGTTCGGCCTTCTCAACATCCTTTCTTACCATTTCTCCATTTTCATCCTGTAAAAATCCTATAGCATCTTTGACTTTTCTTTTACTTTTGACATACCCCCAAAATCCTTTTTTATTGCTTTTGACATCTCTTGCAAGCCTTAATTCATTGTCAGCTTTAGCTAACCTGATACGTGCCCTGCAGGATCTGCAGACTGCATTATAATCTTCTTTAGATATGCCTCCCTCTTTCCATTTAATAAACATTTCTTTCTTTCTTTCTTTTTAGCATGTGTTTAAGTTCTGTGTTCATCCATCCTGGTTTCCTTAAATGCTTCCCATTCTTCCTACTTTTCGGGATTGTTAACGATTGTGCTTTGAGAATCTCATTTTTAAAAATTTCCCATCCTTCCTGGACATTTTTGTCCTTAAGGACATCCAGCCATTGGATCCCTCCTATTCTCTTTCTGAGTCTCTTAAAATCTGCCTTTCTAAAATCTAACCTTGAAGTTTGAGTCTTCACATGTCTTCCTCCTCTAGTTATCCAAAATTCTATAATAGCATGATCGCTGCCTCCTAGGGTCCCAGCCACCTTTACCTCCTCAACCATTTCCTCCCTGTTTATAAGGATTAGATCCAAAGTAGCAGATCCCCTTGTTTTCTCCCCTACCTTTTGGAAGATAAAGTTGTCAGCAAGAGAGGATAAGAATTTGCTTGACCTGTTAGTTTTACTTGAGAGAGATTCCCAACAAATGTCTGGATAGTTGAAATCTCCCATGACCACTACGTCATATTTTTTGGAGAACTTGGTCATTTGATACATAAAGAGTTCATCCATATCTTCAGCTTGCCCAGGTGGCCTGTAGTAAATGCCTACTATGGTGTCCTTTCCGTTGTTCTCTCCTTGTATTCTTACCCAAACAGTTTCCACAGAACTCCCAGTCTCTGAAGCTTCAATCTCTGTGCAGATATACGCTTTTCTAACATACAATGCGACACCTCCTCCTCGTTTATCAAGTCTGTTTCTTGCAAATAAGTTGTATCCTTTTAGCCTTTTATTCCAATCATGTGTATCGTCCCACCAAGTTTCAGTGATTCCAATGACATCATATTTCTTTTCCTGCGTTAGTAGTTCCAGTTCTCCTTGTTTGTTGCCCATGCTTTGTGCATTTGTATAAAAACATTTTAGTTTGTGATTGGTTTCTCTTCCTCCCATATTTTTATTATTTAAATTGTTTTGTCTTTGTTCTTCTTTTCCACTTCCAGTAGCAGAGATCTCAATAGTATTTGTCAGCTGTATGGCTTTTTCTGGCCTTTTGCTTCCCTTCCCACATTGTTCTAGTTTAAAGCTCTCCTGATGAGTGTAGCAAGGCGACTTCCAAATACACGTTTTCCAGTCTTCGTAAGGTGCACCCCATCTCTAGCAAGTAGTCCATCATATAGGTAATTCATTCTGTGATCCAGAAATCCAAATCCTTGTTGACGGCACCATCGACGTAGCCAGTTGTTCACCTGTAGAATCTTATTCCACCTCATTGTTCCATGGCCATCCACTGGGAGGATGGATGAGAAGACCACCTGCTCTCCCAATTCTTTCACTTTCTTGCTTAAGTCTTCAAAGTCACTGCAGATGGTTTCCAGGTCCTTTCTTGCGGTGTCATTTGTCCCCACATGTATTAGCAGGAATGGGTAGTGATCTGTAGGTCTGAAGAGTCTTGATATCCTGTCAGACACATCTTTAATTTTTGCTCCTGGAAGACAGCACATTTCTCTTGAGGTTATGTCTGGTCTGCAGATAGCGGCCTCTGTTCCTCTTAACAGGGAATCCCCCATGACCACCACTCTCCGTTTTTTCTTCACAACATTCTTCTTTCTCCATCCAGGAGGATTCTGAGGGCTTACAAGGTTATTCATTGCTGGCAAAGTCTTATTTTGCTGTATTTCTTCATGGTTCTCCTGCGTGAGAGCCTGGTACTGGTTCCTGAGCAGTATGGGTGCTGACTGCCTCTCGATCCTCCGGCTTCTGTGGGTCACAAGCTTCCATTCCTCTGTTTCCTCAGGTGCAGTTCGAATTTCTTCTCTTTCTGAATCATGAAGAGATAATTCTGCTCTGTCTAAGAACTCTTCACCTTCCTTAATGATTTTCAAGGTAGTTAACCTCTCTTCTAGATTTCGCAACTTTTCCTCCAACAGGGACACAAGCTGCATTTCTGGCATGTGAAGTTTGGCTTTTCCACTGGCAAGTCTGTGAACATGTAGCAGCAGGGGCGGAACTACCGCCCGTGCAGCCGGTTCATTGAACGGGGGCCCCGAGGGAGAGGGGGCCCCTCCAGCAGGGCCGCCATCAGGGCATGACTGCCCTGACTCCAGTATGGGGCCCGGCCGGTAGGGGCCCCCTCGGGGGCCCCCCTCTTGTGCGTCTCTCTCCTCATGGGGCCCCCGGCCCCATGCTATGCGCCGGGTCCGGGACATTTCAGCGCTGAGCTGCGCTGTTGCAGCAGCGCCTTCATGATTCCCCTGACTTCCGGTCATGTGACCGCGCCGTCACATGGCCGGAAGTCAGGAGAACCTGCTGTCAGCGATTTGGACGAGCGCCAGGATTCTGCAGGGATCGCATGGGGGTAAGTATAACAAGTTTTTTGTTTTTTTTTAAATACAATTAACTAGGAGTGGAGAGATGGGAGATGCACATGTGTGTGTGTGTGTGTGTGTGGGGGGGGAGATGGGAGATGCACATGTGTGTGTGTGTGGGGGGAGATGGGAGATGCACATGTGTGTGTGTGGGGGGGGGGATGGGAGATGCACATGTGTGTGTGGGGGTAGATGGGAGATGCACATGTGTGTGTGGGGGGAGATGGGAGATGCACATGTGTGTGTGGGGGGAGATGGGAGATGCACATGTGTGTGTGGGGGGAGATGGGAGATGCACATGTGTGTGTGGGGGGAGATGGGAGATGCACATGTGTTGGGGGGGGAGATGGGAGATGCACATGTGTGGGGGGGGGAGATGGGAGATGCACATGTGTGTGGGGGGGGAGATGGGAGATGCACATGTGGGTGGGGATGAGAGAGGTGCACATGTGGTGGAGGGGGATGAGAGAGGGGCACATGTGGTGGAGGGGGATGAGAGAGGGGCACATGTGGGGGAGGTGGATGAGAGAGGGGCACATGTGGGGGAGGGGGTGAGAGATGTGCACATGGGGGGATGAGAGCTGCACATGGGGGGGTTTGAGAGCTGCACATGGGGGAATTGGGAGTAGGGGGATAATGAGCTGCACATAACGAATGTGGGGTGGGGGAGAGTAAATGATAAATGATGATGGGGTGGGGAGAGCACGGACATGATATAATGAATTGGGGCAGGGGGTGCATGTAAATATTGAATGCGGGGAGCAGGAAGTATAGAGTAGGGGGCGTTGCGGATGCAGGAGTGTGACTGGTAACAAATTGGCGGAAAGAGTAGAGGTTCTAATTAAATTATATATTAAGTGCCTATTTACAGTTAATGGGGGCACAGTGGTGGATTACAATTTATATTTGGAATGGTAGGTTGCATAATAACTAACCATATATTGATGGTGGATGCATGTCTGTATTCAGCTGCGTAATGTAGAAGTTGGGGAATGTGCTCTAGATAACTGTGTTATTTTATGCAGAGACGAGTCCTGGCTGGAAGACGTGATGGCGGTCTGTGCTGGATGAAGGAGAAAAGCGAAGATGAAGGACTTCACCTAGAGACGTCACCGGTGAGTCAGTCTATTACATGTACACTGTGTATAATGTCACTGGTGATCACTGTATTACCTGTACACTGACACTATATACAGAGCTCCTGTGTATAATTTCACTGGTGATCACTGTATTACCTGTACACTGACACTATATACAGAGCTCCTGTGTATAATGTCACTGGTGATTCCTGTATTACCTGTACACTGACACTATATACAGAGCTCCTGTGTATAATGTCACTGATGATCACTGTATTACCTGTACACTATATACAGAGCTCCTGTGTATAATGTCACTGGTGATCACTGTATTACCTGTACACTGACACTATATACAGAGCTCCTGTGTATAATTTCACTGGTGATCACTAGATTACCTGGACACTTACGTTATACATACCATGTATAGAGCTCCCGTGTATAATGACACTTATGGTAATATTAGTAATGTGGTGGTAATATTAGTAATGTAGTGGTAATATGTGGTCTGGTCATGGTGTGGCAGTTTTTCTCCCTTCTGTGTGGTATTATTCGGTCACTATGTTGTGGTAATATGTGGTCTGGTCATGGTGTGGCGGTATTCCCTGTATGTGGTATTATTGGTCATTTAAAAAAAAAATGTATATGACACATTCCCTTAAAGAAAACTAAATAAAAATATATCTAAAAAGAGTATTGGATATTTTAAGAAAATTTTAATAGGTTAGAGTAGGGCCCGCCCAGAAGAGTCTACCTTATCGTGGTGGCGGCTTTAAAAATCTTTTGGCCAAAACAAAAGCTGATGGCTATGTATGTGGCGCCGTCACATGGCCGAACGTCAGGAGAACCTGGTGGCAGCGACGTGGACGAGCGCCAGGATTCTGCAGGGATCGCATGGGGGTAAGTATAACAAGTTTTATTTGTTTTAAATACAATTAATTAACTAGGAGTGGGGGGAATCAGAGATGCACGGGGGGGGATGAGAGATGCACATGGGGGGGTGAGAGATGCACATGGGGGGGTGAGAGATGCACATGGGGGGGTGAGAGATGCACATAGGGGGGTGAGAGATGCACATGGGGGGATGAGAGATGCACATGGGGGGGATGAGAGATGCACATGGGGGGGATGAGAGATGCACATGGGGGGTTATGTTTACATAACTTTGTTGCCTTATGAAGGGCAGGGGGGGCCCCCCAAAATTTCTTGCACAGGGGCCCACTACAGTCTGTGTCCGCCCCTGTGTAGCAGGATATGCAGCTCACCAAATGGCTCCTGGACTCTTCCATGTTCTTATTGTTAATGTTCTGAAAACAGTGAAAAAAGCTTAAAAAAAAAAGCTTCAAAATGCGCGCGCCTACCGGCGCGCGGTTTACCGATGTCCTCTTTTCAGCTCCAACAGCCAAAATCCAGTGTTCTTTGAGCTCGCGGAGACTCTTCACTTACCCCAAAATGCAGTGGGAATATGCAAATTATCTCCTCAGGACTCCTCCCCTATATTTTGTCCTGTATAAAACAAAGCCTTATAACAGTCACGTTGGTGAAAAAAAAAAAAAAAAAAAGGTACAAAATATATATATATATTGGCCAGTATTTGAAGGGTTAATAAATATTCACCCGCTGTGGAAATTTCTGCACCGAAATAGACCTGCGGTGCAGATTTTAAAGAATCAAGTAATGTATAAGATTTTCTGGGGGGAGTGTAAGGAAAACAATAAAATTAGACCCTTCTAAGAAGAAATATGCTATCCAAACCTGACCCCATGATTGTTAATAAGGTCTTATCTTATTTAATGGATCTTTCCCTAGGATAGATCAACGCAGATGTGAATCTAGTTTAAAGAGATCCTGTTTAAGAAAATCTGCAGAGACATCAAGTATAGACTGTTTGGTTGTATGTGGAATCCTATACAGTGAGCTCCTTCTAGCGGTGGTTATAATAATATTTTATTTGTCTGTGGCCACCACTAGGGGGAGCTCACTCTATATGGTGTCTACATACATCCCAATAGTATACAGTAGGCTTCTAAACTCCCTCTAGTGGTGGCAGGCGGGAGTGAAAATTCTATGATTTATCTCTATGCAGGGGATTTGAAACTCTATATCAGAATAACAGCTCTGATATATTATAAAATTATTTACTATCAAATTTTTTACTTATGTTTAAGGGTGAATGGATAAGCCTGTATCTTCATATACAACACCATGAAATGATGATTCCGTAACTATAGAAGTATCAGCAGGAGAACCTTTATTATCCATGTGCCATTTTGTGTTTTTAATTATCATCAGCAAAATCTGTTATGTCAGATGTGGCATAAGCCGGGATTTCTAAAATAAAAAAAAAAAAAAAAGTGATCTTTTTTTTTTTCTTTTTTCAGTCGTCCGGAAACTTGATTAGTAAGTGTCTTAGATTTGACGGCGCGTCAAGCGGTGAGAACATTTTAATTAGCTTTGGTACACAGACCCATATGTCTGAGGAAGAACCAGCATATGTTTCATCAGAACAGAAAAAATAGCGCTGAAATAGTCGATCTCTGATATTCAGGAGGTTTCAGTCGTCTTGTCTGATCCCACGTCTCAGCAGCAGGAGCAAAAAATCCCCGAAAAGTTTCTGCTTATTCACAGTTTTTGTTTTATTCTCTTCATGTTCAGTAGACGTTTAGGCCGCTACAAGAAGGTTCCACAGTCGTCTATTAATGCCGCATTTATAAATTAAATGTAACCCAGTGTCTTTATTTTTATTTAACTTTTAGATTTTTTCTTTGTTTTTTTTTGTTTTAGTCATCTGTGAAAAATAAAGAGAAACATAAAGGTCAATCATCAAAGTCAGCGGTGACGGCCAATGTTACCTTTACTAATAACATGCTGCTAATGTGGTAACTATGGAGATAAAATAAGAAAGTAATGCAATATCTTATTTTATCATTGTTTTCTCAAATTTCTTTCTCTCTCCCGCATTCTCTTTTTTCCTTTTTCTCTCTCTTCCTCTTTCTCCCTTTTTCTCCCTCTTACTCTCCAGTGCCTTATCTCTCCCTCCTTTCTCTCTATTGCTTTTTCTCTTTTTTTCCGCTTTCTTTCCATCCTTTTCTTTTTTCTTTCTCCCCTTTCTCTTTCTGTCTGTCTCTCTCATTCTTTCTCTCTTTTACCTTTTTCTCTCTCCTTTCTCCTCTCTTCCTCGTTCTCTTTTTTCCTTTTTCTCTCACTCTTTTTCTTTTCTCTTTCTCCCTCGCTCTCTTTCTCTCACTTTCTCTTATTCTGCTCTATTTTTCCCTCTTCCTCCTTCTTTCTCGCACTTTTCTTTTTCTCTCCCTCCCTTTGTCTCTCCTTTCTCTTTCTCTCTCTCTTCCTTTTTCTCTCTCCATCTCTCTCTGTTCCTCTTTTCTTTCTCCCACTTTTTGTCTCCCTCTTTTTCACTCTGCTTCTTTTTCTTTCTTTCTCGCTCCCTCCTTTTCTCTATCCCTATTTCTCTCTCTTTCTCTCTCTACTGTATCTTCTCCTCCCTAGGTCACTTATGTATTTATGTAGATATCAAAAAAAGATCGACCTACCTATTTTCTATCTATCTATTATCCATCTATTATCTATCTATTATCCATCTATTATCTGTCTATTATCTATCTATCATCTATGTATTATCTATCTATATATTATCTATTATTTATCTATCATCTATTATCTATCTAATATTTATGTTATCTATCTATTATCTATCTATCTATTATCTATCATCTAACTATTATCTATCTATTATCTATCTATTATCTATCATCTATTATCTATCTATCTATTATCTATCATCTATCTATCATATATCTATTATCTATCTATTACCTATCTATTATCTATCATCTATCTATTATCTATCTATTATCTATCATCTATCTATTATCTATCTATTACCTATCTATTATCTATCATCTATCTATTATCTATCTATCTATCTATTATCTATCTATCTATCTATTATCTATCATCTATCTATTATCTATCTATTATCTATCATCTATCTATTATCTATCTATTATCTATCTATCATCTATCTATTATCTATCATCTATCTATCATCTATCTATTATCTATTATCTATCTATTATCTATCTATTATCTATCTATCTATTATCTATCATCTATCTATTATCTATCTATTATCTATCTATTATCTATCTATTATCTATCATCTATCTATTATCTATCATCTATCTATTATCTATCTATTATCTATCATCTATCATCTATCTATTATCTATTATCTATCATCTATCTATTATCTATCATCTATCTATCATCTATCTATTATCTATTATCTATCTATTATCTATCTATTATCTATCTATCATCTATCTATTATCTATTATCTATCTATTATCTATCTATTATCTATCTATCATCTATCTATTATCTATCTATCATCTATCTATCATCTATCTATTATCTATCTATTATCTATCTATTATCTATCTATCATCTATCTATTATCTATCTATCATCTATCTATTATCTGTCATCTATCTATCATCTATCTATTATCTATCTATTATCTTTCTATCTATCTAATAGTTATCTATCTATCTATCGATCTATCTTTTCCTATCTATACATACAAGTGACCGATTCCATAAATAACTATGTATCCTGCTGTTGACAGTATCATCTCCATCCTCCCACAGAAGTCTCCATTTAAAGGGTTTCTGATTTATAAATCCCCGGTATAAAAAGTCCCTATTAGAGAGTTCTGAGTGAATAAATATAGAGGGCTCGTCCATTTAGGACCCTCATCTACAAGCAACTACAATAACGTGTCTCACTCTGGAGGTCCTGGCTCATAGACGCGTTACACAACCAGATCATTGATTTTAATGAAGACGTTGTAACGCTTCATTTCACCTGTGGTGGTGCTGCAGGAAAACTGCACACTTGCTGCTGGATCGCCTGACAGATCACAGTTGATCACTGGCTTTTCTAGTATCAGGACATCTTGGGAGCATTGTATTATTACATAATCTGCACCAAATATTACTGTGAGGGACACATGCTTGATGTTATGTCTGTGATACAACTTTAAGAGCTGGGGACAAAATGGTAATAGATTAGTAATTAAAACTATTTGCAAAGTTGCCTCAATTTGTATTTTTAATTGAAGGAAGGATAAAGAAATAAAAATGGTGGACATACCCTTTAAGATGGAAAACCCCTTTAAATTGTGAACATTGACAAAATAGCTCTGGAGCAGGAGCCTGCACTTACATAGTGATGCCCTCGGGTCTACACCTCAATGTTCATGTCTGTGAAGCCCCGTTTTCCCTCATTCACTAGTGTAGGTCTCTCAGTCCTCGTGTGCCAGACCAAAACCTGTATGGAGGGAAGATCAGCGGTCAGTATATACAGAGAGTAGAGCAGTATACACACCCAAAGCTATATTGGACCGTAGACGGGCTTCTAAAGGATAAATGGATAATCAGACTTTAGGCGGATTAATAGAAGATATATAGATAGAACATACTGTAGATCTGAAATCTGGATATGTAATGATAGAAGATATTTGGGTGCATTATTGTTAGATTTAGGGGGCAGTTACTTTTGCACAGGACTGATGTAAATGCTGGAAACATCAGCCATGTGATTCCGCTGGGTGACCAGGGATCGCATCTGTTCTAACCTTAGTGCAGTTGGCGGCTTTGGCTTCCAGTCCATCCATGGTGACCAGGTCTTTCAGTAAACTGGTTTCCTGATAACCTCCCTTTACTCCTTCCAGCTTGAAGTTGGCATATGGTCTTTCAAGAATTAAGCGTAAGTTAATGGCAAAACCAGCCATGTCGATGGCAAAAGGCCTCTTAGGGTCGAATACCGTTTTCCAGCCGATCACTCTTCCCGTTGGACCAAGTCTTGGAGACTCATATCTTAAACCACCAACGAAAGCCACCGGCCAGACAGACACCGTCCTGGTGTATCGCATCTGTGGATAAGATAGTCAGACATTACTGGTAACAGTTCATTGTCTTAAAATAATACCCTCGGGGACAAATTAAGGTTGGTGAAAGCAAGAAATGTGATGAAACCTCAATCAAACCTTGGGATCTGAGCCCCATCTAACACCCTAGTATGGTAGTAGAAGTAGTAGAGGTGGTCTCCTATGTGCCAACCCCTCTTCACTGAAAGCCAAGTCACTAGCAAATAATGGATACGAGACCCCTGTTCTCAATACCCATGGTGGCTTTCTACAAATCAAATGTGATATAACTCAATAATGGGAATAAAAAGAAAATGGCCATACCAAAAAACATTCTTGAGAGTCTGAACATAGTATGAAAATGGAACAGGGGAGCTCATGTCTGTAAGTACTTAGATAAGAATACAGTAATTAACCAGCATCAGCATCGGTTTGTAACTAATAAATCATGTCAGACTAACTTAATTTCCTTCTATGATGGAATCACTGACTGGGTGGATCAGGGAAACACAGTAGATATACTATATCTTGACTTCAGCAAAGCGTTTGACAAAGTATCTCATACCATCCTTATTGAAAAAATGACCAACTATGGAATGGACAAAGCAACTGTTAGGCGGATTTATAACTGGCTCAGTGATCGGACCCAAAAAGTGGTCATAAATGGTGGCACATCTAGTTGGAGGAATGTCTCAAGTGGGGTAGCACAAGGCTCTGTCATGGGCCCTGTGTTGTTCAACATCTTTATCAATGATTTAGATAAAGGAATTGAAGGTAAACTGATTAAATTAGCTGATGACACAAAGCTAGGAGGGATAGCTAATACTAGAGAAGAGAGAGAGAGGATTGAAAAAGATCTAAACAAACTGGAACTGTGGGCAGCAACTAACAAAATGTTTTTTAACAGGGAGAAATGCGAAGTCCTACATCTGGGCAAGAAAAATTAAAAAAATATATATATATACAGAATGGGAGGAATAGGGCTAAGCAACAGCACGTCTGAAAAAAGACTTGGGTATACTAATAGATCATAGACTGAACATGAGTCAACAGTGTGATGCAGCAGCAAAAAAGGCAAATACAATTCTGGGATGTATTAACAGAAGCATACAGTCTAGATCACCTGAAGTCATTATCGGTCTTTACTCCTCTTTGGTCAGACCTCATCTGGAATACTGTGTACAGTTTTGGGCACCACATTTTAAAAAAGACATTGAAAAACTGGAGCAAGTTCAGAGAAGAGCGACCAGAATGGTGACTGGTCTGCAAACTATGTCCTATGAGGAACAGATAGAGGATTTGGGAAATGTTTAGCTTGTGAAAGAGAAGACTGAGAGGAGACTTAAGAGCTGTCTACAAATATCTCAAGGGCTGTCACATTGTAGAAGGATCATCTTTATTCTCATTTGCACAAAGAAAGACTAGAAGCAATGGGATGAAACTAAATGGGAGGAGACACAGATTAGATATTAGAAAAAACTTTTTGACAGTTAGGGTGATCAATGAGTGGAACAGGCTGCCACGAGAGGTGGTGAGTTCTCCTTCAATGGAAGTCTTCAAACAGAGGCTGGACAGACATCTGTCTGAGATGGTTTAGTGACTCCTGCATTGAGCGGTGGTTGGACACAATGACCCCGGAGGTCCCTTCCAACTCTAACATTCTATGATTTATATTTGCCAACTTTCCCAAAATGAAAAGTGGACAAATTTCCCAGGAGCTGCTGAAATTTCACAGAAAGTAGCATTTGTGGAAGATTTCTTGAGCATCACGTCATCAGACAGAGCCATGACGTCCAAATACATATGTATACGGGGGTGGGAGAGTGTGAGCAGTAAAAAGGGGCACAGTTACTAAAACTTTTTGGACACATTCAACATCCTCCTGGAAAATCATCTCTAAAAGTTGAAAAATATAGGGGAGCCAGGGGCCAAAAGTGTATAGTTGTATGTAGGTCCAAAGCCGCTGGTTGCCAACCAGTGCTCTAACTCGTGGTGTGGAAGATCTTATAGCACTAGTGGCATCACCAAGGCTACATTGGCTGTGGACAATGATGTTTTTGATATGTTTTGGGAATATTTTCTAGTAGTTACTTATTAGACTAGTACATAAACCATGGTGAATGGTGAATTTTGTAATCTACGAGACCCTTCCTCTGGACTTTACCGTAATATTCATCAAATTGTCAGGTAGCTGGGAAGAAAAGCTGTCCTTTTTTTTGCATGTTTTTGTCTCCTTCTTCAAACACATTTATCTATCTGGAGGAGAGGGCTGGCTCCTTCTCATCGGTGGACGTTTATGATGAATTACTTTAGCTATAAGCCATCGTTATGTAGTAGATTACGGAGAGTTAGCGCACGTCCTACACGATATGTTAATGAGAGATATTAATCATTGTGTTGCGCCGTGTATATCCAATATTCCACCAGGTCCTTCCTTACCACTGTAATGAACCCAAAGAATCCATCTGCTAATGAATCAAAGTGTACGCGGCTTCTAAATTATTTGGGTTAAGATCACATTGTATTATTAGAGTACTCTCTTGGCGGATTTACTGTTCTATTAATGTTCTTCCCTTCCCCCGTTTTTTTAATTTCTATGCCAAATTAAAAAAAAAAATTAAAATCATTCTCTTAAGGGCAGTTCGTTCCATAAAAGTAAATCATTTTTCACTCTGCAATCTCTAAAACTTGGAGGTTTGTCCAAAGGTCAACTTTTTGACAAATGTGATGATCTTCTACAGCGTAATGACTGTTCCTCTACAGAGTGAGGCCTTTTGCCCGCTAAGATCCATGATTAAATCACAATTTAATTAAGGAGCGAAAACATATTGATTTTTCAATAGACATAAAACTGAAATCCCAACATTAAAGGTGATTAAGCGTGTTTGGGAAAGCCAATTACAAGGGAGAATTAAGATATCTATAACGTCTGAAGGCCAGCTATGGCTCTTTCTCGTGACTGCTTACCTCCTCAAAGACCTCAAGACTGTACGTGTTGTCATCATCTGCAAAATAGACGACTCCTTCTGGTGGATTCGAAGCGTTGAGGTTGTCTCTAAGCCACCGAAGGCCGAGATTCCTCTGAACGGTTCCTCGAGGGGTGACCTCAGGCGTCCTTGATATGCCCACTTTTTGGTTGTGTGGACTCTCAATGTTCAAGTGGGTGAAGTTCAGCCCGGCTTTCTCCAGCAGATTAGCAACCAGTTTTGTTTTTCTCGGGCAATCTTCTACCACGATCCAGTGCAAATTGACTACATGGAGAAAAGTGTTGGCCAATCGGACAAGCTCGGCCTTCTGGACAGGCCTAGTGTAGGTGGGAGTAATCACATAGATAACTGGAAGGTCTTCATTCCAAGGTGGGGGTCTTGAATAGACGTATGTCCTTACCACCACCGGGGTCTCCCGGGTGGGATACTGGTTGACACATTGAACAGAATCTTCTTTGCTCTGTGTCACATTGCTGAAGAGGGGTTTGACCGTGGAATTGTCACCTATCTCCTCTGTAAGAAAGGAAAGATGACTTTGATTAGGCTCAGAAAGTTCACGTAACTTTCAAAAGACACAAAAAGATTACTGCATTCTTTTTTTTTCTCACCAAAAAGTTTTACAATATTTGGAAAATGTGTGCCTCATTATTGGGTCTCTGATTTGGAGGATCCAGACTTGTTAGAGGAGTCTCTTGACTACATGGCAGCTCGGGCGATCAGTGATCTATGGGGAATCCTTAAAGTAAGTGTATAATTTTTCTGCAGCGCCACCACAGGTGGAAAAGAAGTATTACACAGTGCTCATTCAAATCAATGGTTTGAGTGTGCAATACCGAACAGGACACTTTTTGTTATCCACATGAAGATTGTCAACAGTGGACGCCCCTCAATTAAAGGTGTTGGTCACTACTTTTTCATTGATGGTCTATCCGTAGGGTAGGTCATCAGTATCTGCTCGGTGAGGGCGCGACATCCGGCATCTACGTCGACCATTTGCCAGCGGCTGGAAGTTCTTGGATGCTGTCAGACACGGCAACTCTGTCATTTCCATAGTGGCCACGGCCTGGTACTGGAGATCCACTCTCTATGCAATTGAATAAGGGATGAATCTGCAGTACCCAGCCGCGGCGGCCACTATAGTTTTGACGGAGCTGCTGTGTTTCGGCAGCTTTCGGTGCCGGTGGCCGCATCCCCACCGATCAGATATTGATTACCTATCCTTTTTTTTTTTTTCTGCAGAAATATTATTTTACTTATCTCTTAAAAGTAATATATGATACGATTGCTATTCATTGTGAGATGAAATCGCTTTCCTCCTGTTTTTCTAAAATGGATTTTACAGTCACTTGGCAACAAGATAGAGTCTGGTAAATATCTTCATCTGTCAAATCCGAGGTATCATTATCCCACTATTCCACCCGAGATGAAAAAATTACTAAGGGAGGAATAATAGCCTTGAAAGCAACACCAAAAGGGGGTCAAAAGTTTTTAACTAAAAATAATTAAAAGTAATTACTAAAACTAAGTTTCGGCCTGTGCATGTCAAAAGTTTGAGGCCGTTTTTTTCAATTTTCGGTGCCAGGAGTCGCAAAATCAGTTTAAGACGGGAAGAAAGAGATGAAACCAAAAGAGGTATTTGAAAAAAAACAATATCAGTCTTGTAGAAAGACCATATAAACACTTTATTAGAAGAATAAATCACACATAAAAACAACACAAAACAAGGACATATTAAAATATAATCATAAAAAAACAGCCCAAGAGGAGGGGAGGCGTATGCAGACAGAAATAATTAATGGACCTTCCGAAAAGCTATTCTGCATAAATGCAGGTATAAGAAACAATCTATTTTATATTCTTTTATCCACATAAATTTCTGTATCACCGGTTAATATAAATAGTTGTTTAATAATGACACAATTAACAATCATCGGTGTACATGAGTAACTGTTGGAAAATATTAGGTTAAAAAATGTGGATAGCCAATCTCTCTTAAATATAAGTGCTATAATGAAGTCCACATATTTTCAAAGTGCAAGTGCAATGGATCAATTCATAAGATTTTAATACATGATTGGAAGGTATAACAGACAATAACATGAAAGATTTTATAAGGACATACCACAGCTCTCTCACACCACTCCAACACCGTTTCGCTACAGCTTCATCAGGGAGTGTGGGGGGAATAAACCACATATACTGTATATAGGGTTAATGCAGCTTTATCCTGGCTTTTTTTAACCAACTTTATTCTTTCCCTCCTACAAGATGGCTGCAGGGAGCGCTGTGCGCCGTGGCGCCCGACTCGCATTGGGAGTGGACTGACTCGGCGGCACATCATGAATGGCACCACGCCCTTCATTGGCGTGCACTGTGTCCTCCGCTCTGGATGTGATTGCCGGTACGCATGCGCGAATGGCGGCGCCCGATAACATAGCGCTTCTCTTTGGTAATTATGTGTGGCTGCGTTGACCCTATATATTTGTGGTTTATTCCCCCTCCACAACACTCCCTGATGAAGCAGCAGCGAAACGATGTTGGAGTGGTGTGAGGGGAAGGGGTCTGTGGTACGTCCTTCTAAAATCTTTCATGTTATTGACTGTTATACTTTCCAATCGCGTATTTACATATTTAAAATCTTATGAATTGATCCATTGCACTTGCACTTTGAAAATATGTGGACTTCATTATAGCACTTATATTTAAGAGAGATTGGTTATCCACATTTTTTAACCTAATATTTTCCAACAGTTACTCATGTACACCGATGATTGTTAATTGTGTCATTATTAAACAACTATTTATATTAACTGGTGATACAGAAATTTAAGTGGATAAAAGTATATAAAAACGATTGTTTCTAAAATACCTGCATTTATGCAGATTAGCTCTTTGGAAGGTCCATTAATTATTTCTGTGGGCATACCCCTCCCCCCTCTTTAGCTGTTTTATTTTATTATTATATTTTAATATGTCATTGTTTTGCTTTTATGTGTGATTATTTTTTTCTAATGAAGTGTTGATATGTACTTTCTACAAGATTGATTTAGTCTTTTTTTGTTCAAATACCTCTTTTTGTTTCATCTTCGGTTATTGGTATTTGGGACTTACCGTTGGTTTATTGTTGTTATTTCCTTCTGTTTTGTAGGATTTATCTCAAGATGGGAAGAAAGAATATTTTTGACTTCACACCAAATTCATCAATTTTAATGAATTTGTCAGCCAAAACAGTAAGTAATACCACTATAGAAAAAAAAAGGAAAGGAAGGGACTTATAAATAAACACAAATAATTAATCGGGGCCTATGTCTGAGCTAAAAGTTGTTGATCATCCTCCATTCAATACGTCAAACCCCCAAAAAAAGGGATATGTAAAATGTATAATTGATGGAGATAGGTTGAACTTGATGGACCTTTGTTTTTTTTTTCAGCCTATATATATATATATATATATATATATATATATATATATATAACCTTTTGCTCAAGTTGCAACTTTTTGTAGCCAGTTTATGCCGAAAAACTAACATAAACTATCTTATAAATTGGGTTCAGAGTCTGTATACCCCCTGTAGGATTGTAGGAATTTACCTGTGCTAATACTCAACTTCTGGGCACTAATTCAAAATCTGTAATAGGGCCCCCACTAGGTGTCATTTATAGTACTGGTGCTATTTATGTGGCAATGTGTTTTTTTAGGCTCCTTAAAGGGGTCCTGTCAGCAGGTCGAAAGTGTCCAGTTTTTGTGCTTGTTTTGTTCCTGCTCGTTCCCTGAATATTCCGTTTTTTGTTTTTTTTAAAATCCGCCATACGGTTACAGAGATATGGGCCTTTTTATTTAGTGATTATTTTTATTGTCTCTATTAGAGGGGCGTGTCTTACATAATTATGCAGAGCAGCCTAAAGACACACCCCTGAGCAACGACCATAAACGTTAGCAATAGATTAAAAAAAAAAAACCATATCTCTGGAACCGAATGGCGGATTTTAAAAAAACAAAAACTGGAATACTCAGGGGAGTGACAGGAATCAGAGAAAAAAACAAAAACTGTACACTCTTTTTAAAGTGACAGGCCCACTTTAAGCACTATGGTTTGGGGTGTCTCTTACCTTTGCACCTTCCATAGTCGGTTATTTAAGTGTTTTGTGGGTGTGCTAGTGTTTCAACATGGGTTCAGTCCCAAAATGTCTTCCTGTACATTTATCTGACTGTTAAACGTCGTGTATGGCATCGAACTCATTACAGAGCGAACGATTTTTTTTTCCAGAGTGTCGTAAAAGGAAATTTATCGATTAAATAATTGAAGAAAAAGGTCACGAAAAGAAATAGAATTTTGGTGATTAAAGCGATCATTAAATACATGGAGGCCAGATTTTATTTTTTTTTGTGAAGGTTATCACCTTCTTCGGGGGAAGGGATGAGATTTATATGTAAGAACGTCTTTGAATCCTGACTATACAAAGGTTAAGAACATTTATATTTAATCATCAGAATGTACCAATGCCTGCGCCTGATATCATTAATTAGTTAGTCGTGAATAATGCCAAGCCGGCCGCTAGCACAGATTAGTGTAATCAAAGAAATCTATAAATATATTGAATCATTTCTGTTTGTTCTAGAAGGATTTCTTTTTATCCCCAAATATATCACATTATGTCACTATGGAGGAAGGAAGGAAGTCACTGACAACCAAGGGATCCAATATAGAATAAAACAAACCCGTGCCAATGATACAGTGTGGTAAGATTATCTTTATTTTATATCTAACCAGTTTTTTTTGTGGCTTAAAGGGGTTCCCTATTTTTTAAAAAAGTCTGATTCCTTCTGCAACAGGAGACAGAAAAATGCCCAAAGCATAAACAGCCAAAACTCTTTGCCTCCCAAATAAGTATCAGTTTGGTCTTGAACTCGAGATCTATGCAATCTAAGATAACCTGATTACTAAGGAGCTGTCTGACTAGCAACTAAGCGTGGGTACTCATAGGCACCAATCTGTCTCTTAATTTAATTAGGATCTGATTAATTACGGCCACAGCTTTAACAATAAATGGCTACTCTTGAACACAACTTATTTTATTCTAAATATATCCAAAATTTGTTGCTGATGATCTTATAATGTCTTTGTGGCATTTTGATATAGAGCTCTATAGAGATAAGATATAAAATGTAACTTCCTACAGACACCATTAGGGGGAGCCGTTTGGTTTTCTGAATACTTGTTAGACAATGGGTACCTGTCGCGCAAGGTGAGGGAAGGAACAAGTGTAAATCGCTGGGAAGTGAGGGAAGGGAGACCAACAAAAAGGGAAATGGGGAGTGGAGACCCCTAGGCAGATCTAATATCACCCTGACTACCCTATCATCCCTATATAGGTTTCACACCTATCGCCGAGCAGGAAACCTAATCCCTGAATGTCGCTAGAGCCAGCCAGGTAGGGAGGGGACTGGGTGAACACTAGTCAGGCCCCACTGTAACTAAAGACAATAAGGTAAACAAACAAAGGGCAAAGGAGATAAACTTAGTGTTATGCACACGCCCGGACTGACTGGCGTGTGCGTGTTTAGTGATCCCACTGGACCATGAACCGGAGAGTGCCTGGAGGGGCGTAACTAAGTATCTATCCGATCCGACCAAGGTCGCACGACAGCTAACGACGCCAGTGCACCAGGGAGGAACCGAGCAGAGGGACCAGGTGCTACTCCAGGTCAGACCCCGGACACGGCTGTTGACCCACACCGGAGAATACAGGAACAGGCAGGTTAGGCTGGCACACTGACTGGTGGGTATAGGCAGGCACGGCTGGTATGCAGACAGGCAGGCACTGGTAAGCACAACTGGTATGCAGGCAGAGGGTACTGGCAAGCACGGCTGGAGTGCCGACAGGGAGGCACTAGCAGGTTGGAGCACAGACTGGATAAGGTCCAGTACAGACTGGGACTCAGGAACAGAACCGCAGATGCAGTAGACAAGTAGAGCAGAGCGAGACCGCCGGAGCGGTGAGCAAGAGCAGAGCGAGACCGCTTGGAGCAGTGAGCAAAGGCAGGGCAGAGCAAGACCGCCTGGAGCGGCGAGCAAAGGCAGAGCAGAGCGAGAGCGGTGAGCAAAGGCAGAGCAGAGCGAGACCGCCTGGAGCGGCGAGCAAAGGCAGAGCAGGCAAGAACCGCCGGAGCGGTGAGCAAGGCAGAGCAGGCAAGAACCGCCGGAGCGGTGAGCAAGGCAGAGCAGGCAAGAACCGCCGGAGCGGTGAGCAAGGCAGAGCAGGCAAGAACCGCCAGAGCGGTGAGCAAGGCAGAGCAGGCAAGAACCGCCGGAGCGGTGAGCAAGGCAGAGCAGGCGAGAACCGTCGGAGCGGTGAGCAAGGCAGAGCAGGCAAGAGCCGCCGGAGCGGTGAGCAAAGGCAGAGCAGAGGGGACAGGGCTCTGTTCACACAGAACAGACTAGAAGGGAAAGGCAGAACCAGATACACACAAGATACTTGCAATGAAGTAGCGAGTGGACTCTAAACTCACAAACGGGAGTACAGGGACAACGAGTAGGAGTTAGGTACGGGTTCAGACTCTGCAGGAAAAGGGAAGATACGGACATAGAGAAAAACAGGTAACAGGCTAGGAGAGTATTCAGACAAGAACAGACACAGCAGCAAGATACAGGAGGCGGTCTAGGTATGCGGCCCCTAGAAGGCGGAACGAACAGGCTAGGAGCGTGTTCAGACAGGAACAGGCAAGATACAGGAGCGGGCCTAGGTATGCGGCCCCTAGAAGGCGGAACGAACAGGCTAGAAGCGTGTTCAGACAGGAACAGGCAAGATACAGGAGCGGATCTAGGTATGCGGCCCCTAGAAGGCGGAAAGAACAGGCTAGGAGCGTGTTCACACTGGCCTGGAAATACAGCCTCCAGGAAAGGCAGACAGACAACAGGCTAGAAGATAGTTCAGACAGGACCTTGCACATCAGCGGCGAAAAGCCATCTGACGGAACGCATTGCTCAGGCACCAGCTTGTATGTGGAGCTGGTTTAAATATCCAATGACTGACAGCAATAGGCTGAGGACGCATTAGGGGTGTGCCCACAGCAGCTACAAGAAATAGGAAGTGACCAGGCCGCCGCCCTAAGCAGCCAGAACAGAGGCAAGCAGACAGCATGGAAACAAGCCAGGCTAGGAGACTGGACTGATGATCAAGTTTGCGATCTTGCATAGTGGGAGATGGTGCCCAATGCAAGAACGCCGCCAGGTATATTACACTTAGCTTGAGAAGACACCAGAGAGACAACGCCAACTGTCCTCCAAGGGAAGTCCAAGAAGAAACTAGCCAACTACTAGTACTCCAGGCATGAACAGAGGAACATAGAACTATCACCGGCGACTCTCTGGAGACACTAAGAGTCTTTAACTACCAACCAAGGGTGTGTCAATTAGCAGCAGAAGGTGGAGGTCGCTGCTGGGTCCTAAAGGAAGAAGGATATCACTACACTGCAGAGATGAGAAGACCAAGAAGGCATCTGCAATGCCAAGCACAGTGACCTTCTACAGCCAGATCCAGAATGACTGTCTGTCACACTTAATACACCCGTGACAGTACCCAACCAGTTTTAGTGAAAGTCCGCTCACCCACGTCTTCCATCACCTGAAGGTTCAAGCTGTCCACCTACAGTAAATATGTCGTCTTGTTAATGTCTTGTAAACTTTCTAAAAGTTTTTACACTAATATTATTTTTAGTGGGAAAGATAGACTGCAAAATTAATTACTGAACATACCCTTCTTGAAGGGGATCTGTAACCTCTTCAAAAGTGGCAAGAATTTGGTCTTATTTTTATTTTTTTTTCCATTGGGTAATTATGCAGAGGAGCCTAAAGACACGCCCCAGAGGATCCTATGAGCCACACCCCATTATAAAAAAAATATTTACACTAAATAAAAAGGAATGCTGTGGTGGATTTTAAAAGATATAACGAGCAGAATATCCAGGGGATCAGAGGGAATAAAATGAGCACAAACAGCTCACTTTTGATTTGGGGACAGGTCCACTTTAAAAGGGGGATGTCAAGGAGTGGACAACCCCTTTAATTAAATGGTTGTACAAAGTTTGGAAATCATTAACATGACCAATTTAATAACATCAGCCTTCAGAACAAAATTATAAAATGCTTACCTACCTTCCAGACCAGTGCAGCTCCTGCGATCTCTTTGCTGTCTCTCTCCTTGGTCATGAGACATCATTTTCTAGTAATGGACATCCCCTTTAAGACCCCATCACCCTAAACGCATCAGGACCCCACACCAGATCTCTACAATTATCATGATCAAAGACAATGCTTCCAAAATTCCTTCAGAACTCAGACCAGAACTCTAAAAAATAATACAGATCCAAAATAATAACTCCAATTATTCAACCCCCAGACGAGACCCTAAAACCAAAACAGACCCCTATAATTAATCCAGACCAAACTCTAAAATTAATTCATAACTGATTGAGTAACACACTGAAACTGTAGTAAAGACTGACACATTCATGCAGCAGAGGGAGCAGGATGTGCACATAGAAATACATTTCAAGATGCATGGACATCGTAGTGACCATTTCCATAGGTTTTTAAGTGGTGGCCATTAGTTATGGTTGCAGCATTTGTTATTTGCGTAGATGGACTAAATGAATAGATCTCATCCTCAGGGTATTTACTTACTTCGTAAAAGGGTGAGGTAGCGGCTTGTGGGGTTTTGGTGCCACAGTGTTAAAAGAAGAGCCCATGGTAGAATAATGAGCAGTGTAGTGAGAAGGTTGCGTCTCCTCAGCATGCTGTTCTGACTGTCCGTGATAGGTCATTTCTTTACCTGCAGGAAAAGCAAAAAGATTGGTAAAGAGTGATTATTATTTATTACACATCAATAGCCAATCCAGTCACAGTCAACAGTATAATACAGCCTCCTTTATAATAGAAAATACCGACCATGATACTACCCCTACGTACAAGAATATAACTACTATAATACTGCCCCCTATGTACAAGAATATAACTACTATAATACTGCTCCTATGTACAAGAATATAACTACTATAATACTGCCCCCTTTGTACAAGAATATAACTACTATAATACTGCCCCCTTTGTACAAGAATATAACTACTATAATACTACCCCCTACGTACAAGAATATAACTACTATAATACTACCCCCTATGTACAAGAATATAACTACTATAATACTACCCCCTACGTACAAGAATATAACTACTATAATACTACCCCCTATGTACAAGAATATAACTACTATAATACTGCCCCCTTTGTACAAGAATATAACTACTATAATACTACCCCCTACGTACAAGAATATAACTACTATAATACTACCCCCTACGTACAAGAATATAACTACTATAATACTACCCCCTATGTACAAGAATATAACTACTATAATACTACCCCCTACGTACAAGAATATAACTACTATAATACTACCCCCTATGTACAAGAATATAACTACTATAATACTGCCCCCTTTGTACAAGAATATAACTACTATAATACTACCCCCTACGTACAAGAATATAACTACTATAATACTACCCCCTATGTACAAGAATATAACTACTATAATACTGCCCCCTATGTACAAGAATATAACTACTATAATACTGCTCCTATGTACAAGAATATAACTACTATAATACTGCCCCTATGTACATGAATATAACTACTATAATACTGCTCCTATGTACAAGAATATAACTACTATAATACTGCTCCTATGTACAAGAATATAACTACTATAATACTACCCCCTACGTACAAGAATATAACTACTATAATACTACCCCCTACGTACAAGAATATAACTACTATAATACTACCCCCTATGTACAAGAATATAACTACTATAATACTGCCCCCTATGTACAAGAATATAACTACTATAATACTGCTCCTATGTACAAGAATATAACTACTATAATACTGCCCCTATGTACACGAATATAACTACTATAATACTGCTCCTATGTACAAGAATATAACTACTATAATACTGCTCCTATGTACAAGAATATAACTACTATAATACTACCCCCTACGTACAAGAATATAACTACTATAATACTACCCCCTATGTACAAGAATATAACTACTATAATACTGCTCCTATGTACAAGAATATAACTACTATAATACTGCCCCCTATGTACCAGAATATAACTACTATAATACTGCCCCCTATATACAAGAATATAACTACTATAATACTGATCCTATGTACAAGAATATAACTACTATAATACTGCCCCCTATGTACAAGAATATAACTACTATAATACTGCCCCTATGTACAAGAATATAACTACTATAATACTGCCCTCTATGTACAAGAATATAACTACTATAATACTGCCCCTATGTACAAGAATATAACTACTATAATACTGCCCCCTATATACAAGAATATAACTACTATAATACTGATCCTATGTACAAGAATATAACTACTATAATACTGCCCCTATGTACAAGAATATAACTACTATAATACTGCCCCTATGTACAAGAATATAACTACTATAATGCTGCCCCTATGTACAAGAATATAACTACTAAAATACTGTCCCCTATGTACAAGAATATAAATACTATAATACTGCTCCTATGTACAAGAATATAACTACTATAATACTGCCCCCTATGTACAAGAATATAACTACTATAATACTGTCCCTATGTACAAGAATATAACTACTATAATACTGCTTCTATATAATAAATAGGGATTTTCATATAAAGCTGTATGATCCGGTCATCAGCCTGTATGCTTAAGTGCAATACTCGAGTACCGAGTGCAGTTATCTTGTGCATGGAGGGTGTGGAGACAGATGAACAGTAGGGAACAGATTCTGAATGATATTTAGAAGGAGGGAACAGGGAAAAGTTAATTTACTGAGTAGTTAAGGTGGTAGGCTTGCTTAAAGAGATGGGTTTTTAAAGCACGCTTGAAGATATGGGGGCTAGGCATCAGTCGGATCGCCTGGGATAGAGCATTCCAGAGAACTGGCGCAGCACGAGAGAAGTCTTGGAGACGGAGGTGTGAGATTCGGATTATGGGGGATGTTAGTCTTAGGTCATTTGTAGAACGGAGGGCACGTGTGGGGCGATAGACAGAGATGAGAGAGGAGATATAAGGCGGTGCAGAACTGTGGAGAGCTTTGTGGGTGAGAGTGATGAGTTTATATTGGACCCTGAGGCGGACCGGCAACCAGGATAATGACTGGCACAAGATGGAGGCAACGGTGAAGCGGCTGGACCGAAATACGACCCTGGCTGCCGCATTCAGGACGGATTGGAGAGGAGAAAGTTTGGTAAGAGGGAGACCGATCAGAAGAGAGTTGCAGAAGTCCAGACAAGAGAGAATAAGAGCGACAGTCAGAGTTTTAGCAGTTTCAAAGGTGAGAAAAGGTCGGATTCTGGAGATGTTTTTAAGATGCAGGTGACAAGAGCGAGTGAGTGATCGGATATTGGGGGTAAAGGAAAGGTTAAACTACTATAATACTGATACTATATACAAGAATATAGCTACTATAATACTGATACTATGTACAAGAATATAACCACTATAATACTGCCCCTATATACAGGAATATAACTACTATAATACTGATACTATATACAAGAATATAACTACTATAATACCGATACTGTATACAAGAATATAACTACTGTAATACTGCCCCTATATACAAGAATATAACCACTATAATACTGCTCCTATATACAGGAATATAACTACTATAATACTGATACTATATACAAGAATATAACCACTATAATACTGATACTATATACAAGAATATAACTACTATAATACTGATACTATATACAAGAATATAACCACTATAATACTGCCCCTATATACAGGAATATAACTACTATAATACTGATACTATATACAAGAATATAACTACTATAATACTGATACTATATACAAGAATATAAATACTGTAATACTGCCCCTATATACAAGAATATAACCACTATAATACTGCCCCTATATACAGGAATATAACTACTATAATACTGATACTATATACCAGAATATAACTACTATAATACTGCCCCTATATACAGGAATATAACTACTATAATACTGCTACTATATACAAGAATATAACTACTATAATACTGATACTATATACAAGAATATAACCACTATAATACTGCCCCTATATACAGGAATATAGCTACTATAATACTGATACTATATACAAGAATATACCTACTATAATACTCATACTATATACAAGAATATAACCACTATAATACTGCCCCTATATACAGGAATATAACTACTATAATACTGATACTATATACAAAAATATAACTACTATAATACTGATACTATATTCAAGAATATAACTACTGTAATACTGCCCCTATATACAAGAATATAACCACTATAATACTGCCCCTATGCACAAGAATATAACTACTATAATACTGCCCCTATGTATAAGAATATAACTACTATAATACTGATACTATATACAGGAATATAACTACTATAATACTGATACTATATACAGGAATATAACTACTATAATACTGATACTATATACAAGAATATAACCACTATAATACTGATACTATATACAAGAATATAACCACTATAATACTGATACTATATACAAGAATATAACTACTATAATACTGATACTATATACAAGAATATAACTACTATAATACTGATACTATATACAAGAATATAACTACTATAATACTGCCCCTATGTGCAAGAATATAACTACTATAATACTGCTCCCTATGTACAAGAATATAACTACTATAATACTGCTCCCATGTACAAGAATATAACTACTATAATACTGCTCCTATGTACAAGAATATAGCTAATATAATACTGACCACTATGTACAAGAATATAACTACTATAATACTGCTCCTATGTACAAGAATATAACTACTATAATACTGTCCCTATGTACAAGAATATAACTACTATAATACTGCCCCCTATGTACAAGAATATAACTACTATAATACTGCTCGTATGTAGAAGAATATAACTACTATAATACTGCCCCTATGTACAAGAATATAACTGCTATAATACTGCTCTTATGTACAAGAATATAACTACTATAATACTGCTCCAATGTACAAGAATATAACTACTATAATACTGCTCCCTATGTACAAGAATATAACTACTATAATACTGCTCCTATGTACAAGAATATAACTACTATAATACTGCCCCCTATGTACAAGAATATAACTACTATAATACTGCTCGTATGTAGAAGAATATAACTACTGTAATACTGCCCCTATATACAAGAATATAACCACTATAATACTGCCCCTATATACAGGAATATAACTACTATAATACTGACACTATATACAGGAATATAACTACTATAATACTGATACTATATGCAAGAATATAACCACTATAATACTGATACTATATACAAGAATATAACTACTATAATACTGATACTATATGCAAGAATATAACCACTATAATACTGATACTATATACAAGAATATAACTCCTATAATACTGATACTATATACAAGAATATAACTACTATAATACTGATACTTTATACAAGAATATAACTACTATAATACTGCCCCTATGTACAAGAATATAACTACTATAATACTGCTCCCTA
Source organism: Phyllobates terribilis (assembly GCF_046119375.1). Lineage (NCBI taxonomy): Eukaryota > Metazoa > Chordata > Amphibia > Anura > Dendrobatidae > Phyllobates > Phyllobates terribilis. Next base: position 953,126,557 of record NW_027362762.1, read on the forward strand.
TGTACAAGAATATAACTACTATAATACTGCTCCCATGTACAAGAATATAACTACTATAATACTGCTCCTAAGTACAAGAATATAACTAATATAATACTGACCACTATGTACAAGAATATAACTACTATAATACTGCTCCTATGTACAAGAATATAACTACTATAATACTGTCCCTATGTACAAGAATATAACTACTATAATACTGCCCCCTATGTACAAGAATATAACTACTATAATACTGCTCGTATGTAGAAGAATATAACTACTATATTACTGCCCCTATGTACAAGAATATAACTACTATAATACTGCTCCCTATGTACAAGAATATAACTACTATAATACTGCTCGTATGTAGAAGAATATAACTACTATAATACTGCCCCTATGTACAAGAATATAACTACTATAATACTGCCCCTATGTACAAGAATATAACTACTATAATACTGCTCTTATGTACAAGAATATAACTACTATAATACTGCTCCAATGTACAATAATATAACTACTATAATACTGCTCCCTATGTACAAGAATATAACTACTATAATACTGCCTCTACAGTATGTACAAGAGCATAACTAGTATTAGTATTAGGTCAGCTCCGTGGCCGGAAGTCTGTGGGTTACAGAGATTTCGCTGTTACGCTCTGTTTAGAATTAATTACATTCAGAGTCAGTTAAGCGAACGCCCAATTTTTTTGATCTGATTGTGATATAACAACGCACCAGAAATAATTGGATACAAATGAATAAATCAGCACTGTGGTAATTGTCTGCCTCCATTTTTGAGGTTGTAACTTGACAAATCAGTATTTTCTATGGCTTTATTTGTTACATTGAAGTTCCGAGTTCCGAGGTCTATGATTGTCTGCAGTGGCTGCAGATTCGTGAGCGCGGGGTCCCTGGACTCCTGTTGGTCAGTGAGGAGTAAGATTGGATAGTAATATATGGGATTACAATTTTATTTCCATTAATTTTGAATTAATTACAGAGTGTAAAGCTCGTGACCTGTGATGGGAGCACAGGTAACAGTCACATAGTCAGGGTTCAGCTGTAGATTCCAATGGATTCTTAGAGTAACAACCAGTAGAACTGTCACTGTCGCTTTAGAACTGTCATTGTCGCTTTAGAACTGTCATTGTCGCTTTAGAACTGTCACTGTCGCTTTAGAACTGTCATTGTCGCTTTAGAACTGTCATTGTCGCTTTAGAACTGTCTGTCGCTTTAGAACTGTCACTGTCGCTTTAGATGTGACTAGAGCAGAGAACACGATACAGCTCGAAATCAGTAAAACTTAAAAAAAGTATGTACAAAGCGGCCTCATTTTTAATGCAGATTTAATGGCTGTCGTGATGCAAAACGTTTTGTTGAAATACCGAACTTTCCTTTAATGTTATTGTTTTTTTTAATAAACAGATGAAGGGAGGGGAATTATCAACCACGTTTCTTTTCCCCGCAGATGAAATTCAATGGCAGGAACTCAGGGTCTGTCAGCTCTTTGAGAGAATCGTGTATTTCTTTTTGAAGCCTTTGAGCTGTTCTTTTTATTCAGCAATTTCCTGCCATTATTGATACATCGGAAAAAAAAAAAATAGAACATTTTTTTTTATTTTGGAGGGGGCAAATATAAGTTTCACTCTACCTTGCCCCATATTAAAGCATATTTCTGTGCAATGGAAATCTTATTGATGAAGCAGAACTGCAGTGTAAAGAATGGGGAAAAACAGACTGATGAGACAGGAAGACTACGTCAAATAGATTATACTGTGATATGGTCATGGAGTCATACTCTAGGGATGCGAGGTGACACTCAGGGCTGAGTTTAGGGGTTGATCTGTGGGACTTGAATGCAACAGATATCCTGGAACCTCATTTTAACCATTGAGACCCCAACGTTCACGAGACCCGGGTTCTCAAAGTCCTCTATGTTATTGGAACAGTAGTGTGCATGTGTGATTACAGCTCCATTCAGTTCTATGGGAACAGTAGTGCACATGTGGGATTTCAGCTCCATTCACTTGTATGGGAGCAGTAGTGCGCATATGTGATTACAGCTCCATTCACTTCTGTGGGAGCAGTAGTGCACATGTGTGATTACAGCTCCATTCACTTCTGTGGGAGCAGTAGTGCACATGTGTGGTTACAGCTCCACTCATTTCTGTGGGAGCAGTAGTGCGCATTTAATGATTACAACTCCAATCACTTCTATGGGAACAGTAATGTGCATGTGTGATTACAGCGCAATTCACTTCTATGGGAGCAGTAGTGTGCATGTGTGATTACAGCTCCATTCACTTCTGTGGGAGCAGTAGTGTGCATGTGTGATTACAGCTCCATTCACGTCTATGTGAGCAGTAGTGTGCATGTGTGATTACAGCTCCATTCACTTCTGTGGGAGCAGTAGTGTGCATGTGTGATTACAGCTCCATTCACTTCTATGTGAGCAGTAGTGTGCATGTGTGATTACAGCGCAATTCTCTTCTATGGGAGCAGTAGTGCACATGTGTGATTACAGCTCCATTCATTTCTTGTGGGAGCAGGAGTGCGCATTTAATAATTACAACTCCAATCACTTCTATGGGAGCAGTAATGTGCATGTGTGATTACAGCGCAATTCACTTCTATGGGACTAGTAGTGCACATGTGTGATTACATTTCCATTCACTTCTATGGGAGCAGTAGTGTGCATGTGTGATTGCAGCTCCATTCACTTCTATGGGAGCAGTAGTGCACATGTGTGATTACATTTCCATTCACTTCCATAGGAGCAGTAGTGTGCATGAGTGATTGCAGCTCCATTCATAGAATCATAGAATCATAGAATCATAGAATGGTAGAGTTGGAAGGGACCTCCTGGGTCATCTGGTCCAACTCCCTGCTCAAAGCAGGATTCACTAGATCATCTCAGACAGATGTCTGTCCAGCCTCTGTTTGAAGACGTCCATTGAAGGGGAACTCACCACCTCTCGTGGCCGCCTGTTCCACTCATTAATCACCCTAACTGTCAAAAAGTTTTTTCTAATATCTAATCTGTGTCTCCTCCCATTTAGTTTCATCCCATTGCTTCTAGTCTTTCCTTGTGCAAATGAGAATAAAGATGATCCTTCTACAATGTGACAGCCCTTGACATATTTGTAGACAGCTATTAAGTCTCCTCTCAGTCTTCTTTTTTGCAAGCTAAACATTCCCAAATCCTGCAACCGTTCCTCATAGGACATGGTTTGCAGACCAGTCACCATTCTGGTCGCTCTTCTCTGAACTTGCTCCAGTTTGTCTATGTCTTTTTTAAAATGTGGTGCCCAAAACTGTACACAGTATTCCAGATGAGGTCTGACCAAAGAGGAGTAAAGACCGATAATGACTTCACGTGATCTAGACTGTATGCTTCTGTTAATACATCCCAGAATTGTATTTGCCTTTTTTGCTGCTGCATCACACTGTTGACTCATGTTCAGTCTATGATCTATTAGTATACCTAAGTCTTTTTCACATGTACTGTTGCTTAGCTCTATTCCTCCCATTCTGTATATGCTTTTTTCATTTTTATTGCCCAGATGTAGTACTTTGCATTTTTCCCTGTTAAAAACCATTCTGTTGGTTGCTGCCCACTGCTCCAGTTTATTTAGGTCTTTTTGAATCCTCTCTCTCTCTTCTCTAGTATTAGCTATCCCTCCTAGCTTTGTGTCATCAGCAAATTTAATCAGTTTACCCTCAATTCCTTCATCTAAATCATTGATAAAGATGTTGAACAATACAGGTCCCAGGACGGAGCCCTGTGGTACCCCACTTGAGACATTCATCCAGCTGGATGTGAAGCCATTTACAACCACCCTTTGAGTCCGATCACTAAGCCAGTTATGAATCCACCTAACAGTTGCCTGGTCCATTGCATACTTGGTCATTTTTTCAATAAGGATGGTGTGAGATACTTTGTCAAATGCTTTGCTGAAGTCAAGATATACTATATCTACAGCATTTCCCTGATCCACCCAGTCAGTGATTCTGTCATAGAAGGAAATTAAGTTAGTCTGACATGACTTGTTAGTTATAAACCCATGCTGACTCTGGTTAATCACTTCATTCTTATCCAGGTACTTACATATATGTTGTTTAATAATTTGTTCAAAGATCTTTCCTGGTATAGAAGTCAGACTCACCGGCCTATAGTTCCCTGGGTCCACCTTCTTCCCCTTTTTGAAGATAGGAACAACATTTGCTCTTCTCCAGTCTTCTGGGACTTCTCCTGTTCTCCAAGAATTTTCAAAGATTATGGAGAGTGGTTCTAAAATTTCTTCTACGATCTCCTTCAGTACTCTGGGGTGTAATTCATCTGGACCTGCACTTCTATGGGAGCAGTAGTGCACATGCGTGATTGCAGCTTTATTCACTTCTATGGGACTAGTAGTGCACATGTGTTATTACAGCTCCATTCACTTCTATGGGAGCAGACAGTGAATACTATGATGCTCACTACTGCTTCATTCTCACATGGAAATTTGGGACCACCGATCACGTGATCAGTGGGGGTCCCAGTTGTCCGACTCGCAGGCTTCAAACATCACCTATGCTCCAAATGTTAAAGCGACGGTCCCTATAAGAGGGTTCATCGCTCTTTGGCTCCGTTTCTAATCCCAGCATCTCAGATCTCATCACTTATTGTCTCCACATTCACAGCTGCAGCGAGAACGTAATCTGATTATTACAGTCCAGGCCGCTCTAATTAGACCTAACACAGCTCAATACAAGTGCGGGGAAGGGACGGAGTCGCCCACTGCTGACTTGTTACACACTAATAAATGGATCGCGGATATAATGCCAGGATTATGTGATACTCGGGAGGTGAAATCTTTATAACACGGGGGTTTTGTAGTTTATGGATATTTAACCTATTTATGTCTGGGGATGGTTTTTACCCTGTGCTGAGATACCTTATTGCCAGGACATGTGCCAAATTTCCAACTCTAGTTAGAGATCCTTAGAAAAAAAACATGAGGCGGCACTATTCACTGGAAGTAGGGAAATGGAGAGTAATAACCTTATAATCCTTTCCCAAAGCTACAGTACTATACCGTCATACGATGCTGCGATGCTATACCAGCTATAAGTGCCATATATTGCCTACATAATAGTGCTAGCTATAGATATAACCTATCCTCAAACAGTTCTCTTCTCCTCTTCCTGTTCTCCATGCTTAATGTGGCACATACAGACACACAATGCAAAGGTTGAGGCAACTTCTCCCCTTTTTATCTGGTTTCAGGTGTGATTTTCATATTGCCCACACCTGTTACTTGCCACAGGTGAGTGTGAACGAGCATCACATGCTTGAAACAAAGTTGATTACCCACTTTTTGGAAAGGTGCCAACAATTTTGTCCGGACCATTTTTGAGGTTTTGTGTGAATGTCCAATTTGCCTTTTTTCTCAGTTTTTTTTTTTGTGTGTTGTTACAATAACCACAAAGAAAATAATCATGGGTATAATTTTCTGGGAGAAATACTTCATTTTCTGGGACAATTTCAAGGGGGCCTTTCTGTATAAATCTATTTGTCTATCATCTTTCATTCTTTCTCACTTTCTTTCTTTATTATCTATCTCTATCTATCTCTGTATCTTTCATCCATCCATCCACTTTCTTTCTGTTTATTTATCCACAATCTCCCTGTGACCTCCACTATTATCTATCCATTGACTTCACTCCCTCGTTCCCTTCTGCCTCGTTTTTTGTGGCTCCTTATACAGGAATACAGAGTCCTCTGCTTCTGTCTCCATTGTTGATGATCATCTGATTTCCTGTCTTTATAAAGTCACCTTCAGTTTCTTCTTCTCCAGAAGACTTCCCTTTGTTCTCTTTGGAACATTCTTTCCTGTTTTCATTCTAGAAGTTCAAATGACTTAAATTACAGTCAACTCTTCATCCTTATTGACAATTGTATCTGGTCCTTTACTGATGCCAGAACCTGGGATGCTACATGGAGTCTCCAGCAGCTCTTATCTAGTATATTCCAAATATATAATATTATCTCCATTTATTTCATCTCATCATGGTAAACCGGTCTACATAATTTTCAGATAATTGCCTTTCTGTCTATCTGTCTGAAAAAGCAGAAAAAAAGTGTGACGCACTCAGTAGCAAATTCCATGCAAAAAAAAACTCCCTGCTGTATTAGCTTCATCAAGCTTTTTGTATGGAATTGGCTGACCGACCTCGATGGCCAGATTGTGGGCAATGAGTCTATACCGGCTCAGGATCTGGCGGTCTCTGGGGTCCGGGAGTTTCTCCAGATATGGAGCCAGTCTGTAGACTCTCTGTAGACTCCAGTACATGGTCAGTGTCTGTGAGGTGATTATATCGTTCCTCCAGTCACTGACGGACCTCTCCTGGCCATCCTCTACCATCTTCCTGATTCTGGCTTTTGTCAGGCTGCTGTGGCTGTGGTTGTTTCGGTCATGTTGAGTTTGGGTGAGCTGTTCCGGGGGTCCTGGTTCGGGTGGACCACCTATATGTAGCAGGGCTTTATGATGATGGGAGCTTGGATTGCTACTATGTAGGTGAGCCCAGAATGACAGCGCCCTCTTCAGAACTGCTAGGTGTAGATGGAGTCTGCCCAGCTCAGGCCAACAGGCACTGTTGGTGGTGCTCCGATGGACCTGGAGAAGGTGATTACAGAATTCCAGGTGGAATATTTCTGTTGGGCTGGAATCCCACCTTGACCAGTCTGGGTATGTGTGAAGCCCCCAGACTTCGCTGCCATACAGGAGGATTGGGGCGATGATGGCATTGAAGATTTTTAGCCAGACCCTCACTGGCGGATTCAGATGGTAGTTTCCTTCGGATGGCATAGAAGGTTTTGCAGGTCTTGTCCTTCGGGGTCTTTATGGCTTGTTTGAAGCTCCCTGACTGGTGACTTCCAAGCCCAGGTAGGTGTATTTGTCCACAGTACAATTGTTTAGCACAAATGAAGGGTGCTGGTCTGATCTTGGCTTTCTCCTCTGGAACACCATGATGTTGGTTTTCTTTGGGTTGATCGGTAGTGCCCACATGGAGCTGAATTTCTCCAAGATTTTCAGGTTGTATTGGAGGCCTTCCTCGGTTGTTGACAGCAGCAGTAGGTCATCTGCATACAGCAAGAATTTCACCTGGGTGTCATGGAGTGTGAGACCTGGTGCCGCGGAGGATTCCAGAGCAGTGGCCAGCTCATTGATGTAAATGTTGAAGAGCGTTGGACTCAGGCTGCAGCCCTGTCTGATTCCTCGGCACTGCTGGAAATTAGCCGTTCTGCTTCAGTTCACGCTCACACTGCAGCAGTTTTTGGTGTAGGAGCTTTTGATCACATCATAGGTCTTCTTCCTATTCCGCTCTCCAGCAGTTTCAGGAACAGGCCCGTGTGCCATACTGAGTCAAAGGCCTTTTTAAAGTCCACAAAACAGGCGTATATCTTCCCATGCTTTATGTTGTGGATGTGACTCTGAGTGAGGCTGTGCAGGGTGTAGATGTGGTCGGTAGTGCGGTGGTTTGGCATGAACCCTGCTCGTCTTTTGCTGAGGACGTTGTGCTTGGTGAAAAAACTGAGGATCCTCTTGTTCAGGATGCTGTTTTCCCAGGTTGCTGCTGACACATATGACTCTGTAGTTGGCAAGGTCATACCTGTCCCCACACTTGTGGATGGGTGTGATGAGGCCTTGGTTCCAGGTACGAGGGAAGTAGCCAGCACTCAGCACAATATTGAACAGTTTAACCATTGCAGCCTGTATTTCTGGTGGAATTCCACCCAGGCCACTGGCTTTTCTACACCTTATGGAAGAGATTCTCTCTGTAACTTCCTTAATGTAATTGGTATATCCAGAGGATTTTGGAAATGTTTGATTTTTTCCTCCATTACCTTTAGTTGTGCCGTCATATTTTTCTGTTCTTGGCTTAGTCCTTCCTCCGAGATGTCTTTATAGAGGTCTCTGAAGTACTGGAGCCAGATGTTGCCATTTTGAATATGGATGTTGTTTTTCTTGTTTTTTGTGCCCATGTGGTTCCATAGTTCCCAGAAGGAGTTGTCTTGGAGGGCGTTTTGGAGTTGGCTAAGTTTGGTGGAGATGTAACTCTGCTTCTTCCTCCTGAGGATGGTTTTCTATCCTTTGTATGATGTCATAGGCATCCCTCAAACGCTGGTGGTTTCTATGTTTCTTGTTTGAGGCTGTTCGTAGGATCGTCCGAACGGATTTGCATTCTCTGTCATATCTATCTATTTATATCTGTTATCTATCTATCATCTATCTATCATCTATCTATCTATCATCTATATATTATCTATCTATTATCTATCATCTATATATCTATTATCTATCATCTATCAATCTATCATCTCTCTATTATCTATCATCTATCTATCCATTATCTATCTATCATCTCTCTATCATCTATCTATTATCTATCTATCATCTATTATCTATATATTATCTAGCTATCTATTATCTATCATCTATATATCTATTATCTATCTATTATCTATGTATTATCTATCTATTATCTATCTATCTATTATGTATCTATTATCTATCATCTATGTATTATCTATCATCTATCTATTATCTATTTATTATCTATCTATCATCTATCTATTATCTATCATCTATGTATTATCTATGTATTATTATTATTATTTATTATTATAGCGCCATTTATTCCATGGCGCTTTACATGTGAAAAAGGGGTATAATACAAGAACAATTACAATAATCTTGAACACAATGTGACAGCGACTGGTACAGAAGGAGCGAGGACCCTCACAATCTACGAGTTATCTATCATCTATATATATATATATATATATATATATATATATATATATATATATATACATATATATATACAGTACAGACCAAAAGTTTGGACACACCTTCTCATTTAAAGATTTTTCTGTATTTTCATGACTTTGAAAATTGTACATTCACACTGAAGGCATCAAAACTATGAATTAACACATGTGGAATTATATACTTAACCAAAAAATGTGAAATTACTGAAAATATGTCTTATATTCTAGTTTCTTCAAAGTAGCCACCTTTTGCTTTGATGACTGCTTTGCACACTCTTAGCATTCTCTTGATGAGCTTCAAGAGGTAGTCACCGGAAATGGTCTTCCAACAATCTTGAAGGAGTTCCCAGAGATGCGTAGCACTTGTTGGCCCTTTTGCCTTCACTCTGCGGTCCAGCTCACCCCAAACCATCTCGATTGGGTTCGGGTCTGGAGACTGTGGAGGCCAGGTCATCTGGCATAGCACCCCATCATTTTCCTTCTTGGTGAAATAGCCCTTACACAGCCTGGAGGTGTGTTTGGGGTCATTGTCCTGTTGAAAAATAAATGATGGTCCAACTACACGCAAACCGGATGGAATAGCATGCCGCTGCAAGATGCTGTGGTAGCCATGCTGGTTCAGTATGCCTTCAATTTTGAATAAATCCCCAACAGTGTCACCAGCAAAGCACCCCCACACCATCACACCTCCTCCTCCATGCTTCATGGTGGGAACCAGGCATGTAGAGTCCATCCGTTCACCTTTTCTGCATTGCACAAAGAAACGGTGGTTGGAACCAAAGATCTCAAATTGGGACTCATCAGACCACAGCACAGATTTCCCCTGGTCTAATGTCCCAATCAAGTCTCTTCTGCTTGTTGCCTGTCCTTAGCAGTGGTTTCCTAGCAGCTATTTTATCATGAAGGCCTGCTGCACAAAGTCTCCTCTTAACAGTTGTTGTAGAGATGTGTCTGCTGCTAGAACTCTGTGTGGCATTGACCTGGTCTCTAATCTGAGCTGCTGTTAACCTGCGATTTCTGAGGCTGGTGACTCGGATAAACTTATCCTCAGAAGCAGAGGTGACTCTTGGTCTTCCTTTCCTAGGGCGGTCCTCATGTGAGCCAGTTTCTTTGTAGCGCTTGAAGGTTTTTGCAAATGCACTTGGGGACACATTCAAAGTTTGCCCAATTTTTCGGACTGACTGACCTTCATTCCTTAAAGTAATGATGGCCACTCGTTTTTCTTTACTTAGCTGCTTTTTTCTTGCCATAATACAAATTCTAACAGTCTATTCAGTAGGACTATCAGCTGTGTATCCACCTGACTTCTGCACAACACAACTGATGGTCCCAACCCCATTTATAAGGCAAGAAATCCCACTTATTAAACCTGACAGGGCACACCTGTGAAGTGAAAACCATTTCCGGTGACTACCTCTTGAAGCTCATCAAGAGAATGCCAAGAGTGTGCAAAGCAGTCATCAAAGCAAAAAGTGGCTACTTTGAAGAAACTAGAATATAAGACATATTTTCAGTTGTTTCACACTTTTTTGTTAAGTATATAATTCCACATGTGTTAATTCATAGTTTTGATGCCTTCAGTGTGAATGTACAATTTTCAAAGTCATGAAAATACAGAAAAATCTTTAAATGAGAAGGTGTGTCCAAACTTTTGGTCTGTACTGTATATATTATCTATCTATAATCTATCTATTATCTATCTATCATCTACATATCTATTATCTATCATCTATCTATTATCTATCATCTATGTATCTATTATCTATCATCTATTATCTATCTATCATCTATGTATCATCTCTCTATCTATTATCTATTTATCTATCATCTATCTATTATCTATCTATCTATCTATCTATCATCTATCTATTATCTATCATCTATCTATTATCTATTATCTATCTATGATCTATCTATCATCTATCTATTATCTATCATCTATATATCTATCATCTATTAACTATCTATCATCTATGTATCATCTCTCTATTATCTATCATCTATTATCTATTATCTATCTATTATCTATCATCTATCTATTATCTATCATCTATTATCTATTATCTATCATCTATCTATCATCTATCTATCATATATTATCTATTATCTATCTATTGTATATCTATCATCTATCTATCATCTATTATCTATCCATCTATCTATTATCTATCTATCATCTATCTATTATCTATCTATCATCTATTATCTATCTATTATATATCAATCATCTATTATCTATCCATCTATCTATTATCTATCTATCATCTATCTATTATCTATCTATTATCTATCTATCATCTATCTATCTATTATCTATCTATCATCTATCTATTATCTATCATCTATCTATTATCTATCTATCATCTACATATCTATTATCTATCATCTATCTATTATCTATCATCTATGTATCTATTATCTATCATCTATTATCTATCTATCATCTATGTATCATCTCTCTATCTATTATCTATTTATCTATCATCTATCTATTATCTATCTATCTATTATCTATCATCTATCTATTATCTATTATATATCTATTATCTAAATATCTATTATGTATCTATTATCTATCATCTATCTATTATCTATCATCTATTTATCGATTATCTATTATCTATCTATCTACCATCTCTCTATCTATTATCTATCTATTATGTATCTATTATCTATTATCATCTATATATTATCTATTATCTATCATCTATATATCTATATATATATATACATATCTTTATCTATCATCTATGTATCGTCTCTCTATCTATTATCTATCTATGATCTATCTATCATCTATCTATTATCTATCATCTATATATCTATCATCTATTAACTATCTATCATCTATGTATCATCTCTCTATTATCTTTCATCTATTATCTATTATCTATCTATTATCTATCATCTATCTATTATCTATCATCTATTATCTATTATCTATCATCTATCTATCATCTATCTATCATCTATTATCTATTATCTATCTATTGTATATCTATCATCTATCTATCATCTATTATCTATCCATCTATCTATTATCTATCTATCATCTATCTATTATCTATCTATCATCTATTATCTATCTATTATATATCAATCATCTATTATCTATCCATCTATCTATTATCTATCTATCATCTATCTATTATCTATCTATTATCTATCTATCATCTATCTATCTATTATCTATCTATCATCTATCTATTATCTATCATCTATCTATTATCTATCTATCATCTATTATCTATCTATTATCTATCTATCATCTATCTATTATCTATCTATCATCTATTTATCTATTATATATCTATCATCTATCTATTATCTATCCATCTATCTATTATCTATCTATCATCTATCTATTATCTATCATCTATCTATTATCTATCATCTATCTATCATCTATCTATTATCTATCATCTATGTATCATCTCTCTATTATCTATCATCTATTATCTATCATCTATCTATTATCTATCATCTATGTATTATCTATCATCTATTATCTATTATCTATCATCTATCTATCATCTATCTATCATCTATTATCTATCTATTGTATATCTATCATCTATCTATCATCTATTATCTATCCATCTATCTATTATCTATCTATCATCTATCTATTATCTATCTATCTATCATCTATCTATTATATATCAATCATCTATTATCTATCCATCTATCTATTATCTATCTATCATCTATCTATTATCTATCTATTATCTATCTATCTATCTATCTATCTATCATCTATCTATTATGTATCTATTATCTATCTATTATCTATTATCTATCATCTATTTATCTATTATATATCTATCATCTATCTATTATCTATCCATCTATCTATTATCTATCTATCATCTATCTATTATCTATCATCTATCTATTATCTATCATCTATCTATTATCTATTATCTATCCATCTGTCTATTATCTATCTATCATCTATCTATTATCTATCATCTATCTATCTCTATCCATCTGTACTACTTATTGCTGGACATCGCAGGGGTAACTAATCTCTCTTCTTTTTTGGCACTGGGTGTATAACTTCCTAGAAGCGCCTTTTTCTCCGGATTGTCGGTATCAAAAAGTTTTCATGGTGAATTTTTGCGCCACTAGACTAACCGTGTGACACCAGAAGTGTCCGGCGCGATGGAGAACAGTCGTATACAGGACACAGGCCCTCACAGGCCTCATCCATCATCCTTGCGGCCCTTAGCAACCGGCCACAGCTGAGCCTCGGTTCTCTTCACTGGTTGCTACAGGCAACAAGGCCGGCTTCTTTATTTTGCGAAAACAAAAATGGCCGCCTCTTTATAGCTGAAAAAGTAAGAAAAAAATCATGTCCCTTAGCAACAGCCCTGACCTTGGACGAGCGCTATTAGTAAAATAGCTCTTCCCCCCGCCGCCACAGCTCCTCCGCAATCACTTCTGCTCTAGTCTTGGCCTCAGGTAATGGAAAAAACACAAGATTCGGGTTGTTTGTTGAATATTTAAAGGGCCGGCGCATCACTTGTAAGACGCGTCTCTTATTAATTTTGTCTTAGGTGCACCAGCGGGCTCCATGTTACGGCTGCAATCATCGGGAAGCAAAATTATTTAAGTCATGCTGATTCCTGGAGTCCGACAATAAGGAGCGGAGACGATGCCTCCATTATTTATAAGGATGACCTCCGCTTCCACGGCCCATGTTTTATTCATGGTTGTTTGTTCTGTGCTGATATCCACCCGCCAGACACAACTCTGCTCCAATTTACATCCAGATAAAGGGACGGCTCCATCCGTCGCCTCCACTCGCTTCTTTATTTCCCAATTACTTGTCCACTTCAAGCTGCAAATACGTTCCAGAAAAACAAGGCAATTTTTTTTTTTATTCAATATCTTAAGGTGAACCACAATATCTCAAAAAAACAATTCAGAAACCTCTTCGAATACCCTGCCAATAAGCTTCCTATTTATTTCAAAGCAAAAACACGCCCTATAGTGCACACGGTGATGAGGTTTTTTTTTTTCCCTCAAGTTTTTTTTTTTTTTTCTTGTGATAAAAAATATAAGCAACACATCAATCCTTGAGTCATTTGTGCTCCAGATTTGTCTGCTGAATGACCCGGAGAGGAAAAAAATGCCTCGTACACAAAAAAGTGTCAAAAAAACAAGAAAAATGAAAAAAATGCTCCAGATTTGCCTAATAAGTCAATTGAATCAGAAAAATATATGGATTTTTCTGGCTGAAAGATCCATGTAAAAAAACAACAACTTAATGTGCTTCGCTTCAAAATCCACGTAAGGGTATGTTCACACAACGTCGTTATCAAGCGGAAACTAAACGTTGTCCCTTTAGTGGTACAGCTTGTGGGATGTGTTCTGGCACAGTGTGTAGGGTCTTTTTTTGTGTACTGTACTGTATGTCACTATTATCTGAGCACTGTATTGGACCTTATACTGTATGGCGGTATTATATTTGTGCTCTATGGAACTATTAATTGTATTTATTTTTGTCATATTCTTTAAGCACTAAAAAGTACCGATATTTGGATGCTGTATGATGATATTATTTGGCCAATCTATAGCATTGTTTTTTGGTTCCCTAATAAGTATTGTTGGGTATCAGGGTATTACATGAGTACAGTATGATACTATTAATTGTATATGTTGCGGTTATATTCTCAACCATTATAAACTACCGATATTTGGACACTTTATGGTGGTATTATTTGGGCAATCTATAGCACTGTTTTTTGGTACACTAATAAGTATTGTTGGGAGTCAGGGTATTACATGGGTACAGTATGGCACTATTAATTGTATATGTTGCGGTTATATTCTCGACCATTATAAACTACTGATATTTGGACGATGTATGGTGGTATTATTTGAGCAATCTACAGCACTGTTTTTTGGGCATTATCAGGATATTATATAGGTTCAGTATGGTACTATTAATTGTATATTTTGTGATCATATTCTTTAACCATTATAAAGTCCTGATATTTGGACCCTGCACAGAGGTATTTTTGCCCACTGTATAGTACTTTTTTAGGCACTATCAGGGTATTATTTGAGTGCAGTATATTACGATACTTTGGATATTTTGCTGGTATTAGGCACTGTCATTTGGACCCACACCATGACCATTTGGGCATAGCACAGTGCTGTTTCGGTCATATTCTTAACCATTATAAAGTACCGATATTTGGATGCTGTATGGTGGTATTATTTGGTCAATCCTTGGGTACTGTATCAGTGTATTACATGGGTACAGTATGGCACTATTAATTTTATATGTTGTGGTTATATTCTTAACCATTATAAAGTACCAATATTTGGATGCTATATCGTGGTATTATTTGAGCAATCCTTGGGTACTACTGTATCAGTGTATTACATGTGTACAGTATGGCACTTTTAATTGTATATGTTGCGGTTATATTCTTAACCATTATAAAGTACTGATATTTGGAAGATATATGGTGGTATTATTTGGGCAATCTATAGCACTGTTTTTTGGGCACTATTATATGGATTCAGTATGGTACTATTAATTGTATACAGTAAAGTCCTGATATTTGGACCCTGCACAGAGGCATTTTTGGGTACTGTATAGTACGGTACTTTTTTAAGCACTATCAGGATATTATTTGAGTGCACCATATTACAGTCGTTAGGATATATTTGCTGGTGTTACTGTAATTTGGACACAACACCAATGACCATTTGAGCATAGCACAGTGCTGTTTTGGTCATATTCTTAATCATTATAAACTGCTGATATTTGGGCGCTGTATATTAGTATTACATGGCCAATATATAGCACTGGATTTTGGGTACTTTATCTGTGTATTATAAGAGTACAATATGGCACTATTAATTATATATGTTTCGTTCATATTATTAATCATTATAAATTACTGATATTTTGATGCTGTATGGTGGTATTATTTGGGCATATTATAGAACTGTTTTTTGTGCACTCTTCCATGGTATTTAAATGTTACAATGTGGCACCATTAATTGTATATGTCATATTCATTAACCAGTATAAAATCCTGATATTTGGACCCTGCACAGAGGTATTTTTTGGGCACTGTATAGTACTTTTTTATAGGCACTATCAGGATATTATTTGGGTGCGCTATATTACTGTCGTTAGGATATATTTGCTGGTAATATTTAGACACTTTATTTTGGACACCACACCATGACCTTTTGGCATAGCACAGTGCTGTTTTTGGTCTGATTTTAAAGAAGTTACTCAGTCAGGCAAAGCTATTAAAATATAGTTCTGAATGGTCGCAAAATTAAACCCATATGGTTCTGATACTTTACGAGTCCCCCGACAGTCTCCCCTTCTTGCTCCGTCAAAGACGGTTTGTCTTTTATTTTATTTTTCAAACCATTCTGAACTGTTTTTAGAGACTTTTTGACAGGATATCCCCTTCAAGCATAGGAAATGGAACTTGTTGAAAGTTTTCTCACTCCCCAGGTTTGTACGAACAGACGTAGTGTAGCGGGAAGTTTTTTTGACTGTGGGGAAAAAACCCAGAATGCACCCTACGTAGAAGTTGTGACACTTGACTTATCCGTCTCCTCTCATGTGCTTTCTAGTTTTCTTTTTCGTGGTTTTCGGCAGCACAGTTTTGCAATATTTTCCTGTACTTCATAGCGAGATAACCCGCCCCTCTCCAGTTGCTATGGAACTTTAAGTTCACATAAGCGTCAGTCAACCAGCGCGGCATTGTGCCCACTCCTGCCGTGAACTCTTTTTGTACACCCGTGTATCGTCAGTATGACAACATCTCCACCGAGGAACAAAAGGAGCATTAGCTGTAATTCACTCACCGGTGGACACGTCTCGTGTAATGGAAATATCTGCCTTGTAAATGAATGGTCTTATCATAATCATGGAGAACGTGACGAGCCTGAAGGACAAGAAGTGATTCAGCTGTGGATGGAGAAACTCTATAGGGAGGAAAGTATTTGGCGACACGTTATAATCATTGGATTCTGGTTTTCTTATTCAGTCTTATTTTCTCTGGTGTATAACACTCGGCTCCATCACCCCACGGTGTATAACATCCGGCCCCATCACCCCCCCAGTGTATAACATCTGGCCCTATCACCCCCTGGTATATAACATCCGGCCCCATCACCCCACGGTGTATAACATCCGGCCCCATCACCCCTCAAGTGTATAACATCCGGCCCCATCACCCCATGGTGTATAACATCCGGCCCCATCACCCCACGGTGTATAACATCCGGCCCCATCACCCCCCCCAGTGTATAACATGCGGCCCTATCACCCCCTGGTATATAACATCCGGCCCCATCACCCCACGGTGTATAACATCCGGCCCCATCACCCCCCAAGTGTATAACATCCGGCCCCATCACCCCATGGTGTATAACATCCAGCCCCATCACCCCACGGTGTATAACATCCGGCCCCATCACCCCCCCAGTGTATAACATCCGGCCCTATCACCCCCTGGTATATAACATCCGGCCCCATTACCCCCCGGTGTAAAACATCCGGCCCCATTACCCCCCGGTGTATAACATCTGGCCCCATTACCCCCCGGTGTATACCATCTGGCCCCATTACCCCCCAGTGTATAACATCCGGCCCCATCACCCCCCCAGTGTATAACATCCGGCCCCATCACCTCATGGTGTATAACATCCAGCCCCATCACCCCACGGTGTATAACATCCGGCCCCATCACCCCCCCAGTGTATAACATCCGGCCCTATCACCCCCTGGTATATAACATCCGGCCCCATCACCCCACGGTGTATAACATCCGGCCCCATCACCCCGCAAGTGTATAACATCCGGCCCCATCACCCCATGGTGTATAACATCCAGCCCCATCACCCCACGGTGTATAATATCCGGCCCCATCACCCCCCAGTGTATAACATCCGGCCCTATCACCCCCTGGTATATAACATCCGGCCCCATCACCCCCGGTGTATAACATCCGGCCCCATCACCCCCCCAGTGTATAACATCCGGCCCTATCACCCCCTGGTATATAACATCCGGCCCCATCACCCCACGGTGTATAAAATCCGGTCCCATCACCCCACGGTGTATAACATCCGGCCCCATTACCCCCCCAGTGTATAACATCCGGCCCCATCACCCCCCCAGTGTATAACATCCGGCCCCATCACCTCATGGTGTATAACATCCAGCCCCATCACCCCACGGTGTATAACATCCGGCCCCATCACCCCCTTGTATATAACATCCGGCCCCATCACCCCACGGTGTATAACATCCGGCCCCATCACCCCCCAAGTGTATAACATCCGGCCCCATCACCCCATGGTGTATAACATCCAGCCCCATCACCCCACGGTGTATAACATCCGGCCCCATCACCCCCCCAGTGTATAACATCCGGCCCCATCACCCCCCAAGTGTATAACATCCGGCCCCATCACCCCATGGTGTATAACATCCAGCCCCATCACCCCCTGGTATATAACATCCGGCCCCATCACCCCCCCAGTGTATAACATCCGGCCCCATCACCCCATGGTGTATAACATCCAGCCCCATCACCCCACAGTGTATAACATCCAGCCCCATCACCCCCCCAGTGTATAACATCCGGCCCTATCACCCCCTGGTATATAACATCCGGCCCCATCACCCCCGGTGTATAACATCCGGCCCCATCACCCCCCCAGTGTATAACATCCGGCCCTATCACCCCCTGGTATATAACATCCGGCCCCATCACCCCACGGTGTATAAAATCCAGCCCCATCACCCCACGGTGAATAACATCCGGCCCCATCACCTCCAAGTTTATAACATCCGGCCCCATCACCCCACGGTGAATAACATCTGGCCCCATCACCTCCCAGTTTATAACATCCGGCCCCATCACCCCACGGTGAATAACATCTGGCCCCATCACCTCCCAGTTTATAACATCCGGCCCCCCGCCATGTCCTCTGCCTTTACTAACGTGACAGAACGGCCGGTGGTGCGGAGCTCACTGATACCAGCGCAGTCCTGGAGCCACCGGGGTAACAAGTCCGTCCATTGCATTTCTTCCTTCCTGAATCTTCCCCCATCACCTGTGAGTGATATTATTGAGAAGTGAAAGGAACCGCCGCAACTCAGCCACGAAGTGGAGACCCCGTAACATTACAGAGCGGGGGGGCCGAGTGCTGAAGAGCAGAGGGCAGAAAAGTCACCAATCAATTAAAACACAAAATCTATTTCCATAAAACTGAAAAACCCCTTTAACACTAGGTGACATTGGCCATGCATCCGGGCTTCGTAAGAGATCGGTAATTAATTTTACAACAGACTGCAATACTACAAGTGATCACAGGTCCAATCTTTTACGGAGACTAATAAAAAATTAAAAAGTAATTAATATATGTTTTAAAAAGTGTAATACACCCCTCAAAACTATAAAAGTTCAAATTGAAAAGTAAATTACGGTAAATAAAAAAAAAACATATTTGATATTACAGGAACTTAAATTAAAAAAATATATTTATCACATAAGTTGAACTCCAAAAAAATAAAAAAAAAACAATCGAATGTCGAGTTGCTTTTTTTTTGCCTTACAAAAATAGAAAAAAAAGAGATGATGAAGTCATATGCACGGTACAGACACAACAACAACAAAAAAACAACTCGTACTGTAAAAAACAAGCCCTAGTACAACTCTACCGGCCAAAAGTAAAAAAGTTACAAAGTTAGACAAACTTTTTTAGTAAAACTTTTTTTTTTTCACATTTTTTGAAATAATAAAACAAAATGAATAAGTTTACTTTCTCCATAATCTTTCTGACCCGCACTGCAAAGTCATTATTACCCCCCCCCCCAAAAAAAAACAAACAAACAAGAAAAAAAAAACGAGCGGCTTTTGGAAGAAGAAAAATCGAAGGGCAAAAATTAAAAATGTCCTAGACAGGGAGGGGTTAAAAGTGTCCTCTTTCTGCACAAATAGTAGATATGGAACTGATAATGGGCAATCAGGGGAGTATGAATTCTATTGTCTGGAGTCTGTGCAGTCACACGATCGCGGCGCAGCGTTCAATATGGAGGAATGATAGACAATACAATATTATATGTGCCCGGTACCGTGCGCTCGCAGATCCTCGCTCCCTGTGTGGTGAATGGAGCTCTTCTCTCAGAAATAACAAAGCTTGGGAATGCAAATACATGGAGCCGAGGTCTGCTGGCGACTGGCACGTCAAGACCCAGAAATACTGCAATATAATTACTCGGTTATTACGGGACAAGCTGATTATATGGGGCAGAATCTGTCCACCACAGTCAAGGCTCATGGCAACATAGGAAGCATCATGGTTTATATATAAATGAAAAGTTCTACAGCTTTCTATACTATGAGAGAATATTCTTGTTTCCACTTATCCTGTGCATGACTAGTCCTGCTCTCAGCTGTGAAGTGGACACTTACTAATGTATCTAGATGAGAATCTGTCAGCTAAATCCATCAGCTGCAGCTGCACAAATCTCCCTGGCAGTTTGTTACAATGTATCAGTCTGCAGTCCACAAAGTATGGTGGGGTCATTGTTGGCTTCCAGTTTAATCTCATACAGGTCTTTGGACACTTTTGAAAAATGTTAAGAGGAGTTAAAAGTTGCAAAGAGTAAGGTCTAAAGATCGGCGAATCTGCTCGATGCAAATTGAAATCGCCTTGAATTTTTTAAAAAAATTTAAATTCTCCAGAACTTGAATTGTTTGTGATTCACTTTTTTGCGCAAATTAAGCAAAATGACACCCATGCGGACCCCTGCTCTCATGTCTCTCTATGTAGCATATGTTCCAAAGCAGCATCATGGAGGACAATATACAGCAGTATTAAGAAGTGTAGCTGTGTCTCCAGCGTTGGAGTGAAATAAAACAGTTCCTAGAAAGCTGCAGCATTGAGGGCATTATACAGCAGTAATGAGCAGCGTTGCTGGGAATCCAACACTGTGGACTGATAGAAAACACTAAAAAGGAGCAGCAGCATGGACAACATTATACAGCAGTACTGAGCAGTGTAGCTATGAATCCCATTCTAAGTCTACATAAAATATGTACTAGAAAGTTGCAAAATAGAGAATATTATGCAACAGTAATGAGCAGTAAGTTGTGAATCTAGTTCTGGGGTAAGAAGAAAAACACATGCTGCAATTTCTCCAGAACTTAAATTGTTTGTGATTCACTTTACACAAAATGACAGCCATGCGGACCCCTGCTCTCTTGTCTCTCTATGTAGCATATGTTCCGAAGCAGCAGCATGGAGGACAATATACAGCAGTATTGAGAAGTGTAGCTGTGTCAGCAGCATTGGATTAAAAAAACCTGTTTCTAGAAGGCAGCAGCAGAATTGAGGGCATTATACAGCAGTTATGAGCAGCGTTGCTGGAAATCCAACACTGGAGTGATAGAAAACACTTACTAGAAAGCAGCAGCAGCATGGAGGACACTATACAGCAGTACCGAGAAATGTAGCTGTGAATGTATCACTGGAGTGAGATAAAACACTCACTATAAAGCAGTAGCAACATGGAGAGCATTGTAAAGCAGTACTGAGCAGTGTAGCTATGAATACAGTTCTAATTCTATATGAAATATTTACTAGAAAGTTTCAACATAAACTATTATACAGCAGTAATGAGCAGTAAGTTGTGAATCTAGTTCTGGGGTAAGAAGAAAAACACATACTAGAAAGCTACTGCATGAAGGAAATTATTCAGCAGTTCTGAACTGTGTAGGTGTGAAACCAGTTCTAGGGTTTGATAAAACACTAAGGGTATGTGCACACGATCCATGTTCGCTGCGGATTGGACGCAGCGCAGGTGTGCTGCGTGTAATCCGCAGCGTCCAGATGTTCCAGCATAGTGGATGGGATTTATACAAATCCCATGCCCACTATACGTCTGCGGCGCGTCTCTCCAGACCGCAGCATGTCTATTTCCTTCTGCGGGTCTGCATGCAGGCTTTCCCCATAGACCGAATCTCTATGGGGAAAGTCTGCATGTGAGAAAAAAAAAAAGAGGCCAGCGCTCATTGCATAATAAGCTGAAGCCGGAGACAGCTTCTCCGCAGCCTCGGGGAAGCAGTCGGCTCCGGATCCTCTGCACATACCCTTACTAGAAAGTAAGGAGGTAATTATACAGCAGTACTGAGGAGTATAGCTGTGAATCCAGCACTGGGGTGAGATAAAACACTAACAGTAGAAAACCGCAGCAGCATGCATAGCTGCATTCACCAGTACTTATCCAAGAGCTGAATTCATACCTACACTGTAATGTTAAAACTCTAACTAAAAGCAAGAACATTAAGGACATTATATAGCAGTACTGAACAGAATATATGTTAATTCATCATTCGGGTGAGATAAAACACTTAATAGAAAGCTAGAGCACGGAGGAGATTATACAGCCGTAATGAACAGAGTAGGTGTGGATCCAGCTCAAGGGATGTGATAAAGCACTTAATAGAAGGCAGCAACATGGAGGGCCATATACAGCAGCACTGAGCAGTGTAGGTATGGATCCAGCACTTGGATATGATAAAACTGTTACCAAACAAAACAAAGAAACAAACATTTGTATTGTGCTTTTCTCAGAATGGACTCAAAGCACAGAAATAGCAATATGGAAGACGTTGTACACCACTACTGAACAAGGTAGCTGTGAATCCAGCACTGGGGTGAGACAAAATACTTACTAGAAAGCAGAAACATAATCTTGGTCTAGAGTTTTTCAAATCATGTTTTTTAAATGTTAGTATTTTAAATAAAGCAAAGCATACCACATTGTATACAATTCTTTTCATATTCCAGTATAGATGGCTTTTTCTGGAAAAAAAAAAAGAATTGTGGATTTTTTTTCTGACATTTTTCCTATAGGTTCTTCTATCAGAATCTTTACATTGTGCACATGGGTGCTACAATAAAAAATATTCAAAAGCTGAAACTACAACCTTAAAAACTGAAAAACTGCTTGCTGACAGTTTCCATTTAGCAACATATGTGTTTATTTTACAAATTAGTTGAAAAAAAACAACATAAAATAAATCTGCCCAAAAAAATAAAAATAAAAAAATAATAAAAATGATCTATTACAAAGATTCTGGATTTTACGTTTACTGACTCCGCGGCCGATTGTAATTAAAGGGGCCATGTCACCTTAATGCCAAACTAATATAAGGTCCAATATTTACTGGTTATAGAAAACGTCGGAGGTCGTCAGACATTGTAACGATAAATGCTGTCTCTTATATAGAAAATGTGGATATTAACAGGGTCAGCGGTCTGATATTCACAGATCTGCTGCTTGCAGCACATCCACGTGTCTCCCGCCCATTAAATTAGAGGCTTCAGACTGACTATGACAGATGAGCCCAGCATGGACAGGATGATTTATGTGGATCTCAGAGGTAACAGGGGAGGGAGATTTACGGCGGCTCATAAACAAGGGTTTCTGTGCTGCTTTATGGAGTAAATAATAATCCTCGGCAGCTTTATGACCACGGCTTTATTAGGGCTGTGATGGGGCTGGATGTGGACTGATTATAGCTAAGTAATGTGGCTGCCACCTCCCGGCCTCCTCTCAGGTGTTTATTGTAATAGGATTTAATTACATGACATTTGCATAACCTCATGAACCGCAGGCGGATGTTCTTACTGCCGCTAATTGGTATAACCAAGATTATAAATTGCACCAGGAGTGGCCGCAGTCTGGGAGGCAACGCTGCACCGGGCAAGTGGAAACTGGTAATGGCCAAAGTCACATCATCTATGTATGAGAATAAACTCCACATTCAGCAGCAATCACATGAAAATCTAAGTTATATTTATTTTGTAAATCCACTGTATTATTTATCTACACTGATCCTGAGTTACATCCTGTATTATACTCCAGAGCTGCACTCACTATTCTGCTGGTGCAGTCACTGTGTACATACATTACATTACTTATCCGGAGTTACCTCCTGTATTATACTCCAGAGCTGCACTCACTATTCTGCTGGTGCAGTCACTGTGTACATACATTACATTACTGATCATGAGTTACATCCTGTATTATACTCCAGAGCTGCACTCACTATTCTGCTGGTGCAGTCACTGTGTACATACATTACATTACTGATCCTGAGTTACATCCTGTATTATACTCCAGAGCTGCACTCACTATTCTGCTGGTGCAGTCACTGTGTACATACATTACATTACTGATCCTGTACTGATCCTGAGTTACATCCTGTATTATACTCCAGAGCTGCACTCACTATTCTGCTCGTGGAGGCACTGTATACAAACATTACTGATCCTGACCTAAATCTCCAAAACTCTCTGCAGACAATTAACAAACACGTAATTTCAGCTCTGAAGCTTGCAAAATTGTGAATGCCGCTCTGTAGTATACTACAGACTGTACCTGTAGACTTACACTTTATGTAGGCCTATTAGTTATTATGGTGCTGCACTTTCCGGCACACAGGGACTGGGTAATGAGATTATAACTGTGATAGACATCGCCATTGTATCTATAATAGTATCTGAGCTGTGTGTCGTGGGATTAGGAGACATCTCAGGTTAAACAATCCTTTGATAATTTATCTCCTCACTCATTCTTTTTCCAAGCTTTCTTCCGTCTTCTCGGCCGTGCTCCTGCTGTGACAGGATGTGAATATCTCTGCCACTTTTATTGATCAGGATCTCTCAGCATCAAAGGGAATATTATATGCCGTAAGTGAGCGGCGGTCGGGCGGCCGAGCCGTGCAGACGGGAAGGAAATACCAATTATATGCCAGTGTAAAACGCCGCAGCTCCTACTCTGTAATCTCAGCGCAGATTAAAGTCTCCTCTCTCGCCACCTGCTAGAACCCTGGGAGAGTCATTAAGGACGACACGGGCAGAAATGTCTCCTCTGCAGACAGTCTGCGGCAAAACAGGACTGGTCTAAGACTGAAGCTCGTGTGACTGTCACCATGGGGCTTTACTTCTTTCCCAATCCATTTTTTTGTGCTGTCATTGCAAACTGGTTGCTAGAGACACTACCTAAAACCACAGCGTGTTGTTAAGCGGAGTCCATAGCAATCGATACATCTCAAGTTAATCTGGTCATTGAGATGTAGGTTCTTACTGACATCAACAGGATAGAATTTAGGGAGGGTGACAAACTCTGCAAATGTCCAAAATCTGGACACTAAGGAACAATGTGATAGTAAGAAACTTCTGACCTTGACCTTTTAAACCGTTTGATTATTCGAGTCAGACTTGCTGCTAAGGATATACCTTCAAACACCCATAGGATTGTCAAGCTGAAAGTCCCTGACAATCAGCCTATTTCATCTAGTGACAGGTTCCCATTAAAAAAAATTATATAATCTGTTACCTCCCGAAATTAGTAGTTTTTCCATAGCTAGAAGAAGACTGTTTAAGGAACAGCTCTGTGGGTAGTAAATTTTGGGATAGTGGTAAACCCCATGGCTTCTCTTCCTTTCCACATCTTACTAGTTGGCTGGCTTTGGTTTCCGTTGGCATATCTTTGTCCCATCGTTTATACACTCATGTGCCACAAGGCTTTCCAAGATAATTTGACCACGGAAGGATAGCAACGCGAGCGAGTGGTTAGTGGATTGAGATAGACCCCATAGCTTCTCTCACACATCTCACTGTTGGATTGGTTTTGGTTTAGGTTAACAGATCTCAGTCCCATCCTTGGTAGGTGTCTATAAAACTGCACCCCATGTCCAGCCATGTGCCACAGATGTTAGAGAGGGACCTCCTAAAGTGGTAGACAAAAAAAATATGCATGTTAGGGGCATCTGTGTTATGCATAACTATTAGGGACTGGTTAAGAAGTAGACGTAGACCCAATAGCTTCTCTTCTACATCCGACTGGTGAGCTTTTTGTGCTATAGATTTACAGTTCTTGGTCCTAGCACTGGGGCAAGGGATAGGCAGACATAAAGGATAACCTAGCGCAGCACCTCATACCTTCCTTGAGAGGGGCACAATTTGAAAAAAAGAAAAAAAAATGGCAGACCAGGTAAGAGTGTTAGCAACTTGCAGATATTGCTTACCCTCTAACTGCCCTGCTCCCCGGCTGTTTCTGACAATCAAGCTGGGCTGCCGGGGCTGTATTCAGCTGAATGTGCATCCTCAGAGAAGGAACTCCAGAGGAGATTGGCCACAAGACCCAGCACCAGGCAAATCTTTGGGGAATATATTATTTGGCCAGTAGATGAGGGGTAGAGGTAGACCCCATAGCTTCTCTCCCACATCCCACTGGTGGGCTGTTTGTGGTTTAATTTGGCAGATCTTATTTCTATGTTAAATGGGTTGATAAATCTTTGCACAATACTTACAGGTATTAGATATAGCTGTTGGAGAAGAGATTGGCCACAAAAGACAACCCCAGGAGAAGCTTTGGGAGATATAAATTTTTTCAACAAAGAGGCAGATCCCATAATCTCTCTTCCATATCCCACTGCTGAGCCTTTTTGGAATTTAGATTTCCAGATCTCAGTCTAATTTTAGATTGGCTGCTAAATATTGGCCCACCATAGACACTCATTAGATATACAGTAGAGGTTAGAGAAAGACCTTCAAAAGAGATTGAAAGAGGCAGCATCAGGTGAAACTTTGGGGGATACACTCTTTGGACAGTAAATACGGGGTAGAGGTAGACCCCATAGCTTCTCTCCCACATCCCACTGGTGACCTGCTTGGGGTTTAGATTGGCAGACTTGGTCCTATTTTAGCTGAGTCGCTCAACATTGACACCCTGTATGCAGGCATTAGACATACATGTTGGAGATGGAACGCTAGCAGAGACTGGCCACAAATGGACATCAAAAGGCGAAGCTTTAGGGTCCTGCACTCTTTTATCAGTTGTTGAAGAGTAGAAGATGACCCCATGGCTTCTTTTCTACATCTCAGCTCTTATCAGCACACTTCTCCTACTTTCTTATCTTTAAAGATATGATAATTAATTCAGATTGAAGGCAAAGGATCCAATCATTTCCTAAAATGGAGATATTAAGAATAATGACCACCGAAGAAGTGAATTCTTCTCTTTGCTCGAGAAGCAAACTCCGGGAGAAATTACATTTTCGTCTTTTGCAGAACGCCCCCTCAGCTGCACAAAGAAAGGGTTTTTTAGGCTAATGTGTGGGATTGGAGCTTTCTTGAAGACTTCAGTTAATTGCACATAGTGTACTGTACCCAAGACTGCAGCCTTAATCAGATTCATGTCAGAGGCACTTAGATCCTCAATAGAGACGTCTTATTCCCTTGGATACCTATTGATTCATTTCAAGACCCTTTACTGAGACGTGTGTCTTCATCAAGGGGGAATTATGGCTAAATCGCAGACAGTTCTGGTCTGTAAAAGCATTTCTGTGGCATAAAAACACATATATTGTACTGTACATGTTGGCATAGACGTCTGATATCAGAGGGTTGTTGGGATCGGACAGATGGATGTAGCAGAGCTGGATTTGTCTTGTGCTCTGGTAGTAGCGCATCACAATAGGCAAGGATAGGTCGTCGTATCATCTCCACAAATTGTGCAAAATGACAAAATCAGCTCGCCTACATCTGTAGATACACCAACTATTTCTGGATGTACCCTCTGAATATTACTGCCCAGGAAGCAAAGTTCTATCTGATGGAGCAGCTTGTCTGATACTGTTGCATCTAATCCTATCATATGCGATACTGTCTGCTGAGCCGTGTATCTAATCCTATCCTGTGTGATACTGTGTACTGAGCCGTGTATCTAATCCTATCCTGTGTGATACTGTCTGCTGAGCTGTGTATCTAATCCAATCCTGTGTGATACTGTCCGTTGAGCCGTGTATCTAATCCCATCCTGTATTATACTGTCAGCTGAGCTGTGTATCTAATCCTATCCTAGGTGATACTGTTTGCTGAGCCGTGTATCTAATCCTCTCCTGTGTGATACTGTCTGCTGAGCTGTGTATCTAATCCTATCCTGTGTGATACTGTCTGCTGAGCTGTGTATCTAATCCTATCCTGTGTGATACTGTCTGCTGAGCTGTGTATCTAATCCTATCCTGTGTGATACTGTCTGCTGAGCCGTGTATCTAATCCTATCCTGTGTGATACTGTCTGCTGAGCCGTGTATCTAATCCTATCCTGTGTGATACTGTCTGCTGAGCTGTGTATCTAATCCTCTCCTGTGTGATACTGTCTGCTGAGCTGTGTATCTAATCCTATCCTGTGTGATACTGTCTGCTGAGCCGTGTATCTAATCCTATCCTGTGTGATACTGTCTGCTGAGCTGTGTATCTAATCCTCTCCTGTGTGACACTGTCTACTGAGCTGTGTATCTAATCCTATACTGTGTGATACCATCTGCTGAGCTGTGTATCTAATCCTATCCTGTGTGATACTGTCTGCTGAGCTGTGTATCTAATCCTCTCCTGTGTGATACTGTCTGCTGAGCCGTGTATCTAATCCTATCCTGTGTGATACTGTCTGCTGAGCCGTGTATCTAATCCTATCCTGTGTGGTACTGTCTGCTGAGCCGTGTATCTAATCCTCTCCTGTGTGATACTGTCTACTGAGCCGTGTATCTAATCCTATCCTGTGTGATACTGTCTGCTGAGCTGTGTATTTAATCCTATCCTGTGTGATACTGTCTGCTGAGCCGTGTATCTAATCCTATCCTGTGTGATACTGTCTGCTGAGCCGTGTATCTAATCCTATCCTGTGTGGTACTGTCTGCTGAGCCGTGTATCTAATCCTCTCCTGTGTGATACTGTCTACTGAGCCGTGTATCTAATCCTATCCTGTGTGATACTGTCTGCTGAGCCGTGTATCTAATCCTATCCTGTGTGATACTGTCTGCTGAGCCGTGTATCTAATCCTATCCTATGTGATACTGTCTGCTGAGCTGTGTATCTAATCCTATCCTATGTGATACACTCAGATACACTTGTCACGGTTCCTTTTCTATGTCCTCGGGGTCAGAATTGGGGCTGATTTCATCTTCTTCCAGGTTTTAGGATCTCGTGTTCCCGCTCATCTTCTATGTTACATTCTGATATTGTCGCTTTTCCAGCATTTGCCATATTTCCCTCTTAATGTGAAATATATTGAAAAAGACATCATCTTTATCTGACTGTGCGCAGACATCAGAGGCGACAAGAGTCATGCAATTAATTACTCAAGATAATTAGTGTTTTATTAGCAATTTTCCAGTTCTTGGCAGCTTCCCCCTACAGAGCACATCTCCACACATATCAAACCGAATAACTTATTATCTTTGTGCTTCTCCTGTGCGTTCAGAGACTCGACAACCCCCAAGAGCTTACAGTCTAATGGTGAGATCAGAAAACAGCACGTCACCTGGTCTAATGGTAAGCAGTGGATAGAATATTGGGACTACTCAAGACTTCTCATCTTAGGGTCAAAAGGCGATGTAACGCATCAAAGATACATGAATAAGTTGTGCCACTGTGTACATACATTACATAACTTACCCTGTTATACTCCAGAGCTGCACTCATTATTCTGCTGGTGCAGTCACTGTATACATACATTACATTACTGATCCTGAGTTACCTCCTGTATTATACTCCAGAGCTGCACTCACTATTCTGCTGGTGCAGTCACTGTGTACATACATTACATTACTGATCCTGAGTTACATCCTGTATTATACTCCAGAGCTGCACTCACTATTCTGCTGGTGCAGTCACTGTGTACATACATTACATTACTGATCCTGAGTTACATCCTGTATTATACTCCAGAGCTGCACTCACTGTTCTGCTTGTGGAGTCACTGTGTACATACATTACATTACTGATCCTGCACTGATCCTGAGTTACATCCTGTATTATACTCCAGAGCTGCTCTCACTATTCTGCTGGTGCAGTCACTGTGTACATACATTACATTACTGATCCGGAGTTACATCCTGTATTATACTCCAGAGCTGCACTCACTGTTCTGCTTGTGGAGTCACTGTGTACATACATTACATTACTGATCCTGTACTGATCCTGAGTTACATCCTGTATTATACTCCAGAGCTGCACTCACTATTCTGCTGGTGCAGTCACTGTGTACATACATTACATTACTGATCCTGAGTTACATCCTGAGTTACATCCTGTATTATACTCCAGAGCTGCACTTACTATTCTGCTGGTGCAGTCACTGTGTACATACATTACATTACTGATCCTGTACTGATCCTGAGTTACATCCTGTATTATACTCCAGAGCTGCACTCACTATTCTGCTGGTGCAGTCACTGTGTACATACATTACATTACTGATCCTGAGTTACATCCTGTATTATACTCCAGAGCCGCACTCACTATTCTGCTGGTGCAGTCACTATGTACATACATTACTTTACTGATCCTGAGTTACATCCTGTATTATACTCCAGAGCTGCACTCACTATTCTGCTGGTGCAGACACTGTGTAGGTACATTACATTGTTCATCCTGTGGCATACTGGGATTATTGGGGTTCCCTAACTCCAAATTCTCCATTTTAAGTGGCCATGAAGACATTGCACAGAATTGACAAGATATATATTTTATGGAAGTTAATGATCACAGCCTCAGCAGGTACTTAGTTGAGGGAGGTCTTTGTCTTGTGTAAATTAGTAGTTCAGAAAAAAAGACATTATAAGTTGAGGTGCATTTACACCACTCGATTATCGTGGATGAGCTCTCATATGAATTCTCGTTACATGATAATGTTGTAGTGTAAACAGGTCGCCGATCACCCGACGAACGAGCAAAACGCTTGTCCATAGCGCGAACTGATCTACTGTGTTGCACAAAGGGTCGCTGTTCTCGGCAGCACATTATCCTTTGTGGATAGAACTTTCGTTGCTGAGAGCAGTGGCCGCCTATTCATACTGTACGATCTATTACAGATCAGTCAGGGCATATTGTTGAGAGCCGTCTGCCAGTCTATACAGGCTATTAAACGACCGTCGACCGGTAAATATTTACCAATCGTCAAGCATTTCATGCCACAAACTGGTTAATGTAAACCAGCCTTCATTCCTAAAATCTGTCTGGAGTTTGGCTGACCTGCAATATCAGTCACAACCACAGGGGTAATGGTGGCACTGTGATGTGAAGAAACAAGGAAACTCCTCCTGAATAATGAACACTACAGCGCAGAAATGATATAAACACCTGCATCCCCATACAATCCAGATACGATGCTGATACAATCCTGATGCATCTAGATATAATCCTGCGGCTCTGATACTTTTTAACTCAAGTGTCTTTTTCAATCACTTGGACCATTGACTGACTGCTGGAGACCGGGGAGGAGGGGTGCGCACCGAGTGCATACATTATAATGTATAGGTGGGGAGCAGCCGACAAAAGGAATCAGATATTGTGCGATTATTACAGCAGCAATCAGATTCATTAATTAGAGGAAGGAATCGCTAATGTGTGAAAGATTCACAGACAAGGAATAGTTTAAACTCCTGCTGTGTTTACTGATCTCATAGAATAGAGAATAATGTGTCACTATCAAATGAGAAAGTATCTATCTATCATCTATCTATTATCTATCTATTATTTATCATCTATCTATTATCTATCTATTATTTATCTATTATCTATCTATCTAGTATCTATTATCTATCTATTATCTATCTATTATCTATCTATCATCTATTATCTATCTATTATCTATCTATCATCTATCTATCATCTATCTATCATCTATCTATCATCTATCTATTATCTATCTATTATTTATCATCTATCTATTATCTATCTATTATTTATCTATTATCTATCTATCTAGTATCTATTATCTATCTATTATCTATCTATCTATTATCTATCTATCTATTATCTATCTATTATCTATCTATTATTTATCTATTATCTATCTATTATCTATCTATTATCTATCTATTATCTATTATCTATCTATCATCTATCTATCATCTATCTATCATCTATCTATCATCTATCTATTATCTATCTATTATCTATTTATCTATTATCTATCTATTATCTATCATCTATTATCTATCTATTATCTATTATCTATCTATCATCTATTATCTATCTATTATCTATCTATTATCTATTTATCTATCATCTATTATCTATATATTATCTATCATCTATTATCTATCATCTATTATCTATCTATTATCTATCATCTATCTATCTATTATCTATCTATTATCTATCTATTATCTATCTATTATCTATTATCTATCTATCATCTATTATCTATATATTATCTATCATCTATCTATCTATCAATCATCTATTATCTATTATCTATCTATTATCTATCTATTATCTATTAGCTATCATCTATTATCTATATATTATCTATCTATTATCTATCATCTATTATCTATCTATCATCTATTATCTATCTATCATCTATCTATTATCTATCTATTATCTATCTATTATCTATCTCTTGTCTATCTATTATCTATTATCTATCTACCTACTGTATTTATCTATCTACTGTATCTATGATCTATTATCTATCTATCTACTGTATCTATTATCTACAGTTGAAACCAGAAGTTTATATACACTATATAAAGACTAGTTAGTATATATAATCCCAGATAGAGCATTATACATGTGAATATCCGGGAGCAAGGTCGATTAGTATTGACTATGCTGCCCTATAAGACTCCATAAATAGCATATATTGACTTTAGGAGAAAACATACGGAGTTTGGTTGACTAAAATCCAAATTTTATTCAAATCTATTAAAAGGTGTACAAAAATGTAAGACACAGACAGAACAGACACTGATACATAAAATTAGTATATATAATCCCAGATAGAGCATTATACATGTGAATATCCGGGAGCAAGGTCGATTAGTATCGACTATGCAACCCTATAAGACTCCCCCATGATGAAGCAACACTAACAAACAGCGAAACGCGCGTAGGGGCCTTGGTCGGGGGTGTTCTTGTGTGGCAGTCTCCTGCACTTTCCATCACTTATTTAATTGGGTAAGCTAGGACTTTGCATGCATTTCTGTCTCAACGACATGTGTGTTTAATGAATGTGCTCCCTCATGGTTGCACCCTTTTTTACTTAATACACACTGTTTGATAGTGATTTTATATGCACCAGCATTGCCCTTTTTCACTGATGACTATCTGTGAATATTTATGTATTTGATATACAGACATCAGGTCTGATTGATGTATTGGTCTAAGTGTATGGTTCTGTGCAGCACTGCACAGACATTTTTTATGTATCAGTGTCTGTGTTCTGTCTGTGTCTTACATTTTTGTACACCTTTTAATAGATTTGAATAAAATTTGGATTTTAGTCAACCAAACTCCGTATGTTTTCTCCTAAAGTCAATATATAAAGAATAGTGTTGAGCGAGCATGCTTGACACTGCTCGGTACTCGCCCGAGCATCTCACTACTCGGGATGTTCGGTGAGCACCGAGCATTTTCGAGTTACTCGGGCGGGAGCTCGGGTCTCTGCCCTGCATGTTTGGCGCTCTTTACAGAGCCAATGACCATGCAAGGATTGCCAGCCAGTCACTGTAATGCCGCAGCCATGTTGTTTGTGGGCATTACAGTGATTGGCTGGCCGCACAGCGTCACCTCGAGCATTTAAAACCGGGCGCCGCCATCTTGGACACAGTCGCTCGGGATCAGACAGTGTAGGGAGAGTGCTGCTGAGCTAGGGAGAGATTTATACTGCGAAATAGTTAGTGTAGGGTCTGTAAAGGCTGCCAGAACAAACAAACAGTCCTTCTCAGGACTAATATCCATCCCAGATATCAGGCAGGCTGTATAGGAGACGCAGTGGTTATACCAGCAAACGCTGCATTACAGTCCTGTGCGCTCCTGTTGGTCAAATTGCTAGACTTATCCCCCGGTCTCAGGGGCCCGGATAAATTCTTTTTTTTTTCATCTAAATCCTGTATTTTTTTTTCCTTAGTCAGACTGTACAAATACGCGTCTTATTAACCTTTTGGTATCCCCCCCCCAAAAAAAAAAAAACTGTGGTTTTGCAGTTCCACGGTTCAAATCTCTGTATTATTCTGCTTTTGGCTTTTTTTCCGTAAAAAAAAACAGTAATAGTGTCTCCCTGACTGTTCAGACACCAATATATCTGTTTAAAAGAGTCTGGTGTAGGCCAGAGAAATATAACTGTGGTTTTCCTCTTCCACGGTTCTAATCTCCTTTTTATTACCCTTTTTCCATTGATAGTGCAAGTGTAAGCTATTTTACTTCTTTTACAATGGGCAAGGCGCGTGGCAAGGGACGTGGAACTGGACGTTCTGGTGATGGTGCGGGCAGAGGACGGGGCCGTGGCCAAAGTGAAAATGTGCCACAACCAACAGCCACATCTTCTCACTCCCAGTTCTTGACCGAATTCCTAGGGAAGCACACTACAACACCAGTATTGCGAACTGATCAGTGTGAACAGGTTATTAATTGGATAGCAGATAATACTTCCAGTTACCTGGGCACCACCACCTCCGGTCTGTCTTCCACACGGTCAAGTGTTAGCAGCCGTGAGTCTCGACCGCATACTCCTCCTCACCCTGATGCTCCTTCCTCCCACCATGTCGAGTGTCGTCAGACAGCAACTGATCCCACACTTGGACACTCTGAAGAGCTGTTCACTGGTCCATTTCCAGATTTGTGCCCCTCGCCTGCTACGCTTGAAGTGGTGGAAGAGGAGATCCCATGTAGTGATGCCCAAATATTTGAACAGCCACAGGAAGTCGACGCTGGCAATTTGTCACAAGAGGTGGACGATGACGAGACACAATTGCCACGAAGTGAGAAGGAGGATCGTGGTGCGCAAGTGGAAGAGGAGGAGGTGGTGTATGATCTAGTAACTGACCCAACGTGGCAGGAGGACACGCAGAGCGAGGCCAGCAGCACACAGGGGGAGGGAGGCAGAGTACCCCAACAGGCAGGAAGAAGCAGTGTGGTGGCCGCACACAGAAGGCAGGCAGCATTTCCCCGTAACACCAACACGAGGGACGTTGCCAGTACAACCGGTAGGTCTTCCAGAGTCTGGAATTTTTTTAAAGACTCTGCTGATAACTCCAAAAAAGCCATTTGTACCACCTGCCATGCCAGCCTCAGCAGGGGTGACAAAACTACCAGTCTGACCACCACCAGCATGATCAGGCACATGTCAGCAAAGCACCCAACTTTGTGGGGCGAACCCCAGGGTCCACGACCAGTGTCAGCGGGTGTCACCACTGCTTCTTCCGTTGTTGTGCGTGTAATAGAACCCCCTGTTGTGCGTGCAAGGCAATCCCCTGTCCATACTGCATGCAAAGATGCCCCCTCCTCTCAGTCTTCACTTGTTATGGCAGTTTCTCAAGAAACAGCATCAATGTCCACCTCCCACCGCAGCGTTCAATTGTCCATATCCCAGAGTTTTGAACAAAAGCGCAAATTCGCAGCCAACGCCCCACAGGCCACAGTCCTAAATTCGCACATATCACGACTGCTTGCGTTGGAAATGCTGCCTTTTAGGCTGGTGGAGACGGAATCCTTCCGCAACCTTATGGCGGTGGCCGTCCCTCGGTACTCGGTCCCCAGCCGACACTATTTTGCCCGGTGTGCCATCCCCGCACTACACAAGCACGTGTTCCAAAACATCTGCCGTGCCCTCAACAACGCAGTTACTGGAAGAGTCCACCTGACAACGGACATGTGGACGAGTGCTTGTGGCCAGGGACGGTACATCTCCCTGACGGCACACTGGGTAAACATAGTGGAAGCCGGGACCCAGTCGGACCTTGGGACGGAACACATCCTCCCCACACCGAGGATTGCGGGCCCTATGTCAGTCAGAGTTGCCCCCACAGTGTACAGCTCCTGCGCATCATCCTCCTCCTCATGTTCAGCCTCCATCTCAGATATCACCACATCAGTTACAAGCTGGAAGCACTGCAGTACTGTCTCAGCCAAACGGCAACAGGCTGTGCTGAAACTCCTAAGCTTAGGTGATAAACCTCACACTGATTGTGAGTTGTGGACAGCTGTGAAAGAGCAGGCAGATCTGTGGCTGAGACCGCTGAACCTACATCCAGGCATGGTCGTGTGTGACAATGGCCGTAACCTGGTGGTGGCTCTGAGGAGAGGCGAGATCACACACGTACCATGCCTGGCTCATGTGCTTAACCTCGTGGTTCAGCGGTTTCTTAAATCGTACCCCGAGTTGCCAGATCTGCTCGTCAAAGTACGCCGCCTGTCAGCTCATTTTTGGAAGTCGGCTACAGCTTACGCCGCCCTTGCTGTGTTGCAGCAGCGTTTTCAGCTTCCGGCACACCAACTGGTGTGTGATGTCCCCATATGTTGGAACTCTACCCTCCACATGTTGCAAAGGATTTGTGAGCAGAAGAGAGCAGTTGTGGAGTACCAGCGGCAACAAGGCCGTCGATATTCAGGTCAGACTCCACACATAAGACCTCAGGAGTGGACCTGGATGTCTGACATATGTACCATCCTGACAAACTTTGAGGAGTCCACCAAGATGGTGAGTGGCGATGATGCCATCATTAGCTTCAGCATCCCACTTGTCTGTCTTTTGCAACGCTCTCTGCAGAGAATTAAAGAGGAGGCATTGCAGCCAGAGTATGATGAAATGGATCAAGAAGCCATAATGGGCGATTACTCACAGCCCAGCCTCATCTCATCCCAACGTGCATTGGGGACAATGAGGGGGAGAAGGAGGAGGAGGAGGAAGAACAGGAGCTGGTATCATGCGCTGTAAACGATAGTAGTACCTGTACAACTGTCATACAGTCGGTTCAGCGTGGGTGGCCTGAGGACAGGGGGGAGGAGGAGAGCATGGTCAGTCGTCATCTTGGTGAGGACACGGAAGTCTTGCCCGTTACCAGTCTGGCACGCATGGCTGACTTTATGTTACGCTGCCTTAACCGTGACCCTCGCGTTGTCAAAATGTTGGGTGACAGTCATTACTGGTTGGTGACACTTTTAGACCCCCGCTACATGTAGAACTTTCACTCTCTTATTCCTGAGGTGGAGAGGTCTACAAAAACGTGGCAGTACCAGAAGGCCCTTGCTGCAGAACTGTTAAAAAAATTCCCATCTGAACATGCTAGCGGCAGAGGTCACAGTTTGTTGACCAGCCAAGGCGTACAGGCGAGAGAGACGCAACTCCAATCCAGCAAAGGCAGGGGAACACTGTCAACATTCTGGGACAGTTTTCTGAGACCCGCCCAGCTTACAGGCCCTGAGACGCGGGGTACTCTCACAAGGAGTGGAAAGTTTCAAAAGATGGTGAGGGAGTACCTTGCGGACCGTACCAGCGTCCTCCGTGATTCCTCTGTGCCTTTTAATTATTGGGTATCCAAGCTGGACACTTGGAATGAACTCGTTCTGTATGCCTTGGAGGTCCTGGCCTGCCCTGCCACTAGCGTGTTATCGGAGCGTGTTTTTAGTGCCGCTGGGGGAATTATAACTGATAAGCGCACTCGCCTGTCAACTGACAATGCTGACAAGCTGACCCTTATCAAAATGAACAAGGGCTGGATTGGGCCAGACTTCTCATCACCACCAAATGACAGCAGCGTAACATAAAGTCAAATCCACTGTGTTATTTCGGGAGGTGTATTCCCATGCACCGCTTCACACTCACACATGGGTATACGCTTCATCATTTCGGCTGTTTTTTGCTCTTCTCCTTATCCTCAGCCTCCACCACCACTACACCACCAGGGTGACCGTGGTCCGTGTTGCCAGCATTGCAAGTTCCTCCGTCCTAATTTTTGGCAGCATTTGCTTGGAAGGCATAGGCAAAAACTATGGGAGACCCACTACCCAATAATGGGAATAATGTTTTTAATATGCTGTACTGCATGGCTCTTGTAAGGAGCATTCAAATTGTCTTGTTAAGCTACTGCGACCTCCACATCTCTTCCAAGGGGCATTAAAACCGTCTTGTTAAGCTACTGCGACCTCCACCACTTTTCCAAGGGGCATTAAAACCGTCTTGTTAAGCTACTGCGACCTCCACGTCTCTTCCAAGATGCATTAAAACCGTCTTGTTAAGCTACTGCGACCTCCACGTCTCTTCCAAGGTGCATTAAAACCGTCTTGTTAAGCTACTGCGACCTCCATGTCTCTTCCAAGGGGCATTAAAACTGTCTTGTTAAGCTACTGCGACCTCCACCACTCTTCCAAGGGGCATTAAAACCGTCTTGTTAAGCTACTGCGACCTCCACGTCTCTTCCAAGGTGCATTAAAACCGTCTTGTTAAGCTACTGCGACCTCCACGTCTCTTCCAAGGTGCATTAAAACCGTCTTGTTAAGCTACTGCGACCTCCACGTCTCTTCCAAGGTGCATTAAAACCGTCTTGTTAAGCTACTGCGACCTCCATGTCTCTTCCAAGGGGCATTAAAACCGTCTTGTTAAGCTACTGCGACCTCCACAATTCTTCCAAGGGGCATTAAAACTGTCTTGTTAAGCTACTGCGACCTCCACCACTTTTCCAAGGGGCATTGATATTGTCTTTTTATTCCACTGCGACCTCCACCATTCTTCCAAGGGGCATTCAAACCGTCTTTTTAAGCTACTGCGACCTCCACCATTCTTCCAAGGGGCATTAAAACCGTCTTGTTAAGCTACTGCGACCTCCACGTCTCTTACAAGGGGCATTAAAACAGTATTGTTAAGCTACTGCGACCTCCACCATTCTTCCAAGGGCCATTAAAACCATCTTGTTAAGCTACTGCAACCTCCACGTCTCTTCCAAGGGGCATTAAAACCGTCTTGTTAAGCTACTGCGACCTCCACCATTCTTCCAAGGGGCATTAAAACCGTCTTGTTAAGCTACTGAGACCTCCACCACTCTTCCAAGGGGCATAGATATTGTCTTT
This sequence comes from Phyllobates terribilis, assembly GCF_046119375.1. Classification (NCBI taxonomy): domain Eukaryota; kingdom Metazoa; phylum Chordata; class Amphibia; order Anura; family Dendrobatidae; genus Phyllobates; species Phyllobates terribilis. The sequence continues at coordinate 953,165,295 of NW_027362762.1, forward strand.
TTATTCCACTGCGACCTCCACCATTCTTCCAAGGGGCATTAAAACCATCTTGTTAAGCTACTGCGACCTCCGCGTCTCTTCCAAGGGGCATTAAAGCCATCTTGTTAAGCTACTGCGACCTCCACCATTCTTCCAAGGGGCATTAAAACCGTCTTGTTAAGCTACTGCGACCTCCACCACTTTTCCAAGGGGCATTAAAACCATCTTGTTAAGCCACTGCGACCTCCACCATTCTTCCAAGGTGCATTAAAACCGTCTTGTTAAGCTACTGCGACCTCCACCATTCTTCCAAGGGGCATTAAAACCATCTTGTTAAGCTACTGCGACCTCCACCATTCTTCCAAGGGGCATTAAAACTGTCTTGTTAAGCTACTGCGACCTCCACGTCTCTTCCAAGGGGCATTAAAACAGTTTTGTTAAGCTACTGCGACCTCCACATTTCTTCCAAGGGGCATTAAAACCGTCTTGTTAAGCTACTCTGACCTCCACGTCTCTTCCAAGGGGCATTAAAAGCGTCTTGTTAAACCACTCTGAACTCCACAGCTCTTCCAAGGGGCACTGAAATGTTGGTTTTAATTACCTCTAACCTCCACGACTCTTCCTTGCTTTTCAATGCATAGGCGAACAATAAGGGAGACCCACTCCCCAATAATGGGTAGAAGGTTTAGTATGCTGTAATCCACGTCTGTTTCAAGGGGCATTGCAGTTCCTCATAATTTTTGGAAAGCCTTCCATTCACAGCTTAGGCCAACGGTTTAGTTAAGGCCCCCTGACCTCCATGTCACTTCCAAGGGGCATTGGAGTGCCTCGAAATTTTTGGTAAGCATTGCACTCACTGTATGCCCTATAACTGTGTAGCCGAACCGCTCCTTTTGGTACAGAAACATATCCTACAAGACATGTGTGGTTGACTGGCCTGATATTGATGTGAGTGGTCCCTGTTCCTACTGCTCTTTCTCCTTTGCCACGACCTCATCCATCATTCATCACCTGAAGCTTTGTTTTAATGGGAGTCATAGAACTGAGATAGTAGCAGGAAAACATCCAGCAATCCTTGGAGGAGGTAGGATATGCGCCAAAACGCTGACCACCTCAGGCCTAGCCGATACTGCATGCATGCGCTTGCATTCCAAGGAACAGAAAGCTAAGGAGATGGATGGCCTCATGATCATGAATAATTTACTCGTTGTGTAGGAGGCCGACCACTGCTGCTGTCTACCTTCTGAACTTTGTGTTGAAGCCTGATTGACCCAGGACCTGCAATCCTCTATGTCTGGAGGACCTGTTGCATCCCAGTGTCCAACTGTGTCCCGGCTTCCACAATATTAACCCATTGTGAAGGCGTCAGTCAGATGGACCATCTCTGGCCACATTCACTTGTCCACGTGTTTGTGGTTAGGTTGTCCTTCAAATAGGGGCGGCTGGGGACCGAGTATGGACACCCGGCTGGGCTCCGAGCGTGGATACCCGGCCGCCGAGCGGCTGGGGACTGAGTATGGATACCAGGCTGCCGACGCAGCCATGACATGGTGGCCGGCGTCTGCCTCCACATGCCTAAAAAGGCCCAATTTCAAGTGCAAGCAAGCTAGCAGTATGGTATTGCAGCCTGGGGGTGGGTAGGTGGCAGGCTGCATACTTGCACTTGCATTGCAAGGAATGGGGGAGGTACAATTGAACACTGCCCTGGGACAAGGACTTGCACGGGGATAGTTGCAAGTCTGCATCTTCTGATGCGGCAAGGATCACTTCTGATGGACACACTTTTAGACAGTGACCTGGGAGTCAGAGATGCTTCCAGGGGTCTTCCCCATGCTGTTCCCATGTCTTTTCAGCACTGTATGCATGTGTCACACAGCACATGGCCAGATAAGGTTGTAAAATGTTAAAATGACATTTCCCTGTGAATGCATTTGTCACGGTTGAAAGCAATACAAAAGTGCAAAAACGCATAAAAAATGCTACTTGTGAACATAGCCCAAGGTGTGAAGGAGTATTTTTGTTTTTGGTTACTTATTTTACCTTATACACAAATCTTTACCCTGGAAAGGAAGTTCCTTAACATATTTCACAGGAAAACAGTTTCAGTTTCGTTTTTGAACGTTTTATTGTGAGCCCGTAAAAGTGTCTTAAGGCTGTGTGCACACGATGTGTTTTTCATGCGTTTATGCTGCGAAATTTCCGCAGCGGAAACGCATCAAAAACGCATGGTAATCCGCACCCCTTGGTCCCCAATGGCATTCCACAATGTCAATGCACATGCTGCGGATTTTTCCGCAGCGTTTCTGCAGCGCTCATAAATCCGCAGCATGTTCATTAATTTTGCGGAAGCGCAGCGGAAGCGCCGCCATTGACTTGCATTGAGACGCATAGAATCCGTGTCAGTACATTTGTACAAGCGGCTTCTATGCGTTTCAATGTGCGGATGGTACCCAGTTCTGGAGGAGAGAAGACTCTCATCCAGACCTGGGTACCATTGTACCTGTAAAAAAAAGAATAAAATAATAAATAAAGTTTATATTCACCTGTCCGGCGGCCCCTGCAGCGCTTCTCCTTCCAGGACCTGAGATGACGTCGCGGTCATGTGACCACAGGCTGTCTCGCGATGTGCCGGCAACCCGGAAGAATCCAGGACGAGCGTGACAGCACATTCAGCAGGGCATCGGAGGTAAGTATAGCTTTATTTTTTTATTTTTACGGTCACACTATATAAATCTGTGCCTTTTGCATGGATTTATATAGTGTGACCTAGTTGTCAAGCACTTTCCAAGTGATGCTATCGCTTGGAAAGTGCTTGTCAGTCCGCATGCGGAAACACATGCGTTAACGCATGTGGGTACGCATGTGAATCCGCATGTATTCTGCAGGAAAAACGCATGCACAATCTGCATGCGTTTTTTCTGCCAGGGAGATGCAGAAATGCTGCAGAAATTTTCTGCTTCATTTCTACATCGTGGGCACATAGCCTTATACCTCTGACCACGTTGTTGACAGCAGTGACCTGGGGGTCATAAATGCTTCCTGGGGCGATGCCCATGCTGTCCCCATGTAATTTAAGCACTGTCACTATCGTTTTGGGCACTTTTTAGGCTTTCTACAGACTGCCGGGGGTGCCGCCATAAAAATGCTCGGGTCTCCCATAGACTAACATTGGGCTCGTTGCTCGGGTCGAGCACTCGAGTATCACGGTGAGCTCGGCCCGAGCTTCGAGCACCCGAGCATTTTAGTGCTCGCTCAACACTAATAAAGACACATATACATGTTTTTCTCAATATCTGATATGAAATCAGAATATCTTCTGGTTTCAACTGTATCTATCTATCTATCTGTCAATATCAAATGAGAAAGTATCTACAGTATGTATCGATCATATCTATCTACTGTATCTGTCTACCTGTCTGTCTTTCTATCTGCATTTCTTGACTCATTGTGACCTTTAGGCCTCCTTCACATGTCCAGGTGATTCCTGTACAGGAAAAACCAGTACTGGTGAGATCCATGGTCCTGTCATGTGCCATCCATATGTCCGTGTGACGCGTACCATTGGCTGGGAAAAGCAGAACCGTTCGTGCTGATCCCAGGTGCGGGCTGCTGAAGGCTACTCTCATCATTGACCCCTACTCGAGCTGAGACCAGCACGAGCAGGAGACAATGATGGGAGTTGTATTCAGCCTCCGTTGAGTACATCCAGTGTAAAATGAAGAATTAAATAAAAAAAAAATGGCATGGGCTTCCGCGTAATTTTCATAACCTGCAGAGGGAAAGCCAACCACTGGGGGCTGATATTGCTAGCCAGGGAAGGGGCCATTGACCAAAAATGTTCCCTGGCTATTAATAACAGCCCACCGCTGTTTGTTTAGCGTTTACTGGCTAGATTACAGAGGGACCCCAGAATAAAACTGACGTAGGGTCCCTCTATAAAATCTAACCAGCAAAGGTTAAACAGACCGCTATGGGCTGATATTAATAGCCACACCTTGTTTAACACATTTAATTTAAAATAAATAGCACAGTTATACTCACCTAATACCTAATCCACTAAGCCATTGTCCCCTTTTAAAAAACAAAAATAAAAAACAACAATATCCCTCACCTGTCTGACGTGGAAAGAATCCATAGTGTCCCACGCCGTAATCCATCTGTGCGACATGGGTTCTTCAGCATCAATGGTGACTTGAGGCGACAGCTCATGCTGAAGAGCAGGGGAGAATGACTCGCTGCAGCGAGATCGGACCCATGAACTGCGGTGACCTCAGTGAGATCACCACAGTTCACCGTGAGAAATTTCTCACGGTGCTGGCTGAGTTCACTGAGTTCTCACTCAATGCTCACTGAGTTGTGCTGTTCACAAGTCATGTTATTGCCTGCTGAGGCATGGCATCCCACTCTTCTTGAATGGCAGCCCTCAGGTCATTGAGGTTCTGGGGTACAGAGTTACGAGCCTCTACACAGCGATTCAGCTGACCAGGTCTGGAGAAAGTGCGGGCCGCTCCTTTTGAGGTGCCTTAGTCTCCAGCAGCCATTCCCTAATGCGACCTTGATGAGCTGGAGCACTGTCGTCCATGAAGATGAAGTTAAGCCTGTGTTGTTCATGCAGATGCACAATGACTGGATTAATGATGTTATCCGGTAGTAGGGGCTTGTCACTGTACTCACAAAGTGTAGGGCAGTTCTCTATTGGCTAGACACCTGCCCACACTGTAACACCACCACCAAAGCCTCTTCTGATGACAGCAGTGGCTGATGCATAGTGCTCTCCTTGACATATGCAACATCGTTGGTGGCCATTATTTCTGCTCAGCGTGAATCGACTATCATCAGTGAACAGCACTGAGGCCACTGGTCCCTTGCCCAGCGTAGAAGACATCTGTGCCTGATGGTGTGGTCAGATACTTTGCAGGTCATCTCGCACGCAGACCACACTGACGTAAATGGTTTCGAATGGTCTGACTTGACACTTGGGTGACTCTCACCTCCGGTAAATGTGCTTGGAGTTGTGTGGCATTCATCGTCTGGTTCCGAAGGTCATTGTTCACAAAGAAATGGTCATCAGTGTGGGATGTGGCCAAAGGACGCCCACTTCTCTGCCTTTCTGTGACTCTTCCAGTCTGTGTCTCTGTTACAACCTGCTGATGACTCTGTGACTCTAAGCTCAGTGGCCACTTCCATCTGAAAACATCCTGCTTGAAGCCTCGCAATGGCGAGGTCCTGGTGATCAATTGAAAATTGATCAATTGAAAATTATTGGCCGATTCATGGATCAAACACTTGTGAATTTTGCCATTAAGCTCCTTGTTCGAGAACAGCAAGTTGTGCAAAGAGTCCTGAAACATTGAACAGTTGGACATGCGCATTCAAACGTTTAGAGACGTCACATTGAGTTCTCCTAAAAATGTTAGAGGGCATTATAGGGTCATTCTGAAATTTCACCCAAAAGCCAAATATCCTGAACTTTTTGTGAGTAGTGTATCATCTATAACAGTATTATTTTGGCGCTGGGTTGAAAAAACGGACAGCACTCAGATCAATTATATTCAATGGGGGAGTGCAGATGAACAATTTTTTTTTTACTGACTGACAGCATGCATGATTGTCCTCCGAAAAATTGGATGAGTCTTAAGTCTATGGGTGTGAGGAAAAAAAACAGAACATTATTGGTGGCGCACATTCAGATCCTCCTTTTTTGTGCACATTTCATCCCTGATTTCCGCCAGAGAGTTGATTGTCGCCAGCTCTGCAGGTAGCGCTGCAGCCGTGGTTATTCCCCAACTTTTCTCATTCTCTTCCTGTGTTTTCCCCGCTGTTGCACAATTTAGTGGGGGCATGTACAGTATATAGTATTCATCCCATTATGTTACGTCTCAGTTTTACACTATGCAGCGCTTCTCCTACTATTAGGTATTTGGAAATGTAAAACTTTGGGTAGTTTATTGCAGTTTTATTAGGACAAATGTTTAGTATGATACTATTATTTAGGAATTGTATAGCACACTTTGGCGGTATTATTAGGGGATTCTATGACATATATTCTCTGTAGAGAAGAGTTATTTCGTCCATTGGTTTGAAGTATTATTTGTTACTATATTATGGTTATGGCAGTCTTATTTTTTTGCTGATTTTCCAGTATTATTATTTGGGACATTATATCAGTATATGGCAATAATATTTAGGAATTCAGATTTATACATTGTAGAGCAGCATTATTAGGAATATTATTGGGCATTTATTTGTCCATTTTATAGCAGTAAGTATTATTTTGTGAAATTGTTTTTAGGACTATATGGCGGTATTATTTATGCACATTTTTATAACTGTTACTGAGATATTAAAGATACTAAAATGAAGAGGAAAAGAAAACAGGAAGAAGCCTCCAAATCTCAACTTCCTGGACTTGTAAAAATATGGTGTGGGCCAGGAGGACATTATTACGTTGTAAACCTTAGCAGATGGAATGACCTCTAAAAGTGGAAGCAGACGGCCAGGACTCTCACATTACAACAGGTTGTTCAGTAATTGCTGGTTGTTTAAATTGGGCTTCTGCGCAGCGGTCTGTAATCGATGACAGGTCACAACTGGTCAGTAATTGACTAGAGGCTAGCCCTATCATGGTCGAGGCTCTAACCTCAAGGTCAGCGCAGATCCCTCTAGTCATCAAATTGCAGGTTCCTCCCATCAGGTAGCGGTAAAATCAATAGTTATTGGAGCGTTACTCTAAAGCCAGCTTAGTGGCTGTCACTGCAATCGGATTAATTAGGGATATGGACACTTGGAATGAGTAAACTCTATGGCGATATAAGTTAATTGCATCGTTACAAGATTCCCTTGGGAAGCAAACATCTGCTAAATTTCTTTTTAAATGCTCTTGCCAGGATTTCTTCATAGATGAAGCTGATAGACGCAAGATGAAGATGGTAAAACATGAGATTGAACCACAGGACATTTTCTTTTCTTGCAGAAATCATGTAATCTGTCCAGGCAAACACCCACGAGTGTGAATAAGGAAGGAGACTAGGTGTAGTATATAGAGGATGTGTCCCGTGTGGTGTAGTATATAGAGGATGTGTCCCGTGTGGTGTAGTATATAGAGGATGTGTCCCGTGTGGTGTAGTATATAGAGGATGTGTCCCGTGTGGTGTAGTATATAGAGGATGTGTCCCGTGTGGTGTAGTATATAGAGGATGTGTCCCGTGTGGTGTAGTATATAGAGGATGTGTCCCGTGTGGTGTAGTATATAGAGGATGTGTCCCGTGTGGTGTAGTATATAGAGGATGTGTCCCGTGTGGTGTAGTATATAGAGGATGTGTCCCGTGTGTTGTAGTATATAGAGGATGTGTCCCGTGTGGTGTAGTATATAGAGGATGTGTCCCGTGTGGTGTAGTATATAGAGGATGTGTCCCGTGTGGTGTAGTATATAGAGGATGTGTCCCGTGTGGTGTAGTATATAGAGGATGTGTCCCGTGTGGTGTAGTATATAGAGGATGTGTCCCGTGTGGTGTAGTATATAGAGGATGTGTCCCGTGTGGTGTAGTATATAGAGGATGTGTCCCGTGTGGTGTAGTATATAGAGGATGTGTCCCGTGTGGTGTAGTATATAGAGGATGTGTCCCGTGTGGTGTAGTATATAGAGGATGTGTCCCGTGTGGTGTAGTATATAGAGGATGAGTCCCGTGTGGTGTAGTATATAGAGGATGTGTCCCGTGTGGTGTAGTATATAGAGGATGTGTCCCGTGTGGTGTAGTATATAGAGGATGTGTCCCGTGTGGTGTAGTATATAGAGGATGTGTCCCGTGTGGTGTAGTATATAGAGGATGTGTCCCGTGTGGTGTAGTATATAGAGGATGTGTCCCGTGTGGTGTAGTATATAGAGGATGTGTCCCGTGTGGTGTAGTATATAGAGGATGTGTCCCGTGTGGTGTAGTATATAGAGGATGTGTCCCGTGTGGTGTAGTATATAGAGGATGTGTCCCGTGTGGTGTAGTATATAGAGGATGTGTCCCGTGTGGTGTAGTATATAGAGGATGTGTCCCGTGTGGTGTAGTATATAGAGGATGTGTCCCCTGTGGTGTAGTATATAGAGGATGTGTCCCCTGTGGTGTAGTATATAGAGGATGTGTCCCCTGTGGTGTAGTATATAGAGGATGTGTCCCCTGTGGTGTAGTATATAGAGGATGTGTCCCCTGTGGTGTAGTATATAGAGGATGTGTCCCCTGTGGTGTAGTATATAGAGGATGTGTCCCCTGTGGTGTAGTATATAGAGGATGTGTCCCCTGTGGTGTAGTATATAGAGGATGTGTCCCCTGTGGTGTAGTATATAGAGGATGTGTCCCGTGTGGTGTAGTATATAGAGGATGTGTCCCGTGTGGTGTAGTATATAGAGGATGTGTCCCGTGTGGTGTAGTATATAGAGGATGTGTCCCGTGTGGTGTAGTATATAGAGGATGTGTCCCGTGCGGTGTAGTATATAGAGGATGTGTCCCCTGTGGTGTAGTATATAGAGGATGTGTCCTGTGTGGTGTAGTATATAGAGGATGTGTCCTGTGTGGTGTAGTATATAGAGGATGTGTCCTGTGTGGTGTAGTATATAGAGGATGTGTCCCCTGTGGTGTAGTATATAGAGGATGTGTCCTGTGTGGTGTAGTATATAGAGGATGTGTCCTGTGTGGTGTAGTATATAGAGGATGTGTCCCGTGTGGTGTAGTATATAGAGGATGTGTCCCGTGTGGTGTAGTATATAGAGGATGTGTCCTGTGTGGTGTAGTATATAGAGGATGTGTCCTGTGTGGTGTAGTATATAGAGGATGTGTCCCCTGTGGTGTAGTATATAGAGGATGTGTCCCGTGTGGTGTAGTATATAGAGGATGTGTCCCATGTGGTGTAGCATATAGAGGATGTGTCCTGTGTGGTGTGGTATATAGAGGATGTGTCCTGTGTGGTGTAGTATATAGAGGATGTGTCCCGTGCGGTGTAGTATATAGAGGATGTGTCCCGTGCGGTGTAGTATATAGAGGATGTGTCCCGTGTGGTGTAGTATATAGAGGATGTGTCCCGTGTGGTGTAGCATTTAGAGGATGTGTCCCGTGTGGTGTAGTATATAGAGGATGTGTCCCGTGTGGTGTAGTATATAGAGGATGTGTCCCGTGTGGTGTAGTATATAGAGGATGTGTCCGGTGTGGTGTAGTATATAGAGGATGTGTCCCGTGCGGTGTAGTATATAGAGGATGTGTCCCGTGTGGTGTAGTATATAGAGGATGTGTCCGGTGTGGTGTAGTATATAGAGGATGTGTCCCGTGTGGTGTAGCATATAGAGGATGTGTCCCGTGTGGTGTAGTATATAGAGGATGTGTCCCGTGTGGTGTAGTATATAGAGGATGTGTCCCATGTGGTGTAGTATATAGAGGATGTGTCCCATGTGGTGTAGTATATAGAGGATGTGTCCCGTGTGGTGTAGTATATAGAGGATGTGTCCCATGTGGTGTAGTATATATAGAGGATGTGTCCCGTGTGGTGTAGTATATAGAGGATGTGTCCCGTGTGGTGTAGCATATAGAGGATGTGTCCTGTGTGGTGTAGTATATAGAGGATGTGTCCCGTGTGGTGTAGCATATAGAGGATGTGTCCTGTGTGGTGTAGTATATAGAGGATGTGTCCGGTGTGGTGTAGTATATAGAGGATGTGTCCCGTGTGGTGTAGCATATAGAGGATGTGTCCCGTGTGATGTAGTATATAGAGGATGTGTCCCGTGTGGTGTAGTATATAGAGGATGTGTCCCGTGTGGTGTAGTATATAGAGGATGTGTCCCGTGTGGTGTAGTATATAGAGGATGTGTCCCGTGTGGTGTAGTATATAGAGGATGTGTCCCGTGTGGTGTAGTATATAGAGGATGTGTCCCGTGTGGTGTAGTATATAGAGGATGTGTCCCGTGTGGTGTAGTATATAGAGGATGTGTCCCATGTGGTGTAGTGTATATAGAGGATGTGTCCTGTGTGGTATATGGAGGATTTATTTCGCCTCCTGTCTTGTCTCACACTTTTACACTGTTTTGAGAAATAGGGAAATACCCAGTTGTCCATTTGTTGATATATTTCCAAGAAGAGCAATGGAGGGTTGTCACAATGTAACGCTGACAATTTCTCTTTGTCTTTTGATGTTAGAATTTCCTTTGTTTGTATGATCTTGCCGTATTCTGATTGTTAATAGAAGTAAGGACTGTTCTCTGCAGATTCAGCCAAATTAGGTGAAGTGTGTGTTGTGTGAGCGTCCCCCGGGGTGTTCTCCTATAATCAGGCTGCGCGGATACCTCCTCTCTGTGGCACCGCAGACTTGATTGCTTTCTTTCTTGTAACTGGAGAGGCCAATAGCAAATAACACTAATGTATTCCATATCATATGTGCTCCCGCTAATAATGTACACGCTCACAGTCTGCGCCAAGGAGACGGAGAAATAACAGATTTAATGAGGGCTTGACATCTGCATATTACAGGATGTATCACACGCCGCCTAATTGTGCACCATAATACCGAGCGCTCGTCTACCACTCCCAGAATCCTCTCTGCTGTTTGTATGGGGCAGAACACAAGTTGTAATTACTCTGCATTAAATCCATGCATCACGGAGAAACTAACAGATCGCTCCGCAGATTATTACTCCATACATTATCCCATGTTAGTAAATATATCTATAATCTTGACGAAACCCCGCAGTCAGCGCCGCTGATCAATGATGGATCTCTGACTATACAAACTGCAGATAAGTTCTTGAAAAACATCCATTTTGCTTCACTGAGATAAAGAAGCCAATGACCTGATCTTCTGATTGGAGAAAATAATGAGCGAAGAATAGAAGTCAAAACGCAAATATAATAATGTAATGTATATTAAAAACATACAATGCTACTGTTATAATCTGCTACTGCGCTAATACATATTCTTGTACATAGGGGCAGTATTATAGTAGTTATATTCTTGTACATAGAGTCAGTATTATAGTAGTTATATTCTTGTACATAGGGTCAGTATTATAGTAGTTATATTCTTGTATATAGGGGGCAGTATTATAGTAGTTATATTCTTGTACATAGGGTCAGTATTATAGTAGTTATATTCTTGTATATAGGGGGCAGTATTATAGTAGTTATATTCTTGTACATAGGAGCAGTATTATAGTAGTTATATTCTTGTACATAGGAGCAGTATTATAGTAGTTATATTCTTGTACATAGGAGCAGTATTATAGTAGTTATATTCTTGTACATAAGGGCAGTATTATAGTAGTTATATTCTTGTACATAAGGGCAGTATTATAGTAGTTATATTCTTGTACATAGGGGCAGTATTATAGTAGTTATATTCTTGTACATAGGGGACAGTATTATAGTAGTTATATTCTTGTACATATGAGCAGTATTATAGTAGTTATATTTGTGTACATGGGGGCAGTATTATAGTAATTATATTCTTGTACATAGGGGCAGTATTATAGTTGTTATATTCTTGTACATAGGAGCAGTATTATAGTTGTTATATTCTTGTACATAGGGGCAGTATTATAGTAGATATATTCTTGTATATAGGAGCAGTATTATAATAGTTATATTCTTGTGCATAGGGGCAGTATTATAGTAGTTATATTCTTGTACATAGGGGCAGTATTATAGTAGTTATATTCTTGTACATAGGGGGCAGTATTATAGTAGTTATATTCTTGTATATAGGAGCAGTATTATAGTAGTTATATTCTTGTACATAGGAGCAGTATTATAGTAGTTATATTCTTGTACATAGGGGCAGTATTATAGTAGTTTTATTCTTGTACATAAGGGCAGTATTATAGTAGTTATATTCTTGTACATAAGGGCAGTATTATAGTAGTTATATTCTTGTACATAGGGGCAGTATTATAGTAGTTATATTCTTGTAGATAGGGGACAGTATTATAGTAGTTATATTCTTGTACATAGGGGGCAGTATTATAGTAGTTATATTCTTGTACATATGAGCAGTATTATAGTAGTTATATTTGTGTACATGGGGGCAGTATTATAGTAATTATATTCTTGTACATAGGGGCAGTATTATAGTTGTTATATTCTTGTACATAGGAGCAGTATTATAGTTGTTATATTCTTGTACATAGGGGCAGTATTATAGTAGATATATTCTTGTATATAGGAGCAGTATTATAATAGTTATATTCTTGTGCATAGGGGCAGTATTATAGTAGTTATATTCTTGTACATAGGGGGCAGTATTATAGTAGTTATATTCTTTTACATAGGAGCAGTATTATAGTAGTTATATTCTTGTACATAGGGGCAGTATTATAGTAGTTATATTCTTGTACATAGGGGCAGTATTATAGTAGTTATATTCTTGTACATAGGAGCAGTATTATAGTAGTTATATTCTTGTACATAGGGGGCATATTATAGTAGTTATATTCTTGTACATAGGGGGCATATTATAGTAGTTATATTCTTGTACATAGGGGGCATATTATAGTAGTTATATTCTTGTACATAGCGGGCAGTATTATAGCAAGGTTTTTTTGTACCTAGGTGCAGTATTTTAGTATTTTTTTCCTCTCTATATAGGTGGCAATATGACATAACCTTTTTGTTATTTTTGTACCTTTACTTAGGTTTGATAACCAGTTCATACATTTGAAGTCCTTTGACTTCATTTACCATCTTGTGTCCTTCCTGGAATCTAGGAAGGTTGGTCTTTATCCTAGAAAGTTCCGGTACTTAGTGTGGTGAATCAGAGCCTTTCATCTTCTCATCATAGCGACGGTAAAATTCTAACTACTGTTTCCCAATCAATACTAATGAATAATTTATCAGTTGTAAGAAGCTGGTTTTAATTTGAATGAATCATTGATGTCCTGTTTACATGTATGAATGCACATGGCTGGACGACTGCTGGGGGACCGCTAGCTGGACGTTCCTCTTTCTTCCAGAAGGGTTAATTCCGAGGGCACTATTTATAATACCTGCTGCACCAGCTAATATTTAATGCTTTGCTTTTTAGGTTAGACAAGGTGAAATTAGCCCAGGGGTCAAATTCTCCATGTGTAAGATAAAGAAATATTCTGTGACCTTGGCGCCAATCCCAGTGCCGTTACCGGTGTCCTCTGTAGACATCCATGCAAGGTGAGATGGACGGATGTGGTGTGTGAGTGGAATGTTAATAGGATAGCAAGGTGTAGGTCAACATTAAAGGGACTCAGGGCCACCATCAGGACATTACTGCCCTTACTGGTGTATGGGGCCCAAAGAGCAGAAGAAAGGAGGGGGGCTCGAAGCAGGCCTCTTCCATATTTTTGCTTCTACTCACCGGGCCCCAGGGGCAGGATCCGGCCGATTCAATAACTATGCTATATAACTTATGCTATAATAGGGATCCTCTAATAGGATGCACTTACGGACTACAAAATAAGGGGACAGAATCGCTGAAAACCATCAGGACCACATGGAGAAAAACGCCAATCAAAGAAATCTCCATTGGCATAAGGTGTCATATAAAAGATATAGTCTTTATTAAAGCATTTAAAATTTACATATTGTCAGTGAGTGAAACTGGTAACAAGGACAATGACATGCAAATGAAAGCAGGACATGTAGCTCACCCAGAGAGAACATAGGAAATATATAAGTCATATGATTATGTATGAGTATAGTACTTCAATCTACTTGCTCACTCCCCTTCAGTCTATAGTAACTTACTACCATACCAACTAGATCAATATTAGTCACCAGGGTTAATACTGGTGTGGTAGGAAAAATATATATAAGAAAGGTGTATACCTGTTGTACTGTGACTGCGGGGGTAATGGACTCCCTGGGTGGGCACACGTCCACCTCAACGCGCTTTTCGGCGAACCTTTGTCAGGGGTCAGGATGAAGACTCATGGGGCAGGATGGGAGAACATAGGAGGGCAGAATGGAGACACATGGGGGCAGGATGGGAGGACTCATGGCGCCAGGATGGGAGGACATATGACATATGGGGCCAGGATGGGAGGGCATATGGGGCCAGGATGGGAGGACATTTGAGGGCAGGATGGAGACATATGGGGCCAGGATGGGAGACATATGGTGCCAGAATGGGAGGATATATGGGGCCAGAATGGAGACACATGGGGCCAGTATGGGAGACATGTGAGGACAGGATAGAGACACATGGGGCCAGGATGAGAGATCATATCGTGGCAGGATAGAGACACATGGCGCCTTGATGGGATGACATAGGGGGCAGGATGGAGACACATGGGGCCAGGATGGGTGGGCATATCGGGCCAGGATGGGAGGACATATGGGGCCAGGATGGAAGAAATATGGGGCCAGGATGGGAGACATATGGTGCCAGAATGGGAGGACATATGGGGCCAGAATGGAGACACATGGGGCCAGTATGGGAGATCATGTGGGGACAGGATAGAGACACATGGGGCCAGGATGGGAGATCATATGGGGGCAGGATAGAGACACATGATGCCTGGATGGGATGACATAGGGGGCAGGATGGAGACACATGGGGCCAGGATGGGTGAACATATGGGGGCAGGTTGGAGACACATGGGGCCAGGCTGGGAGGACATATAGGGGCAAGATGGGAGATCATATGGGGGCAGGATAGAGACACACGGGGCCAGAAAGAGGGATCATATGGGGCAGGATAGAGACACATGGGAGCAGGATGGACACATATGGGACCAGGATGGGTGAACATATGGGGGCAGGATGGAGACACATGGGGCCAGGATGGGAGGACATATGGAGGCTGGATGGAGACATATGGGGCAGGATGGGAGGATATATAAGGGCAGGATGGAGACACATGGGGCCAAAATGGGAGAACATATGGGGGCAGGATGGAGTTACATGGGGCCAGGATGGGAGAACATATGGGGGCAGGATGAAGACACATGGGGCCAGGATGGAAGAACATATGGGGGCAGGATGGAAGGACACAAGGGGCCGGGAATGAGACACATGGGGCCAGGATGGGTGACATTATTACCGGAAGGAGCCAGGATGTGGGAGATTATTACTCTAGGGGCTAATTAAGGGATGTTATTACTGCTGTGATGTATTCTGTTTTTGAAGATACTGTCTTCAGTGGGGGTGGGAGGTTACTGTGCAGGGTGGCACTATGTCCCTTTTTTCTCTTCATCTGGCATAGTGTAGAAGTTGGGGAAAAATTGGGGAATGTGCTCTGGAAACGGTGCTCTAGATAACTGTGTGTTATTTTCTGCAGAGACGAGTCATGGCTGGAAGAAGTGATGGGGGTGTATGCTCGATGAAGAAGAAAAGTGAAGATGAAGGACTTCAACTAGAGACGTCACTGGTAATCACTGTATTACCTGTACACTGACACTATATACAAAGCTCCTGTGTATAATGTCACTGGTGAGTCACTGTATTACCTGTACACTTGCACTATATACAGAGCTCCTGTGTATAATGTCACTGGTGAGTCCCTGTTACCTGTACACTGTATACAGAGCTTCTGTGTATAATGTCACCGGTGATCACTGTATTACCTGTACACTGACACTATATACAGAGCTCCTGTGCATAATGTCACTGGTGATCACTGTATTACCTGTACACTGTATACTATATACAGAGCTCCTGTGTATAATGTCACTGGTGATCGCTGTATTACCTGTACACTGACACTATATACAGAGCTCCTGTGCATAATGTCACTGGTGATCGCTGTATTACCTGTACACTGACACTATATACAGAGCTTCTGTGTATAATGTCACCAGTGATCACTGTATTACCTGTACACTGACACTATATACAGAGCTCCTGTGCATAATGTCACTGGTGATCGCTGTATTACCTGTACACTATACACTATATACAGAGCTCCTGTGTATAATGTCACTGGTGATCACTGTATTACCTGTAAACTATACACTATATACAGAGCTCCCGTGTATAATGTCACTGGTGATCACTGTATTACCTGTACACTGACACTATATACAGAGCTCCTGTGCATAATGTCACTGGTGATCACTGTATTACCTGTACACTGACACTATATATAGAGCTCCTGTGTATAATGTCACTGGTGATCACTGTATTACCTGTACACTGACACTATATACAGAGCTTCTGTGTATAATGTCACCAGTGATCACTGTATTACCTGTACACTGACACTATATACAGAGCTTCTGTGTATAATGTCACCAGTGATCACTGTATTACCTGTACACTGACACCATATACAGAGCTCCTGTGTATAATGTCATTGGTGATCCCTGTATTACCTCTACACTGTCACTATATACAGAGCTCCTGTGTATAATGTCACCAGTGATCACTGTATTACCTGTATACTGACACTATATACAGAGCTTCTGTGTATAATGTCACCAGTGATCACTGTATTACCTGTACACTGACACTATATACAGAGCTTCTGTGTATAATGTCACTGGTCATCACTGTATTACCTGTACACTATATACAGAGCTGCTGTGTATAATGTCACCGGTGATCACTGTATTACCTGTATACTGACACTATATACAGAGCTCCTGTGCATAATGTCACTGGTGATCATTGTATTACCTGTACACTGACACTATATACAGAGCTCCTGTGTATAATGTCACTGGTGATCACTGTATTACCTGTACACTGACACTATATACAGAGTTCCTGTGTATAATGTCACTGGTGATCACTGTATTACCTGTACCCTGACACTATATACAGAGCTCCTGTGTATAATGTCACTGGTGATCACTGTATTACCTGTACACTGACACTATATACAGAGCTCCTGTGTATAATGTCACTGGTGATCCCTGTATTACCTGTACACTGACACTATATACAGAGCTCCTGTGTATAATGTCACTGATGATCCCTGTATTACCTGTACACTGACACTATATACAGAGCTTCTGTGTATAATGTCACTGGTCATCACTGTATTACCTGTACACTATATACAGAGCTGCTGTGTATAATGTCACCGGTGATCACTGTATTACCTGTATACTGACACTATATACAGAGCTCCTGTGCATAATGTCACTGGTGATCATTGTATTACCTGTACACTGACACTATATACAGAGCTCCTGTGTATAATGTCACTGGTGATCACTGTATTACCTGTACACTGACACTATATACAGAGTCCCTGTGTATAATGTCACTGGTGATCACTGTATTACCTGTACCCTGACACTATATACAGAGCTCCTGTGTATAATGTCACTGGTGATCCCTGTATTACCTGTACACTGACACTATATACAGAGCTCCTGTGTATAATGTCACTGGTGATCCCTGTATTACCTGTACACTGACACTATATACAGAGCTCCTGTGTATAATGTCACTGATGATCCCTGTATTACCTGTACACTGACACTATATACAGAGCTTCTGTGTATAATGTCACTGGTGATCACTGTATTACCTGTACACTATATACAGAGCTTCTGTGTATAATGTCACTGCTGATCACTGTATTACCTGTACACTGACACTATATACAGAGCTTCTGTGTATAATGTCACCAGTGATCACTGTATTACCTGTACACTGACACTATATACAGAGCTGCTGTGTATAATGTCACTGGTGGTCACTGTATTACCTGTACACTGACACTATATACAGAGCTCCTGTGTATAATGTCGCCGGTGATCACTGTATTACCTGTAAACTACACACTATATACAGAGTTCCTGTGTATAATGTTACTGATGATCACTGTATTACCTGTACACTGACACTATATATAGAGCTCCTGTGTATAATGTCACTAGTGATCCCTGTATTTTCTGTACACTGACACTATATACCGAACTCCTGTGTATCATGGCACTGTTGAGTCGCTGTATTACCTGTACACTTACACTATACTCTGTAAACTATGTGGTGGTAAAATGTGATGTGGTCATGGTGTGGGTATATTTGTCCCCTATATGTTGTATTATTCGATCTCTATTTGGTGGTGATATGTTGTCTGGTCATGGTGTGGCAGTATCTGTTCCTTGTATGTGGTATTATTTGGTCACTATGTGGTGGGAATATGTGGTCTGATCATGGTGTGGTGGAATTTATTACTTGTATATGGTATTATTCGGTCACTATGTGGTGCGGTCATGGTATGACTGTATTTGTACCTTTTATATGGTATTATTGGTCATTTTAAAAATTGTATGTGACACATTCCCTTAAAAAAAAAAAATTATGTATATACAGTACAGACCAAAAGTTTGGACACACCTTCTCATTTAAAGATTTTTCTGTATTTTCATGACTTTGAAAATTGTACATTTACACTGAAGGCATCAAAACTATGAATTGCCACATGTGGAATTATATACTTAACAAAAAAAGTGTGAAACAACTGAAAATATATCTTATATTCTAGTTTCTTCAAAGTAGCCACATTTTTCTTTGATGACTGCTTTGCACACTCTTGGCATTCTCTTGATGAGCTTCAAGAGGTAGTCACCGGAAATGGTTTTCACTTCACAGGTGTGCCCTGTCAGGTTTAATAAGTGGGATTTTTTGCCTTATAAATGGGGTTGGGACCATCAGTTGTGTTGTGCAGAAGTCAGGTGGATGCACAGCTGATAGTCCTACTAAATAGACTGTTAGCTGCTTTTTTCTTGCCATAATACAAATTCTAAGTAAAGAAAAACGAGTGGCCATCATTACTTTAAGAAATTAAGGTCAGTCAGTCTGAAAAATTGGGCAAACTTTGAAAGTGTCCCCAAGTGCAGTTGCAAAAACCATCAAGCGCTACAAAGAAACTGGCTCACATGAGGACCGCCCCAGGAAAGGAAGACCAAGAGTCACCTCTGCTTCTGAGGATAAGTTTATCTGAGTCACCAGCCTCAGAAATCGCAGGTTAACAGCAGCTCAGATTAGAGACCAGGTCAATGCCACACAGAGTTCTAGCAGCAGACACATCTCTACAACAACTGTTAAGAGGAGACTTTGTGCAGCAGGCCTTCATGGTAAAATAGCTGCTAGGAAACCACTGCTAAGGACAGGCAACAAGCAGAAGAGACTTGTTTGGGCTAAAGAACACAAGGAATGGACATTAGACCAGTGGAAATCTGTGCTTTGGTCTGAGGAGTCCAAATTTGAGATCTTTGGTTCCAACCACCGTGTCTTTGTGTGATGCAGAAAAGGTGAACGGATGGACTCTACATGCCTGGTTCCCACCGTGAAGCATGGAGGAGGAGGTGTGATGGTGTGGGGGGGCTTTGCTGGTGACACTGTTGGGGATTTATTCAAAATTGAAGGCATACTGAACCAGCATGGCTACCACAGCATCTTGCAGCGGCATGCTATTCCATCCGGTTTGCGTTTAGTTGGACCATCATTTATTTTTCAACAGGACATTGACCCCAAACACCTCCAGGCTGTGTAAGGGCTATCTGACCAAGAAAGAGAGTGATGGGGTGCTACGCCAGATGACCTGGCCTCCACAGTCACCAGACCTGAACCCAATCGAGATGGTTTGGGGTGAGCTGGACCGCAGAGTGAAGGCAAAAGGGCCAACAAGTGCTAAGCATCTCTGGGAACTCCTTCAAGATTGCTGGAAGACCATTTCCGGTGACTACCTCTTGAAGCTCATCAAGAGAATGCCAAGAGTGTGCAAAGCAGTGATCAAAGCAAAAGGTGGCTACTGTGAAGAACCTAGAATATAAGACATATTTTCAGTTGTTTCACACTTTTTTGTTAAGTATATAATTCCACATGTGGTAATTCATAGTTTTGATGCCTTCAGTGTGAATGTTCAATTTTCATAGTCATGAAAATACAGAAAATTCTTTAAATGAGAAGGTGTGTCCAAACTTTTGGTCTGTACTGTACATATATATATATTTTATACCTAAAAAGAGTATTGGATCATTTAAGAAAGGTTTAATAGGTTAGAGTAGAGTAGGGCCCTGCCAAAAGTCTCCTTGTCGTGGTGCCGACTTAAAAAATCTTTTGGCCAAAACAAAAGCTGCTGGCTATGTATGTGATATGGTGTTCGATGGGAACTGTTAATGTGTGATTGGTGAGGACGTGGTGCTGAAGTGTTTTTCCAAGAGTGGGTGATGGGACTGTGGAAGGTTCGAGGGGTAGAGGCGGAGGTGAGATGGAGTCTCAAGGGGCCCAGGGGTGTTCATTATGTAGTAGAAATTACCCAACATCTGGATTATACAGGTCAGTAGAAATTAGGGTGATACCAAACTTGCATATTTTTATTGAAGTGATGAAAAAAAAGTTAAATATGTAAAAAAATTAACTAAAATAAATTCTGAGATGTAGAACTTTTTATTTTTTTGTTAATGGAGCTGTTTGAGGGCTTGTTTTTTGCAAGGTGAGCTGATTTGATTATTGATACCATTTGGGGTACATATGACATTTTGATTGCTTTTTATAGAATTTTTTTAAGAGGTATGTAGACTTTAAAAAAAACACCTTAATTCTGGCATTTAGATTTGTTTTTACGGTGTTTGATTAAGTTTTATTTTGACACTTTGGACTTTTATGAAAGCAGCGATGTTGATTATGAAAAAAATTTTTTAAAGGGGAAAAAAGATGATTCAAACTTTATTTTTTTAAAAACACTTGCAGTCATGTCTAAAAGACGTTGTTGAGTTGAAAACTTAATTTGCATATGAGCCACCCACGGCAATGATGGCGCTGGCACGAGATTTCAAACAGAGAAGGCGGGGTTGAGAGTGAGCTCCCTCTTGTGGTGGCTGTATAAATCTGTATGCAGCGAGCTCCCTTTAGTGATGGCTGTATAAATCTGTATGCAGTGAGCTCCCTCTTGTGGTGGCTGTATAAATCTGTATGCAGCGAGCTCCCTTTAGTGATGGCTGTATAAATCTGTATGCAGTGAGCTCCCTCTAGTGGTGGCAGTATAAATCTGTGTGTAGTGAGCTCCCTCTAGTGGTGGCTGTATAAATCTGTATGCAGTGAGCTCCCTCTAGTGATGACTGTATAAATCTGTATGCAGTGAGCTCCCTCTAGTGGTGGCTGTATAAATCTGTGTAGTAAGCTCCGTTTAATGATGGCTGTATAAATCTGTATGCAGTAAGCTCCCTCTAGTGGTGGCTGTATAAATCTGTGTGTGTAGTGAGCTCCCTCTAGTGGTGGCTGTATAAATCTGTATGCAGTGAGCTCCCTCTAGTGGTGGCTGTATAAATCTGTGTGTGTAGTGAGCTCCCTTTAATGATGGCTGTATAAATCTGTATGCAGTAAGCTCCCTCTAGTGGTGGCTGTATAAATCTGTGTGTAGTGAGCTCCCTCTAGTGGTGGCTGTATAAATCTGTATGGAGTGAGGTCCCTCTAGTGGTGGCTGTAAAATCTGTGTGCAGTGAGCTCCCTCTAGTGGTGGCTGTATAAATCTGTATGCAGTGAGCTCCCTCTAGTGGTGGCTGTATAAATCTGTGTGTAGTGAGCTCCCTCTAGTGGTGGCTGTATACATCTGTATGCAGTGAGCTCCCTCTAGTGGTGGCTGTATAAATCTGTATGCAGTGAGCTCCCTCTAGTGGTGTCTGTATAAATCTGTATGCAGTGAGCTCCCTCTAGTGGTGGCTGTAAAATCTGTATGCAGTGAGCTCCCTCTAGTGGTGGGTGTATAAATCTGTATGCAGTGAGCTCCCTCTAGTGGTGGCTGTATAAATCTGTAGAGTGTTATTCAAAAATCCTGCATAGGATAAATTGATTTTTTCAAGTTTAAAACATTTCCTGTCAAATATTTTCGATACTAATATATTATATATGGTTTTGTTTAGAATTCAATTTTGCATTCTCTCCCTGTAATACATTTTTAGCTTTTGATGCAGTTTTGTCTGCAATTTCTGCAACAATCTAGAAAATAAAAGCACAACTTAACATTGTACAAATTCAGATCCAAAATTAGCCAACCACAGATGATGCTCGTGTGACCAATCATCAGCTGGATGCGGTAGCCGATCACATTGCATCACATCTGCGGCTTTAATCCTTGCGTGTTTTATTTGTTGGTCAATCTAGAGTAAGAGAACTGATTTATGATTTGAGCCTTCAGATTTTTGTCAGCGGAGGACCGTGCGCGAGTTGTGGTAGCCAATGACATTGCATCACATCTGCTGCTTTAATCCTTGTCAGCGGAGGACCGTGCGCGAGTTGTGGTAGCCAATCACATTGCATCACATCTGCTGCTTTAATCCTTGTCAGCGGAGGACCGTGCGCGAGTTGTGGTAGCCAATCACATTGCATCACATCTGCTGCTTTAATCCTTGTCAGCGGAGGACCGTGCGCGAGTTGTGGTAGCCAATCACATTGCATCACATCTGCTGCTTTAATCCTTGTCAGCGGAGGACCGTGCGCGAGTTGTGGTAGCCAATCACATTGCATCACATCTGCTGCTTTAATCCTTGTCAGCGGAGGACCGTGCGCGAGTTGTGGTAGCCAATCACATTGCATCACATCTGCTGCTTTAATCCTTGTCAGCGGAGGACCGTGCGCGAGTTGTGGTGCTGCATGAAGAGGGTTATTCTGGCTCGCACATTACAAGGAAGGTTGGCTGTAATCAGAATACAGTTGTAAGAATTTTGCAGAAACATAAGCAGCTTGGAATAAGTCAGGACAGGCCCAGATGTGGTCGGCCCAGAAAGTCAACGAAAAGGGAGGATAGAGGAGTACTAATAAGAACATGCCTTGCCAATCGAAGGCTCACCTCTCCTCCGCTTCTGCGAGAATGACAAGAAAAGTGCAATGTTGAGGTTGCAACATCAACTCTTAGGAAGAGATGTTTGGAAGAAGGTTTGAGGGTTGCATGGCCTGAAAGAAGCCATTGACAACAGCCATACAAAGACAAAGGTGAAAACTGTGGGCAATATTCAAAATGGAGAAAGGAGGAGTGGGAGAATGTGCTACTTAGTGATGAAAGCACTTTTTGCATTTTGGGAAATGATGGCGAGTCTTATGTGAGACGTTTCCCACATGACGAGTACAAGTCAGAGTGTTTGAGCTTCTCTGTGAAACATCCGATGAAAGTAATGGTGTGGGGCTGTATGGCGGCCAATGATGCTGGAAGGCTTCGTATTGTGGAGGGTATGGTTAATGCAAGAAAATACATAGACATCCTTCATAAGAACATGCCGCCTTCTGCTCGACACCTTCTGTTTTCAGCGGATTACATCTTCCAGGATAATAATGTTCCTTGTCACAGAGCTAAGACAGTAACGGAGTGGGGAAAAAAAGAACAAGGTGGCTACTGTTGACTGGCCAGCTCAATCCCCGAACCTCAATCCAAATGAAAAATTTTGTGGCACAAGGTATCTTTAGAGATGTCTAGAAAACAGCCAAGGACCAAGCGTGAGTGGACTGAGGCTCTGATACAGGTCTGCAACCACATCATCCCTCCCGAACATCTGCAGAAAGCTTGTTCACTCAATGCCATAGAGATGCAAGTTGGTCCTCAAGAGCAAAGGCTGGCCAATAAAGTATCAAAAGCTAAAGATGGCCTTAAAGGGCCCCGAATTAAATACAAAAATATAAATCTTAAAAAGTAACATGTAAGTCTGTGTGAACTTGTGCAGGAAATTAATGAACGTACAAACCTGTGCGCCGTTCTACACGCTTTACTGGTGTAGGTAAAGTTATGCTCTCAAAAAAAAATTATCAAAAATGTACATACCATAACAATTTATACACTTGGTACATTCAGAAATGAGTATGGCACACAATGATGAATTAGAAAAACAAACCTCTTCCACCAGTTTCACTGGGGAAATACAGAAGTACGAAGGATACAGTTTTCTTCAAGCCTATGCTGGATTTTGAACGCCACTGTATGTAGTGAGCTCCCCCTAGTGGTGGCTGTATAAATCTGTATGTATTGAGCTCCCTCTAGTGGTGGCTGTATAAATCTGTATGTATTGAGCCCCACCTAGTGGTGGCTGTATACATCTGTATATAGTGAGCTCCCCCTAGTGGTGGCTGTATACATCTGTATGTAGTGAACTCCCCCTAGTGGTGGCTGTATTCATCTGTATGTAGTGAGCTCCATCTAGTGGTGGCTGTATAAATTTGTATGTAATGATATTCCCCTAGTGGTGGCTAAATGTAAATACTGTGCAAGGGAAACAATTCTGTGGAGGGTCCCCCCTTTCTTTAGGACCCCCAGTGGTAGTTCTGCCTCTATGGTAGGTACTATATGCCATCCATACAGATGTACACCCAGCCATTATTATGTAGCCACTACTGAATATTCCTCATTCTGTAAAGAAACATCTCTCTGTCCTTAGAACAATTATAAATCGCTCTCCGATAACGGATAATTAATTATCAGCGAGGGGAAGAGTGAATTTCAATGAGACTCTCGGCTGCCAGATATAAATGGGGCTTCATTTCGTGATCACATTCTCCCTTATCAGCTAATTTCCTCTTTTTAATTTATTATGGCGGCATAAGTCGCTGTGCGATCACTTAATACAGCGCGACTATGACCGAGCCGTATCCGCAGATCACTGTGACCCCCAGTGATACAGAAGATGCACCCACACTTTGTGTGTACTGCTTAAAGGGAATTTCTGGTTGGATGGTATTACAGCTTAAAGGGGTTGTCCAGGATTAGTAAAACATCCGCCTTCTTCCAAAAAACAGCGCCATCCCGGTCTACAGGTTGTGTTACGGTATTGCAGCTCTGGAGCATTCACTTCAATGGAGCGGAGCCTCGATACCAGACACAACCTGCAGACAGGGGTGATGTTAATTTTGGAAGCATCCATATTTTTCTAATTCTAGACAGTCTCTTTAATTACTTTTTACTTAAAAGTTCTGCAAGTTTCTAACAAACTGTGTGTTTTCTCAATTTCTCACCATTTTCAAGATCTCTAATTGTGAATGGGTAATTAATTATTATCTAATGGCTAAAAATCTCACAATTCTCACTGCTGAGGGTTTGTTACAGTGTGTCAGCATAGGCAATCTACTGTGAGATAAAGAAAGTAACTCAGCCTGGTCCAGCAGAGGAACAGGAGGATAATCGGCCCCAGCCACCACCGGGCCCCTGAGGTCCAAGTAGGGTCAGCCTGAATGATGGCCGGGACTCTGCCTGATATTTGTTACCTACACTGATACAATGTAACAAACCTTCAGCCACAATAGCGGAACTAAATCCGGAGCTTCAACTGGTTTTACAGAATAAAGCTAAAATGAGTATATGGTGAAAAGTTTTGAAACTTTACAATATTCTTTATTTTTAACATTTTCATTATTTCCAAGATCTCTGCTTGCTGTCAGTGAATGGAACTATTTAATGTCATTATTATAATTATTGATATTTATTAACCCACTCCTGGTCAAATACTTACACAGCTGAGGATTTGTTACAGTGTATTAATCTGTAAGTAAACCTTTGCACCATTGTTAAGTATCCAGTAAAGTTCGGCTACAGGGGATACGTTTTTGCTCACAGCTGCCCGTCCAGCACAACGGTAATTGTCACCTACAAACCTGTAATCTGGTGACGGCTGCGAGCCGAGGATTTCATTTAAGAGAAGCAGTGGACTCCATCACGTACCGATCCCCACTATTATCTCCGACATCGCTGCTCGTTTCCCATCGATTTTCTCTCAACTCCTGCAAATTAGCTGAGAAAGTCTGATAGTATCAGAGTCTGGAAACCGGTCCAAGCGGACGCTGAGCTTTGCTGCTATTGCTGTGTTTGGCTTGCATTGAATTACATTGTAACAAACCCTCAGATGGAAACTTAGGAGTTTGCTGCTCACTGTTCACACATTGACCTCAGTATGCAGTGAGCTCCCTCTAGTGGTGGCTGCAGGCAGACAGCTTTTTATCATTTCACTGGCCATGCAGGAGATTTGGAGCTGTATCGGTAAAACCGTCTATTGTAGGTTACATGGAGTCATGCTCTAGTCACATCTAGAGCTGCAATCTGCTACGAGGCATACATTAATGGGAAGCGGCTTGAGAAACTCCCGTTATGCTCTAGACTAAAGCTGTTCTACAGCTTAGCCCAGCAGTGGAAGCAGTGAGATATGAAGTCTGCCACCTGAGCGCCAACAGGAAAGCAGCAAAACCGATACTCTAGTCACATCCAGAGCTGCATTCTGTGGCTTCCAGTAACGGAAGTGATGGAAAATGTATTCTGCCACCTGAGAACTAACAGGAAAGTAGCAGAGATCAGAATACAACTTTGATAAATAAATGATCGTGCTGGGGGTAACTTTGCCCCATTACCTGCGGCCCCCGGGTACGGCCCACGGAGCCCCAATTATAGGGTCTTTTGAATTGGTCCTAATTTTTAGTACTGAAATATTTTTGCAGAGGTGAATTAGGATGCTTGTCACTGATTAGTCACCGGCTTGTTCCCTGCGGGGCCATAATGCAGCCTCTCATGACTCACGGTTCCTGATGTGTTACCTGCTCGCAGTTCATTGTTCGAGATCGTGTGGGAGGTAAAGTCCAGACATTGTCTAATGCAAAAAGAGATAAGACCCCCCCCCAGTACAATCACCCCCCAGTTATTAATAAAGCCTGCCTGGATTTAGATAGGTGAGTACAGGCAGGGGCGGACACAGACTGTAGTGGGCCCCTGTGCAAGAAATTTTTGGGGGCCCCCCCCGCCCTTCATAAGGCAACAAAGTTATGTAAACATAACCCCCCCCCCATGTGCATCTCTCACCCCCCCATGTGCAGCTCACCCCCGTGCATCTCACATCCCCCTCCGTGCATCTCTCATCCCCCTCCGTGCATCTCACATCCCCCTCCGTGCATCTCACATCCCCCTCCGTGCATCTCTCATCCCCCTCCGTGCATCTCTCACCCCCCCGTGCATCTCTCATCCACCCCCCGTGCATCTCTCACCCCCCGTGCATCTCTCATCCCCCCCGTGCATCTCTCATCCCCTCCGTGCATCTCTCATCCCCCCCGTGCATCTCTTACCCCCCGTGCATCTCTCATCCACCCCCCGTGCATCTCTCATCCCCCTCCGTGCATCTCTCATCCCCCTCCGTGCATCTCTCACCCCCCCGTGCATCTCTCATCCACCCCCCGTGCATCTCTCACCCCCCCCATGTGCATCTCTCATCCCCCCCGTGCATCTCTCATCCCCTCCGTGCATCGCTCATCCCCCCCGTGCATCTCTCATCCCCCCATGCATCTCTCATCCCCCCGTACATCTCTCACCCCCCGTGCATCTCTCATCTCTCCCCTCCCCCCCATGTGCATCTCTCATCTCTCCCCTCCCCCCATGTGCATCTCTCATCTCTCCCCTGCCCCCCATGTGCATCTCTCATATCTCCCCTCCCCCCCATGTGCATCTCTCCCCTGCCCCCCATGTGCATCTCTCATCTCTCCCCTCCCCCCATGTGCATCTCTCATCTCTCCCCTCCCCCATGTGCATCTCTCATCTCTCCCCTCCCCCCATGTGCATCTCTCATCTCTCCCCCCCATGTGCATCTCTCATCTCTCCCCTCCCCCATGTGCATCTCTCATCTCTCTCCCCCCCCATGTGCATCTCTCATCTCTCCTCTCCCCCCCATGTGCATCTCTCATCTCTCTCCTCCCCCCCATGTGCATCTCTCATCTCTCTCCTCCCCCCCATGTGCATCTCTCATCTCTCCCCTCCCCCCCATGTGGATCTCTCATCTCTCCCCTCCCCCTATGTGCATCTCTCATCTCTCCCCTCCCCCCATGTGCATCTCTCATCTCTCCCCTCCCCCCCATGTGCATCTCTCATCTCTCCCCTCCCCCCCGTGTGCATCTCTCATCTCTCCCCTCCCCATGTGCATCTCTCATCTCTCCCCCCCATGTGCATCTCTCATCTCTCCCCTCCCCCCCATGTGCATCTCTCATCTCTCCCCTCCCCCCCATGTGGATCTCTCATCTCTCCCCTCCCCCATGTGCATCTCTCATCTCTCCCCTTCCCCCATGTGCATCTCTCATCTCTCCCCTCCCCCCGTGTGCATCTCTCATCTCTCCCCTCCCCATGTGCATCTCTCATCTCTCCCCCCCCCATGTGCATCTCTCATCTCTCCCCCCATGTGCATCTCTCATCTCTCCCCTCCCCCCCATGTGCATCTCTCATCTCTCCCCTCCCCCCCATGTGGATCTCTCATCTCTCCCCTCCCCCATGTGCATCTCTCATCTCTCCCCTCCCCCCATGTGCATCTCCTATTCCCCCCACTCCTAGTTAATTGTATTTAAAAAAAAATAAAACTTGTTATACTTACCCCCATGCGATCCCTGCAGAATCCTGGCGCTCGTCCAAATCGCTGACACCAGGTTCTCCTGCCTTCCGGTCATGTGACGGCGCCGTCACATGACCGGAAGTCAGAGGAATTATGAGATGTCCTGGACCCGGCGCTTTGCATGGGGCCGGGGGCCCCATGAGGAGAGAGACGTACAAGAGGGGGGCTCCGAGGGGGCTCCTACCGGCCGGGCCCCATACTGGAGTCAGGGCAGTCATGCCCTGATGGCGGCCCTGCTGGAGGCTGGAGGGGCCCCCTCTCCCTCGGGGCCCCCGTTCAATGAACCGGCTGCACGGGCGGTAGTTCCGCCCCTGAGTACAGGAGTATAGCTGTGAGGCGGCATGAAAATCCCCTATACACATACGGTAGATGACAGCAGGTGTATATATAGAGACAGGGATACAACACAATGTATACAGTCCTGCTCATCGTTACTGGCATCCATGAAGTGTAAGTACATCATCTGGAATATCTCCTGAAAAAAAAGAATCAAGTGAAACAGTTTTTTGTATAGAGACTCGTGTTAACTACAATAATTTAAAACCAAAAAACAATGGAAGGGAAGAATAGATAAACCTAAAGCTATTGTGTCACTGGTATTTGCACCCTTTATTTTAATTTAGTATGGAAACACATTTTAACTCACCTGTCGTAAATCACAAAAGAGATTCACCTGTGATTAATTGTCAGTGCCCATGTGACATGAATTAGCCAATGAATGATGACTTCAGTGTTTTAAAAAGCCACATGGTAGGCCCTGTTCCTTTGTCACAACGGTAAAGACAAAGGAACTGTCTGAGGACATCAGAACTGCTATTATTAGCAAATGCAACACTTCCAAAGGGTATAAGGCCATCTCCAAAGACCTTGGTATCCCAGTTTCAACAGTGCGCAATGTTATTAAGAAGTTTGCCAAGCATGGAACCATCAAGAACCTCCCCAGGCGTGGGGGAAAGAGGAAAATTGACAAGAGATGTTTTCAAAGGTTGGTGTGAATGGTGGAGAAAACACCACGCCAATCTGGAACAGTCTGGGGTCATGGTTTCAACAAGTACCATACTCCGCACACTAAACCAAACAGACCTTTATGGGTGGAAGCCAAAGACGAAACCATTACTGAAGAAAAGACATAAAAAGGAATGACCGATCTTTGACAAACCACAATCCTTCTGGAAAATGTTCTGTGGACAGATGAAACAAAAATAGAGCTTTTTGACAATGCTAAGCAACAGTTTGTTTACAGACAGCGCAATGAAGCTTATAAGGAAAAGAACACCTTACCAACAGTTAAGCATGGTGGAGGATCCATAATGCTGTAGGGTTGCTTTGCTGCATCTGGTACCAGATGCCTTGACCGTATCACAGGAATCATGAAATCAGAGAATAATCAAGAGATTTTAGAGCGAAATGTCCTACCCAGTGTAAGAAAACTTGGTTTGAGTCGAAGACCATGAGTCCTCCAGCAAGACAATGACCCAAAGCACACATCCAAAAGTACACAGGAATGGTTGGAAAAGAAAAAATAGACTGTTTGAAAATGGCCAGCAATGAGTCCTGACCTCAATAATTCTGGAAATCTTTGGGGTGAGCTGAAATCCTCCATTGGGAAAAAGAACCCTGCAAACAATCAAGAGCTCGAACAAACTGCAAAGGAAGAGGGGGAGAAAATTCCAGCTGAGATGAGCAAGAAGCTTATAGATGGCTACAAGAAACGTCTGGAGGCCGTCAGCAATGCCAAAGGGTGTGCAACCAAGTATTAATCAGGGGGGCAACCAAGAATGAATTAGGGGGGCCTTTATTGCTGCACATGCTCTTTATTCTGTTTCCTCTTTGAAATTGCAACATGGACGTTGAAAAACAATGTTTTATTGTTGTATTACTTTGGACCACTAATAAAAAAAACCTGAGGATATAACTTTGGTACATTTCCATATATTGTACAGTCTATGAAAAAAATGAAGGGGTGCCAATAATGGTGAGCAGCACTGTATAGTGCAAGAGACAACACATTAGAATCTAACACTATATACCGTTTACTCGTTACATTTTTCCATATATATGTTATACATATACTATATAAAGAGCTCGGTCACTTTACTTACCCTGTATTATACTCCAGAGCTGCACTCACTATTCTGCAGGTACAGTCACTCTGTACATATATTACATTACTGATCCTGTTCTGATCCTGAGTTACATCCTGTATTATACCACAGAGCTGCACTCACTATTCTGCTGGTGCAGTCACTGTGTACATACATTACATTACTGATCCTGAGTTACATCCTGTATTATACTCCAGAGCTGCACTCACTATTCTGCTGGTGCAGTCACTCTGTACATATATTACATTACTGATCCTGTTCTGATCCTGAGTTACATCCTGTATTATACCACAGAGCTGCACTCACTATTCTGCTGGTGCAGTCACTGTGTACATACATTACATTACTGATCCTGAGTTACATCCTGTATTATCCTCCAGAGCTGCACTCACTATTCTGCTGGTGCAGTCACTGTGTATATACATTACATTGCTGATCCTGAGTTACATCCTGTATTATACCCCAGAGCTGCACTCACTATTCTGCTGGTGCAGACACTGTGTACATACATTACAGTACTGATCCTGAGTTACATCCTGTATTATACCCCAGAGCTTCACTCACTATTCTTCTGGTGCAGTCACTGTGTACATACATTACATTACTGATCCTGAATTACATCCTGTATTATACTCCAGAGCTGCACTCACTATTCTGCTGGTGCAGTCACTGTGTACATACATTACATTACTGATCCTGAGTTACATCCTGTATTATACTCCAGAGCTGCACTCACTATTCTGCTGGTGCAGTCACTGTGTACATACATTACTGATCCTGAGTTACATCCTGTATTATACTCCAGAGCTGCACTCACTATTCTGCTGGTGCAGTCACTGTGTACATACATTACATTACTGATCCTGAGTTTCATCCTGTATTATACTCCAGAGCTGCACTCACTATTCTGCTGGTACAGTCACTGTGTACATACATTACATTACTGATCCTGAGTTACATCCTGTATTATACTCCAGAGCTGCACTCACTATTCTGCTGGTGCAGTCACTGTGTACATACATTACATTACTGATCCTGAGTTACATCCTGTATTATACTCCAGAGCTGCACTCACTATTCTGCTGGTGCAGTCACTGTGTACATACATTACATTACTGATCCTGAGTTACATCCTGTATTATACTCCAGAGCTGCACTCACTATTCTGCTGGTGCAGTCACTGTGTATATACATTACATTGCTGATCCTGAGTTACATCCTGTATTATACCCCAGAGCTGCACTCACTATTCTGCTGGTGGAGTCACTATGTACATACATTACATTACTGATCCTGAGTTACATCCTGTATTATACTCCAGAGCTGCACTCACTATTCTGCTGGTGCAGACACTGTGTACATACATTACAGTATTGATCCTGAGTTACATCCTGTATTATACTCCAGAGCTGCACTCACTATTCTGCTGGTGGAGTCACTGTGTACATACATTACATTAGTGATCCTGTACTGATCCTGAGTTACATCCTGTGTTATACCCCAGAGCTGCACTCACTATTCTGCTGGTGCAGTCACTGTGTACATACATTACTGATCCTGAGTTACATCCTGTATTATACTCCAGAGCTGCACTCACTATTCTGCTGGTGCAGTCACTGTGTACATACATTACATTACTGATCCTGAGTTTCATCCTGTATTATACTCCAGAGCTGCACTCACTATTCTGCTGGTACAGTCACTGTGTACATACATTACATTACTGATCCTGAGTTACATCCTGTATTATACTCCAGAGCTGCACTCACTATTCTGCTGGTGCAGTCACTGTGTACATACATTACATTACTGATCCTGAGTTACATCCTGTATTATACTCCAGAGCTGCACTCACTATTCTGCTGGTGCAGTCACTGTGCATATACATTACATTGCTGATCCTGAGTTACATCCTGTATTATACCCCAGAGCTGCACTCACTATTCTGCTGGTGGAGTCACTATGTACATACATTACATTACTGATCCTGAGTTACATCCTGTATTATACTCCAGAGCTGCACTCACTATTCTGCTGGTGCAGACACTGTGTACATACATTACAGTATTGATCCTGAGTTACATCCTGTATTATACTCCAGAGCTGCACTCACTATTCTGCTGGTGGAGTCACTGTGTACATACATTACATTAGTGATCCTGTACTGATCCTGAGTTACATCCTGTATTATACCCCAGAGCTGCACTCGCTATTCTGCTGGTGCAGTCACTGTGTACATACATTACATTACTGATCCTGAGTTACATCCTGTATTATCCTCCAGAGCTGCACTCACTATTCTGCTGGTGCAGACACTGTGTACATACATTACATTGCTGATCCTGAGTTACATCCTGTATTATACCCCAGAGCTGCACTCACTATTCTGCTGGTGCAGACACTGTGTACATACATTGCATTGCTGATCCTGAGTTACATCCTGTATTATACCCCAGAGCTGCACTCACTATTCTGCTGGTGCAGACACTGTGTACATACATTACATTACTGATCCTGAGTTACATCCTGTATTATACCCCAGAGCTGCACTCATTATTCTGCTGGTGGAGTCACTGTGTACATACATTACATTACTGATCCTGAGTTACATCCTGTATTATACTCCAGAGCTGCACTCACTATTCTGCTGGTACAGTCACTATGTACATACATTACTGATCCTGAGTTACATCCTGTATTATACCCCAGAGCTACACTCACTATTCTGCTGGTGCAGTCACTGTGTACATACATTACATTACTGATCCTGAGTTACATCCTGTATTATACTCCAGAGCTGCACTCACTATTCTGCTGGTGCAGTCACTGTGTACATACATTACAGTACTGATCCTGTACTGATCCTGAGTTACATCCTGTATTATACTCCAGAGCTGCAATCACTATTCTGCTGGTGCAGTCACTGTGTACATACATTACATTACTGATCCTGAGTTATATCCTGTATTATACTCCAGAGCTGCACTCACTATTCTGCTGGTACAGTCACTATGTACATACATTACTGATCCTGAGTTACATCCTGTATTATACCCCAGAGCTGCACTCACTATTCTGCTGGTGCAGTCACTGTGTACATACATTACATTACTTATCCTGAGTTACATCCTGTATTATACTCCAGAGCTGCACTCACTATTCTGCTGGTGCAGACACTGTGTACATACATTACTGATCCTGAGTTACATCCTGTATTATACCCCAGAGCTACACTCACTATTCTGCTGGTACAGTCACTATGTACATACATTACTAATCCTGAGTTACATCCTGTATTATACTCCAGAGCTGCACTCACTATTCTGCTGGTGGAGTCACTGTGTACATACATTACATTACTGATCCTGAGTTACATCCTGTATTATACTCCAGAGCTGCACTCACTATTCTGCTGGTGCAGTCACTGTGTACATACATTACATTGCTGATCCTGTACTGATCCTGAGTAACCTCCTGTATTATACTCCAGAGCTGCACTCACTATTCTGCTGGTACAGTCACTATGTACATACATTACTGATCCTGAGTTACATTCTGTATTATACTCCAGAGCTGCACTCACTATTCTGCTGGTGGAGTCACTGTGTACATACATTACATTACTGATCCTGAGTTACATCCTGTATTATACTCCAGAGCTGCACTCACTATTCTGCTGGTGCAGTCACTGTGTACATACATTACATTACTGATCCTGAGTTACCTCCTGTATTATACTCCAGAGCTGCACTCACTATTCTGCTGGTGCAGTCACTGTGTACATACATTACATTACTGATCCTGTACTGATCCTGAGTAACCTCCTGTATTATACTCCAGAGCTGCACTCACTATTCTGCTGGTGCAGTCACTGTGTACATACATTACATTACTGATCCTGAGTTACCTCCTGTATTATACTCCAGAGCTGCACTCACTATTCTGCTGGTGGAGTCACTATGTACATACATTACATTACTGATCCTGAGTTACATCCTGTATTATACTCCAGAGCTGCACTCACTATTCTGCTGGTGCAGACACTGTTTACATACATTACAGTATTGATCCTGAGTTACATCCTGTATTATACTCCAGAGCTGCACTCACTATTCTGCTGGTGGAGTCACTGTGTACATACATTACATTAGTGATCCTGTACTGATCCTGAGTTACATCCTGTATTATACCCCAGAGCTGCACTCGCTATTCTGCTGATGCAGTCACTGTGTACATACATTACATTACTGATCCTGAGTTACATCCTGTATTATCCTCCAGAGCTGCACTCACTATTCTGCTGGTGCAGACACTGTGTACATACATTACATTGCTGATCCTGAGTTACATCCTGTATTATACCCCAGAGCTGCACTCACTATTCTGCTGGTGCAGACACTGTGTACATACATTGCATTGCTGATCCTGAGTTACATCCTGTATTATACCCCAGAGCTGCACTCATTATTCTGCTGGTGGAGTCACTGTGTACATACATTACATTACTGATCCTGAGTTACATCCTGTATTATACTCCAGAGCTGCACTCACTATTCTGCTGGTACAGTCACTATGTACATACATTACTGATCCTGAGTTACATCCTGTATTATACCCCAGAGCTACACTCACTATTCTGCTGGTGCAGTCACTGTGTACATACATTACATTACTGATCCTGAGTTACATCCTGTATTATACTCCAGAGCTGCACTCACTATTCTGCTGGTGCAGTCACTGTGTACATACATTACAGTACTGATCCTGTACTGATCCTGAGTTACATCCTGTATTATACTCCAGAGCTGCAATCACTATTCTGCTGGTGCAGTCACTGTGTACATACATTACATTACTGATCCTGAGTTATATCCTGTATTATACTCCAGAGCTGCACTCACTATTCTGCTGGTACAGTCACTATGTACATACATTACTGATCCTGAGTTACATCCTGTATTATACCCCAGAGCTGCACTCACTATTCTGCTGGTGCAGTCACTGTGTACATACATTACATTACTTATCCTGAGTTACATCCTGTATTATACTCCAGAGCTGCACTCACTATTCTGCTGGTGCAGACACTGTGTACATACATTACTGATCCTGAGTTACATCCTGTATTATACCCCAGAGCTACACTCACTATTCTGCTGGTACAGTCACTATGTACATACATTACTAATCCTGAGTTACATTCTGTATTATACTCCAGAGCTGCACTCACTATTCTGCTGGTGGAGTCACTGTGTACATACATTACATTACTGATCCTGAGTTACATCCTGTATTATACTCCAGAGCTGCACTCACTATTCTGCTGGTGCAGTCACTGTGTACATACATTACATTGCTGATCCTGTACTGATCCTGAGTAACCTCCTGTATTATACTCCAGAGCTGCACTCACTATTCTGCTGGTACAGTCACTATGTACATACATTACTGATCCTGAGTTACATTCTGTATTATACTCCAGAGCTGCACTCACTATTCTGCTGGTGGAGTCACTGTGTACATACATTACATTACTGATCCTGAGTTACATCCTGTATTATACTCCAGAGCTGCACTCACTATTCTGCTGGTGCAGTCACTGTGTACATACATTACATTACTGATCCTGAGTTACCTCCTGTATTATACTCCAGAGCTGCACTCACTATTCTGCTGGTGCAGTCACTGTGTACATACATTACATTACTGATCCTGTACTGATCCTGAGTAACCTCCTGTATTATACTCCAGAGCTGCACTCACTATTCTGCTGGTGCAGTCACTGTGTACATACATTACATTACTGATCCTGAGTTACCTCCTGTATTATACTCCAGAGCTGCACTCACTATTCTGCTGGTGCAGTCACTGTGTACATACATTACATTACTGATCCTGAGTTACCTCCTGTATTATACTCCAGAGCTGCACTCACTATTCTGCTGGTGCAGTCACTGTGTACATACATTACATTACTGATCCTGTACTGATCCTGAGTAACCTCCTGTATTATACTCCAGAGCTGCACTCACTATTCTGCTGGTGCAGTCACTGTGTACATACATTACATTACTGATCCTGAGTTACCTCCTGTATTATACTCCAGAGCTGCACTCACTATTCTGCTGGTGCAGTCACTGTGTACATACATTACATTACTGATCCTGTACTGATCCTGAGTAACCTCCTGTATTATACTCCAGAGCTGCACTCACTATTCTGCTGGTGCAGTCACTGTGTACATACATTACATTACTGATCCTGAGTTACCTCCTGTATTATACTCCAGAGCTGCACTCACTATTCTGCTGGTGCAGTCACTGTGTACATACATTACATTACTGATCCTGAGTTACCTCCTGTATTATACTCCAGAGCTGCACTCACTATTCTGCTGGTGGAGTCACTATGTACATACATTACATTACTGATCCTGAGTTACATCCTGTATTATACTCCAGAGCTGCACTCACTATTCTGCTGGTGCAGACACTGTGTACATACATTACAGTATTGATCCTGAGTTACATCCTGTATTATACTCCAGAGCTGCACTCACTATTCTGCTGGTGGAGTCACTGTGTACATACATTACATTAGTGATCCTGTACTGATCCTGAGTTACATCCTGTATTATACCCCAGAGCTGCACTCGCTATTCTGCTGGTGCAGTCACTGTGTACATACATTACATTACTGATCCTGAGTTACATCCTGTATTATCCTCCAGAGCTGCACTCACTATTCTGCTGGTGCAGACACTGTGTACATACATTACATTGCTGATCCTGAGTTACATCCTGTATTATACCCCAGAGCTGCACTCACTATTCTGCTGGTGCAGACACTGTGTACATACATTGCATTGCTGATCCTGAGTTACATCCTGTATTATACCCCAGAGCTGCACTCATTATTCTGCTGGTGGAGTCACTGTGTACATACATTACATTACTGATCCTGAGTTACATCCTGTATTATACTCCAGAGCTGCACTCACTATTCTGCTGGTACAGTCACTATGTACATACATTACTGATCCTGAGTTACATCCTGTATTATACCCCAGAGCTACACTCACTATTCTGCTGGTACAGTCACTATGTACATACATTACTAATCCTGAGTTACATCCTGTATTATACTCCAGAGCTGCACTCACTATTCTGCTGGTGGAGTCACTGTGTACATACATTACATTACTGATCCTGAGTTACATCCTGTATTATACTCCAGAGCTGCACTCACTATTCTGCTGGTGCAGTCACTGTGTACATACATTACATTGCTGATCCTGTACTGATCCTGAGTAACCTCCTGTATTATACTCCAGAGCTGCACTCACTATTCTGCTGGTACAGTCACTATGTACATACATTACTGTTCCTGAGTTACATTCTGTATTATACTCCAGAGCTGCACTCACTATTCTGCTGGTGCAGTCACTGTGTACATACATTACATTACTGATCCTGAGTTACCTCCTGTATTATACTCCAGAGCTGCACTCACTATTCTGCTGGTGCAGTCACTGTGTACATACATTACATTACTGATCCTGTACTGATCCTGAGTAACCTCCTGTATTATACTCCAGAGCTGCACTCACTATTCTGCTGGTGCAGTCACTGTGTACATACATTACATTACTGATCCTGAGTTACCTCCTGTATTATACTCCAGAGCTGCACTCACTATTCTGCTGGTGCAGTCACTGTGTACATACATTACATTACTGATCCTGTACTGATCCTGAGTAACCTCCTGTATTATACTCCAGAGCTGCACTCACTATTCTGCTGGTGCAGTCACTGTGTACATACATTACATTACTGATCCTGAGTTACCTCCTGTATTATACTCCAGAGCTGCACTCACTATTCTGCTGGTGCAGTCACTGTGTCCATACATTACATTACTGATCCTGTACTGATCCTGAGTAACCTCCTGTATTATACTCCAGAGCTGCACTCACTATTCTGCTGGTGCAGTCACTGTGTACATACATTACATTACTGATCCTGAGTAACCTCCTGTATTATACTCCAGAGCTGCACTCACTATTCTGCTGGTGCAGTCACTGTGTACATACATTACATTACTGATCCTGAGATACATCCTGTATTATACTCCAGAGCTGCACTCACTATTCTGCTGGTGCAGTCACTGTGTACATACATTACATTACTGATCCTGAGTTACCTCCTGTATTATACTCCAGAGCTGCACTCACTATTCTGCTGGTGCAGTCACTGTGTACATACATTACATTACTGATCCTGAGTTACCTCCTGTATTATACTCCAGAGCTGCACTCACTATTCTGCTGGTGCAGTCACTGTGTACATACATTACATTACTGATCCTGTACTGATCCTGAGTAACCTCCTGTATTATACTCCAGAGCTGCACTCACTATTCTGCTGGTGCAGTCACTGTGTACATACATTACATTACTGATCCTGAGTTACCTCCTGTATTATACTCCAGAGCTGCACTCACTATTCTGCTGGTGCAGTCACTGTGTCCATACATTACATTACCGATCCTGAGATACATCCTGTATTATACTCCAGAGCTGCACTCACTATTCTGCTGGTGCAGTCACTGTGTACATACATTACATTACTGATCCTGAGATACATCCTGTATTATACTCCAGAGCTGCACTCACTATTCTGCTGGTGCAGTCACTGTGCACATACATTACATTACTGATCCTGAGTTACATCCTGTATTATACTCCAGAGCTGCACTCACTATTCTGCTGGTGCAGTCACTGTGTACATACATTACATTACTGATCCTGAGTTACCTCCTGTATTATACTCCAGAGCTGCACTCACTATTCTGCTGGTGCAGTCGCTGTGTACATACATTACATTACTGATCCTGTACTGATCCGGAGTTACAGCCTGTATTATACTCCAGAGGTGCGCTCTGTGCTCTACTGTATACACACCGCACAATATATACTCTAATAGAGAATGAAAAATCTGGATACAACGATGGAAAATAGAATAAACCCTGATTCTTTACACTGCAGGCTGGAACAAAAATCCAGAAAAGTGCTACATACAAAAAGTTTCTACATTTTTTATTTCACAAAGAATTGTTTATATTTGTAGATGGTTTTGGGGTCCTTTACAATCTTTGGGGGGGGGTTAATTATGCAATCCATTGATTGATGCAATGACCGCATTCTTCTTGGGGTGCGGGTGGTTTGTGTTCCACCAGAGGGCACTGTACATGACCTTCCTATCAGTGGCCCATGGAAAGGCCTCTGCCTAGAAGTCACTTTCATAGTTTGGCAGCAATGAAAGAAGCTTTGTAGGGACACTTGGCCCCTGTGTCTGGGGGCTGTAGATTCTCATGTGTTGGTGGAGGCATGCGGGCACTTTTCACATTGAGGAATTTCTTAAAGTGACCTCCTCAACAAAATCAGCTGCTTTATTTAATTTATGTTTTATTATTATCATCAAATGTGTTACTTTTGACTTGCTGATTTTTTTTAATTAAGCTGCCTGTCCCTTTAAGCGAATGGCTTGATGTAGGAACGGAAGCCGGCCCAGCGTCTGTGGGTAGCAGCTTGTGACAGGTGGCCCATTATATACCAGAAGACCCTCCATGTGCCAGGGGAAATACACGGCCATAAGCTCACAGCTTTCCTGGCATCGAGCAGCGGAATATCAGCATTACATTCCAGGGACATTAAATATTAACCATAGTGGGCAGCGGGATAACTGCGCATGTACCCGACCAGATTATTAAATCACCCCCAAAGCTACAGTAAGTCCCCCAATACAGGTGCAGAATAATGAAGTGACACAATCTTACTACACACCCTTCACTAGACCTAATATCACACAGCTGGGGCTTTGTTCCAATGTATCAGAGCCGGCGATACAATGAAAGAGCAAATCCTGAACCCCAATCTGAAAGCTGATAACTGCACAGATACATTGTAGCAAACTGCACCGAACCCAACTTACAGCATCCCAGATCTCAGCTTCTCTGACAGCTTCATGACTTGAGGGCTCACAGGATACAAAGCTTAGCGGCAGCCAGGTTGTGGAATCAGGTAGTGGGGTCAGATAGTAGGATCAAGTAGTGGGGTCAGGTAGTGGGATTAGGTAGTGCAGTCAGGGAGTGGGATCAGGTAGTGTGGGGTCAGGTTGTATGGGGTCAGGTAGTGGAATCAGGTTGTGGGGTCAGGTAGTGGGATCAGGTAGTGTGGGGTCAGGTAGTATGGGATCAGGTTGTGGGGTCAGGTTGTGGGATCAGGTAGTGGGATTAAGTAGTGCAGTCAGGGAGTGGGATCAGGTAGTGTGGGGTCAGGTTGTATGGGATCAGGTTGTGGGGTCAGGTTGTGGGGTCAGGTAGTGTGGGGTCAATTAGGGGGGCCAGGTAGTGTGGGGTCAGGTAGTGGGGCCAGGTAGTGTGGGATCAGGTAGTGTGGGGTCAGGTAGTGGGGACAGGTAGTGTGGGGTCAGGTAGTGGGGACAGGTAGTGTGGGATCACGTATTGGGATTAGGTAGTGTGGGATCAGGTAGTGGGATTAGGTTGTGTGGGGTCAAGTGGTGGGGTGATCTGGTAGTGGGATCAGGTTTGGTAATACGCACTTCTCTCATACTCCTTACAATCTGAACACTTCTGACTATTGATTACTGACTGCGGAATCTTCCATGTGTCTGACAGCGAGATGTTAACCGTCCGCGGAGCAGCAATCAATGAGATCATGTAATGAGGGAAGAGAATTACTGATCAGGTATATATAACGATTGGTGCTTAGGATGAATCATTCTGACAGCTTGTTATTAACATATCTATTGCTGTATCTATCTATCATCTATCCATTATCTATTATCTACAGTATATATTTCTATCTATTATCTATTTACAGTTGTGCTCAAAAGTTCACATACCCCGGCAGAATTTTTTCCTTTCTTGACCTTGTTTCAGAGAATATGAATGATAACAAAAAAATTTTTTTCTCCACTCCTGGTTATTGGTTGGGTGAAGCCATTTATTGCCAAACTACTGTGTTTTCTCTTTTCAAATCTTAATAACAACCAAATGACCCTGATCAAAAGTTCCCATACCCTGGTGATTTTGGCCTGATAACATGCACAGAATTTGACACAAATGGGTTTGAATGGCTACTAAAGGTAACATCCTCACCTGTGATCTGTTTTCTTGTAATCAGTGTGTGTGCACAAAAGCTGAGTGAGTTTCTGGGATCCAGACAGACTCTTGCATCTTTCATCCAGCCACTGACGTTTCTGGATTGTGAGTCATGGGGAAAGCAAAAGAATTGTCAACGGATCTACGGGAAAAGGTAGTGGAACTGTATAACACAGGAAAGGGATACAAAAAAATATCCAAGGAATTGATAATGCCAGTCAGCAGCGTTCAAACTGATTAACAAACAGGGGCTCTGTAAAAACCAAACCACGGTCAGGTAGACCAACAAGAATTTTGGCCACAACTGCCAGGAAAATTGTTTGGGATGCAAAGAAAACGCACAAATAACATCAGCTGAAATTCAGGACTTTCTGAAAACTAGCAGTGTGGCTGTTTCGAGATGCACACTAAGGAGGCACTTGAAGAAAAATGGGCTGCATGGTCGAGTCGCCAGAATAAAGCCATTACTGTGCAAATGCCACAAAGTATCTCGCCTACAATATGCCAAACAGCACAGAGACAAGCATCGAAACTTCTGGAACAAGGTAATTTGGAGTGATGAGACCAAAATTGAACTTTTTTGGCCACAACCATAAACGTTACATTTGGAGAGGGGTCAGCAAGGCCTATGATGAAAGGAAAACCATTCCTACAGTAAAGCATGGAGGTGAATCGCTGATGTTTTGGAGATGTGTGCGCTACAAAGGCACAGGAAACTTGGTAAAAGTTGAAGGCAAGATGAATGCAGCACGTTATCAGCAAATACTGGAGGCAAATTTGCACTCATCAGCCCGGAAGCTGCGCATGAGACGTACTTGGATGTTCCAACATGACAATGATCCAAAACACAAGGCCAAGTCGACCTGTCAATGGCTACAGCAAAACAAAGTGAAGGCTCTGGAGTGGCCATCTCAGTCTCCTGACCTCAATATCATTGAGCCACTCTGGGGAGATCTCAAGTGCGCAGTTCATGCTAGACAGCCCAGGAATTTACAGGAACTGGAGGCTTTTTGCCAAGAAGAATGGGCAGCTTTACCATCTGAGAAAATAAAGAACCTCATCCACAACTACCACAAAAGACTTCAAGCTGTCATTGATGTTAGAAGGGGCAATACACGGTATTAAGAACTGGGGTATGTGAACTTTTGATCAGGGTCATTTGGATGTTTTTGGTTGTTATTAAGATTTGAAAAGAGAAAACACAGTAGTTTGACAATAAATGGCTTCACCCACCCAGTAACCATGAGTGTAGAAAAAGGTTTTTTCCTATCATTCATATTCTCTGAAACAAGGCCAAGAAAGGAAAAATTCTGCCGGGGTGTGTAAACTTTTTAGCACAACTGTATACTGTATCTAATTGTTATTTTTATCTTTCTTGCTTATGTAGCATCAGCTTAGGTTCTGTTCATATGTCTAGAATTTATTTCTGTTTTACGATCCATTTTGAGATGACAAAAGCAAAAATAAAATGTCCAAGTTCAAGATCTTTTCATTTGAATTGGGAAAGAAATGTCCTGACACGTCGTCCATCTGCCTCCTTTCTGTTTGGCATACATTTTTCATTTCAATCAAAAAATGAAGTCTTTTGTTTTTTTCTGGCCAAAAAACAGGCAGTATCTGGACCCGATTTTTGGTTTACCATAGACAACAAGTCTATGGGAACTGGATCATAACGGATCATCTGATGATGGAGGGGACGGGTGGTCATCAGATACTGATGATGGAGGCGACGCGCGGTCACCAGATACTGAAGATGGAGGCGATGGGCGGTCACAAGGGTACTGATGATGGAGGTGACGGGCAGTCACCAGATACTGATGATGGAGGTGACGGGCAGTCACCAGAAACTGATGATGGAGGGGACGGGCGGTCACCAGAAACTGATAAAGGAGGGGACGGGCGGTCACCAGATACTGACGATGGAGGCGATGGGCGATCACCAGATACTGATGATGAAGGGGATGGGCGGTCACCAGATACTGATGATGGAGGGGACGGGCGGTCACCAGATACTGACGATGGAGGCGATGGGCAATCACCATATACTGATGATGAAGGGGATGGGCGGTCACCAGATACTGATGATGGAGGTGACGGGCAGTCACCAGACACTGATGATGGAGGGGATGGGCTGACACCAGATACTGATGATGGAGGCGATGGGTGGTCACCAGATATTGATGATGGAGGCAACAGGCGGTCACCAGATACTGATGATGGAGGCGACGGACGGTCACCAGATACTGATGATGGAGGCGATGGGCGGTCACCAGATGCTGATGATGGAGGCGATGGGCGATCACCAGATACTGATGATGGAGGTGACAGGCGGTTACCAGATACTGATGATGAAGGAGATGGGCGGTCACCAGATACTGATGATGGAGGTGACAGGCAGTCACCAGACACTGATGATGGAGGGGATGGGCTGACACCAGATACTGATGATGGAGGCGATGGGTGGTCACCAGATATTGATGATGGAGGCAACAGGCGGTCACCAGATACTGATGATGGAGGCGACGGACGGTCACCAGATACTGATAATGGAGGCAATGGGCGGTCACCAGATGCTGATGATGGAGGCGATGGGCGATCACCAGATACTGATGATGGAGGTGACAGGCGGTTACCAGATACTGATGATGAAGGAGATGGGCGGTCACCAGATACTGATGATGGAGGTGACAGGCAGTCACCAGACACTGATGATGGAGGGGATGGGCTGACACCAGATACTGATGATGGAGGCGATGGGTGGTCACCAGATATTGATGTTGGAGGCAACAGGCGGTCACCAGATACTGATGATGGAGGCGACGGGCGGTCACCAGATACTGATGATGGAGGCGATGGGCGGTCACCAGATGCTGATGATGGAGGCGATGGGCGATCACCAGATTCTGATGATGGAGGTGACAGGCGGTTACCACCAGATACTGATGATGAAGGAGATGGGCGGTCACCAGATACTGATGATGGAGGTGACGGGCGGTTACCAGATACTGATGATGGAGGCGATGGGCGGTCACCAGATACTGATGATGGAGGTGACAGGCGGTTACCAGATACTGATGATGAAGGAGATGGGCGGTCACCAGATACTAATGATGGAGGTGACGGGCGGTTACCAGATACAGATGGGATTTACATTTATCTTTTGTTCTTTCACTTGGCATTTTGTTAAAAGAAAACTATTATCTCTTCTATTTTTTAAGGCATTAACAATCATTTTATATCTATAGCTGCAACATATTCTGCAGCACTTTACAAAGCTTCTTACTTTGCAGCATTTTTTTCACACTTTTGCAC
This sequence comes from Phyllobates terribilis, assembly GCF_046119375.1. Lineage (NCBI taxonomy): Eukaryota > Metazoa > Chordata > Amphibia > Anura > Dendrobatidae > Phyllobates > Phyllobates terribilis. The sequence continues at coordinate 953,210,157 of NW_027362762.1, forward strand.
AGTATTATTTATGAGTAGAACATGAGGATAAATCGTGAGGAAACAGAATCTGTGCGGATATTTCTTGTCTTTATATTATATGACAGCGATGAAGAGTCCTTAGTGGCTGTGAAGCTGAATAATAATGTAAAATAAATGAGAGATGGTGAGCAAGGACACAAATGTATAATGTACTATCTGTCTCACATCTATGTATCTCTATATACACTCCTGAACATTGAAATTACAACACCAAGAAGGATACGACATGGAATGATGTAAATCATAGGATGGATAGACATCAATGATCCGAAAATGAGGAAATGGAAACTGAATTATCAAAACCTCTGGATTTACGACTATGAGGAGTACGATTCACATGCAAAAATCCCGACACTTCCAGCCTCGGCTGCTATAACTGAAGTATTAATGCTCGTCTGAGGAAGGTTCTGCCGTGCTGAATGCACTTGAGAAAATCATCAAGATCTGCTGCTGGCGGCTCCCGAGTAATCACCGACCAATAACGTCCCCGATGTGCTCAATGGGAGACAAGTCCAGAGACGCTGCAGCCATTGTAGCAAGTTTAGTTCACACAGGCTGTTCACAGTATCACGAGAAACATAAGGCACTGTCTTGTTTAAAAACAGCTCTTGGGACACTTTTGAGGAATGGCCGTGTCATTTCAAAACACAGAGCTCACATCCAGCCTATATTACTGAGAGAGACACACAGACCTCACATCCAGCCTATATTACTGGGAGATACACACAGACCTCACATCCAGCCTATATTACTGGGAGAGACACACAGACCTCACATCCAGCCTATATTACTGGGAGAGACACACAGACCTCACATCCAGCCTATATTACTGGGAGATACACACAGACCTCACATCCAGCCTATATTACTGCAAAAGACACACAAAGCTCACATCCAGCCTATATTACTGGGAGATACACACAGACCTCACATCCAGCCTATATTACTGAGAGAGACACACAGATCTCACATCCAGCCTATATTACTGGGAGAGACACACAGACCTCACATCCAGCCTATATTACTGGGAGACCCACACAGACCTCACATCCAGCCTATATTACTGGGAGAGACACACAGACCTCACATCCAGGCTATTTTACTGGAAGAGACATACAGACCTCACATCCAACCTATATTACTGATAGACACACACAGACCTCACATCCAGCCTATATTACTGGGAGACACACACAGTCCTCACATCCGGGCTATATTACTGGAAGAGACATACAGACCTCACATCCAGCCTATATTACTGGGAGAGACACAGACCTCACATCCAGCCTATATTACTGGGAGACACACAGACCTCACATCCAGCCTATATTACTGGGAGACACACACACAGACCTTACATCCAGCCTATATTACTGGGAGACACACAGAGCTCACATCTAGCCTATATTACTGGGAGAGATACACAGAGCTCACATCCAGCCTATATTACTGGGAGAGACACACAGACCTCACATCCAGCCTATATTACTGGGAGAGACACACAGATCTCACATCCAGTCTATATTACTGGGAGAGACACACAGAGCTCACATCCAGCCTATATTACTGGGAGAGACACGCAGATCTCACATCCAGCCTATATTACTGGGAGACACACACAGACCTCACATCCAGCCTATATTACTGGGAGAGACACACAGACCTCACATCCAGCCTATATTACTGGGAGAGACACACAGACCTCACATCTAGCCTATATTACTGGGAGAGACACACAGACCTCACATCCAGCCTTTATTACTGGGAGAGACACACAGAGCTCATATCCAGCCTATATTACTGGGAGAGACACACAGACCTCACATCCAGCCTATATTACTGGGAGACACACAGACCTCACATCCAGCCTATATTACTGGGAGACACACAGACCTCACATCCAGCCTATATTACTAGGAGAGATACACAGACCTCACATCCAGCCTCTATTACTGGGAGAGACACACAGAGCTCACATCCAGCCTATATTACTAGGAGAGATACACAGACCACACATCCAGCCTATATTACTGGGAGACACAGACTGACCTTACATCCAGCCTATATTACTGGGAGACACACAGAGCTCACATCTAGCCTATATTACTGGGAGAGACACACAGACCTCACATCCAGCCTATATTACTGGGAGAGACACACAGATCTCACATCCAGTCTATATTACTGGGAGAGACACACAGAGCTCACATCCAGCCTATATTACTGGGAGAGACACGCAGATCTCACATCCAGCCTATATTACTGGGAGACACACACAGACCTCACATCCAGCCTATATTACTGGGAGAGACACACAGACCTCACATCCAGCCTATATTACTGGGAGAGACACACAGACCTCACATCCAGCCTATATTACTGGGAGAGACACACAGACCTCACATCCAGCCTATATTACTGGGAGAGACACACAGAGCTCATATCCAGCCTATATTACTGGGAGAGACACACAGACCTCACATCCAGCCTATATTACTGGGAGACACACAGACCTCACATCCAGCCTATATTACTGGGAGACACACAGACCTCACATCCAGCCTATATTACTAGGAGAGATACACAGACCTCACATCCAGCCTGTATTACTGGGAGAGATACACAGAGCTCACATCCAGCCTATATTACTAGGAGAGATACACAGACCTCACATCCAGCCTGTATTACTGGGAGAGACACACAGATCTCACATCCAGCCTGTATTACTAGGAGAGATACACAGACCTCACATCCAGCCTATATTACTGGGAGACACACACAGATCTCACATCCAGCCTATATTACTGGGAGACACACACAGTCCTCACATCCAGCCTATATTACTACTAGAAGACACACAGACCTCACATCCAGCCTGTATTACTGGGAGAGATACACAGAGCTCACATCCAGCCTATATTACTAGGAGAGATACACAGACCTCACATCCAGCCTGTATTACTGGGAGAGATACACAGAGCTCACATCCAGCCTGTATTACTGGGAGAGACACACAGACCTCACATCCAGCCTGTATTACTGGGAGAGACACACAGATCTCACATCCAGCCTGTATTACTAGGAGAGATACACAGACCTCACATCCAGCCTGTATTGGTGGAAGACACACTTCCTCAATAGGAAAATCTTAAACTTGGATCAGGCTATAAATTGCACATCAGGGGGTCTGAAAATGAATGAAATAATGCAGCTTGTAGACTGAAAAGAAGTGCAATTTTATTTACTAAATGTAAGCACTAACATATAAAAAAAAAGTATTTCTTTCCATGTTAAATGTGTCCATATAATGATGCATCATGGGATAAAATTACTTTTGATTGCAAGAATTTTGCCAAATGTGAACGATAAACTATCATCTGATTTTGGTGTTTCTTAGAGGGAACCCTTCAGTAGATTTCATTTATTTGTGTGATCAGGGTAAATTGCCGTATACTACACAGCGGATCTCAGGAGAGGTTATTACAGGAGACATAATCTCCATAGCTCCCCCTAGTGGTGGCTGCAGACAGTAAGACTTATTATGAAGCAGGATTTGGATCTTTGGTGGCCATAAAAGTGTATTAAGAAATGAACCAAACAGGATAAGAGCGAGTGCCGCAGACATATCTGTAACAGCAAGCGTCATGTTTGGACGAAGGATGAAGCGATCTCTGTCCACAGTATAAGGATGAGAATTACAGGCACAAGAACCTGCAAAAATAACCTCAGATGAGGGTATTTATTAATGAAGGGAATGTAGTCCCAGAAATGCTGGGAGTTTACACACGTCATAGAACTGTACAATTCAGAAATGATAGTAATAATAATCATCACACAGATATCTGTGAAGATCCATCTCTCCGTCTGCCTGTCTGTATATCTATTCTTATCTATCCATCTGTCTCTATCATCTAGCTACAATCTCTGTCTTATCTATCTACAATATTAATCTATCAATTTATATCTATCTGCAATATCTATTTCTATCTATTCATCCATCTATTTATCTCACATCTACCTATCATCTATCTATTATCTATCTATTATCTATCATCTATCTATTATCTATCATCTATCTATCATCTATTATCTATCTATTACCTATCTATTATCTATCTATTATCTATCTATCATCTATCTATTATCTATCATCTATTATCTATCATCTATCTATCATCTATCTATCATCTATCTATTATCTATCATCTATCTACTATCTATCTATTATCTATCTATCATCTATCTATTATCTATCATCTATTATCTATCATCTATCTATTATCTATTATCTATAATCTATTATCTATCTATTATCTATCTATTATCTATTATCTATCTATTATCTATCATCTATTATCTATCCATCTATCTATTATCTAGCTATTATCTATCTATTATCTATTTATTATCTATTATCTATCATCTATTATCTATCCATCTATCTATTATCTAGCTATTATCTATCTATTATCTATCTATTATCTATCATCTATTATCTATCATCTATCTATTATCTATCTATTATCTATCATCTATCTATCATCTATCTATTATCTATCATCTATCTACTATCTATCTATCATCTATCTATTATCTCTCTATTATCTATCATCTATCTATCATTTATCTATCCATCTATCATCTATCTATTATCTATCTATTATCTATCTATCATCTATCTATCTATCATCTATCTATTATCTATCTATCATCTATCTATTATATATCATCTATCTATTATCTATCTATTATCTATCTATTATCTATCTATCATCTATCTATCTATCATCTATCTATTATCTATCTATCATCTATCTATTATATATCATCTATCTATTATCTATCTATTATCTATCTATTATCTATCATTTATCTATTATCTATCATCTGTCATCTATCATCTATCTATTATCTATCTATTATCTATCATCTATCTATCATCTATCTATTATCTATCATCTATCTACTATCTATCTATCATCTATCTATTATCTCTCTATTATCTATCATCTATCTATCATCTATCTATCATTTATCTATCCATCTATCATCTATCTATTATCTATCTATTATCTATCTATCATCTATCTATCATCTATCTATTATCTATCTATCATCTATCTATTATATATCATCTATCTATTATCTATCTATTATCTATCTATTATTTATCTATTATCTATCTATCTATCTATCATCTATCTATCATCTATCTATCTATCATCTATCTATTATATATCATCTATCTATTATTTATCTATTATCTATCTATTATTTATCTATTATCTATCTATCTATTATCTATCTATCTATTTATCATCTATCTATTATCTATCTATCTATCATCTATCTATTATCTATCTATTATCTATCATCTATCTATTATCTATCTATCTATTTATCATCTATCTATTATCTATCATCTATCTATCTATCATCTATCTATTATCTATTATCTATCATCTATCTATTATCTATTATCTATCATCTATCTATTATCTATCTATTATCTATCATCTATCTATCATCTATCTATCATCTATCTATCCATCCATTTAGCCGTCTATGAGGCTGACAATCTAATCTCATTATGTCACAGATTGGTGACATTTTCCTATGAAGACATCGCCCAGTTTATATGTTTGTTATGAAGAACAAATCCTTGAGGAATCCCACAAATCCTGGATCCCGGCGGTGACCCCTGGCCCCCATATTACTGTCCGATCTCCATATATAACTAGCATTATATGGGACTTGTCCAGGACACAGTGTAATGTAGCGGAGTTCACTAAATACAGGGAGGATATACGATAGTTATCAATCATCCATGGTGGGAATTGTTACACCGCGCTCTTCTGTGCTTATGTTATAGAAGAAGCCCCTAAAGGTGGGCACAAGATGTCCAGGGCGGCTCCTCACCTTCCTACATGCACCATGATGGATGCACAGAGTTACTTTATAAAATTCCACCCATTTCAGCTGCTGCTTTAATTAAAGGCCACTTCCCCTTAAAATAACAAAAAGTGGAGTAATAAAATAACAAAACCCAGTAAATCCCTTCTGAGCTCAGTACTTTGTATCAGTTTGGAACAAATATTGCGACTTGGGGACGAGCGCAGCAACATATCAGATGCACTCAGAAGGGAAGCTGTCACCTGCGGGAAGGGGGTTGTCAGACATCACCCCTGCAGCACCCTGATCATTAATGTGACATCTGACAACCTTTTATTTCCCACGCGCTGTCTATAGGAGAGGAGAATATCCGGCTGGACTAGTGGGACGCAAAAGAGACCAAGGACCCCCTTGGAAATCTTTAGGTGGTAGGAATTTTTTTTTATTATTGGGAGATATTTTATTTTATAGGTACTAAGAGGTGTAAAGAAATAAAACATGACACCCAAGGTATACACAGTATATCACTACTGCATGCAAATGATCCCATATGCAAATGCATTTTGCACGCATTCCTATACATATTCATGATCAACATTGCTACTGCCTGCAGAGGGATTTTGCTCTTGCTTCGCCCCAGGCAGTAAATTTTGCACTTTTTAAAAAAAAAAAAAAAAATTCTTTAAATCAAAGTATTTCCCTTCGGACAACAATACCCACCCGTTCATTGACTTTGTAGTTGGCATCATAAACCATAGCATCTGTAGAGTTGGCAATCTGCAAGTGTCAGCCTGGTCCCCTTACCCCAGCAGACCCCCAAAATTGAAGGAAAGTATGAAGGGGTGAACGTACCTGTCTGAAGGAGGCTGATTCATTTTGTCCAGTGCAGCGAGAGACACCAGGTAAACGTGCTGGAGACCCTCTTACTGCTGTCTCTGCCAATGCAATGGTCAATGGTCTAGAGGCTCCTTAGACTGGAGGAATGACAGCCCCGGTAGCACACAGCATTCTCCCCAAGTCACTAGACAGAGATTTCCATGCCTCAGTCCATACAACGCAGCTGAACCAGGCAGTGCAAAAAAAGGAAGAAAATGACACCTCTTAAGGGATCCCTGATCTATCTGCTTGATTACTGCAAGCGAATCGCTGCACCACCTTAAAAATGGCAAAGCCAAGATAAAAAAGCTAATGCAAAAATCTGTTCTCTTTCCTCCCCGGCTTGTTTCATGTCTGAGTCTGGGGATGGAGGAAGCGAGAACAATGCACAACCTTGCATTTAAATCTGAATGGCGGGGAGGTATTTAGGGAAGATTAGGATGTGCGGGGCTCTGATTGGCCGCGGGTGAAGCACGCAGTGACAGAGAGAAATGGCCAAGAGTGGCTATCACGGAAAAGTCAGGATTTTCTTAATTCCCCCCTTCGTCTTGATGCATTGGGTTGAAGGATTGATCAAAGTCTGTCTGAATGAAAAGCATTCATCATAGCCGCCTGCAGAAGTCAATGCAACCACATCCCCGCCAGCTGCTGCTGAATCCAAAGCATCTTCCGCTTATCCAGGACCAGCAGCCGGCAGGAGGCGAGGGTGCAGGGCAGGCAGTGAGCATGAGGCGAGGGTGCAGTGCAGGCAGCCAGCAGGAGGCGAGGGTGCAGGGCAGGCAGTGAGCATAAGGCGAGGGTGCAGTGCAGGCAGCCAGCAGGAGGCGAGGGTGCAGGTCAGGCAGCGAGCAGGAGGCGAGGGTGAATTGCAGGCAATGAGCAGGAGGCGAGGGTGCAATGTGGGCAGCGAGCAGGAGGCGAGGGTGCAGTGCAGGAGGCGAGAGTGCAGGTGCAGTGCGGGCAGCCAACAGGAGGCGAGGGTGCAGTGCTGGCAGCCAGCAGGAGGCGAGGGTGCAGTGCAGGCAGCCAGCAGGAGGCGAGAGTGCAGGTGCAGTGCAGACAGCAAACAGGAGGTGCGGGTGCAGGTGCAGTGCAGACAGCAGGAGGCGAGGGAGCACTGCAGGCAGCCAGAAGGAGGCGAGGGTGCAGTGCAGGCAGCCAGCTGGAGTCGAGGGTGCAGTGCAGGCAGCCAGCAGGAGTCGAGGGTGCAGTGCAGATAGCCAGCAGGAGGCGAGGGTGCACTGCAGGCAGCGAGCAGGAGGTGAAGGTGCAGTGCAGGCAGTCAGCAGGAGGCGAGGTTGCAGTGCAGGCAGTGAGCAGGAGGCAAGGGTGCAGTGCAGGCAGCGAGCAGGAGGCAAGGGTGCAGTGCAGGCAGCCAGCAGGAGGTGAGGGTTGTTACGCTCGCGCCCGGACTGACTGGCGTGAGCGTGATTAGTGATCCCACTGTACCCTGAACCGAGGAGTGCCTGGAGGGGCGTAACTAAGTATCAACCCAATCCGACCAAGGTCGCACGGCGGCTCAGTCGACTCCGTGAACCAGGGAGGAACCGAGCAGAGGGACCAGGTGCTACTCCAGGTCAGACCCCGGTCAAAGCTGTTGACCCACACCGGGGAATGCAGGAACAGGCAGCTTAGACTGGCATGTAGACAGGTGGGTACTGGCAAACACAGCTGGTATGCAGACAGGTGGATATTGACAGGCACAGCTGGTATGCAGACAGGTAGGCACTGGCAGGCACGGCTAGCGGAAAGACAGGTGGGCACAGGCAGGCACGGCTGACATGCAGAGAGGCGGGTACTGGCAGGTAGAAACGCAGGTAGGATAGGGACCAGTACAGACTGGGATACAGGAACGGAGCCGCAGGTGCGGTAGACAAGCAGAGCGGAGCAAAACCCGCAGATGCGATGAACAAGCAAAGCATAGCAAAACCGCAGATGCGGTGAACAAGCAAAGCAGAGCAAAACCCACAGATGCGGTAGACAAGCAAAGCAGAGCAAAACCTGCAGATGCGGTGAACAAGCAAAGCAGAGCAAAACCCGCAGATGCGGTAGACAAGCAAAGCAGAGCAAAACCCGCAGATGCGGTGAACAAGCAATGTAGAGCAAAACTGCAGGTGCGGTGAGCAAGCAGAGCAAAGCAAAACCCGCAGATGCGGTAGACAGGACAGGGCTCTGTTCACATGGAATAGACTGGAGAACACAAGAAGATAGCTAGAACACAGGAGTTAGATACAGAGGCAGGGAAACAGAACGAACAGAACCAGATGCACACAAAGTACTTGCAATGAAGTAGCGAGTGGACACAAAACTCACAAGCAGAAGTATAGAGACAACGAGTTGGAGTTAGGTGCAGGTTCAGGTACTGCAGGAAAAGGGAAAGGTACAGACATAGAAACAAACTGGTAACGGACTAGGACACTGTTCAGACAGGATCTGAACCAGGAACAAGATACAGGAACGAGCCTGGGAACTTAGCCGCCAGGGTGGCAGAAACTGACTAAAGTCACAGGTACAGGTAACAGGCCTGGGTATACAGCCCTCAGGGTGGCAGAAACAGACTAGATACAGGACAGGACCTGGCAACTAAGTTGCAAGGAACAAACAGATGGAAAGTGTTGCTCAGGCACCTCCTACTGGGTGGAGGGGGTTTAAGTATCCAGTGACTCACAGCAATAGGCTGGGTACACATTAGGACTGTGCACACAGTAGCTATAAGAAACAAGCAGAAAGCCGCGCCGACGCCTTAAGCCATCAGACAAGAGACATGGAAACAGCAGGTACTGAAACAGAGTGCAGCATGGACTGACAGGTAAGATTGCAGTCTTGCATGGTGGGAGGTGGTGCACCATGCAAGCACGCCGCCAGGGATGTTACAAGGGTGCAGGGAAAGCAACCAGCAGGAGGTGAGGGTGCAGTGAAAGCAGCCGGCAGGAGGTGAGGGTGCAGTGCAGGCATTGAGCATGAGGCTAGGGTGCAGTGCAGGCAGCAGGCAAGGGTGCAGTGAAGGCAGGAAGTGAGGGTGCAGTGCAGGCAGCGAGCAAGAGGGGAGGGTGCAGTGCAGGCAGCGAGGGTGCAGTGCAAGAAGCCGGAAGGAGGCGAGGGAGCAGTGGAGGCAGGAGGCGAGGTTGCAGTGCAAGTAGGAGGTAAGGGTGCAGTGCAAGCAGGAGGCAAGGGTGCAGTGCAGGTAGTGAGCAGGAGGCGAGGGTGCAGGGCAGCCAGCGAGCAGGAGGCGAGAGTGCAGTGCAGGCAGCGAGCAGGAGGCGAGGGCGCAGTGCAGGCAGCGAGCAGCAGGCAAGGGTGCAGTGCAGACAGGAGGCGAGGGTGCAGTGCAGACAGCCAGCATGAGACGAGAGTGCAGGTGCAGGCAGCCAACAGGAGGCGAGGTGCAGTGCAGGCAGCGAGCAGGAGGCAAGGGTGCAGTGCAGGTAGCGAGCAGGAGGCAAGGGTGCAGTGCAAGCAGCTAGCAGGAGGTGAGGGTGCAGTGCAGGCAGCCAGCAGGAGGCAAGGGTGCAGTGCAAGCAGCTAGCAGGAGGCGAGGGTGCAGTACAGGCAGAGAGCAGGAGGTGTGGGTGCAATGCAGGCAGCGAGCAGGAGGCAAGGGTGCAGTGCAGGTAGGGAGCAGGAGGCGATGGTGCAGTGCAGGCAGCGAGCAAGAGGTGAGGGTGCAGTGAAAGCAGCCGGCAAGAGGCGAGGGTGCAGTGCAGGCAGTGCGCAGGAGGCGAGGGTGCAGTGCAGGCAGCGAGCAGGAGGCGAGGGTGCAGTGAAAGCAGCCGGCAGGAGGCGAGGGTACAGTGCAGGCAGTGAGCAGGAGGCGAGGGTGCATTGCAGGCAGCGAGCAGTAGGTGAGGGTGCAGAGACAGCAGCCAGCAGGAGGCGAGGGTGCAGTGCAGAAAGAAGGCGAGGGTGCAGTGGAGGCAGCCAGTGGGAGGCGAGGGTGCTGTGCAGACAGCAAGCAGGAGGCGAGGGTGCAGTGCAGGCAGTCAGTGGGAGGCTAGGGTGCAGTGCAAGCAGCTAGCAGGAGGTGAGGGTGCAGTGCAGGCAGCCAGCAGGAGGCAAGGGTGCAGTGCAAGCAGCTAGCAGGAGGCGAGGGTGCAGTACAGGCAGAGAGCAGGAGGTGAGGGTGCAATGCAGGCAGCGAGCAGGAGGCAAGGGTGCAGTGCAGGTAGCGAGCAGGAGGCGATGGTGCAGTGCAGGCAGCGAGCAAGAGGTGAGGGTGCAGTGAAAGCAGCCGGCAAGAGGCGAGGGTGCAGTGCAGGCAGTGAGCAGGAGGCGAGGGTGCAGTGCAGGCAGCGAGCAGGAGGCGAGGGTGCAGTGAAAGCAGCCGGCAGGAGGCGAGGGTACAGTGCAGGCAGTGAGCAGGAGGCGAGGGTGCATTGCAGGCAGCGAGCAGGAGGTGAGGGTGCAGAGACAGCAGCCAGCAGGAGGCGAGGGTGCAGTGCAGAAAGTAGGCGAGGGTGCAGTGGAGGCAGCCAGTGGGAGGCGAGGGTGCTGTGCAGACAGCAAGCAGGAGGCGAGGGTGCAGTGCAGGCAGTCAGTGGGAGGCTAGGGTGCAGTGCAAGCAGCTAGCAGGAGGTGAGGGTGCAGTGCAGGCAGCCAGCAGGAGGCAAGGGTGCAGTGCAAGCAGCTAGCAGGAGGCGAGGGTGCAGTACAGGCAGAGAGCAGGAGGTGAGGGTGCAATGCAGGCAGCGAGCAGGAGGCAAGGGTGCAGTGCAGGTAGCGAGCAGGAGGCGATGGTGCAGTGCAGGCAGCGAGCAAGAGGTGAGGGTGCAGTGAAAGCAGCCGGCAAGAGGCGAGGGTGCAGTGCAGGCAGTGAGCAGGAGGCGAGGGTGCAGTGCAGGCAGCGAGCAGGAGGCGAGGGTGCAGTGAAAGCAGCCGGCAGGAGGCGAGGGTACAGTGCAGGCAGTGAGCAGGAGGCGATGGTGCAGTGCAGGCAGCGAGCAGGATGTGAGGGTGCAGAGACAGCAGCCGGCAGGAGGCGAGGGAGCAGTGCAGAAAGAAGGCGAGGGTGCAGTGGAGGCAGCCAGTGGGAGGCGAGGGTGCTGTGCAGGCAGTCAGTGGGAGGCTAGGGTGCAGTGCAGGCAGCCAGCAGGAGGCGAGGGTGCAGTGCAGGCAGCCAGCAGGAGGTGAGGGTGCAGTGTAGGAAGCCAGCAGGAGGCGAGGGTGCAGTGCAAGCAGGAAGCGAGGGTGCAGTGCAGGCAGAGAGCAGGAGGTGAGGGTGCAATGCAGGCAGCGAGCAGGAGGCAAGGGTGCAGTGCAGGTAGCTGGTAGTAGGTGAGGGTGCAATTTCAGCAGGAGGTGAGGGTGCAGTGCAGGCAGCCAGCAGGAGGCGAGGATGCAGTGCAGGTAGCGAGCAGGAGGCGAGGGTGCAGAGCAGGCAGCCGGCAAAAGGCGAGGGTGCAGTGCAGGCAGTGAGCAGGAGGCGAGGGTGTAGTGCAGGCAAGGGTGCAGGCAACGAGCAGGAAGTGAGGGTGCAGTACAGGCAGCGAGCAGGAGGCGATGGTGCAGTGCAAGCAGCCAGCAGGAGGCGAGGGTGCAGTGCAGGCAGCCAGCAGGAGGCGAGGGTGCAGTGCAGGCAGCCAGCAGGAGGTGAGGGTGCAGTGTAGGAAGCCAGCAGGAGGCGAGGGTGCAGTGCAAGCAGGAAGCGAGGGTGCAGTGCAGGCAGAGAGCAGGAGGTGAGGGTGCAATGCAGGCAGCAAGCAGGAGGCAAGGGTGCAGTGCAGATAGAGAGCAGGAGGCGATGGTGCAGTGCAGGCAGCGAGCAGGAGGTGAGGGTGCAGTGAAAGCAGCCGGTAGGAGGCGAGGGTGCAGTGCAGGCAGTGAGCAGGAGGCGAGGGTGCAGTGCAGGCAGCAAGCAGGAGGTGAGGATGCAGTGAAAGCAGTCTGCAGGAGGCGAGGGTGCAGTCCAGGCAGTGAGCAGGAGGCAAGGATGTAGTGCAGGCAGCCAACAGGAGGCGAGGGCGCAGTGCAGGCAGCTGGCAGAAAGCGAGGGTGCATTACAGGCAGCGAGCAGGAGGCGAGGGTGCAGTGCAAACAGCCAGCAGGAGGCGAGGGTGCAGTGCAAGCAACCGGCAGGAGGCGAAGGTGCAGTGCAAACAGAAGGCGAGGGTGCAGTGGAGGCAGCCAGCGGGAGGCAAGGGTGCAGTGCAGGCAGCGAGCAGGAGGCAAGGGTGCAGTGCAGGCAGCCAGCAGGAGGCGAGGGTGCAGTGCAGGCAGCCAGCAGGAGGCAAGGGTGCAGTGCAAGTAGGAAGCGAGGGTGCAGAGCAGGCAGAGAGCAGGAGGTGAGGGTGCAATGCAGGCAGCGAGCAGGAGGCAAGGGTGCAGTGCAGGTAGCTGGTAGTAGGTGAGGGTGCAATTTCAGCAGGAGGTGAGGGTGCAGTGCAGGCACCCAGCAGGAGGCGAGGATGCAGTGCAGGTAGCGAGCAGGAGGCGAGGGTGCAGAGCAGGCAGCCGGCAGAAGGCGAGGGTGCAGTGCAGGCAGTGAGCAGGAGGCGAGGGTGTAGTGCAGGCAAGGGTGCAGGCAACGAGCAGGAAGTGAGGGTGCAGTACAGGCAGCGAGCAGGAGGCAATGGTGCAGTGCAAGCAGCCAGCAGGAGGCGAGGGTGCTGTGCAGGCAGCCAGCAGGAGGCGAGGGTGCACTGCAGGCAGCCAGAGAGCAGGAGGTGATGGTGCAGTGAAGGCAGCCAGCAGAAGGCAAGGGTGCAGTGGAGGCAGCAGGCAGGAAGCGAGGGGGTGCAGTGCAAGTAGCCGATAGGATGCGAGGGTGCAGTGCAGGCAGCGAGCAGGAGGTGAGGGTGCAGTGCACGCAGGAGGCGAGGGTGCAGTGCAGGCAGCCAGCAGAAGGCGATTGTGCAGTGCAGGCAGCCAGCAGGAGGTGAGGGTGCAGTGAAAGCAGCCAGCAGGAGGCGAGGGTGCAGTGCAGGCAGTGAGCAGGAAGCGAGGGTGCAGTGCAGGCAGCAGGCAAGGGTGCAATGCTGGCAGCCAGCAGGAAGAGAGGGTGCAGAACAGATAGAGAGCAGGAGGCAAGGGTGCAGTGCAAGCAGCCAGCAGGAGGCGAGGGCGCAGTGCAGGCAGAAGGCAAGGGTGCAGTGCAGGCCGGAGGCGAGGGTGCAGTGAAGGCAGGAGGTGAGGGTGCAGTGCAGGCAGGAAGTGAGGATGCAGTGCAGGCAGGAAGTCAGGGTGCAGAGCAGGCAGGAGGTGAGCGTGCAGTGCAGGCAGGGGGCGAGGGTGCAGGCAGGAGGCGAGGGTGCAGTGCAGGCAGCCAGAGGGAGGCGAGGGTGCTGTGCAGGCAGCCAGCGGGAGGCAAAGGTGCAGTGCAGTGCAGGCAGGAGTCGAAGGTGCAGTGCAGGCAGCCAGCGGGAGGCGAGGGTGCTGTGCAGACAGTGAGCAGGAGGCGAGGGTGCAGTGCAGGCAGCCAGCAGGAGGCGAGGGTGCAGTGCCGGAATCCAGCAGGAGGCGAGGGTGTAGTGCGAGCAGGAGGCGAGAGTGCAGTGCAGGCAGCGTGCAGGAGGCGAGGGTGCAGTGCAGGCAGCAAGCAGCAGGCGAGGGTGCTGTGCAGACAGGAGGCGAGGGTGCAGTGCTGACAACCAGCATGAGACGAGAGTGCAGGTGCAGGCAGCCAACAGGAGGCGAGTTGCAGTGCAGGCAGCGAGCAGGAGGCAAGGGTGCAGGGCAGGTAGCGTACAGGAGGCGAGGGTGCTGTGCAGGCATCCAGCAGGAGGCAAGGGTGCAGTGCAAGCAGTTAGCAGGAGGAGAGGGTGCAGTGCAGGTAGAGAGCAGGAAGTGAGGGTGCAATGCAGGCAGCGATCAGGAGGCAAGGGTGCAGTGCAGGTAGCGAGCAGGAGGCGATGGTGCAGTGCAGGCAGCAAGCAAGAGGTGAGGGTGCAGTGAAAGCAGCCGGCAGGAGGCGAGGGTGCAGTGCAGGCAGTGAGCAGGAGGCGAGGGTGCAGTGCAGGCAGCGAGCAGGAGGCGAGGGTGCAGTGAAAGCAGCCGGCAGGAGGCGAGGGTACAGTGCAGGCAGTGAGCAGGAGGCGAGGGTGCAGTGAAAGCAGTCGGCAGGAGGCGAGGGTGCAGTGCAGAAAGAGGGTGAGGGTGCAGTGGAGGCAGCCAGTGGGAGGCGAGGGTGCTGTGCAGACAGCAAGCAGGAGGCGAGGGTGCAGTGCAGGCAGCCAGCAGGAGGCTAGGGTGCAGTGCAGGCAGCCAGCAGGAGGCGACGGTGCAGTGCAGGCAGCCAGCAGGTGGCGATGGTGCAGTGCAGGCAGCCAGCAGGAGGTGAGGGTGCAGTGCAGGAAGCCAGCAGGAGGCGAGGGTGCAGTGAAAGCAGCCGGCAGGAGGCAAGGGTACAGTGCAGGCAGTGAGCAGGAGGCGAGGGTGCAGTGAAAGCAGCCGGCAGGAGGCGAGGGTGCAGTGCAGAAAGAGGGTGAGGGTGCAGTGGAGGCAGCCAGTGGGAGGCGAGGGTGCTGTGCAGACAGCAAGCAGGAGGCGAGGGTGCAGTGCAGGCAGCCAGCAGGAGGCTAGGGTGCAGTGCAGGCAGCCAGCAGGAGGCGACGGTGCAGTGCAGGCAGCCAGCAGGTGGCGATGGTGCAGTGCAGGCAGCCAGCAGGAGGTGAGGGTGCAGTGCAGGAAGCCAGCAGGAGGCGAGGGTGCAGTGCAAGCAGGAAGCGAGGGTGCAGTGCAGGCAGAGAACAGGAGGTGAGGGTGCAATGCAGGCAGCGAGCAGGAGGCAAGGGTGCAATGCAGGTAGTGAGCAGGAGGCGATGGTCCAGTGCAGGCAGCGAGCAGGAGGTATGGGTACAGTGAAAACAGCCGGTAGGAGGCGAGGGTGCAGTGCAGGCAGCCAGCAGGTGGTGAGGGTGCAGTGCAGGCAGCGAGCAGGAGATGAGGATGCAGTGCAGGCAGCCGGCAGGAGGCGAGGGTGCAGTGCAAGCAGGAAGCGAGGGTGCAGTGCAGGCATAGAGCAGGAGGTGAGGGTGCAATGCAGGCAGCGAGCAGGAGGCAAGGGTGCAGTGCAGGTAGCGAGCAGGAGGCGAGGGTGCAGTGCAGGCAGCGAGCAGGAGGCGAGGGTGCAGTACACGCAGGAGGCTAGGGTGCAGTGCAGGCAGCCAGCAGGAGGCGGGGGTGCAGTGCAGGCAGCCAGCAGGAGACGAGGGTGCAGTGCAGGCAGCAGGCAAGGGTGCAGTGCAGGCAGCCAGCAGGAAGAGAGGGTGCAGTACAGGTAGAGAGCAGGATGCAAGGGTGCAGTGCAGGCAGGAGGCAAGGGTGCAGTGAAGGCAGGAGGTGAGGGTGCATTGCAGGCAGGAAGTGAGGGTGCAGTGCAGGCAGGAAGAGAGGGTGCGGTGCAGGCAGGAGGCGAGGGTGCAGTGCAGGCAGCCAGCGGGAAGCGAGAGTGCTGTGCAGGCAGCCAGCAGAAGGCGAGGGTGCGATGCAGAAAGCCAGCAGGAGGCGAGCGTGCAGTGAAGGCAGCCAGCAGGAGGTTAGGGTGCAGTGAAGGCAGCCAGCAGGTGGTGAGGGTGCAGTGAAGGCAGCCAGCAGGAGGCAAGGGTGCAGTGCAGGCAGCTGGAAGTAGGCTAGGGTGCAATGCAGGCAGGAGGCGAGAGTGCAGTGCAGGCAGGAGGTGAGGGTGCAGGGTGGGCAGCCAGCAGGAGGTGAGGGTGCATTGCAGGCAGCGAGCAGGAGGTGAGGGTGCAGGGCAGGCAGCCGGCAGGAGGTGAGGGTGCATTGCAGGCAGCGAGCAGGAGGCGAGGGTGCAGTGCAGGCAGCCGGCAGGAGGCGAGGGTGCAGTGCAGGCAGTGAGCAGGAGGCGAGGGTGCAGTACAGGCAGCGAGCAGGAGGTGAGGGTGCAGTACAGGCAGCCGACAGGAGGCGAGAGTGCCGGCAGCCAACAGGAGGCGAGGATGCAGTGCAGGCAGCGAGCAGGAGCTGAGGGTACAGTGTAGGCAGCCAGCAGGAAGCAAGGGTGCAGTTCAGGCAGTGAGCAGGAGGCGAGGGTACAATGCAGGCAGCCAGCAGGAGGCAAGGGTGCCGTGCCGGCAGCCGGCAGGAGGCGAGGGTGCAGTGCAGGCAGCCGGCAGGAGGCGAGGATGCAGTGCAGGTAGCGAGCAGGAAGCGAGGATGCAGTGCAGGTAGCGAGCAGGAGGCGAGGGTGCAGTGCAAGCAGCCGGCAGGAGGCAAGGGTGAAGTTCAAGCAGCCAGCAGGAGGCGAGAGTGCAGGTGCAGTGCAGGCATCCAACAGTTGGCGAGGGTGCAGTGCAGGCAGCGAGCAGGAGGCGAGGGTGCAGTGCAGGCAGCCAGCAGGAAGCAAGGGTGCAGTGCAGGCAGCGAGCAAGAGGCAAGGGTGCAGTGCAGACAGCCAGCAGGAGAAGAGGGTACAGTGCAGGCAGCGAGCAGGAGGTGAGGGTGCAGTGCAGGCAGCCAGCAGGAGGCAAGCGTGCAGTGCAGGCAGCGAGCAGGAGGCAAGTGTGCAATGCAAGCAGCCGGCAGGAGGCGAGGGTGCAGTGCAGGCAAGAGGTGAGGGTGTAGTGCAGACAGGAGGCAAGAGTGCAGGCAGGAGTTGAAGGTGCTGTGCAGGCAGCCAGCAGGAGGTGAGGGTGGTGTGCAGGCAGCGAGCAGGAGGCAAGGGTGCAGTGCAGGCAGCCAGCAGGAGGCGAGGGTGCAGTGCAGGAAGCCAGCAGGTGGCAAGGGTGTAGTGCGAGCAGGAGGAGAGGGTGCAGTGCAGGCAGCGAGCAGGAGGCGAGGGTGCAGTGCAGGTAGCGAACAGGAGGCAAGGGTGCAGTGCAAGCAGCCGGAAGGAGACGAGGGTGCAGTGCAGGCAGGAGGCGAGGGTGCAGTGCAGGCAAGAGGTGAGGGTGTAGTGCAGACAGGAGGCAAGAGTGCAGGCAGGAGTCGAAGGTGCAGTGCAGGCAGCCAGGAGGAGGCGAGGGTGCAGTGCAGGAAGCCAGCAGGAGGCGAGGGAGAAGTGAAGGCAGCCAGCAAGAGGTGAGAGTGCAGTGCAGGCAGCGAGCAGGAGGCAAGGGTGCAGTGCAGGTAGCGAGCAGGAGGCGATGGTGCAGTGCAGGCAGCGAGCAAGAGGTGAGGGTGCAGTGAAAGCAGCCGGCAAGAGGCGAGGGTGCAGTGCAGGCAGTGAGCAGGAGGCGAGGGTGCAGTGCAGGCAGCGAGCAGGAGGCGAGGGTGCAGTGAAAGCAGCCGGCAGGAGGCGAGGGTACAGTGCAGGCAGTGAGCAGGAGGCGATGGTGCTGTGCAGGCAGCGAGCAGGATGTGAGGGTGCAGAGACAGCAGCCGGCAGGAGGCGAGGGAGCAGTGCAGAAAGAAGGCGAGGGTGCAGTGGAGGCAGCCAGTGGGAGGCGAGGGTGCTGTGCAGGCAGTCAGTGGGAGGCTAGGGTGCAGGGCAGGCAGCCAGCAGGAGGCGAGGGTGCAGTGCAGGCAGCCAGCAGGAGGTGAGGGTGCAGTGTAGGAAGCCAGCAGGAGGCGAGGGTGCAGTGCAAGCAGGAAGCGAGGGTGCAGTGCAGGCAGAGAGCAGGAGGTGAGGGTGCAATGCAGGCAGCGAGCAGGAGGCAAGGGTGCAGTGCAGGTAGCTGGTAGTAGGTGAGGGTGCAATTTCAGCAGGAGGTGAGGGTGCAGTGCAGGCAGCCAGCAGGAGGCGAGGATGCAGTGCAGGTAGCGAGCAGGAGGCGAGGGTGCAGAGCAGGCAGCCGGCAAAAGGCGAGGGTGCAGTGCAGGCAGTGAGCAGGAGGCGAGGGTGTAGTGCAGGCAAGGGTGCAGGCAACGAGCAGGAAGTGAGGGTGCAGTACAGGCAGCGAGCAGGAGGCGATGGTGCAGTGCAAGCAGCCAGCAGGAGGCGAGGGTGCAGTGCAGGCAGCCAGCAGGAGGCGAGGGTGCAGTGCAGGCAGCCAGCAGGAGGTGAGGGTGCAGTGTAGGAAGCCAGCAGGAGGCGAGGGTGCAGTGCAAGCAGGAAGCGAGGGTGCAGTGCAGGCAGAGAGCAGGAGGTGAGGGTGCAATGCAGGCAGCAAGCAGGAGGCAAGGGTGCAGTGCAGATAGAGAGCAGGAGGCGATGGTGCAGTGCAGGCAGCGAACAGGAGGTGAGGGTGCAGTGAAAGCAGCCGGTAGGAGGCGAGGGTGCAGTGCAGGCAGTGAGCAGGAGGCGAGGGTGCAGTGCAGGCAGCAAGCAGGAGGTGAGGATGCAGTGAAAGCAGTCTGCAGGAGGCGAGGGTGCAGTCCAGGCAGTGAGCAGGAGGCAAGGATGTAGTGCAGGCAGCCAACAGGAGGCGAGGGCGCAGTGCAGGCAGCTGGCAGAAAGCGAGGGTGCATTACAGGCAGCGAGCAGGAGGCGAGGGTGCAGTGCAAACAGCCAGCAGGAGGCGAGGGTGCAGTGCAAGCAACCGGCAGGAGGCGAGGGTGCAGTGCAAACAGAAGGCGAGGGTGCAGTGGAGGCAGCCAGCGGGAGGCAAGGGTGCAGTGCAGGCAGCGAGCAGGAGGCAAGGGTGCAGTGCAGGCAGCCAGCAGGAGGCGAGGGTGCAGTGCAGGCAGCCAGCAGGAGGCAAGGGTGCAGTGCAAGCAGGAAGCGAGGGTGCAGAGCAGGCAGAGAGCAGGAGGTGAGGGTGCAATGCAGGCAGCGAGCAGGAGGCAAGGGTGCAGTGCAGGTAGCTGGTAGTAGGTGAGGGTGCAATTTCAGCAGGAGGTGAGGGTGCAGTGCAGGCACCCAGCAGGAGGCGAGGATGCAGTGCAGGTAGCGAGCAGGAGGCGAGGGTGCAGAGCAGGCAGCCGGCAGAAGGCGAGGGTGCAGTGCAGGCAGTGAGCAGGAGGCGAGGGTGTAGTGCAGGCAAGGGTGCAGGCAACGAGCAGGAAGTGAGGGTGCAGTACAGGCAGCGAGCAGGAGGCAATGGTGCAGTGCAAGCAGCCAGCAGGAGACGAGGGTGCTGTGCAGGCAGCCAGCAGGAGGCGAGGGTGCACTGCAGGCAGCCAGAGAGCAGGAGGTGATGGTGCAGTGAAGGCAGCCAGCAGAAGGCAAGGGTGCAGTGGAGGCAGCAGGCAGGAAGCGAGGGGGTGCAGTGCAAGTAGCCGATAGGATGCGAGGGTGCAGTGCAGGCAGCGAGCAGGAGGTGAGGGTGCAGTGTACTCAGGAGGCGAGGGTGCAGTGCAGGCAGCCAGCAGAAGGCGAGGGTGCAGTGCAGGCAGCCAGCAGGAGGTGAGGGTGCAGTGAAAGCAGCCAGCAGGAGGCGAGGGTGCAGTGCAGGCAGTGAGCAGGAAGCGAGGGTACAGTGCAGGCAGCAGGCAAGGGTGCAATGCTGGCAGCCAGCAGGAAGAGAGGGTGCAGAACAGATAGAGAGCAGGAGGCAAGGGTGCAGTGCAAGCAGCCAGCAGGAGGCGAGGGCGCAGTGCAGGCAGAAGGCAAGGGTGCAGTGCAGGCCGGAGGCGAGGGTGCAGTGAAGGCAGGAGGTGAGGGTGCAGTGCAGGCAGGAAGTGAGGATGCAGTGCAGGCAGGAAGTCAGGGTGCAGAGCAGGCAGGAGGTGAGCGTGCAGTGCAGGCAGGGGGCGAGGGTGCAGGCAGGAGGCGAGGGTGCAGTGCAGGCAGCCAGAGGGAGGCGAGGGTGCTGTGCAGGCAGCCAGCGGGAGGCAAAGGTGCAGTGCAGTGCAGGCAGGAGTCGAAGGTGCAGTGCAGGCAGCCAGCGGGAGGCGAGGGTGCTGTGCAGGCAGCCAGCGGGAGGCAAAGGTGCAGTGCAGTGCAGGCAGGAGTCGAAGGTGCAGTGCAGGCAGCCAGCGGGAGGCGAGGGTGCTGTGCAGACAGCGAGCAGGAGGCGAGGGTGCAGTGCAGGCAGCCAGCAGGAGGCGAGGGTGCAGTGCCGGAATCCAGCAGGAGGCGAGGGTGTAGTGCGAGCAGGAGGCGAGAGTGCAGTGCAGGCAGCGTGCAGGAGGCGAGGGTGCAGTGCAGGCAGCAAGCAGCAGGCGAGGGTGCTGTACAGACAGGAGGCGAGGGTGCAGTGCTGACAACCAGCATGAGACGAGAGTGCAGGTGCAGGCAGCCAACAGGAGGCGAGTTGCAGTGCAGGCAGCGAGCAGGAGGCAAGGGTGCAGGGCAGGTAGCGTACAGGAGGCGAGGGTGCTGTGCAGGCATCCAGCAGGAGGCAAGGGTGCAGTGCAAGCAGTTAGCAGGAGGAGAGGGTGCAGTGCAGGTAGAGAGCAGGAAGTGAGGGTGCAATGCAGGCAGCGATCAGGAGGCAAGGGTGCAGTGCAGGTAGCGAGCAGGAGGCGATGGTGCAGTGCAGGCAGCAAGCAAGAGGTGAGGGTGCAGTGAAAGCAGCCGGCAGGAGGCGAGGGTGCAGTGCAGGCAGTGAGCAGGAGGCGAGGGTGCAGTGCAGGCAGCGAGCAGGAGGCGAGGGTGCAGTGAAAGCAGCCGGCAGAAGGCGAGGGTACAGTGCAGGCAGTGAGCAGGAGGCGAGGGTGCAGTGAAAGCAGTCGGCAGGAGGCGAGGGTGCAGTGCAGAAAGAGGGTGAGGGTGCAGTGGAGGCAGCCAGTGGGAGGCAAGGGTGCTGTGCAGACAGCAAGCAGGAGGCGAGGGTGCAGTGCAGGCAGCCAGCAGGAGGCTAGGGTGCAGTGCAGGCAGCCAGCAGGAGGCGACGGTGCAGTGCAGGCAGCCAGCAGGTGGCGATGGTGCAGTGCAGGCAGCCAGCAGGAGGTGAGGGTGCAGTGCAGGAAGCCAGCAGGAGGCGAGGGTGCAGTGAAAGCAGCCGGCAGGAGGCAAGGGTACAGTGCAGGCAGTGAGCAGGAGGCGAGGGTGCAGTGAAAGCAGCCGGCAGGAGGCGAGGGTGCAGTGCAGAAAGAGGGTGAGGGTGCAGTGGAGGCAGCCAGTGGGAGGCGAGGGTGCTGTGCAGACAGCAAGCAGGAGGCGAGGGTGCAGTGCAGGCAGCCAGCAGGAGGCTAGGGTGCAGTGCAGGCAGCCAGCAGGAGGCGACGGTGCAGTGCAGGCAGCCAGCAGGTGGCGATGGTGCAGTGCAGGCAGCCAGCAGGAGGTGAGGGTGCAGTGCAGGAAGCCAGCAGGAGGCGAGGGTGCAGTGCAAGCAGGAAGCGAGGGTGCAGTGCAGGCAGAGAACAGGAGGTGAGGGTGCAATGCAGGCAGCGAGCAGGAGGCAAGGGTGCAATGCAGGTAGTGAGCAGGAGGCGATGGTCCAGTGCAGGCAGCGAGCAGGAGGTATGGGTACAGTGAAAACAGCAGGTAGGAGGCGAGGGTGCAGTGCAGGCAGCCAGCAGGTGGTGAGGGTGCAGTGCAGGCAGCGAGCAGGAGATGAGGATGCAGTGCAGGCAGCCGGCAGGAGGCGAGGGTGTAGTGCAAGCAGGAAGCGAGGGTGCAGTGCAGGCATAGAGCAGGAGGTGAGGGTGCAATGCAGGCAGCGAGCAGGAGGCAAGGGTGCAGTGCAGGTAGCGAGCAGGAGGCGAGGGTGCAGTGCAGGCAGCGAGCAGGAGGCGAGGGTGCAGTACATGCAGGAGGCTAGGGTGCAGTGCAGGCAGCCAGCAGGAGGCGGGGGTGCAGTGCAGGCAGCCAGCAGGAGACGAGGGTGCAGTGCAGGCAGCAGGCAAGGGTGCAGTGCAGGCAGCCAGCAGGAAGAGAGGGTGCAGTACAGGTAGAGAGCAGGATGCAAGGGTGCAGTGCAGGCAGGAGGCAAGGGTGCAGTGAAGGCAGGAGGTGAGGGTGCAGTGCAGGCAGGAAGTGAGGGTGCAGTGCAGGCAGGAAGAGAGGGTGCGGTGCAGGCAGGAGGCGAGGGTGCAGTGCAGGCAGCCAGCGGGAAGCGAGAGTGCTGTGCAGGCAGCCAGCAGAAGGCGAGGGTGCGATGCAGAAAGCCAGCAGGAGGCGAGCGTGCAGTGAAGGCAGCCAGCAGGAGGCTAGGGTGCAGTGAAGGCAGCCAGCAGGTGGTGAGGGTGCAGTGAAGGCAGCCAGCAGGAGGCAAGGGTGCAGTGCAGGCAGCTGGAAGTAGGCTAGGGTGCAATGCAGGCAGGAGGCGAGAGTGCAGTGCAGGCAGGAGGTGAGGGTGCAGGGTGGGCAGCCAGCAGGAGGTGAGGGTGCATTGCAGGCAGCGAGCAGGAGGTGAGGGTGCAGGGCAGGCAGCCGGCAGGAGGTGAGGGTGCATTGCAGGCAGCGAGCAGGAGGCGAGGGTGCAGTGCAGGCAGCCGGCAGGAGGCGAGGGTGCAGTGCAGGCAGTGAGCAGGAGGCGAGGGTGCAGTACAGGCAGCGAGCAGGAGGTGAGGGTGCAGTACAGGCAGCCGACAGGAGGCGAGAGTGCCGGCAGCCAACAGGAGGCGAGGATGCAGTGCAGGCAGCGAGCAGGAGCTGAGGGTACAGTGCAGGCAGCCAGCAGGAAGCAAGGGTGCAGTTCAGGCAGTGAGCAGGAGGCGAGGGTACAATGCAGGCAGCCAGCAGGAGGCAAGGGTGCTGTGCCGGCAGCCGGCAGGAGGCGAGGGTGCAGTGCAGGCAGCCGGCAGGAGGCGAGGATGCAGTGCAGGTAGCGAGCAGGAAGCGAGGATGCAGTGCAGGTAGCGAGCAGGAGGCGAGGGTGCAGTGCAAGCAGCCGGCAGGAGGCAAGGGTGAAGTTCAAGCAGCCAGCAGGAGGCGAGAGTGCAGGTGCAGTGCAGGCATCCAACAGTTGGCGAGGGTGCAGTGCAGGCAGCGAGCAGGAGGCGAGGGTGCAGTGCAGGCAGCCAGCAGGAAGCAAGGGTGCAGTGCAGGCAGCGAGCAAGAGGCAAGGGTGCAGTGCAGACAGCCAGCAGGAGGCGAGGGTGCAGTGCAGGCAGCGAGCAGGAGGTGAGGGTGCAGTGCAGGCAGCCAGCAGGAGGCAAGCGTGCAGTGCAGGCAGCGAGCAGGAGGCAAGTGTGCAATGCAAGCAGCCGGCAGGAGGCGAGGGTGCAGTGCAGGCAAGAGGTGAGGGTGTAGTGCAGACAGGAGGCAAGAGTGCAGGCAGGAGTTGAAGGTGCTGTGCAGGCAGCCAGCAGGAGGCAAGGGTGGTGTGCAGGCAGCGAGCAGGAGGCAAGGGTGCAGTGCAGGCAGCCAGCAGGAGGCGAGGGTGCAGTGCAGGAAGCCAGCAGGTGGCAAGGGTGTAGTGCGAGCAGGAGGAGAGGGTGCAGTGCAGGCAGCGAGCAGGAGGCGAGGGTGCAGTGCAGGCAGCGAACAGGAGGCAAGGGTGCAGTGCAAGCAGCCGGAAGGAGACGAGGGTGCAGTGCAGGCAGGAGGCGAGGGTGCAGTGCAGGCAAGAGGTGAGGGTGTAGTGCAGACAGGAGGCAAGAGTGCAGGCAGGAGTCGAAGGTGCAGTGCAGGCAGCCAGCAGGAGGCGAGGGTGCAGTGCAGGAAGCCAGCAGGAGGCGAGGGAGCAGTGAAGGCAGCCAGCAAGAGGTGAGAGTGCAGTGCAGGCAGCCAGCAGGAGGCAAGGGTGCAGTGCAAGAAGCAGGCGAGGGTGCAGTGCAACGTAGCCAGTGAGCAGGAGGCAAGGGTGTAGTGCAGGCAGCTGGCAGTAAGCGAGGGTGCAATGAAGGCTGGAGGTGAGGGTGCAAGGCAGTCAGCCAGCAGGAGGCGACGATGCAGTGCAGGTAGCGAGCAGGAGGCGAGAGTGTAGTGCAGGCAGCGAGCAGGAGTCGAGGGTGCAATGCAAGCAGCCTGCAGGAGGCGAGGGTGCAGTGCAGGAGCCAGCAGGAGGCGAGAGTGCAGGTGCAGTGCAGGCAGTCAACAGGAGACGAGAGTGCAGTGCTGGCAGCTAGCAGGAGGCGAGGGTGCAGTGCAGGCAGCCAGCGGAAGGCGAGGGTGCACTGCAGGCAGCCAGCAGGAGGCGAGAGCGCAGGCAGCGAGCAGGAAGTGAGGGTGCAATGCAGACAGCCAGCAGAAGGCGATGGTGCAGTGCAGGCAGCCAGCAGAAGGTGAGGGTACACTGAAAGCAGCCAGCAGGAGGCGAGGGTGCAGTGCAGGCAGTGAGCAGGAGGCTAGGGTGCAGTGCAGGCAGCAGGCATGGGTGCAGTGCAGGCAGCCAGCAGGAAGCGAGGGTGCAGTGCAGGCGGCGAGGGTGCAGTGCAAGCAGCCAGCAGGAGGCGAGGGTGCAGTGCAGGCCGCGAGCAGGAGGCGAGGGTGCTGTGCAGGCAACGAGCAGGAAGCGAGGGTGCAGTGCAGGTAGCCAGCAGGAGTCGACGGTGCAATGCAGGCAGTCAGCAGGAAGCGAGAGTGCAGTGAAGGCAGGAGGTGAGGGTGCAGGCAAAGAGCAGGAGGTGAGGGTGCAACCCAGGCAGAGAGCAGGAGGCAAGGGTGCAGTGCAGGCAGCTGGTAGTAGGCGAGGGTGCAATGCAGGCAGGAGGCGAGGGTGCAGTGCAGACAGAAGGTGAGGGTGCAGTGCAGACAGCCAGCAGAAGGCGAGGATGCAGTGCAGGTAGTGAGCAGGAGGCGAGGGTGCAGTGCAGGCAGCCAGCAGGAGGTGAGGGTGCAGTGGAAGCAGCCAGGAGGAGACAAGGGTGCAGTGCAAGCAGAAGGTGAGGGTGCAGTGCAGGCAGAGTGCAGGAGGTGAGGGTGCAATGCCGGCAGAGAGCATGAGGCAAGGGTGCAGTGCAGGCAGTAGGCGAGGGTGTAATGCAGGCAGGAGGCGAGGGTGCAGTGCAGGCAGAGTGCAGGAGGTGAGGGTGCAATGCCGGCAGAGAGCATGAGGCAAGGGTGCAGTGCAGGCAGTAGGCGAGGGTGTAATGCAGGCAGGAGGCGAGGGTGCAGTGCAGACAGGAGGTGAGGGTGCAGTGCAGACAGCCTGCAGAAGGCGAGGATGCAGTGCAGGTAGCGAGCAGGAGGCCAGGGTGCAGTGCAGGCAGCGAGCAGGAGGAGAGGGTACAGTGCAGGCAGTGAACAGGAGGCAAGGGTTCAGGCAGTGCAGGCTGCCAGCAGGAGGCGAGAGTGCAGGTGCAGGCAACAGGAGGCGAGGGTGTAGTGCAGTTTGCCAGCAGGAGGCGAGGATGCAGTGCAGGCAGCCAGCAGAAGGCAAGGGTGCAGTGCAGGCAGCGAGCAGGAGGCGAGGGTGCAGTGCAAGCAGCCTAAAGGAGGCAAGGGTGCAGTACAGGCAGGAGGTGAGGGTGCAGTACAGGCAGGAGGCAAGGGTGCAGTGCAGGTGTGGAGCCCTGCTGCATATTGGTGCCACAGAACCCAGAAGGGTGCATGGATGGACTTCTCCACAAGAGGCCCTCACTACATTCATACACCTCCACCTTCCACCTCAGACCAGCAGAGGGAGCCCATTAGGGACATATATAGGGAAGGTGGAGCTAGACAGTTCCGTTTAGAGTCCAGAGTTCAGACTGTGAAGAGTTTCAGTTCAGTGAGTGTTCAGTTACAGTTCAGTCTAGTCAGTGTGTTCTGAGAGGAACACAGCTCTGAGTGAGCAAAGAGCGTGCCGACGCTCAGAGAGCGGTGAAGACGCAGCATGCCACCTGCCAAGTAGTGAGGGCCCCGAGTGTGGTCGACGGCGAGGAGAAAAAAAAGAGTGGAGCTAAGGGGGCAGAGGAGCATAGTAAGCTCACCCCGATATATATAAATACCGGACACCGGGTCCGCGCCTACAAGGATTCCTTATACCCAGTAGGAACCACCGGAACCCCTGGAGAACTACAGGTCCCACGTCCACCTAATGCTGATTGCAGTACCAGGGCTAGGAGTCACAGAGATCCCAGCGTCCAGGGAGAGTGATCTCCAAAGGGAAGGCCCTCCCACCAGGTCAGCAGGTGCAGAGAGAGACAGTAACAAAGCTAGGCCCAGCTCCAGGCAGGCCAGAAGCTTAGAGAATAGAGCAACGGATCAGGAGGCCCTATACCCGCTCACTGGGGAGAGTCCAGAAGTGCGCCCTTCACCTGGAGTACCCTGGACCGTGCCTGCAGCATCATCAGTAAAGGTACTGAAGCTTACCCCCGTGTGAGTGTCCATCCTTCCTCCGGGACCATCCTGCCATCTCTCCCCTGCACCACCATCCAGTACATTCCCCCACGCTGCCCTGAGGCCTGCTCCACCTGTGGGGAGCCATTCCATCACAAGCTGCCCTACCATCTGCCTCAGAGGACTGCTCCGCAGCGGCGGCATCCCATAGCCGCATTCCACAGGTGGCGTCACGAATAACCGCAAAATCCCCATTTAATAGAAGTTTCCCTTTTCACTGACCGCCCTGGGTCACGGACCGGGCCAGCCACCGTGATACCCCCCGGCAACCAGAGGCCCGGCTGCCGAGTACCCCTCGGCCCTGGGGGCGCGTCAGCTTCTGGCGTCACGAACAGGATTCCGTGCCTGTTGCCATCGGGTACTGTGCGCCTTTAAAAGACTGTGTTACTTACTGTGGTGAAATTTTCCCGCCATTCCTGAGGTTTTCCCGCCATATCCGCCATTTTTCCTGTTGCCGCGCGGGAAGAAGAGGGGCGTAACCGCTGGAAGCGCGCGAAGCCTAGGACACGCCCCACCCCTGACGTCGAACCAGGAAGCGTCAGGTCCTGGAAGGAGCCAGAGGACGCTCTGACGTCAGACGCGTGCGACGCAAGGTCCTGAAAGAAGACCGTCGCCCGCGGAGCTGCTGCCTACCTGTTGAAGAAGGTAGGCTCTGGTTCACTAGGGGGGCGCAACAATGGCCGACCACCAGCAAGCCGCCGGAGCATCGGTTAACGCTCCCGATGCCCAATCTGCGCAGGGCGCTGCACAGGCCGGAGTGGCCGCTCCACCAGCAGGGGTCGTAACTCCCTTGATCCCTATGGCCCTGCCGTATATCCCTGGAGCGAAGTGGTTCCCCTAGTATAATGGTAAACCGGACACACTGTCCGGATTCAAGAGGAAAATATGCGGCATACTGGATATGTATTCTATGACTGGCAAGCAGAGAGCCACTGTAGTGTTAGGACAATTGACTGGTGCCGCTGAACGAGAAGTTGAAACCTGGCCAGCCTCAGACCAAGAATCAGTGTCCATCATCTTTAAAAGATTGCAAACAGCGTTTGAAAACCGCACTGAGACAGATCTCCGGATGAGGTTCTACTAGTGTGTCCAGAAACCTGAGGACAGTATCCGGGACTATGCCTGGCGCTTACAGGAGGCCCTGCGGGCCCTGAAACAGGTTAGTCCAGCCAGCATCCATGAGGAAAATAAAATGCTGACGGAACAGTTCATCCGGGGGTTGAAGTCCCAGGAGGAGAGCAGAAGTGTACGGTGGTGGGCCTTAGACCATCCAGATGCCACCTTTGACACCCTTAAGGACATAGCTATAAAGGGCCTGCAGCCCCTGGAAACCACAGTCACTGCTATCCAGCGTTAACAGGGTGGGGCCACCCCAGTGCCTGCAGCACTCACCGCTCCTTCACTAACGGCCGAAACAAGGATGCAAACAGTGCCCCCTAGCTAGCTGGACAGCCTACGCTCTGAAGTGTGCCAGCTAAGTAAAACCCTGGCCATTGTCATGAGCACCCTGCAGCTACAAACGGAGCCTGAGCCGGAAGGAAGGATCCTGCTAGCCGACAGCCCTGAGGATGTCCCCTGGATGAGAAGAAGGAGGACAACGCCACCCCATAGGAGGACAACGCCACCCCGTGGGAGGACCAATGACCAACGGCGCCCTCCAGAGGACTTCATCTGCTACCGCTGCCAGAAGGCAGGCTACACAGTGCTGAGTTGTCCTTTAAATGAGCAAACCCTGGGGCCGAGGGCCGACACCCAGGAGTAAATCAAGCAGGCCCATCAAACTGGTACCATCGGTTCGTGGGAGGAAGACCTTTCCAGTCCATTGTGCTGGACGGCATCGCGACGCCTGCCCTGCTGGACACAGGATCTCAGGTAACCATCATGCCTGATGTCCTCTAAAAAAGGTTCTGGTCCATAGACGAACTTCACCCGCCAGCTCCAAACCTTTCCGTGTATGCCTCCAATGGCCTTCCCCTTAATCTAGTCGGGGTTAAGGATGTGGCAGTAAAGGTGGGAAGAATGGAACTGAAGGACCAGGGACTATTGTAGTAGAGACTAATCCTGATGATACAGACTTGTATATGGTACTTGGCACAAATATTGTTAGTAACTTTTTGGGAGAAGTGTTGTTCTTGCTCCAACAGATGGCTGACACCGCCAGACCAGGGCAGAGGAGGGTGCTCCAGAAAGAGATCTGAGCCCTTATGTACCAGCAACGGGTAAAGCTATCAGGTGGTGAAATTGGTAATGTACGGGTGACAGACCCGGTACCCATTGTGATTCCCCCGATGAGTGAGATGCTGATTTGGTGTAGAGCAGCAATAGGTCTCAAAGGACGTAGCTACCAGGCGGTAGTAGAGCCCCTTAGCTCGGAGCATAGACCTACACTCTTGACTGCCAGAGGGGTAGTGGATGTACGCAATGGGAGGTTGCCCGTACGCCTCCTAAACTATGGGGAGGACGAGATTAGATTACCACGCTACGCCACTGTTGCCAAACTGTACACAGTAGATAACAACTCCATACACACGGCGGAGTCCTTAACCTCACCAGACGAAGTGGAGGATAGTGACCCGGGAACCCAGGTGGAGGATTGGTGTCAACAGCTCCATGTTGGGACAGACACCACTCCTGCTCATCAGAAGCAGGGTGTACACCGGGTGGTTCAGGAATACGAGCAGGTATTCAGCAAACACCCACTTGACTTTGGGAGGATTAAAGGGGTACAACACCATATACCCACAGGTGACCATCCACCCATCAAAGAACGTTACAGGCCCATACCACCAGCACACTACCAGAAGGCGAAGGAGATGTTGCACGACATGAAGAAGGCAGGGGTAGTAAGGGATAGCTGTAGTCCCTGGGCAGCGCCCCTGGTCCTAGTCAGGAAAAAGGACGGAAGCATGAGAATGTGTGTAGATTACAGACAGGTAAATCGCATAACACACAAAGATGCATACCCTTGGCCCCGTATAAAGGAATCCCTGGCTGCATTAAAGTCTGCAAATTACTTCTCCACCCTTGACCTCACTAGTGGGTACTGGCAAGTAGCTGTTGCTGAGCAGGATCAGGAGAAGACGGCCTTTACTACCCCGATGGGACTCTGCGAGTTCAACAGTATGCCGTTCGGACTCTGCAACGCCCCCAGAATGTTCCAGAGATTGATGGAGTGCTGCCTGGGACACCGCAACTTCGAGACTGTACTGCTATACCTGGATGACGTGATAGTGTACTCCAAAACATACGAGGACCATTTGAAGCACCTGGCAGAGGTATTTGAGTCGCTGTCCTGGTATGGGATGAAGCTGAAGCCCTCCAAGTGCCACCTGCTCAAGCGAAAGGTACAGTACCTGGGGCACATCGTCAGTCCAGAAGGAGTAGCACCGGACCCGGAGAAGGTCACTGCCATCCGGAAATGGCTGGAGCCAAAGAGCCTCAAGGAGGTACGTCAGTTCCTGGGACTAGTTGGGTATTACCGGAGGTTTGTGAAG
This sequence comes from Phyllobates terribilis, assembly GCF_046119375.1. Classification (NCBI taxonomy): domain Eukaryota; kingdom Metazoa; phylum Chordata; class Amphibia; order Anura; family Dendrobatidae; genus Phyllobates; species Phyllobates terribilis. The sequence goes on from NW_027362762.1 coordinate 953,240,364, forward strand.
GACTATACCAAGAAAGCGGCGCCTTTGCAAGATCTCCTGGTACAACAGTCCGGGAGAGGCAGAAACCCCCCGTTCCAGTGGGGTAAGGAGCAAGCTGAATCCTTTAAGGTGATGAAGGAGATCCTGACCGGCGAAGAGATCCTAGCCTACCCTGACTACAGACAACCGTTCCTGCTGTACACTGATGCCAGCAACGAGGGGTTAGGAGCTGTGTTAAGTCAGAAGCAGAATGGCCGAGAGATGGTGATCGCCTATGCAAGCAGGAAGCTCCGGCCGACCGAGAGGAACCCAGAGAACTATAGCAGCTTCAAGTTGGAGTTCCTGGCCCTGGTCTGGGCCATCACCGAGCGGTTCAAGCACTACCTAGCCTCCAGTAAGTTCACTGCCTACACTGATAATAACCCCTTGACTCATCTGGAAACAGCCAAGTTAGGAGCCATGGAACAACGATGGATGGCTCGGCTGTCAAACTACCAGTTCACCATTAAGTACCGGGCAGGCCGTAAGAATGCCAACGCCGATGCCCTGTCCAGGATGCCGCACCAGTCAGATACTGAAGAAGAAGTGGATGACCTGGAGGAGATTGAGCTACCTGCCTTCCACCATAATGGAGTGCTCCACGAGCAACGAGCCTCCAGGAGGCATCGCGGTAAGACGTTAAACCCTTTGCCTCACCACAGCTGGAAGGAGACCCAGAAGTCGGCTGTTCATCTATAGGGAGAAGCTGTGCTGAAGGTACGTCAACCCTAGGACCAATAAGATGGTATGGCAGATCGTAGTGCCCAGGACGGACATCCAGATGGTGTTGGAGGCTTACCACGATCAAACGGGGCACTTTGGCTGGAAGAAGCTAGAAACCCTGCTGAAAGGTCGGTTTTATTGGGTTGGAATGCGCAGTTCCATAGAGAGATGGTGCCGGGATTGTGGACCCTGTAGCCTCAGAAGAAAAGACTACAGCAGCCAGAAGGCACCCCTGCAACCCATCAAGACAACTTGACCCTTGGAGATCGTGGCCCTGGATCATGTCAAGCTGTCACCCAGCAGGTCAGGGTATTCCTATGCCCTGACCATGGTGGATCACTACTCCCGGTTCCTGGTGGTCGCCCCCATCAAGGATCTGACGGCAGAAACTGCGGCGAAGACGTTTCAGGCGTACTGACCTGGTAGATCTGTACAACCACATACCTGTGAGTTCCACCAATTGCACTCCAGCATATCTCATGTGAGAAAGACCCGGAAAGTTGCCCATGGACCTGGACCTTGGTGTAGTAGAACCCTAAGCAGATATGTCCACTGAGGACTGGGACATGACGCGACAGGAGCAGTACAGGAGAGTACAGGCCTGTTTCAAAGACAGTCTGAATAGGGTAAGAGACAAGCAGGAAGCACAGTACAACAAGAGTGCACCAGCAGAACCCTTCACACCTGGAGAAGTTGTGCTAAAAAGAAAAAGGAGAAGCCACAAACTTGACGACCAGTGGGAAAGAGAACCTTACACTGTGTTGAACTCCAGATTCGACAATAGGAAGACCTGCCTAATTAGTAGAGACGGAGGAAGAACAACTGCTACGGTATCAAGAGACCATCTGAAGTTGTGTCCAGGTCTGCTAAAGCCCCAGGAGGAAATGCCTCTCACCGTACCGGAGGAGCCTAAAGAAGCAATAATACATACTGAATTAGGAGATTTCCCGGCAGATTGGCCTCAACTAGGAGGAGCAGTGATAATACCTGTGATCCACTTCTACCAACAGCCAGAAGACCCTCCACAGCAAGTAAGACCTGTAAGTGCCTCAGAAGAGCCTGCTCATGAAGAATCCCCGGAATAAGGATCACCAGTAGAAGCAGAGCAAGAAGGCCCAGCCAATGGTATGCTGGCCAATCCCATAGAGAGGTTAAGGCAGTTTTACAATCTACCCACACGTAGAACTGACAGGGTAGCAGACGGTGCAGACACAGATACCATCCACACTCCCGTATTACGCAGACAACACGTAGCACCAAAGGCCAGGCCCTTGTCAGGTTCAGTGAATAAGTAGAAATACCTATAGTATAAATAGTTGCCCCTTGGGTATGTTATTCTTGTGTGATTTTCATGTATTTAATTATTGATGTGTTTTGCCTTACAATGGACAATTTATATGAACATTAGTTACCCGTAAGGGTATACAGTACAGACCAAAAGTTTGGACACACCTTCTCATTTAAAGATTTTTCTGTATTTTCATGACTATGAAAATTGTACATTCACACTGAAGGCATCAAAACTATGAATTAACACATGTGGAATTATATACTTAACAAAAAAGTGTGAAACTGAAAATATGTCTTATATTCTAGGTTCTTCACAGTAGCCACATTTTGCTTTGATGACTGCTTTGCACACTCTTGGCATTCTCTTGATGAGCTTCAAGAGGTATTCACCAGAAATGGTTTTCACTTCACAGGTGCGCCCTGTAAGGTTTAATAAGTGGGATTTCTTGCCTTATAAATGGGGTTGGGACCATCAGTTGTGTTGTGCAGAAGTCTGGAGGAAACACAGCTGTAGTCCTACTGAATAGACTGTTAGAATTTGTATTATGGCAAGAAAAAAGCAGCTAAGTAAAGAAAAACGAGTGGCCATCATTACTTTAAAAAATGAAGGTCAGTCAGTGCGAAAAATTGGGCAAACTTTGAATGTGTCCCCAAGTGCAGGTGCAAAAACCATCAAGTGCTACAAAAAACTGGCTCACATGAGGACCTCCCCAGGAAAGGAAGACCAAGAGTCACCTCTTCTTCTGAAGATAAGTTTATCCGAGTCACCAGCCTCAGAAATCGCAGGTTAACAGCAGCTCAGATTAGAGACCAGGTCAATGCCACACAGAGTTCTAGCAGCAGACACATCTCTACAACATCTGTTAAGAGGAGACTTTGTGCAGCAGGCCTTTATGGTAAAATAGCTGCTAGGAAACCACTGCTAAGGACAGGCAACAAGCAGAAGAGACTTGTTAGGGCTAAAGAACACAAGGAATGGACATTAGACCAGTGGAAATCTGTGCTTTGGTCTGATGAGTCCAAATTTGAGATCTTTGGTTCCAACTACCGTGTCTTTGTGCGATGCAGAAAAGGTGAACGGATGGACTCTACAGTACATGCCTGGTTCCCACCGTGAAGCATGGTGGAGGAGGTGTGATGGTGTGGGGGTGCTTTGCTGGTGACACTGTTGGGGATTTATTCAAAAGGCATACTGAACCAGCATGGCTACCACAGCATCTTGCAGCGGCATGCTATTCCATCCGGTTTGCGCTTAGTTGGACCATCATTTATTTTTCAACAGGACAATGACCCCAAACACACCTCCAGGCTGTGTAAGGGCTATTGACCAAGAAGGAGAGTGATGGGGTGCTACGCCAGATGACCTGGCCTCCACAGTCACCAGACCTGAACCCAATCGAGATGGTTTGGGGTGAGCTGGACCGCAGAGTGAAGGCAAAAGGGCCAAGAAGTGCCACGCATCTCTGGGAACTCCTTCAAGATTGTTGGAAGACCATTTCCGGTAACTACCTCTTGAAGCTCATCAAGAGAATGCCAAGAGTGTGCAAAACAGTCATCAAAGCAAAAGGTGGCTACTTTGAAGAACCTAGAATATAAGACATATTTTCAGTTGATTCACACTTTTTTGTTAAGCATATAATTCCACATGTGTTAATTCAGAATTTTGATGCCTTCAGTGTGAATGTACAATTTTCAAAGTCATGAAAATACAGAAAAATCTTTAAATGAGAAGGTGTGTCCAAACTTTTGGTCTGTACTGTATATATAAAGGACTCTGTGGCTGAGGACTGTGAGCAGCCCAAAAACTCTTATGTATGTAGTTGCACTCCCTGGAGTGCCCCTTAGTTGACCACGGAACAAAAACCCGTTTGGTGTTGCCGAAGACGTGGTCCAGCACCTGGATCACCTATGCCCTGTAGCCATGCCCAGGGCCTACGTTGAGGGTTTTCAGGCGGGTCCCTCATGTGCCTCATGTTCTTTCACCGGTGAGATGGACACCATTAACTTGTAAGACTCTGAGGACGCTCCATATTTGTATATATTTATTATGTTTTTACACCTGTAACGTTCAAGAGATATGCCTCCCATGAAGGGAAGAGTTATTGTTAACCTGTTTTGAAAATTGTTTCAGTCCAGGAGTACTGAGTTTTACTAGGGGGGAATGTGGTGCCCTGCCGCACATTGGTGCCACAGAACCCAGAAGGGTGCATGGATGGACTTCTCCACAAGAGGCCCTCACTACATTCATACACCTCCACCTTCCACCTCAGACCAGCAGAGGGAGCCCATTAGGGACATATATAGGGAAGGTGGAGCTAGGCAGGTCAGTTTAGAGTCCAGAGTTCAGTCTGTGAAGAGTTTCAGTTCAGTGAGTGTTCAGTTACAGTTCAGTCTAGTCAGTGTGTTCAGAGAGGAACACAGCTGAGTGAGCAAAGAGCGTGCCGACGCTCAGAGAGCGGTGAAGACGCAGCACGCCAGCTGCCAAGTAGTGAGGGCCCCGAGTGTGGTCGACGGAGAGGAGAAAAAGAGAGTGGAGCTAATGGGGCAGAGGAGCATAGTAAGCTCACCCCGATATATATAAATACCGGACACCGGGTCCGCGCCTACAAGGATTCCTTATACCCAGTTGGAACCACCGGAACCCCTAGAGAACTACAGGTCCCAGGTCCACCTAATGCTGATTGCAGTACCAGGGCAAGGAGTCACAGAGGCCCCAGCATCCAGGGAGAGTGATCTCCAAAGAGAAGGCCCTCCCACCAGGTCAGCAGGTGCAGAGAGAGACAGTAACCAAGCTAGGCCCAGCTCCAGGCAGGCCAGAAGCTTAGAGAATAGAGCAACGGATCAGGAGGCCCTATACCCGCTCACTGGGGAGAGTCCAGAAGTGCGCCCTTCACCTGGAGTACCCTGGACCGTGCCTGCAGCATCACCAGTAAAGGTACTGAAGCTTACCCCCGTGTGAGTGTCCATCCTTCCTCCGGGACCGTCCTGCCGTCTCTCCCCTGCACCACCATCCAGTACATTCCCCCACGCTGCCCTGAGGCCCGCTCCACTTGTGGGGAGCCATTCCATCACAAGCTGCCCTACCATCTGCCTCAGAGGACTGCTCCGCAGCGGCAGCATCCCATAGCCGCATTCCACAGGTGGTGACACGAATAACCCCAAAATCCCCATTTAATAGAAGTTTCCCTTTTCACTGACCGCCCTGGGTCACAGACCGGGCCAGCCACCGTGATACCCCCCGGCAACCAGAGGCCCGGCTGCCAAGTACCCCACGGCCCTGGGGGCGCGTCACAGGCAGCAAGCAGGAGGCAAGGGTGCAGTGCAGGCAGCCAGCAGGAGGCGAAGGTGTAGTGCCGGCAGCCAGCTGAAGGCGAGGATGCAGTAAAGGCAGCAAGCAGGAGGCGAGGTTGCAGTGGGCAGGGGGTGAGGGTGAAGGCAGGAGGCGAAGGTGCAGTTCAGGCAGGAGGCAAGAGTGCAGTGTAGGCACGGGGAGGGAATGACATTTCATGAGTTCCTGCATGAAAGAACCTGGGGAGATGGGGTATGTGTGCAGAGAGAGGGAATCTGCGGATTTCATCATCTGTGTAGTGAGCAGAAATTCATGGAATTCTGGGATTTGTGCACCATCTGGATATTAGAGATTTGTGTTGAGTGGGGTGGGTAGTAGAGGATTGGGGTGTCTGTGCAATGATGTAGGTTATCAGGAATTTGGGAGACTGACTTGTGGGATATGTGATAAGATTTTTCAGGATATCTGGTGGGAAGTAGAGAATTAGGGTCTGTGACATGGATGGAGCAAGCAAGAATCAGGAAGAATCGGGGCATTCTGTGGATTATCTAGATATACGGGATTTGTATTCGGTAGGGTGGGAAGTAAAAAAACTTTTGGATTTATGCAACACTGGAAGTAATCCCGAAACTGGAAAAATCAAGGAAATGTGGTACACGTGGCAGCGATAGGATTAAGGATGCCTGACAGAAGGAGAGCTTTGGGGGCAGTGCAGTGGGGTGATCAAGTATCTGGGAGAATTAGGGAATCTGGTCTTTGTGGTAGTGATAGATTAATCAAAATATTTGGGAAGTAAAGAATTGGGGGGGGGGGATTGGTGCCGTAGGGTAATCAGGTATCTAGGAGAAGCAGGAATTATTGTGATCTGTGCAAGTAATAAGATTAGGATGTATGCTGGGAAGTAAAGGATTGGGATAATATAAATTTTGGGATTTGTAGCAGCGATAGGTTATGCGGTGGAGAGTAAAGAATTGTGGGGTCTGTGCTGTGGGGTGATCAGGAATCACAGAAATTCAGAAAATTCTGGGATTTCTGGTATTGATAGGATTAGGATATATGTTGACACATAAATCGATCAGGAATGTGGAATTGGGATTTTTTTTTTAGGATTTGTTGTAGTGATAGAATATCTGGTGAAAAGTATAGATAATGCGTTTTTTGTTGTGAGGTGATCAAGGATCTTGTAGAACCAGGAAATTCCGGGACCTGAGCTAGTGATAAGATTATCAGGATATATGGTGAGAAGTAAAGAATCCTTGCGGATGTGCCATGGGGTGGACAAAAATCCAGAAGATTCTGTGATTTGTGGTACTGATAACATTATCAGGAAAGATTAGAAGATCAGAAATCCTGGAGAATCAGCGAATTCTGGGAGTTGTGGCAGTGACAGGATCAGAAATCCTGGTGGGAAGTGGAGAAGTGTCGAGAGGATATCAGGGTTTTAAGTGCAGAGAGGAAAGTGGGAATATTTAGGGTGACGTGCAGTGGAAGAAGAAGCAGGAAGAAAATAAGGAAGAGAAGGAGAAAAAATAGAAATTTCTACAATCAATAATATTCAGGAATGTATGAAGTCAATGAGCTAAATATAAGGAATATCGGGGATCAGGGAGGTAATAAATAGGAATATCTGGGATCAGTAGGAAAATAATGAAATCAGTTAATTTATTGTCTAAAATATCTGGAGTGATTGTGCAGAAGAGAGAACAGGGGAGAGAATCCGGAATATCTTGGATTTGTAGAATATCAGAAAGATCATTGATTTATCAAGGAGGAATCCGGAATATCTCAGATCTGTGTACACTGTGTGCAGAATTATTAGGCAAATGAGTATTTTGCTCACATGATACTTTTTATACATGTTGTCCTACTCCAAGCTGCATAGGCTTGAGAGCCAAGTACCAATGAAGTAAATCTGGTGATGTGCATCTCTGTAATGAGGAGTGGTGTTGACTAATGACATCAACACCCTATATAAGGTGTGCTTAATTATTAGGCAACTTCCTTTCCTTTGGCAAAATGGGTCAGAAGAGAGATTTGACGGGCTCTGAAAAGTCCAAAATTGTGAGATCACCGAACAATCATGCGTTTCATGGCAAATAGCCAACATGGTCGCAAGAAGCGAGTTGGCCAAAAAAGGGGCAAAATAACTGCCCATGAATTGAGGAAAATGAAGCGTGAAGTTGCCAAGATGCCATTCGCCACCAGTTTTGCCATATTTCAGAGCCGCAACGTTACTGGAGTATCAAAAAGCACAAGGTGTGCGATACTCAGGGACATGGCCAAGGTAAGGAAGGCTGAAAAACGACCACCTATGAACAAGAAACATAAGATAAAACGTCAAGAATGGGCCAAGAAATATCTTAAGACTGATTTTTCAAAGGTTTTATGGACTGATGAAATGAGAGTGACTCTTGATGGGCCAGATGGATGGGCCAGAGGCTGGATCAGTAAAGGGCAGAGAGCTCCACTCCGACTCAGACGCCAGCAAGGTGGAGGTGGGGTACTGGTATGGGCTGGTATCATCAAAGATGAACTTGTGGGACCTTTTCGGGTTGAGGATGGAGTGAAGCTCAACTCCCAGACCTACTGCCAGTTTCTGGAAGACAACGTCTTCAAGCAGTGGTACAGGAAGAAGTCGGTATCGTTCAAGAAAAACATGATTTTCATGCAGGACAATGCTCCATCACATGCATCCAACTACTCCACAGCGTGGCTGGCAAGTAAAGGTCTAAAAGAAGAAAATATTGATGGAAAACAGATCAACCAACTGACAGAATCTATGAATGGAGGCTGTTGAGTGTCATCATAAAGAAAGGTGGCTATATTGATCACTAATTTTTTGGTTTTTGTTTTTGCATGTCAGAAATGTTTATTTCTAAATTTTCTAAATTTTGTGCACTGATATTGGTTTACCTGGTGAAAATAAACAAGTGAGATGGGATTATATTTGGTTTTTATTAAGTTGCCTAATAATTCTGCACAGTAATAGTTACCTGCACAAACAGATATCCTCCTAAGATAGTCAAATCTAAAAAACCCACTCCAACTTCCAAAAATATTAAGCTTGGATATTTATGAGTCTTTTGGGTTGATTGAGAACATAGTTGTTGATCAATAATAAAATCCTCTAAAATACAACTTGCCTAATAATTCTGCACACAGTGTATAGTAGAAAATTGTAGGGTTCGACATGCCGCTCTGCTGCCAGTTAGTGCACTCGGGACGCTGTGCCGCGGTAACGAGAATTCTTTTGCAGATAAAGAAATAAATAGATCTTGTTCCCATAGTAAGGTGCACATGGTCCTGACGATACGGAGCAGCAAACCTCCAACCTTGGCTTAGTCTGATGAGTTTGTTTTAATTGATGGTTTTATTGTATATACAGTTATGGCCGAAAGTGTTTTCACCCTTGAAATTGTTCCAGAAAATGAAGTATTTCTCCCAGAAAATGATTGCAATTACACACATTTTGTTATACCCATGTTTATTTCCTTTGTGCGTATTGGAATAAACACAAAAAGAAAACAGAGAAAAAAGGGAAACTGGACATAATTTCACACAAAGCCCCAAAAATGGGTTGGACAAAATTGTTAGCACCTTTCCAAAAATGTGGGTAAACAACTATATTTCAAGAATATGATGCTCGTTCAAACTCACCTGTGGCATGTAACAGGTGTGGGCAATTTGAAAATCACACCTGAAACCATATAAAAAGGGGAGAAGTTGACTCAATCTTTGCATTGTGTGTCTGTGTGTGCCACACTAAGCATGGAGAGCAGAAAGAGGAGAAGAGAACTGTCTAAGGATAGGTTTTATCCATAGCAAGTGTAGATAGGGAAATTTCAGTCACCAGTGTTGAAGCTACAGTATCTGGCCATGACAGCTGATATGGAATTTCATTCGGTGGTGCAGAAGCCAACAAACAGCGCATGCGGTAAAGTAGAAGATAGAAAGGCAGCACTCCTCGTTTCCTTTGCAGTTAAAAGTCCTTTATTTCATCAAAAAATGTACATCCATAAAGCGGTGAGTAAAAAAACAGGGGAGGTGTGCAGGATGAAAAAACGGTGGACGACGGCCATGAGATTCAGGCGCAAAACAGCCGTCGTCACCATTTTTTCTCCCAGCACACCTCCCCTGCTTTTTTACTCACCGCTTTATGGATATCCATTTTTTTATGAAATAAAGGACTTTTAACTGCAAAGGAAACAGTGAGTGCTGCCTTTCTATCTTCTCCTTTACTGCATTTATCTATAGCAAGCGCTATTATGTAGGCAATATATGGCATTGCTATCTGGTATAACACCACAGCATTGTATGGTGGTATAGTGCTGTAGTTTTGGGGTAGGATTATAAGATTATTACTCTCCAAAACAAATTGGACATAATTTCACACAAAACCCCAAAAATGGGCTGGACAAAATTGTTGGCATCGTCAACTTAATATTTGGTTGCACACATTTTGGAATAAATAACTGCCATCATTTGCTTCCTATAACCATCATCAAGCTTCTTGCACCTCTCAACTGGAATTTTCGACCACTCTTATTACAAACTGCTCCAGGTCTCTCATACGTGAAGGCGCCTTCCGCAACAGCAATTTTAAGATCTCTCCACAATTGATCAATGGAATTTAGATCCAGACTCATTGCTACCACTTCAGAACACTCCAGAGCTTTGTTTCCACCCATTTCTGGATGCTTCTTGAAGTATGTTTGTAGTCATTGTCCTGTTGAAAGACCCATGACTCATGAGTTTTCTGACACTGGGCATTACATTGCAACCCAAAATACATTGGTAATCTTTAGATTTCATGATGCCTTGCACACAGTCAAGGCACCCAGTGCCAGAGGCAGAAAGACAACCAAAAAACATCTTTGAACCTCCACCATATTTGACTGTAGGTACTGTGTTCTTTTCTTTGTAGGCCTCATTCCGTTTTCTGTAAACAGTAGAATGATGTGCTTTACCAAAAAGCTCTATCTTGGTCTCATCCGTCCACAAGGCACTTTCCCAGAAGAATTTTGGCTACTCATGCACAGTCTAGCTTTTTTATGTCTGTGTCAGCATTGGGGTCCTCCTGGGTCTCCTGCCATAGCATTTCATTTCATTCAAATGTTGATGGATTGTTAGCGCTGACACTGATCCTCCACGTGCCTGCAGAACAGCTTGAATTGGGGCTGTTTATCCACCATCCGGACTACCCTGTGTTGTAACCTTCCATCAACTTTTACTGCCGTCCACATCCAGGGAGATTAGCTGCAGTTTCATGGGTTGTAAATTTCTTGAATATGTTGCGCAACCGTGGACAAAAGAACATCAAGATCTCTGGAGATGGACTTGTAACCAAGAGATTGTTGATATTTTTCAACAATTTTGGTTCTCAAGTCCTCAGACTGTTCTCTTCTCTTTTTGTTCTCCATGCTTGGTGTGGCGTAACGGGGCTCAGGGTGGTAATCATGGGCAAGTGTCGCTTCTTTGACACCCCAGCCCGCTACAGGAAATAGCGTACTGTGGGGTATCATATGCCACAATGCTTCGAGATCTGAGATCTCCACAGTCCCTGTTAATGCGCTGGGTGCAGAACTGTCCCGTTTAACCCTCTCAGTCAAGAAGCCAAACCAGCTGTTATGCATTATTCTTCACTTGCCACACAGTACACAGGCTCCATTCTCAGAGTTACAGTCTGCACTTTGTTTCTGGCAACAGGATATTACTATATCACACTGAGGAGAAGGGCAGCCATATTACTATATATATTACTCTATCACACTGAGGAGAAGGGCGGCCATATTACTATATATATTACTATATCACACTGAGGAGAAGGGCAGCCATATTACTATATATATTACTCTATCACACTGAGGAGAAGGGCGGCCATATTACTATATATATTACTATATCACACTGAGGAGAAGGGCAGCCATATTACTATATATATTACTATATCACACTGAGGAGAAGGGTGGCCATATTACTATATATATTACTCTATCACACTGAGGAGAAGGGCGGCCATATTACTATATATATTACTATATGACACTGAGAAGGGTGGCTATATTACTATATATATTACTATATCACCACTGAGGATAAGGGCAGCCATAATCTAATATATATAATTGTCTTATCCCGTCTGTCTGTCTGTCTATCTGTCTGTCTGTCTGTCTGTCCAGGAAATCCCACGTCGCTGATTGGTTAGGCCACGGCCAATCAGCGACGCGGGATTTCAGAAAAAGAAGGCGGCCGTTAGCGGCTCACCCTCACACGCTCACCCGCACACGCTCACCCTCACCCGCTCACCCTCACACGCTCACCCTCACACCCTCAGACGCTCACCCTCACGCTCGGACGCTCACGCTCTGACGCTCACACTCTGACGCTCGGACGCTCACGCTCTGATGCTCACGCTCTGACGCTCACGCTCACTCTCGGACGCTCACGCTCGGACGCTCACGCTCACACGCTCTGACGCTCACGCTCACTCTCGGACGCTCACGCTCGGACGCTCACGCTCTGACGCTCGGACGCTCACGCTCTGACGCTCGGACGCTCACGCTCTGACGCTCACGCTCTGACGCTCTCGCTCTGACGCACGGATGCTCACGCTCTGACGCTCACGCTCTGACGCTCTCGCTCTGACGCTCACGCTCGGACGCTCACGCTCTGACGCTCGGACGCTCTGACGCTCAGGCTCGGACGCTCTGACGCTCAGGCTCGGACGCTCACGCTCTGACGCTCGGACGCTCACGCTCTGACGCTCACGCTCGGACGCTCACGCTCGGACGCTCACACTTGGACGCTCACTCTCACGCTCTGATGCTGACGCTCACGCTCTGAAGCTCATGCTCTGACGCTCACACGCTCTGAAGCTCACGCTCTGACGCTCACGCTCGGACGCTCACGCTCGGACGCTCTGACGCTCACGCTATGATGCTCACACTCACGCTCGGACGCTCACGCTCTGACGCTCACGCTCGGACGCTGACTCTCTGATGCTCGGACGCTCACGCTTACGCTCTGACGCTCACGCTCACGCTCTGACGCTCACGCTCGGACGCTCACGCTTACGCTCTGACGCTCACGCTCTGACGCTCATGCTCACGCTCGGATGCTTACGCTCGGACGCTCACGCTCTGACACTCGGACGCTAACGCTCTGACGCTAACGCTCTGACACTCAGGCTCTGACGCTCACGCTCTGGCGCTCAGGCTCTGACGCTCACGCTCTGACGCTCGGACGCTCACGCTCTGACGCTCACGCTCACGCTCTGACGCTCACACTCTGACGCTCGGACGCTCACGCTCTCACGCTCACGCTTTGACGCTGACGCTCATGCTCTGAAGCTCACGCTCTGACGCTCACACGCTCTGACGCTCACGCTCTGACGCTCACTCTCGGACGCTCACGCTCTGATGCTCGGACACTCACGCTTGGACGCTCTTACGCTCACGCTCTGACGCTCACGCTCGGACGCTCACGCTTACGCTCGGACGCTCACGCTCTGACGCTCACGCTCTCACGCTTACGCTCGGACGCTTACGCTCGGACGCTCACACTCGGACGCTAACGCTCTCACGCTCTGACGCTCACGCTCTGACGCTCACGCTCGGACGCTCACGCTCTGACGCTCACGCTCGGATACTCACGCTCTGACGCTCAGGCTCTGACGCTCACGCTCGGATGCTCATGCTCTGACGCTCAAGCTCACGCTCTGATGCTCACGCTCGGACCGTGATGCTCTGACGCTCACACTCTGACGCTCGGACGCTCAAGCTCGGACGCTCACGCTCTCACGCTCACGCTCTGACGCTGACGCTCACGCTCTGAAGCTCACGCTCTGACGCTCACGCTCGGACGCTCACTCTCGGACGCTCACGCTCTGATGCTCGGACGCTCACGCTCGGACGCTCTGACGCTCACGCTCGGACGCTCACGCTCTGACGCTCACGCTTACGCTCGGACGCTCACGCTTTGACGCTCACGCTCGGACGCTCACGCTCGGACGCTCACGCTCGGAGGCTCAGGCTCTGACGCTCACGCTCTGGCTCGGACGCTCACGCTCGGAGGCTCAGGCTCTGACGCTCAGGCTCTGACGCTCACGCTCTGGCTCTGACACTCACTCTCGGACGCTCACACGCTGACGCTCACGCTCTGACACTCACGCTCGGACGCTTACGCTCACGCTCGGACGCTCACGCTCGGACGCTCATGCTCATGCTCGGACGCTCATGCTCGGACGCTCACAGACGCTCACGCTATGTCGCTCACGCTTGGACACTCACGCTCTGACACTCACGCTCACGCTCGGACGCTGACGCTCACGCTCGGACACTCACGCTTGGACGCTCACGCTCGGACGCTCACGCTCTGACGCTCACGCTCACGCTCGGACGCTCACGCTCTGATGCTCACGCTCTGACGCTCACGCTCGGACGCTCGGACGCTCACGCTCAGGCGCTCACACTCGGATGCTCACGCTCTGATGCTCACGCTCAGGCTCTGACGCTCAGGCTCTGACGCTCACGCTCGGACGCTCACGCTCAGGCTCTGATGCTCACGCTCGGACGCTCGGACGCTCACGCTCACGCTCGGACGCTCACGCTCGGACGCTCACGCTCTGACGCTCACGCTCGGACGCTCACGCTCTGACGCTCACGCTTGGACTCTCACGCTCTGACGCTCACGCTCGGACGCTCACGCTCACGCTTGGATGCTCACGCTCAGGCTCTGACACTCACGCTCAGGCTCTGACGCTCACGCTCAGGCTCTGACGCCCACGCTCACGCTCGGACGCTCTGACGCTCACGCTCACGCTCTGACGCTCACGCTCACGCTTGGATGCTCACGCTCAGGCTCTGACACTCACGCTCAGGCTCTGACGCCCACGCTCACGCTCGGACGCTCACGCTCTGACGCTCACCCTCTGACGCGCACGCTCTGACGCTCACGCTCTGACGCGCACGCTCAGGCTCTGATGCTCACGCTCTGACGCTCACGCTCTGACGCTCACGCTTTGACGCTCACGCTCTGGCTCTGACGCTCTGGCTCTGACGCTCTGACGCTCACGCTCAGACACTCACGCTCGGATGCTCACGCTTTGACGCTCACCCTCGGACGCTCACCCTCGGACGCTCACCCTCACATGCTCACCCTCACACGCTCACATTCTCACGCTCACATTCTCACGCTCCCATGCTCACCCTCACATGCTCACATGCTCACCCTCACACGCTCCCGCGCTCACCCTCACACTCTCACCCTCACACGCTCACCCTGTGCTAGCCGGTCATCTCCCGGCTGCTCGCAGCAGAAGTTCCCCGACCGGCGGCCTCGCCCCCCGGTCCTCCAAAGTTCATTAGGGGCCCCGGGGGGATACATTGGGGGTTAATTTAAAGTAGTGCACAGCCATTTAAACACTGCTTCGCTGATTAGTCGCGCCCGGTCGGCCGCATACATATTCTAGAATACCTGATGCGTTAGAATCGGGCCACCATCTAGTACTATATATATTACTATGTCATCACTGAGAAGGGCGGCCATATTACTATATATATTACTATATCACACTGAGGAGAAGGGCGACCATATTACTATATATATTACTATATCACACTGAGGAGAAGGGGAGTCATATTACTATATATATTATTATATCACCACTGAGGATAAGGGCAGCCATAATACTATATATATTACTATGTCTTCACTGAGAAAGGCGGCCATATTACTATATATATTACTATATGACACTGAGAAGGGGGGCTATATTACTATATATATTACTATATCACACTGAGGAGAAGGGCAGCCATATTACTATATATATTACTATATCACCACTGAGGAGAAGGGCGGCCATATTACTATGTATATATTACTATATTACCACTGAGGAGAAGGGCGGCCATATTACTGTATATATTACTACATTACCACTGAGGAGGAGGGCGGCCATATTACTATATATATTACTATATCCCCACTGAGGAGAAGGGTGGCCATATTACTATATACACTGCTCAAAAAAATAAAGGGAACACTTAAACAACAGAATATAACTCCAAGTGAATCAAATTTCTGTGAAATCAAACTGTCCACTTAGGAATCAACACTGATTGACAATCAATTTCACATGCTGTTGTGCAAATGGAATAGACAATAGATGGAAATTATTGACAATTATCAAGACACCCTCAATAAAGGAGTGGTTCTGCAGGTGGGGACCACAGACCACATCTCAGTACCAATGCTTTCTGGCTGATGTTTTGGTCACTTTTGAATGTTGGTTGTGCTTTCACACTCGTGGTAGCATGAGACGGACTCTACAACCCACAGAAGTTGCTCAGGTAGTGCAGCTCATCCAGGATGGCACATCAATGCGAGCAGTGGCAAGAAGGTTTGCTGTGTCTGTCAGCGTAGTGTCCAGAGGCTGGAGGCGCTATCAGGAGACACGCCAGTACACCAGGAGACGTGTAGGGGGCCGTAGGAGGGCAACAACCCAGCAGCAGGACCGCTACCTCCGCCTTTGTGCAAGGAGGAACAGGAGGAGCACTGCCAGAGCCCTGCAAAATGACCTCCAGCAGGCCACAAATGTGCATGTGTGTGCACAAACGGTTAGAAAGCGACTCCATGAGGGTGGTATGAGGGCCCGACGTCCACAGATGGGGGTTGTGCTCAAAGCCCAACACCGTGCAGGACGCTTGGCATTTGCCACAGAACACCAGGATTGGCAAAGTCGTCACTGGCGCCCTGTGCTCTTCACAGATGAAAGCAGGTTCACACTGAGCACATGTGACAGACGTGACAGAGTCCGGAGATGCCGTGGAGAGCGATCTGCTGCCTGCAACATCCTTCAGCATGACCGGTTTGGCAGTGGGTCAGTAATGGTGTGGGGTGGCATTTCTTTGGAGGGCCGCACAGCCCTCCATGTACTCGCCAGAGGTAGCCTGACTGCCATTAGGTACCGAGATGAGATCCTCAGACCCCTTGTGAGACCATATGCTGGTGCGGTTGGCCCTGGGTTCCTCCTAGTGCAGGACAATGCCAGACCTCATGTGGCTGGAGTGTGTCAGCAGTTCCTGCAACATGAAGGCATTGAAGCTATGGACTGGCCGCCCGTTCCCCAGACCTGAATCCGATTGAGCACATCTGGGACATCATGTCTCGCTCCATCCACCAATGTCACGTTGCACCACAGACTGTCCAGGAGTTGGCAGATGCTTTAGTCCAGGTCTGGGAGGAGATCCCACAGGAGACCATCCGCAACCTCATCAGGAGCATGCCCAGGCGTTGTAGGGAGGTCATACAGGCGCGTGGAGGCCACACACAATACTCAGCCTCATCAGGAGCATGCCCAGGCGGTGTAGGGAGGTCATACAAGCACATGGAGGCCACACACAATACTGAGCCTCATCAGGAGCATGCCCAGGCGTTGTAGGGAGGTCATACAGGTACGTGGAGGCCACACACAATACTGAGCCTCATCAGGAGCATGCCCAGGCGTTGTAGGGAGGTCATACAGGTACGTGGAGGCCACACACAATACTCAGCCTCATCAGGAGCATGCCCAGGCGTTGTAGGGAGGTCATACAGGCACGTGGAGGCCACACACAATACTGAGCCTCATCAGGAGCATGCCCAGGCATTGTAGGGAGGTCATACAGGCACGTGGAGGCCACACACAATACTCAGCCTCATCAGGAGCATGCCCAGGCGTTGTAGGGAGGTCATACAGGCACGTGGAGG
Organism: Phyllobates terribilis; assembly: GCF_046119375.1. NCBI lineage: Eukaryota > Metazoa > Chordata > Amphibia > Anura > Dendrobatidae > Phyllobates > Phyllobates terribilis. Next base: position 953,257,435 of record NW_027362762.1, read on the forward strand.
CCACACACAATACTCAGCCTCATCAGGAGCATGCCCAGGCGTTGTAGGGAGGTCATACAGGCACGTGGAGGCCACACACAATACTCAGCCTCATCAGGAGCATGCCCAGGCGTTGTAGGGAGGTCATACAGGCATGTGGAGGCCACACACAATACTCAGCCTCATCAGGAGCATGCCCAGGCGTTGTAGGGAGGTCATACAGGCACGTGGAGGCCACACACAATACTGAGCCTCATCAGGAGCATGCCCAGGCATTGTAGGGAGGTCATACAGGCACGTGGAGGCCACACACAGTACTCAGCCTCATCAGGAGCATGCCCAGGCATTGTAGGGAGGTCATACAGGCACGTGGAGGCCACACACAGTACTGAGACTCATTTTGACTTGTTTTAAGGACATTACATCAAAGTTGGATCAGTCTGTAGTGTGTTTTTCCACTTTATTTTGGTGGTGACTCCAAATCCAGGCCTCCATTGGTTAATAAATGTGATTTCCATTGATGATTTTTGTGTGATTTTGTTGTCAGCACATTCAACTTTGTACAGAACAAAGTATTCAATGAGATCTAGGATGTGTTATTTCAGTGTTCCCTTTATTTTTTTGAGCAGTGTATATTACTATTTCACACTGAGGAGAAGGGCGGCCATATTACTATATATAATACTATATCACACTGAGGAGAAGGGCGCCCATATTAATATATATTACTATATCACCACTGAGGAGAAGGGCGACCATATTACTATATATATTACTATATCACACTGAGGAGAAGGGCGTCCATATTAATATATATTACTATATCACCACTGAGGAGAAGGGCGGCCATATTACTATATATATTACTATATTGTCACTGAGATTCTTTATGAAATGTCTGAAATGTATTTTTTTAGCTGTCCTGCTCTTGTTCTCACTGTAACAGATGAAACAATTGAGTTGGAAAATGTAAATTTTTTATTTAGTTGATCAAAAATTCTGCACACAGAGAGATTCTCCTAAGACTAAACCGCACTGTGATATTCTAATATATTCAGGTTTATTACTTTTTTTGACTGACCAACAACAGGCCATGAGATGTGCAATAATAAAAGTAATCGCCAACAAATACAAACTGCCTAATAATTCAGCACGCGGAGTATTGCAAAAGTGCATGTTTTTTAAGATAATATTCTTCTGTGAAGATAAGAATATCCCTTTAATGGGATTGTATCTGACTCCGATGTTCGGATTTTCAAAATATCTGGGAAATTATGTGAAGTTAAGGAAGAATCAAGGAAATCTCTGTAGAAAAAATAAGAGATCTTTCCTTGTGAGAGGCAAAAATTTCTAGGACCGGTGTACAGTACGGAAATGACCTGTGATATGTTGGTTCTGTGTAATTCTGTAAGGAATATTCTAAAAGTGATAGATAGATTATAGATAGATCGATAGATAGATACTTATGTCTATCTATCTATCTATCTTTCTACATATCTATTTAATAAAAGGCGGCCCTCCAGCGATTGTTTTAAAAAAAAAAAAAATCAGTGTCCTCATTTATTCTGTGCTATATTTCGGCTCTCTCAATGGAGTCTTTGAAAGAGTCGAAATGTAGCATGGAATAAATGAGGACACAGATTTTTTTTTTTTTTGTGTTAATCACAATCACTGGCTCGCTGCCAAATTTGAATTTTATTTATGAAGTGCTGACCTTTGGTTCTGGGTCCGAAAGGATTTTCTTCCATTATAATCTGTTTCACGTGGTGCCGGTCTCTTCCATGTCTGTCTATCTACTTATCTAAAAATCGGAGATAGCCATCATTGATCACACATGAATTTGGAGACAAGTTCTGACTAGTAATCTTGGGCTGTGGGCTCTTTTTCCTCTCACTACTAGTGTTGAGCCACCCCCGTAGTGTTCGAGTTCGGTTCGGTTCGTCGAACACCCGTGTGTTCGCCGAACTGTTCGTCGAACTGTTCGTCGAACACCTTCGAACACCGTTAAAACCAATGGCAGGCAAACAAAAACACATAGAAACACATAGAAAACACCTTCAAAGGTGTCCAAAAGCTGACAAACTGCTCAGAAGACACAACTAACACATGGAAAAGTGACAAGTAAATATAGTCATGCGAAAAGAAAAGAGGTGGAGGAGTAAAAGGAGGGGGAGACACAGATATAGGCATGTCATGCCCTTCTAAAATCCAAAAAGTGAGAAGCCGACACGGCCAGTCCGTTCCTGCCCGTGCCACCTCCGTGTCGCCGGGTTTGTGCCAGAGCCACGGTGGACCCTGACGGCCAGCCCCCCTATCCCAATACTGGTGCCTGTCCGCCGGTGGCTCGAGGCCCCCCACGGTGGGGGGGGGGGTAACATCTGCAGAAGAAAGACCATCTTCCAGCCAAACTAAGATATCGACTTCTTTTCGTGGACAATGTGATACGATCCCATTCTTACGGACACGCCCATCGCTACAAATTCTAAATGAGGCACAAAAACAGCAGGTGCTTCAACGGATATCAAGTGCTCCTTCAAGTGGGCTCTCCATCACCTCAATTTCAACATCACAAATACTCCAGTCCTCAGAGGTGTCACCCCAATCGCACTTGCTTCCTCACAGCTCCCAAATCTCCAGCTGCCCGTCTGAGTATGAGGTAGAACAGATGGTTGAGTCTGCAGAGCTGTTTACTCATACTATAGCCTGGGAATCAGAGGTCGACTCCAGCGCTTCTGTGAATCCAGACGAGGAAATGATCTGCACTGATGCCCAGAATCTTTATAAGTCGGATCCAGGACCAGATGAAGAAGGTTCTGAGCATAATGTAGACCCTTGTTCCCAAACTGTAACTCCTGTTGGTGGAGACAATGATGAAGACGATGATGAGACTCAAATACCTGATTGGAGCGACAACTTGACTTTTCGGTCAGGGCAGGAAGAGGTTGGCTCTGAGGACGATGGGTGTGATAACACACAGGGTGATGATGACGAGGTTGGAGATCCCACTTACTGTCAACCCACAGTCAGCCAGTCGATGAGGTCAGCAGAGGAGGTGGAGGAGGATGTGACTAGCCCTGGGGATGGGGATGACTCGGTACCCGGGCATTTGCCTGGCCTTGGGGATGTCGCGGTGGTCGGCTCCCTGGCCCGTACCCTGGGGTCTCTCTTTAAAAGGGTGGATAATTGTTAATTTTATAAGAGTTCATGACGCCACCTGTGGTATCTGGTGACAAGCACCAGCGCTGCAGCAGTCCACTGAGGCCGGTGATAAGGCAGCTCGATGGTATAGCTCCCCACAGGTGGACCTAGGTCTTAGGGCAGCGTATGCAGGGGGAATGCAGGACAGGCGAGACCCAGCTGGGTCAGAGCAAGAACGGGAACGGACACGGTAGTCACTTCAGTACCTTTTACTGGTGGAAATTCAGGCACATCCCGGAGCACTGTAGGGTGAAGGGTGCATATCAGGATCCTCCCCAATGAGCGGGTGTAGGGCCTCCTGTTTCTTGCCTCTGCGTAGTAAGTTTCTGACCTGCCTGGAGCTAGGCCTAACTTTGTCTCTGTCCTGCGCTGGCTGACCTTGTGGTAGGGCCTTCTCTTGGAGTTCACGCTCCCAGTATG